>NC_091134.1:10423257-11157007 GCF_041381155.1 Argopecten irradians | reverse complement strand
GGCTGGTGTTGCTGGGTGCTTCTCATATTCAGGGGCGATAATCTTCGTCATCATTTGGTTGTAGTACACTGCAAATGGCGGCCATTTCTATGGAAAGTTCTTATATATTAATTGTCCATTATATGATACGATTTTATATAACTACAGTATATTACGGAATCATTATACGATATTATAAATACATTATAAACATTCATATGATACTAACAGAGGACATCATTTTGAAGAAAAAAAACGGCAAATAATAACATTACAATCTTTGTGTTTTACCATGACTGGCTTATACCATCTTTATTATAGTTCTTTTACGAACTTGGTCTAAATAAACGATAGGAGAATACACAATACAAATATATAGACCCTTATTCTCAGGTCTAAATATTCTCAGGCCTTTGTATCATGATGATCATTGTTTTACTATTTGAACTTCTGATGTTCTATCATTGCATTACCGACTTGATCTCGGAAAAGTTTTGTTATTTTCCAGGTCGATTCGAAACCAAAGATGGCGCCACGGCCACCATCTTGAAAACACATTTCGAACTTCTCAAGTTCAACCAGTACAATTTAGCTGCAGCTTACCTGAAACTTTCCTGAGATGATTCTGACCAACTTATTGTTATGTCATTGCAACATCCGCTATCTTGAAAACTGCTGGCGCTGAATTGTATGAATGTGAAAGAAAAACAGTCCAAAAATTGTTGTTATTTTTAGACACCCCAAAACCAGTGCTTCGTATGTCCAAAATTTAATTCACCGTTTTGAAAAGCATGTTTATTTTTTTCCTATTTAACAGTTGCTAGGATTTCATAATAAATATTGTATGCAATCCCCAATATGTTGACTATTGTCTGTTTAGTTAAACGTTTTGATGCAAATATTGTACGAATGACAGTCAGCGTTTTTTGTGTTATAAGTCCTAATGTTAACCTTTTCCTGATCAAATACACGTTACATTTGACAGAAAATTATAGTTTTATGTATGCGCATATATGAAAACATTTCACATACTGTGACAACGGTTGCCTTTTGGGGCATATAACACTAATAAGAACTATTCCAACTTCCATTAGAACTGGTTTGTATCCGATATATATATGCACATTTTAATGCATTCGTACACTAAATTGTCCTTATAAAGCTGACAAATCATACAACAATATCTCCATCATATCAAATTTCTCTCTTTCTCTGTGTTCGTTCTGTCTTCTTTTTCTTTATACAGAATGTTACCAAGTTACTTTTTTCTTTGTTTTTTTTTCGCAACAGAACGACACAAACGAGTCTGCCATCAGAGATTGAATTATTCTCAATGAAATATTTTACAAGTGGAAAATCCTAAACTCCTGGTCCGGTGATAATTAAAACAGGTTGAAATCGAGGTTCACGTGTTTTGAAAGATGATCGCCTTAATTGGGTTTTAAACGCCGAAGGAGCGTATTCCAATGATGTCAATGTACTTATACTGTACGTTAAAACTCATTAACTTTTCTCTTTGTGTTTTGTTTTCTTAGTATTTCGATAATTCTTCAACTAATGAGTGCATTTCCGTAGTAGAAGTTGCGGCTAGAAATCCGATCCGTTCCGAACGCTACTAATTGGTTTTCCCTACTCTTACTTGGAACTTGTCGGGGATAATGACTTGTGTTCCCAATTTTGACGTCATCACATCACGGTGTCATAAAGAGCCTACTTTGAGCAGCAGTGCACGTGTTTCACACGTGGAAAACATTGGCGGTCAATAGCCAGAATTCTGGAACATTATTTTGTAGTTCTGAATGTCCATATGTCCAAAGCCGGTGGTACTTTAACATAGGTTATAGAGTATATCAGGAACAAGAGGCCCAGGGGCCTTAACGGTCACCTGATATTTGATACAAATTTGTTATGTAATTTACTAGCCAACTGATGTCTTTTGTTCACGAAAGAGGAACATAAATCTAATAGGTCTACATATAAACACATTAGCTTCGTGTACATTTACTCACATTACCGTGTTCACAAGGTTCATTAATTATTATTGCAAAGGAAATAACTTCGTAAATAAGTAAGAGTCGAATCTAGCTTATTTTCAAACTTGTTCGAGATATTTCCAATGTAAGTCTACATGCAAAGTTTCATTAAGCTTGGATCATATTTACTCAAGTTATCATTTAACAAGATTCAATAATTACGATTGCAAAGGACAATACCTCCGGACACAGGCAATATGTCTTCAGGTGAATTTGACCTGAAAAAATTTTGATCTAAAATTGACCTGAAATACACATGAAATTCACCAGAAATTCAAATTGAGGTCAATTTCACATGAAGATTTTTTCAGGTCAATTTCAGGTCAATTTCACCTGACCTGAAAAAATCTTCATGTGAATTCAGGTCAAAATCTGCATGTGAATTTCAGGTCAATTTCACCTGAAATTTTTTCATGTGAAATTCAGGTCAATTTCAGGTCAATTTGACCCGCAAAATGCTTCAGATCAATTTCACCTGAAAAATTCTCCATATGAATTTCAGGTCCATTTCACCTGAAAATTTCTTTTTGTAAAATTTAGATCAATTTCAGGTAAAATTGACCTGAAAAAAGCTTCAGGTCAATTTCACCTGAAAAATTCTCCATGTGAAATTCAGGTCAATTTCAGGTCAATTTCGTTAATTTCGTCAATTTCAGGTCAATTTCAGTGATTTGTCAAGAATTTACCTGAAGACATATTGCCTGTGTAAGTAACGATCTAATCAGGTCGATATTCAAACTTGTCTGAGATCGTTCCAATTTTAGTCTAAATACAAAGTGTCATGAAGCTGAGTGCATCTTTATTCAAGTTATCGTATTCACAAGGTCCAAGAATAATGATTAGTGCAAAGGACAATAGCTCCGTAAATTACCATTGAATCAAGCTGAATTTCAAACTCGTCCGAAATATTTCTAATGTTAGTCTACATATGGTCAGTTGACCTAAAAGTGCGGACAAGTCGAACCTCAAATTCCTTGTAGAAACCATTAGGATTTATTTTAAATATTTGTATACCATTTTATTCTGTTAATTGATATTCTCTAATCAACCATTGTGATCTATCATAATTACTCCCCTTCATTTCACTTCGTCAGTACCGAAGGAGTTTATTTTTTATTTAAGCATATGTTATTGACCTTCAAAGAGAAAGGGTATTGGGGAGTATTCAGCGTATTTTGAGCCATTTTCCTTTAATTTTACACATGGCTTCCAGTTGATACTTGACATTTAACAGTTCAAGAAGGCAAATAGCCATTTTTCAGAAATCTGAAGCGTAAAAACATATGACAAATATAAATGTGCTTCAAACCCAGAAATCGAATATGAGATTTGAGAGTCAACAACATACTCCCAGTGGGCTATTGTTGCAATTAAATATATATATATACGTACACACAAGAAGCAATAAACTAGATCGAAGGCAGTTTGATATTTTGACAAATTTAGATAGAAATTTGTTTCAAGACACCATGAAAAATAATACACAGATGAAATGGTGTGTGTTGCAGTTGAATCATATTGCCCTATTGTCTTCCATCCTACCAACGTTATGCCGGACGGACAATGAAATATAGGATTAAGCTGTATATGTAAAATTTATTAAAGTTATTCCTTATGATTCAATCTAATTCCGGAGAATTCCATACCTTTTGCTGAACTCTTTGGTCAATGAAATCATCCAATCAGAGTCGACGTTACAAACGGTGACGCCATTTTTTAAATTAATACACGTTATGAGACGATAAAGGATTTATAAAAAGCCAATGAAAACACTTGTCACAAGCAAAATTGAATTCGATTTTGTTAGCATCAATTTTTGCCCCTCTCTGTTCACAACTTAGTAAATATAACTGAAAACGATCGAAAACAAATATCATTCTCAGCATTAAAATAGAAAGAACGGTGAAACATCAAAGAATATAGTCATTTTCTAATCCAGCAATTCCTCTGAGGAAGTAAGAAAGGCCTGTTTCGTATTTCTCTGTTAATGAATAATACCGTGTACATTATGTACGGAGAGGTGATCCCTACATTCATGTGTAAACAAACAGACGTTTGACGCGGCGTGGAATTAGACACACCTGTAAGTTATTAGTGTGAGATGATGCCCGGAGACTATCTTCATACTTCACCGTTAGTTAGCTGTGTAGAGCTGTTCTCCATCTCAATGGTTCACTATCTTCACCATCAAACCATCTGTCGGGGACACTGTATTCAACCGCGAACGCGCCGGCGTGCATAACAACATATCGCATGTGCATATGGGACTAGTTCGTTACGGAGTATGTGTGCGTACACATGCGGGTCGATGATATACTCTAGGAACCAACGGACAGTAGGTCAAACACAGGTGGCATACTTAGAGAGTGGCCAAAATATTTTTTCGGAAAATGCAGGTCTTCATCACCGCGAGTCTGTAATTGCTCGTCAACTACAGGTAAGTTTCACTCGAACAAGTTCAGCTCGTGTTTGTTGACAGTGTACCGCAGTGTAGTGTAATTATATGGTATCTACTTGTATGTTAAATGGTTTTATTAAAATTGTCACCTGTTTATATTGTCAGAGATAAGTTTGATAAATGTGGACTAAACTATTTATGGTGTCTACTATAAACCTAATTGTGACAAGTTTCATCACTTCTCACGAGTGACGGAGTCAGCACTACTTCATGGGCGTACTCGTTTTGCACCACAAAATGTAGCTGCAATATTGTAGCTCAAAAGACTTTTAGACAGAATTTTGTTTCTTCTTTAGATATACAATTGGTGCTTATTACTGCTAATGGAGCAAAGTAAAGGTTATGCAAACCATTATTTAAACGTTTTCATGCATTTTATCGTACTTGTTTTATATTGGTTACCTACTAGGCAATAAAACTGAACCATATAAAATATCAAATTCTCAGCGAGACATTTTGTTTTACGTACATGTATATACACATATGAAGACCTTTCCGCAATGAATTTATACAGCAAGTCTACAAAGTATGAATTTGACGTTTTGTGAGCCGTACGGTAGATATTAAGTATGGTAGTTATGTTTGTTTTCGACAAAAATAATATATAAATGTGTGTATACGCACAAAATAATTGGAAACCTACAAAAAAGTATATAAAATTGTGCCCGAGTGATTTCCGGAGGCACTGTTCCACTAGGACACATAGGGACCAATAAGTACCCGGCCGAAAGGTATAGTAGGCCGGGTACGTATATTTGTTCTACACAAAATGTATCGCCACCAGAATTTATTAGATACTGTCGCTGTATACGCACATGTATAAATGTAAGTGTTTACACATGTAAATGGAACATTAAGTCCATATTGGAACGCCCGATTTCTTTCTCACTTGATTTTATCGAGACTGAAACCTGTTCGTAACCGGAAAATGAAAATCTTCAATTTTATTGTGTTAACACAACCTTTTTTTCACTATCCTAAAGATCAATAATTATCATTTGAACATTAATTGATGTTTGATTGTGTATATAAATGTCTAATTGACACAAAGATACATATATAGAATAATTTTGTGGGTGTTTTTTCTGTCTACTATTAGTACCTCATGCCATACATGAATTTATTTCGGGATGCAAGTAAAAAATGTTTATTTTTAATTACTTTCATTCTAAAGTAAAAAAAAATGGAGCCACAAGTGTTTTTTATGGTGGAATTGAGTGTAAAATAAGGAGCATTTGTTATTGGAAAAACCACAATTCGTCTGAGTCCTGTTTTAATAGATAAAAAATACCAGTAGGCGATGTAACACCCAAAATGCATGAATGTACATCTTCATCATGTATTATACGGAATGTGTAATGTCACTGTGTCTTTAAATAAACGAAATGGAATCATAATAATAAACTAGCATATCTCCTTAATAACTTAAATAAAAAAAATGGAAGTACACAAAAACATGTTTGAGCAAAGCTAATTTTACTTAAAGTTCCATATATATATCATTATATATTTATGATGAATAAATTTTATGGTTAAAGATGCATTTATGCTCTGTCCACCGCCGACAGTATAGCATAAATTTATGAAAAGATGCCCATCATTTGAACAATTTGAATTGGTGTTTAATCGTGTACATGTATGTCAAATTAACACAACACATAATATAAAATAATTTGTTTTGCTTTTGGTGCATGCGCAATCAGTAATTCATTCCATATAGGATATAGTGCCAGGGAATTTTTTCGGGATGCAATTAATTATTTTTTTTTTTTAATTAGAAGCTCAAACTTTTCAATGGTGGTAATGGTGTGAAGTAAGTAACTTTTGTAACTGAAGAAAAATACCAAAGCGTCTGCTCCTGTTTTTGATAGTGAAAAAAATACCATTTGTCGGCGGTGGAGCATCTTTAAGGTTCACTTAATGAACAATCCGGTCAGATCAATCAGAGTTATTTCCCTTCGTCTCCTTTCGAGGGTATGGTCAGGCTATGAAGGCCATGGAGATAATCTGAATATACATTATTGTGTTGACTATATTGTGAAGAGTTACATAGAACAATGAGAGATTTTGTATTGGGAGTTGATGATAACACGTCCCATTTTTCTGTGGAGATTTATATAGAACAATGAGAGATTATGTATTGGGAGTTGATGATAACACGTCCCATTTTCTATGGAGATTTATATAAAACAATGAGAGATTCTGTATTGGGAGTTGGTGATGACACGCCCCATTTTCTATGGAGATTTATATAAAACAATGAGAGATTCTGTATTGGGAGTTAGTGATAGCACGTCCCATTTACTTTGGTGATTTATATAAAACAATGAGAGATTCTGTATTGGGAGTTAGTGATAGCACGTCCTATTTTCTGTGGAGATTTATATAGAACAATGAGAGATTCTGTATTGGGAGTTAGTGATAGCACGTCCTATTTTCTGTGGAGATTTATATAGAACAATGAGAGATTTTGTATTGGGAGTTGATGATAACACGTCCCATTTTCTGTGGAGATTTATATAAAACAATGAGAGATTCTGTATTGGTGTTGGTGATGACACGCCCCATTTTCTATGGAGATTTATATAAAACAATGAGAGATTCTGTATTGGGTTAGTTAGTGATAGCACGTCCCATTTACTTTGGTGATTTATATAAAACAATGAGAGATTCTGTATTGGGAGTTAGTGATAGCACGTCCTATTTTCTGTGGAGATTTATATAGAACAATGAGAGATTCTGTATTGGGAGTTAGTGATAGCACGTCCTATTTTCTGTGGAGATTTATATAGAACAATGAGAGATTCTGTATTGGGAGTTAGTGATAGCACGTCCCATTTTCTGTGGAGATGGGTACGATGTTATGATGATGGTGTCATATTGTGACTGATGGCGGGGGAAATCTGCCACTCAGCTTCTATTGTTTGTAAACTGTTTATATCCCATTGTCTTTATCACACATTGTCCACTGTTCTAAAATACGTACAACGAGGATTCTGTTATTAAACTTCCTAATTGTAGTCAGGTCGACAAAAAACGGTCCTCGCACATATTAAATTCAATCAAGATAAGTATTATTTCAGGGTGTTTTTGTTAACATCACGTTACAGAAATTTTTAGGAGACATCACATATTATGAAAGACAATGATGGATATATGAGAAAAATAATATGATGTATGTGTCAGTGAATGTAAGAGCCTGTGTTTATTGATTGTATGTATTAATAAATGATTTGCTTCAAAAGTAAAACAATTAAAAACAATGAAAGACCGTGAACCTATTTATACTAGCTGTAATATCATTACTACTAGACAGAAAATGGCGCCATCTGTAGAACAGAATCTGCGATGAAATTGGCGCTAAGATATACCGACAGGAATATCGCTTCATTTCAAAGATGCTCGATATCAGATCATTTAACACAGATATATGAAAGGGTCTTAATTAGTGAAAAATAGGAAAGATTAGTGAAACAAAGGAAAGATTAGTGAAACAAAACTGTCAGGAAACTTACTAGATCATAACGGAATCTGGGACTTCAGTCGACCGATGACGTCACGACGTGGTATCGTTATCCAGGGAGGGATTTAAATCGTGATGGGGGGGGGAGTGGTGCATAGACATTTCAATCAAACAGTAGCAGTATCTATAAAAATGTATATTTTATTTTAACTCATTTTGTAAACGCGCATATATTCATCGTCTGATTGATTGGTTTCTAAATTTACTTTAGATTGTAAAAGTCTTAACTTTAATGCTAACTGACCTCTTCTCAATATGTCAGGATTTTAAATGTTTCTATTTTTACTTAGACACAACGTTAAATAATAAGATGTGAAGATATTCATTGTCTAATATAGATATATTATATAAAGATTTTATACGTGTACATGGATATAACATACAAATAGAAAATACGGAGATACGCACACAGGGACCAGGCAGGAAAATTTTTATCAACAGTATACATATATATATATATGATACTATAATATATATATATACTGTTGGTTAAAAATTTTCGTGCCAGGTCCCTGTGGATACGCATATATACTTAAAGGAGTTGTAAATATGGGTTTTATCGCCATGTAAGTAGCATATAATAATTTAAATACATGTACATTTATAGTAACATGAAAATGTAAAGTGTTTTATATATCAAATCAGGTTTTATTGAGAATACCGCTGAGATTTTTAAATTACGTGAACATGACAAATTATTTTACAAGAATAATTTCTGTTTTTTAAGTAAGTAATATTTTATAATAGCTTTGTATGAAAACCCTCCTTCCATTTTAGCTTTGGTGCTTAATGATACCTGGTGTTATATATACTTGATATCATGATCAGTTATACAACACTGGGCCAACCCCAGTAACCTTGTACAGATGGCGACAAGGCAAGTCGTCATCGCTTTACTGTCAAATTATATTCATTCTTTCCTAATTTATAATACTCACAGAAGAAACTTATGTCTGCCAGGTCAAACAACTTCATTATCTACTGTTTTTGATATTTTGACTTATGTACATAACCTCGAAGCGACTAGATAGTGTTGTAACACATATCAATTATCTTAGTCGTAATAATTCCTCTTTTTACCGCAACATTCCGTAACGGAACAACCCGCCATAGTCTCAACTCTGAAGGGATAACGTTTCCATAGCAACTGGTGATGTGACGAGAAGATTTTTATCATAGTCACAGGGACATGGGTTAGTTACACTCTGTATATTTGGATACGTCCATAGTCACAGGGATATGAGAGTTAGTTATACTCTATATGTATTTGGATATGCCCGAAGTCACAGGGACTTGATAGTTAGTTAGACTCTATGTGTATTGAGATATGTCCATAGTCACAGGGGCTTGAGAGTTAGTTGGGACCTGATAGTTAGTTAGACTCTATGTGTATTTGGATATGCCCGAAGTCACAGGGACTTGAGAGTTAGTTAGACTCTATGTGTATT
The DNA here is from genome assembly GCF_041381155.1 of Argopecten irradians. Classification (NCBI taxonomy): domain Eukaryota; kingdom Metazoa; phylum Mollusca; class Bivalvia; order Pectinida; family Pectinidae; genus Argopecten; species Argopecten irradians. The sequence continues at coordinate 11,147,566 of NC_091134.1, read as the reverse complement.
TGGATATGCCTGAAGTCACAGGGAAGAGTTAGTTATTGGATATTTCACAGGGCTAGCCATAAGGGACCCGAGAGATTGGGTTACACTTTACATGAGAGGACATATAAAATAAATAATGCATTTCTTTATGTAGGATTTGGATAATATGCCCGAAGTCACATACATTGTTGACTTGAGAGTTAGCTAGACTCTATGTGTAGCTTGAGATATGCCATAAGTCACTTAGGAATTTTGAGAGGTAAAAATGGTAGACTCTATGTGTATTTGCCAAGATATGCCCGAAGTCACAGGGACTTGAGAGTTAGTTAGAATCTTCCCGAAGTCACAGGGACTTGAGAGTGGCAGACTCTATGTGTATTTGGATATGCCCTCAAGTCACAGGGACTTGAGAGGTACGGTACTCTCGATGTTTTTTGGAAGTCACAGGGACTTAAGAGTTGTTTTTAATCTAGGCTCAATGTATTTGGATATGCCAAGTCACATGGACTTGATAGTTTATGAGTTAGACTCTATGGTGGAGTATTGAGATATGTCCACTAGTCACAGGCAGTATGAGAGGGTAGTTAGACTCTATGTGTGTTTGGATATGCCCGAATCACTAGGGGTTGAGAGTATCTATGTGTATTTGGATATGCCCGAAGTCACAGGATACTTGTGAGTTTAGTAGACACTATGTGTATTTGGATAAGCCCAAAGTCACAGGGCACTTGATAGTTAGTTAGGCTCAATGTGTATTGAGAGATGTTCCATTGTCACTGGACTTGAGTGTTAGCTAGACTCTATGTGTATTTTGGATATGCCCAAAGTCATCAGGGACTTGAGAGTTAGTTAGGACTCTATGTTTATTTGAATATATCCTAACCATAGGGGCGAGAGATTGGTTCTCCATAGTCCCAGGACTTGAGAGTTAGCTAGACTCTAAGGTGGTATTTTGATATGGCCCAAAGTCACATGACCTTGAGAGTCTAGTAAGACTCTAAGTATATTTGAATATAAACCTATAGCCATAGGGGTCCCGAGAGATTGTTACACTTAAATGTATTATGACATGTCCTATAAAAACTAATGCATATCTTTCTTTTGAAAGATGCTAATTCATTGAAATGATAATTATTATCTTGCTTGCTTTAGCAGGCCATGTTAAGGAAAGTGTTCGCAAGGATGTAATTAGGATGACAATTTCCCCTCGATTTGTTGCAATACCTAAGTATGTAGATTTTGTTTATTTGAGGTAAAATATTGAGAAAAATACACTTGCAATCTAGGGTGTAGAGTAATGAACTAGTAATAGGAATTTGCAGGTATCTGGCAGATAAAGAAACGAAATATCGTCGAATTTTCTTGTATTGCTTACATCTATACTTAGTATTTTAGAAAGGAAACTAGTCAGCATCACCGCCAAGATATCTCTTGTAATTAAACGTATCACCAGGGAAACAAAGGAGTATGTTTTTCATAAAAAAAAAAATGAACAAATGGCAGCTCTGTATACCGCACTGTCACACAATTTACTACATAATAGCCCACTGATAAATAAAAGCTGTAAAAACGGTATGCCTTCTAAAAGTTTTTGGAAGCTTATATACTTGTTTTTCATTTGGCTCAAATTGCTATTTGGGGAAATGACCAGTACGTGTGGTAGCGTATATATCGGTTTATGGAGTTAGCATGGTGGAGTTTCTGACGACTATAACTAACCCGGCAATATAGTACAGTGTATAAATGTTTGATGTATTCGTGCCAGAATCGCGAGTTACCTTGGTCCCCCGGTGTAAATACACACCAAAACAATTGGCGCCTGATGAGTTTGTATTATGTATATCCCTCTCTGTTCCTTCAGTATTGCCGGTGAAACGTACCGAAACTGTCTTCAGTATTACTTCATCGTGTTAAAACACGTAATTGTTGACATCCTTCCCTATATTGTGTTTTAATTTCATATAAGATTTTATGAAACAGGTCTAAGACCTATTTTTATTTTTGTGAGTCTTGACCGAGCAAAACTTAAATACTTTTCTGGACGAGTTTCATAAATTCTCGTATGGAGTGGACACACATTTAAGACAATAAACAACTTATAAGTATAGGATAAGATACATTTGTAAGAGAGCCCCTTCAAATGTCTTCTGAATAAAATCAAACATGACTATACACTTAGAAAAAAGGGGACAGCATATTAAGTATTATTGAAGTGTTTTAAGACAGACTTGATTATTTATTTTGCAAGACAATTCAAGTGTAAGTGATGTAACAGCATTTAAGGAAAGCAATCCAATAGGAAAGCAGTCCAATAGGAAAGCAATCCAATAGGAAAGCAGTCCAATAGGAAAGCAGTCCAATAGGAAAGCAATCCAATAATACCAAGAGATTGAGAAGAGTCCAAGAGACACAACATGGACCTACTGCAGCCTCCAAAAACACACCTATACTCACCATACACATTGTATAGAGGAGTCCATTCTTCAATCACATTTACCCATTAGAACGTAAGGATAAACACTTGCGTTGGGATTATTCAGTACTATGAAATCAACACCAGTGCAAGTTCAAGTACTCGTTTTCGATAGACTATACATTTCTTATACTTTCCCTATTGTTTTCTAGATGTATCAGAAAAGTTTTTCATCTGTCTGTCGAATAACATTGGGTTAATGTTTACATAGCTTGATAGCTATAAATGTACAAGCTAAGTGTGATGGTTTTACACTATATCAATGCAGTTGCTCATTTTAGCATTAAAATGAAATCAACTTTAATAATTGCGAACGTCGCAGAACTTGACCCGGAGTTTACAAAAGTCATATAAAGGGAAAACGTGCGATACTTTCAACCTCATTTACTTGCTGATTTTAATGCAATTAACACATTCTTCTGAACAACAATCGTGTTGTTTACCTGCGAAAAACGTTATTTACAGATATCATGCTATCAACAATTATTGGAAATGCCACACAGTATGGCTTTAACATGCTGTACGTATGTACTGTCAAAATTGATTTTCTTTTTACCTCAATTCTTTATCAATTCATTACATGTAATTGACAGGTATGGAAAAGTCATGTGTAATGTCGTGTAATTATATAAAACGGTTTAACAACGCTCAAAACGATTTAATTTAAAATTGCTTAATTACGAATTGCTCTATACCATTAAGTTATGCGAAAGCATTCTGATAAGTTTTTGATTGAATTAGTGGTGGGTCGATTAAATGCCCGCTTTAACATTTAAATCATTTGTTCGGGAATTTATGAGAATATTTGTTAAGTCTAGTGGTCAGGCAAATTTACCAATTAACATCCTTGTATATTTAAGGCCTATGTCGAAGTGCAAAGCTATTTTTTTTATTTACATACCACAAAATTTACAGTAAATGTTATTGTATAATGAAAACAACCATTTGCGCATGAAATTTCAGCATTTTGACGTAAGTTTTTAATCAATTTTATTGCTTTGTGGTAAAATTGACGTGAAAACCAAAACAATATTCCTTTCATGCCACTTGAGTAAGGTTAAACATGACACTGCATCCTCACAACGGTAAACCATTTTCTATCTATAAAATTATAAAAGAGAGTAGAAGAAAATCTATATGGAATCTTCCGAATATTTACGAATGGTTTACGACACGTGTTTATTAGAAACACGTTCTTACCACCAGGGTGATTTTCATTATTGTTTATTTTGACGTGATTTTATGAAAACTCAGTTTTACAGCCGTGGCGCCATAGAACTATCATTAACACGCTTGTTTGTTTGGATTGTCTGTCCTTATATATTTGTTTTAAACTAAACATCACTGAGGCGCGTTCGAGTAGAAACTGTTGTTTATGACATATGGCAAACAAGGGAGATAACCATACCTTGTCTGATAGACAAGATCGCCATACATTACCGTTCACAACCACGGTCATTACACAACTCAAAATTTACCTGTTACCAGTTTAAGTAGTTTAAAGAGTTTCAGATTTTTGGCCCCTTTGACTTTGAGTATAGGTCAAGGGATTCATATTAACAAACTCGATAGTCATTCATGTCAACATGCTACAGGCCTAATATTAGGTCTAAAAGCATTCTAGAATTTTACAAGAAATCATTTGAAGATTTTAGGATTTTTGGCCCATGCGACTTTGAATGACGGTAAAGGTCATTCATATTAACAAACTTGTTAGCCTTTTATATCAGCATGCTACAGACCTAATATTGTATCTCTGTACAGCATTATTCTCGTGACAGCATCTTTAAAGTGTTTGACTCCGTAACTTATTCTCGTGACAGCATCCTTAAAGTGTTTGACTCCGTAACTTATTCTCGTGACAACATCCTTCAAGTGTTTGACTCCGGAACTCATTCTCGTGACAGCATCCTTAAAGTGTTTGACTCCGTAACTTATTCTCGTGACAGTATCTTTAAAGTGTTTGACTCCGTATCTTATTCTCGTGACAACATCCTTAAAGTGTTTGACTTACTTATTCTCGTGACAACATCCTAAAGTGTTTGACTCCGTAACTTATTTTCGAGACAACATCCTTAAAGTGTTTGACTCCGTAACTTATTCTCGTGACAGCATCCTTAAAGTGTTTGACTCCGTAACTTATTCTCGTGACAGATCCTTAAAGTGTTTGACTCCGTAACTTATTCTCGTGACAACATCCTTAAAGTGTTTGACTCCGTAACTTATTCTCGTGACAACATCCTTAAAGTGTTTGACTCCGTAACTTATTCTCGTGACAACATCCTTAAAGTGTTTGACTCCGTAACTTATTCTCGTGACAACATCCTTAAAGTGTTTGACTCCGTAACTTATTCTCGTGACAACATCTTAAGTGTTTGACTCCGTAACTTATTCTCGTGACAACATCCTTAAAGTGTTTGACTCCGTAACTAATTCTCGTGACAGTATCCTTAAAGTGTTTGACTCCGTAACTTATTCTCGTGACAACATCCTTAAAGTGTTTGACTCCGTAACTTATTCTCGTGACAGCATCCTTAAAGTGTTTGACTCCGTAACTTATTCTCGTGACAACATCCTTAAAGTGTTTGACTCCGTAACTTATTCTCGTGACAGCATCCTTAAAGTGTTTGACTCCGTAACTTATTCTCGTGACAGTATCCTTAAAGTGTTTGACTCCGTAACTTATTCTCGTGACAGCATCCTTAAAGTGTTTGACTCCGTAACTTATTCTCGTGACAGCATCCTTAAAGTGTTTGACTCCGTAACTTATTCTCGTGACAGTATCCTTAAAGTTTGACTCCGTAACTTATTCTCGTGACAGCATCCTTAAAGTGTTTGACTCCGTAACTTATTCTCGTGACAACATCCTTAAAGTGTTTGACTCCGTAACTTATTCTCGTGACAACATCCTTAAAGTGTTTGACTCCGTAACTAACTCCTCGTAACTTATTCTCGTGACAACATCCTTAAAGTGTTTGACTCCGTAACTTATTCTCGTGACAACATCCTTAAAGTGTTTGACTCCGTAACTTATTCTCGTGACAACATCCTTAAAGTGTTTGACTCCGTAACTTATTCTCGTGACAGCATCCTTAAAGTGTTTGACTCCGTAACTTATTCTCGTGACAACATCCTTAAAGTGTTTGACTCCGTAACTTATTCTCGTGACAACATCCTTAAAGTGTTTGACTCCGTAACTTATTCACGTGACAACATCCTTAAAGTGTTTGACTCCGTAACTTATTCTCGTGACAACATCCTTAAAGTGTTTGACTCCGTAACTTATTCTCGTGACAGTATCCTTAAAGTGTTTGACTCCGTAACTTATTCTCGTGACAACATCCTTAAAGTGTTTGACTCCGTAACTTATTCTCGTGACAGCATCCTTAAAGTGTTTGACTCCGTAATCCTTAAAGTGTTTGACTCCGTAACTTATTCTCGTGACAGTATCCTTAAAGTGTTTGACTCCGTAACTTATTCTCGTGACAACATCCTTAAAGTGTTTGACTCCGTAACTTATTCTCGTGACAGCATCCTTAAAGTGTTTGACTCCGTAACTTATTCTCGTGACAGCATCCTTAAAGTGTTTGACTCCGTAACTTATTCTCGTGACAGTATCCTTAAAGTGTTTGACTCCGTAACTTATTCTCGTGACAGCATCCTTAAAGTGTTTGACTCCGTAACTTATTCTCGTGACAGCATCCTTAAAGTGTTTGACTCCGTAACTTATTCTCGTGACAGTATCCTTAAAGTGTTTGACTCCGTAACTTATTCTCGTGACAGTATCCTTAAAGTGTTTGACTCCGTAACTTATTCACGTGACATACATCCTTAAAGTGTTTGAGTCCGTAACTTATTCTCGTGACAACATCCTTAAAGTGTTTGACTCTGTAACTTATTCTCGTGACAGTATCCTTAAAGTGTTTGACTCCGTAACTTATTCACGTGACAGCATCCTTAAAGTGTTTGACTCCGTAACTTATTCTCGTGACAGCATCCTTAACGTGTTTGACTCCGTAACTTATTCTCGTGACAACATCCTTAAAGTGTTTGACTCCGTAACTTATTCTCGTGACAGCATCCTTAAAGTGTTTGACTCCGTTACTTATTCACGTGACAACATCTTTAAAGTTTTTGACTCCGTAACTTATTTCGTGACAACATCCTTAAAGTGTTTGACTCCGTAACTTATTCTCGTGACAACATCCTTAAAGTGTTTGACTCCGTAACTAATTCTCGTGACAGTATCCTTAAAGTGTTTGACTCCGTAACTTATTCTCGTGACAACATCCTTAAAGTGTTTGACTCCGTAACTTGTTCACGTGACAGCATCCTTAAAGTGTTTGACTCCGTAACTTATTCTCGTGACAGTATCCTTAAAGTGTTTGACTCCGTAACTTATTCACGTGACAACATCCTTAAAGTGTTTGACTCCGTAACTTATTCTCGTGACAACATCCTTAAAGTGTTTGACTCCGTAACTTATTCTCGTGACAGCATCCTTAAAGTGTTTGACTCCGTATTTTTCTCGTGACAACATCCTTAAAGTGTTTGACTCCGTAACTTGTTCACGTGACAGCATCCTTAAAGTGTTTGACTCCGTAACTTATTCACGTGACAGCATCCTTAAAGTGTTTGACTCCGTTACTTATTCACGTGACAACATCCTTAAAGTGTTTGACTCCGTAACTTATTCCGTGACAGCATCCTTAAAGTGTTTGACTCCGTAACTTATTCACGTGACAACATCCTTAAAGTGTTTGACTCCGTTACTTATTCACGTGACAGCATCCTTAAAGTGTTTGACTCCGTTACTTATTCACGTGACAACATCCTTAAAGTGTTTGACTCCGTTACTTATTCTCGTGACAACATCCTTAAAGTGTTTGACTCCGTTACTTATTCACGTGACAACATCCTTAAAGTGTTTGACTCCGTTACTTATTCACGTGACAACATCCTTAAAGTGTTCGACTCCGTAACTTATTCACGTGACAACATCCTTAAAGTGTTTGACTCCGTAACTTATTCTCGTGACAACATCCTTAAAGTGTTTGACTCCGTAACTTATTCTCGTGACAACATCCTTAAAGTGTTTGACTCCGGAACTTATTCTCGTGACAACATCCTTAAAGTGTTTGACTCCGTTACTCACTCTCTTAACAGCATCCTTATAATGTGTTTCTTTCTGGAACTTGTTATTATGTAAGCCTATGAAAGTGTGTGTTTAAGATTTGTAACAGTTATCGTCTCAATCCACATGCGCCCGTTCCAGAGGATATCTTACTTATCAAAAAGATCCGATTTTGAGCATTAATAAAACAGAGGTTCTAGTTGTAAACCAATGACTTGTGTGACATAGACTTTGGACAAATGCAGTAATTCTGATGCATATATATATATATATGTTTAGCCCGTGACCCAGGCGAAACTAACGAACAACAACCCAGAGGGGAGGGGAGGGGGTGATATCTGGGACCTTTATTTTATTCCACAGGGACATCCACGTAGATTTGTCAGCGTAAACTGACGTCAATCTCGCAGGTTTGTTTGTCAATATGAACTTATCGGGGGAAGGAGGCCATTACAATTAAATTGGTTTATTATGACATGTGTTTTACACGATAGGAAATGTAATCAAATATCAGGACAGGCAGGTGACACGTAGATAGAAACACCTGGTTAGATATAAGGGGTGTCATTATTTAATTATTAATATTTTGATCATCTGTCATTAGATAAATACAAATTACACCTGAAAAGGGGGTGTTTAGTTCGGGGGAGGACGTATTTATAAGCGGTTTGTCTTATTGTTATAACAGAGCATGCTTGGTTGGTTTATAAAGCTTTTTAAAATGCTAGTTGTGTAAAGTGCGTCTGAGTCACCAGTCAGTTGGCTTTATAAAGACTTACGACTGCGAGTTTTGTCTGCTCAGTTCTAACCCTAAGGTCACTTCCTCCATACCGTGAGTACAAATGACGTATAGTTTATGGGTAAGTGATTAAAAACTTAAGTAGGAAGGTACTTATCAAAAAAGGATCATTTTATGATTTAGATACTGGTGTCTTAACACGTGGTGTTGTCGCCTACATCAGTGTAAGCAGACTTTTTCCGTGGTGGGCTTTTAACGGTATATAATTTATAACTTAATGAACGATGATGTTTGTGTTTTAAATCATAATCATTGCATGTACTTCAATTTAACACGTGTTTATGTGTACATGTATGCCTTGACCCATGTAACGATACCGATTTCAGAGAACCACTAAATTGCGACTCAACTATTTATGTACATATGGATTGTCTGTGTAAAATCTAATTGATTTGATATGTTTTGGATGTAATTGTATGTATATTATGTGTTTGTACATTACATATGAACAAATACATGTCGGTATGTGAATGTATGTTTCATTTCTATGGCACAATGTGACACATGTTTTGTGTTGTATTCAATACCGCCTCGACGATTCGAAATGGATCTATTTTTAGTTGTGAATTATTTACAAAATGTACATTTAGAAAATACATTGATCTGCTCGTGGAGAAATGAATACATTCGGTACATGACCTGATATTTTCAAGTGCTGTTTTTGCTCTAACATTTTGCCGATGAGCCATGTTATTAATTATCTTGTAGATTTCGGTACAGCGATTTACATAGCTCATGAGATATTATAGCGGATCGCACGCTCCCCTTGTTAATATTTCAGCCAAGTGCTTTGTGTATTAATATTACAGTGAATCGTTCAGCGAGCGATGAAATTGACACCGTGGTATTAATACCGACATCTGGTAAAATAACCCGTAAAATCATCATAATCTGCACAGTTTTAACGATGTTATGTAGAAATGTTGTTAATTCATATCATAAAAGTCGATTTCATTGTCATTGGTATTTCATTTTCCAGAGCAGTGACGCGTGTGATATTGTGACAGCCTACCTTAGAATCTCACTCACAACCAGGTGGCGGAGGCAGTCGAGGACGGACCGAGCAGCCGACAACACGTACTAGCTCGGAGGAGAGGGTATCTAGCGGATGTGGATGGAGAGTCAGTCAAGATAAATACGGATAACAGGAATTAACGATTTGGTCTTGTATCTGTTGTTATTACAAAACGACATGACGTGAATAGGAATCAGTTGCCACTGTGTGGATGGCACGTGTAAGAAATACTCATTACAATAGCCGTATAATCTTGTGTCCATAGAGTTGACACGAGATTTCGGTATTAGCAGGATATTAAGTTTAGTGTTTTTTAGTCTCGGTTTAAGCTATTATTAGGATAAAGCAAACACACACAAATAATTTCAAAAAATCCAGAACAAAGGTGAAGGTTGTTTTGAACTCCAAATGAGGAAAACGGCACTCGCCATGTCTCGTGCCGTGACCTTGACCTTGTGTGTTTTGGCTGGAGTTTGCACTCTGCTCCAACTGGTCAGTTTTGCGAGCCAGGGATGGGGAATATGGACGGACAGGATCACCAACAGAAAAGTGTACATCGGTTTGTGGTACAGCGTTGTTTGTGATGCGCCGTCAGGATACTGTGCAAGTATTTCACACCATGAAGAACATCAGAAAAATATAGAAAATGGCGAACTTTCGAGAGGTAAGTGAAACTCTTACTATATACTAAATGAAGAGATCTTTCAAAATGGAATTCTGCATTGTTTTGTACTGAACCTTGTGCTACACGTTTCAGTAAACTTACTAAACCCTGTGTTGCCATGGTGATCGATGGCGATGGAATTCTTAACCGTCACAATGACATTCTCATGTGTCCGAGTTTTCCATGTTCATGAATCCATTATTCGACATTTTGATGATACAGAGAGATAAAAACTTCCATATCTTCTTATGCTATGTACTGTTCTCGTTTTGATGAATTTCGTTAGATTGATCTGTGATATATGAGCTTGCCGTCATATTTCATTGGTACGAATACATTGACGAAAGACATACAACATTTCATTTTTAGTAAAATGTAATAATTTCACTGAACACAAAAGTGGTATTGTAAAAAGATGATTTATGTTAATTTTGGATACGCATATACACACATAAGTATTGTTGTGTGTTAGTAACTGGGTCCCTTCTATGTCGTAATGGGATTTTTTCAGACCGGAAATTTCACTTTAGATATATCTCTAATGTCCTTTACCTAAGTGTCCCATGATTGTGCGTTCTTGGCGAGGTATTCATATGTCTGAATGGTCACCGAGACAAAGTCCACAAATACTGGATGCCGTCACAGGTTTACGACGCGCAAAAAAACTAAAAAAATTTAGTATATTTTTTTGAGCGTCGTAAACCTGTGATCCCGTCAGCCATTTCAGCCAAAATATTGAGGAATATATATTTGTAGACAGAGAAGGTACAGGTTATATCGAGCATCGTAAAACATGGTGTCGTCGAGATGCTTTCAGATTTAAAGAGGGCGGAACATTGTTCAAACACTATTACAAATACGTATGGTTCCCATCTAAAGTAAATTCAGGTGATTTCATTAGTCTAACCTTTTATTAACAGCCGGGGTCATTTAAGGACTTGTCTGTTTTGTTGGTGGAGTGCCTAGAGAAAAACCACCGACCCGCGGTCATTATCTGGCAGCTGTACCACACAAGTTCTGTATCTTTCAAAACTACCACTAGAACAACCACATGTTAGATATATCAGCAAATAGTGCTAAGGTTTCAATACTGATACCTCAAAAAACAAATCCACTTTGAAACTCGACAAAAGATTGAACAGTCAACAAAATGGCCAAACAATTTCATCTCTTACCGGTTTGCCCCTGTCGGATCGGCTTCTTTACTTTTACGAGAACAGCACTGTACTATCGTTAAGTAGATCGACAAACTTTGGGGTTAAATTCCATAAGTAATCATAAGTAATAAAGTACGCATGTGTATGTTGACATTATAGATTAAAACAGTGAGTACATGAAAAGTCCCGATATTATAAGAGTTACGAGGTTTTATTTGACCAGGGGTTTAGTCGGGTGGCTAATATGAAGCTTGACGTTGAAGCTATGGCGGTAGATATGATAGAATGTACAGGACTTGAACATACACGTCTTACTCAGTAACCTTCTGAACAAAGTTAACTCCTTAAAATTCCTATTGAATCATTTATTGATGGAAAATCTCAAGAAACAAGCGACCAAAAGAAATGTGGAGGAAAATTAACATGCCGTATAAAGTTAACAATATTTGCAATAGCTAAAGTTAATTAAGAGATAGACAGGTTATGTGAAAGTAATAATTAATAATTTAATTAGGAAAACTATCCAATTCACAACTTAGAGTATCGACATAATAGTAAAAAAATTACCATACCTATTTAATCCAGGTCAAAATGTAAAAAAAAAATGAAAAAAATGAATTGGCAAACATGTAGAAAGTATACGGACATTAAATTACAGTAATACGTATAGTTTACATCTACATGAGGATAACATAAATCTATCTTGGCCAGGTTTATGTAAGCATTTAAAAACAATTGTTTTCATTATAAATCCGTTCCTCGTCAACCAAAGGATCAAACATGACATGGAAACAATGCCCTACATGTGAAGCATTATGAGACAGGCATTACAAGCACCGTACTAAACCACCGAGCTGTACTCTGCACATGTAATGATGCGCACGTGCAGTTCATATACACCGACAGCTGAAGACATTGTTTTGACATAAACCATCATAGGTCAAACGATCGTAACAACAATGGGCTGTGTAGTGCATCAAAAACACGTGTATTACATGTAGATATGCTTGTGTCTGGCTGATTCTATGATATAATCGGTCCCATCTTAATTCTAGCCCTCAGTATCATCTTGATAGACTTGTAATCGTCTCCAAGACGACATAACGATGTCTAAAGGTCTGTGTGCCAAATGGAAAGCTTCCCAATCAGTGCTGCGTCTCTGAAGTCGATCTACAGGTCAAATCAACAAAATTTTCTGACGAGATGTACCTTAGATGCTCATCGAAAAAGCAATTGAGAATATTTGTATTGGATTGCATTGCAATCTGAACATCTGGACAGGGAATTAACAACAGAAAAGGATATTACAGAGAACTCAATGGATTTCAAACCAACAATGACAACAGTCCTGTTTTATTATTGCTCGTAATCACAAAACTCCAGAAAATTACTTAATCCCAACGCATACAGCGATTGGTTTTCGGGCAATACACAAGTGAGATGCCATGACCTTGGTTTTTTTCTGTGTCAAGGCCGTTTGGTGGCCTGCTATAGTTTGCGGAAAAGCTTCAAATATTTAAAAAGAATTAAATTGGGTTACTTCGCGTCGATAACGCAATGATGTACGATACTTACAGTTATCTTTTTTATCAAATTATATCATCCAAAGGACAATTCAAATCCATCTTTTAAACACACGTTCTTGTGTATAGAAATGCTTATTATTCATGGCAGACACCTCCAGATCTCACAACCAAATCTCGTTATTGCACGTGCATTGTGAGACAGAAAATTTCTTGTTTTAGAAAGTGTTTGGCCATAGATGTAATGTTTTTGTTAATTCGTCCAAAAGACTGCTATTATACTCTAACCAATTACAACATCACGACAGAATTTGGCTCGATGCATTGTTCACAGATGTGAGGGACTTCGAATGCTGTTCATACTTGCAGCATATGTGCGATAGGTAGCCAAATATATAGAACATCATAGGTACTACGTGATCGCCCATCCTCAATACTCCAGGGGTTCCGATCACTTACGAGATCGTAAGTGATCGGAACCCCTGGAGTATCGAGGATGGTGATCGCTGGGAATTACCAGCTACAAACCAGTGCATGATTACATTGGCGATTAATATCGAATAGTCTATCCTCAATAGGCACACGCCATGTCGTGTCGGTAGTCGAAAGATGTCGAAACAGTCATTTCGTTTGTATGTATCAAGAACTTGACGCGATATTCATGTTTTGTCTCTCCGTTCATCCATTGTGTTCCAATATATATATATGTGCATTGTCTCCATTCTAATGTAAAATTTATTTAGAAAGCGAAATTCTTTTGCCTTTTAAGCGCTTTGTATTATCCTCGGTACCCAAATCAAACCAAACACATCCTGTTTGAGATGAGTAATCATACTAGATCGTGGTGTTCCAACTAAAGATGTCATTTAGCATGTGATATCAGTCATCGCGTGCACGTGATACGAACTTGCTCACGTGAGATCATGAAGTAGTTCCCATTCTGCGCTTTTAGGTCAAAATTGAGAAAATATGGCGTATTGTCCGGATTAATCATTCATCTCATATATTTGCACCTGATAATTTTATCAATTTAAATGCTAGTGATTATGCATTAAAATCATCTTATCTAAATTCCACCTCAGTATTAATTTTGTCAAAATACTAAGAGCAAAAGCATTGTCGAATGCGTCTTAAAACTCCATGAATGAAAATTTTTATGAAATTAAAGCCAAGTTATCGCTCTTCATTATATCAGAATAATATAATATCAAGCGTTCTGGCACCATTGGCCATGGAGAAAATGCATATAACTGTGTCCTCATATATTCCTCATTGAACTTTCTCTTAGTTTAGAGAAATCGGAGATTATACTGAACCGAATATCCCAAGCAATCTTTTGATCATAAATGCCATTTTCAGTGACAGCAAATAGATAACACCTTGCCTTAATGCCTGAAATTCATAGGACATACATTTCTACTATTAGGTATTTGAAAAGTCAGGCGAATTCATTTCAACCTGAAATGTGATTATATGTATGTAGATCGTTTGAGCTTTGTATTGAGATAAATTACAAGCCATTGTTTCCGATGTCGTAACCAACAATTCATTCGTCAATGGTACCAAGTGAACTACATATGTCTTTCGATGTGCATTTCGCCGAGTCAGCTAGAAATTTCTGTACATGTCACTGATACATGTAATGTTTACATTATAGTATCTCGGCTTACACTTCAAAATATTTGTAATATCAACTAGAAGTATTTCTCTCCATTAACATTCTATATATTTATCATTTTATTGTATCAAGCTTTAACGAAGATCTGACAAGTGTTAGACTCGGCATCTCGCCTAATATAAAGGAAATGGGATGACTGGTTTGCCGATTGTCGATTTACTGTAATAGTGTGGCCTGAGTAGGTTTCGTTGAGTCAGGCCATCATACCCTATTTAGCATTGTCATTTAGTCTGACTATCGCACCCTCACTAGCATTGAGTCTGACTATCGCACCCTCACTAGCATTGAGTCTGACTATCGCACCCTACTAGCATTGAGTCTGACTATCGAACACTCTCTAGCATTGAGTCTGACTATCGCACCCTCACTAGTATTGAGTCTGACTATCGAACCCTCTCTAGCATTGAGTCTGACTATCGTACCCTCTCTAGCATTGAGTCTGACTATCGTACCCTCTCTAGCATTGAGTCTGACTATCGTACCCTCTCTAGCATTGAGTCTGACTATCGTACCCTCTATAGCATTGAGTCTAACTATCGTACCCTCTCCAGCATTGAGTCGGACTATCGTACCCTCTCCAGCATTGAGTCTGACTATCGTACCCTCTCTAGCATTGAGTCTGACTATCGTACCCTCTCTAGCATTGAGTCTGACTATCGTATCCTCCCTACTATTAAGTCAGACTTTCGTTTCATTTCTAGCATGGACTTAAGCTATCGTACCCTTTTGAGCATTGCGTCAGCCTAACTTACATTTTCTAACTTATATTTTCAAATATTCAGTATTGCCTAGAGAGTTTTATGCACTGTGTAAATGTTAAAGACTCGATCGGCCTCGCCACCGATCCTAGGCTGAGACATCTGCTGCGGAGTTCGACACTAAAATGACATCAATAATTCACCACAGAACGTATGATAAACACCGACGTCTCCGCATTTACGGCCTAAATGTGTATCTTAATGGACGCGCACGTGTGTACACGTGTGACTGTATATATGTATGCGTTAACATGTTGCATTCCCTAGTGCGTGTTCTCCCTACAGCAGATCAGCGTTCCATTTCAATGAATTGGACGGTAACATACAAACACACTTAATAATTCAGAGTTTGTCTATACAAGGTGCTTACGTGTGTATATAACTCTGTAGACATATCCTGCTTTATAATTATCGCCAGCTTCACCTAGAAATCGATAGTCGATAATAATTTCTCCAATTCCATCCCACTGGGACATTTAACGTGCGGCAGCTGTCCAACTCAGATCTAGATAGGGACATAATCGTTTAACATTTTGTCGCCAGGGCTTTTATATGAGATTTTTACCAGATATCGTTTCTGATGTTGTTGGTATCGATTTTTCTGTCATTGTTCAACTGTCGTAATAACAGATATGGAGGCCTCGCCTTATGTCATTATCTGCCGGATACTATTTACAAATTCTGAAGAAATTTATTTTTCTGGCGTTTTAATTTTGTGGAGATTTTTGTTGTGCGAGATAAAATTTTAATGCCACAGGTGATTATGTGTTTGATTCACATTTTTGTGTCGTAAAACGTTGTTTTAAAGGTAGGTTTCGCCCAACCAAATAAATATTTTTTTGTGAAATGCGATAAGCGGAAGAAAAGATGAAAAATACATATTAAAATATCTCAATTTAATTTCTTTATGTGTTTGAGATTGAACAAATGTGTCTTGAATACAAAATTGAAGGAAATCCTTGATTTATTACGGTGTCCGTCAGACAAAATAATATGCAAATGTAGCTGCGATGGATTGTGTTGTCGAAGTTTGGCGCATGCGCATTGTCACGCACTAAAAGTAAACAAAATGGCTGAACGAAAGTGTGTGCGATGAAAAAAATATATCTGAATCGGCAACAAAGTGGAGGAAATTATAATGGATTCGGTAGCACCCTAGGATATCTATAGGGAATTAAATTCAGAGATGGCATGTAGCAATAGAAGAAACAGAAGCCACATCTCAAGCGGAACTTGCCGGGATCTGTTGGGACTCGTGTAACGGCATTGCACGTGGTGAGTTAAATTTCAACACATATGCCAGCGCACAAACAGCCGCAGACTAACTACGGTGTACAAAGTTAGCGATTTTGTTGTTGTTGTTTTTTAACTAAACATGCCGTGGCAAGACTGTCACTTCTATCTGACATTTTGTTGCACGCTTCCGTTTGTTGCTGCGGCCTCGTTTTTGAAAAAAATACGTCATGTTCTATGTAAAGCTTGACTTCGCTCTATTTTTAGAGGAGTATTTTCCTGGTCAAATTAGGCAACTGAACACCCATATTGTTCGCTGTATGCATTGAAAATAATCTGAAGATTATATCTATGTATAGGATAAATTTCAATTTCGTAGTCTTTATATTTCATTGGGCGAAACCTACATGTACCTTTAACTTTAAAACTGACCACTTTATCTCCTCTTTAGGTCAGGAATGTGATACTATGACAAAAGTGGATAATCCAACAAATTACAAAAAAATAAACTTGTGAAATCGAATCAGTAACTTTGCAAGATTCATAATAAAATATACCACAGTGCTCGCCAATGATGAACTCGGCGGCTAAGCCATGTGACAATCATACATTCATTATTACGTTGCTATGGTTTAGTCAAACTTTCTAATTTCATGAAAATAATAAATCTGACTAGTACTCGGCGAAAAAGGGGCGCCAAACTAAACTTCAGTACAGAAATAGTGTATATTTCCAACCTATCCAAAATTCCCGAATGGACACTGAAATGCAATTTGGAATCCGTTTTCAGCCTTGACAAAATCGACTACACATGCTGACTTAAAGCCGGTCTTTGATAATGTTTGGATTCATGATGGAGTTCAGTTGTGTTCACATTGTTATGAACAAAAGGACAATGACAACGTCGACACAATACAATCATCGATCTGACGGTAGAGGGCTATTAACGACGCTTAGGGACAAAAGAAAGAGCACTCTTAGCAAAAAAATTATAAGTCGGAACAAAATTTCTTTATCTCCCATACAGTAACTGGTCTTATGTTTTTTTGATAACAGACTTCCGTTTATCACGTCATAGTGTTTCTATCGCATTTAACACATTCTCTATATAATGGGTTTTCGATTACCGATTCCAGTTAGAGCAGTCAAGCTCAGTCAGTCACAGAGGTAGTGTTTGGTTAGCTTAACGGTTCAACATATGTAGGAATACGCATAGATTGAAATTTAGCAATATTTATATTAATGAAGATTATAGTTATTTCAAATAAAGAAAGTAATATAGTATCTACATGTATTTTATTTTTGAAAAAAATATCTTTGTTACTAACATGATTAAAATCAAATTAGTTTATTCGAATTTGTGTCTTTACGCTGACTGTGTTCTGTTAGATATTACGAAATAAATTGCTGAGGGTCAATCAAAATTTGTTCGTCACAAGCTTATAAATGTCATGATTTATCTTAATATTTCTTGACGATTAGACAATTGGAATAAAATTTACGAAGTGTGAAGTATAAAATTTCCTAATCAGTAAGCTTGTATCGCTATCGTTAATTACGGCGATTCAATCCCAAGATTTGTTAGCTTCAACAAACTACAATATAATGTGAATATAAAGGTATAAACTGTTTTCGGAAAAATCATAAACAACTTTTGGATTTTAGATACTTATTATTCAAAGTACTTATAGAAGTCATAGGTATCAAATATGAAACGAAAGCAAACAATGGCAATGCATCACGTAGTCTGAAGAATTCGCTGGACAAACTCGAGTGACTGACAAAGCTTTTTGTCTCGTCATTATTAGAAGTCGATGGGGAGTTGTTCGATCTGACAGTGTTTATCAGAAAGACATTATTCGGCCCTGAACAAATATTCCACTAGTGTGTAAACACAGATTTGTGTGGATAGTGAGAACTATTGTGATTACGTTTTGATGAAGTCATGTCTTTCCGGCCTAATGTGTCCCTGGTGAAATCGTTAAAGAATAAATCAGTTTATCCCATACGGCTTCCAATGGTCTGGCGCGAAATCACGAAGCAATAAATGGTCGATAAATGGACACACAGAACAAAATCGTCCGCATGGCGTGTCGGCGCTTGATATACATAGGACTAATGGATAATACATGCCTGAGTTACATTCAGCATTAATCCCATCCATTATTCTTCTTCATTTTGTCAAAAGAGATTCACACAATATTGGTAGTGCAAGTTCTTTCGTCTGAACATCAAATGTCGTATCATTTTGTATTCTCTCTGTCATCATATTGATCAATGATGTTGTTTGAACTTAAGGGCCTTGGCTTCCCACTATCCCATGCGTTCCCGAATAGTTCTCGTCTTGAATCGTCAGTCCGTCGTCTGCAGCTATCTGTTATCGCCTAAAACAATTTAGTCTCATTAGATCGCCGGTCCGTCTCCATGAAGAGTTACATTATCGCAGCTCTTTAAGTTGTTGCAGATGATGATGAACTTGGCCTTCTGTGAACGAACACTAGTGTAAAAATGCAATACAGCATGGATAGATAGTGGTATATCGCCGAATCACATTTTAGTGAAGCCAGTGAATTTATGTGAAATTGTATCGTTATAAAAGTACATTCTGGTGTAATGCTTCAGTGAGGCAGCTCTATAAAATGAGCGAGAGTTTCCACAATTTCTGAGACACAACCTGAACATACCACAGTTTCTCAAAACAGACATTTACACACCCACCCACCCACAGTACTGTTGTTGAGGACCTCCTTAATCATTTTGGATTTTAACGTCACCTCCAACTTAGCTG
Source organism: Argopecten irradians (assembly GCF_041381155.1). Classification (NCBI taxonomy): domain Eukaryota; kingdom Metazoa; phylum Mollusca; class Bivalvia; order Pectinida; family Pectinidae; genus Argopecten; species Argopecten irradians. Next base: position 11,128,365 of record NC_091134.1, on the reverse strand, counting down.
CAATATTGTAGCTCAAAAGAGTTTTAGACAAAAAATGTTGTCGTCTATAGAGCTACAATTGGTGCCTTTTACTTCTAATGGAGTAAAGTAATGGTTATACAAACCATTATTTAAACGTTTGCATGCATTTCATCGTACTTGATTTTTATCGCTTACCTACTAGGCAATAAAACTGAACCATATAAAATATCAAATTCTCAGCGAGACATTTGGTTTTACATATGTACATATGAAGACTTTTCTGAAGAGAATTTATATAACAAGTCTACAAAGTATGAATTCGACGTTTTGTGAGCCGTACGGTAGACATTTAATATTGTAGGTATGCTTGTTTTGGACAAAAATGATATATTAATGCCTTTATACGCACAAATTAATTGGAAACCTACAAATAAGTATAGAAAATTGTGCCCGAGTGATTTTCGGAGGCACTGCTCCACTAGGACACATAGGGACCAATTCGTACCCGGCCGAAAGGTATAGTAGACCGTGTACGTTTCGTGTATTCGTTCTACCTCTAACTAACCTTTGCCTTCAGATTGGCGTACAAAAAGACACTTAGTCTCACATTCCTTTATTTGATTCCACCTAATGGTGGTAACGCGTGAATTTTCCATATTCCATTAAACAATTCGCTATATTAACCCCATGGCTCCATGTGATATTTTGAAATTCGCGATTCAAGACTCCATACCAAATTTAGATTGTGTCTTAAAAGGAAGCGATTACAACAGGGAAATCAAACCTATTTGTAAGGCAGGACACTGTAACTGGTGATGATGGAAATGGAGAAATTATTCCCGCCAGAAGCTATTTCATGAGCTTCTTTACCTTGACTATAAAGAGACCAGTGTTTTCTTCCATCTCTTTCACGGCTACAGAAATCGATATTTTATTCATGTGATACCGTCCAACCTTCATATGAACTTAAATTGCCTTCAGTGATTGTCAGGCCCTTACGTACTATACATGATATGCATCATATTCCGGTTAACTTATCGGTGTTTGTTTAGAACCTTCATGATTAATCTCATTCTAAACTAAATTTGATTATTCTTCCAGTTATTTTAAATATATATATATATATATATATATATTGATAATCGTTGTGGCGCGTTCATATCCTAGCCAATAATTTAGTTTGACCACTGACTGTCGCTTTTTAAAATTTCCCACGAAAACGTTCTTCGCGTTTATCGCCATAATATTCGACGTATAATTCTTTCAGACCATGAAAATATAACCTCAAACTTCTAACCAATGAAAATGAGTGTAACATAAATATTAAAGTATATTATACACAAATTATCAAAGCCTGTATGAGATATGTGATTAATTACTTCGCAACATTTTCCACGTTAAAAAGTAGTGCCCGCTGAATGATTTGTCATCTCCAGCGCTAGTAAAATACCAGATTCAGACGTTAGGTAGTCTTGCGTAGTCGACAAATTCATGGTATTGGAAATGTAATTGAAATCTGCTAACACTTTGTCCTTTTCGACAAAATGACCGAAAAATAAATCCATTATGGAATATTTAGTTTTATTGCCCCGAGTTTTCCTTCTAACATTTATTCACATGCGAATTTTACATAACACTAACAATAAAATGTCGTCCAATAGCAATTCTATCGCTCGGCTTTATTGTAAGAATTCCATTTATTATATTTCCTGTCGATGAGTGCTCCTCCAGAAGGATTTGACAGTATGAAGTTTATAGACTTTGTACATTATATCTGTAATAAAATTCTCCGCCGTTATTCTAACGTCTAAGCCTCCGCTTTCGGCAGATTCTTGTGTCTGTCGTCGACTAACAATAAAAAGTAAATTTCTGCTATTAGACTGTAGACCCTCTGGGGATAGCGACAAGGATTCCTCAATCCAGGTCTGCCGTGGAACTGTTTTAATTTCTCATTGGAGGGCTCTTCGACTCGTGACTTGTGATCCGACGATTTCCTTTATCTGAAATAGTTTTTTTTATTGAAATAAGACATTTTAGAATGGAAAGTAAACGAGGTTTATTCAAGGACACCAATGTACGAATGATTGTGGATTGTGACTTTTAATATTTCTAGAAAACATGACGTTTTCTACCTTTGTCTGTTTTCCCAAAAAGAAAAGCGTATTTGCGATTATTCAATACAAGTCTTGCATTTTGACATTTATTTTTTTTCATTTGAAGTCTCCTCATAGTCCATATAATATTGATTCGATAATACCGTGTCTGAATATTTGCTTTCTTGCTTTGTTTGTTCATCTGTCTATCTGTTGTTTTTTTCCCATCGAAAAAAGGAGAAAAGCACTTCCTTTCCAATATTTAATATCGGGGATTGCATTGCCACGTCACCACCAGATGACGTGTATCACCCAGCGAAATAATATTTACGTCTTTACTGAATATTTCAAAGACTGAAAGCCTTTGTAAATTGAAGACATATCGGTGACTTGTAAATTGAAGACATATCGGTGAATTAGCCTTCGTGAATTGAATACATTTTAGTGACATATACTATAAAGTGTATTTTTTAAATACAATAACGTCGCCATGTTTGTTCACTTCGACCAAACATTCCATAGCTGTTTTTACATTGTGTGTTTACGATCACCTCAAAACATGACTTAATTAAAATCACACCGAAGAAGATTAAACCAAATCTATTCCAATAACCTTGTGGGCTTTTAGGACGCTCCTGCAAATCGATATTTTATGAAATGTAGTATCTCTATTATTGATATCTATACCCTTAAATGTTGAGGAAACCATTAGCGTGTGGTGTTTATATATACAGGTATATTTTACAGGTATGCTTACAGGTGTGCTCTACCTGTCGCTGTCAGTTCACACTTAACGAGTTCTGACGTCGTCACGGTTACTGAACTTTTTACTCAATAAAACGATGATTTCATTTTGATTTTCGTAAGATAGCGTAACATTCACCTTCGCAATTAGTTCTCATCGACGATCTGAGGGACGAGGCCCTGTCAGGCGTGACAGTCGGGTACCCATAAATCGAGTTCTCCTTTAATTAAAAAACATGATTCTGGATTTTTAGTCAAGATTCCATCATTTCATAAGTAGATATATATATATGTTTACCTATCACAAAAGTCAGTCAGGCGAGACAACGTCAAATGTTGATGGCTTGTCTTGAGGTAAAATTTGTATAATGTGTTTTTATACAGTATATATGTAATTATATTTGTATGTAATCAGTCTTCGCTGGATATTATTGAAGCTGGTTCCCAAGAATATGAAACCATTAAATATAAAGACTGGAGATGACAGCTTTGATAAGATACCAACAGGCAGAACTGATAAAGCAGACGACACGCGTTCTGACTATTCCACGATAAAAGATCAGAGGAAAATGTTACATAGAAAAAATTCTACACTTTTTCACACCAGTCAGAAATATGTTATAGCAGAAACACACATATATATAAAATGTTAGATAACATCTTTCAAATAGTTTTAGGAAGGTGTATACCATAGAAATCTTCTTTTGCTTTTGAATTGGTTCTTAAAACTGAAAGCACATGTGTACAAACGTCTGTATCTAGGGCGTTCACATGAATTCTACAAATATCAAAACTTTCAGTTCATGTAAAATTGATTAAAATTCTGATTAAAAGATACATACAAGTTCTCTTCAATAGATATTGTATTTGTTGAAAGCTGTAAATATTGTAATTTTTGAAAAGAAAGTTAAAAAGTTAGTTGTATCACAACGTCTTAGATAGGAGGGACATATCTACCTAACTGTATGAAGATATGTTGTGGTAGTATTTAGTTATACCGACATAAGGAAGGACATCAGTAAAGTATGTTTTAAAAGATTTTTTTTAGTAAAGGAAAGTATACGATCTTGGTCGAACATATTGACACGAAGATAAAATACTGTTCTATAGCATAGCAAGACTGCTAGATTCTGTCCCAGTCATTTGTAATGACAGAGATATCAAAGGTCTTCTATAATTTGCATGGCGTTAGAATTGTTCCCGGTGTCCCTATTACATGATCGTAAAATACGCCTAAATTTAGGATCTTCCTAAATAACTAACGTCTCCCTTGACTGGCTCTTGACACCGCCCAACATTTAGCCTTCGGTTGAGCGCTAGCACACCAATGTATATAAAATGGTAGTTTCTGCTCCTGCTTAGTACTCGGCATAAAGGGAGTGGGACGACTGGTTTGCCCGTTGTCGGTATAATTGTGTGTGCTTGTTAGGTGTCTTCGGTGGGATGCGTCAGTGAGATAGCACTATAGAAATAACAGGAATTGCTTTATTACAAGACACATCACGAATATAACGCAGCCTCCCAAAGTAGCACTTAACACGCACATTACACCACTTACATGGAAGACCATACTTAAATATTAAATCAAACAAACAAACAAACAAACAAAGTAATAGATTAAGACAGACAAATTCTGTCCCAATCATTTGTAACGATAGAGATCCAGACTAAATGTCCATGAACTTTAAAAGGTATTGTAACGTTGATGAATGGAGGAAACCGTAAATAGAATGTCAGCAGAATTTAGATAGGAATGGACTTCGAGATTAATTACGAAACAGCGGCTTCGTGGATTCGAAACAGTGGACACAGCTTGAAAGAATGCCATTCTGTTTACATTTGTAACATTTGTTAATGGGCAACGATTGATTCGTTCACGTTTTTCTACAAATGCCTTGTCTAGTCAAACACCTGTGGGAGTTGTCTATGTTAACACTTGTAGGAGTTTAACAAGCAGTCATTTGTTGTTTTTTCTCTTTTTGTTCAATCTTTCGTCATTTAAGCACTGAACTGCATTCAGTTGGAAATCATGGTAGTATAAATGCCAACTGGACAGCGGCGATTTGATACAAATATAAAATGGCACAACAATTGTGAAGTCATAATGATAAGGACGTCAAAATAAGCAGTTCATGCAGTGGTGAATGCCAAATGCGTTTAGTAAGGTTACATAGTGGGGTTGCAGTGAAAATGTAAATGCATGAATACCAGATTACTTCAAAAGCATTGCTACAGTTGAGATTAGAAAAATCACATATGTTTAAAGGGCTTACGGCCGTCTACCACATTTGTGAATTTCATCACCCTAGAGTCTCAGATTTTCCCCTGAGAAGAGGGGGTCAAGTTTCTTATAGTTCATCTTTGGAAAATAGATTTTGAGTATTATTTGTTAATTTTTTATAGGAAATGAATCAAAGTTAGTTGGTATATACATGCCCAAATTGGTCCTGGGTGACCCCCAGGGGCCTGAGGGATTGAGCCAAAATAGGTCAAGATGACGAAAATTTCAAAAATCTTTTTCTGAATTCACAAATATGCCTTATAAAATTATATACTTACATGATCATTTCTGAGTAGCTTAGCCTGATAGTGCAGTGGGACAATACATAGTGTTTATATGTCTGTGTCTCATTTTGTATCAGACCTCAGGTGACCGTAAAGGTCCATGGGCCTCTTGTTCATGAAAAGCCGACATAGCTTACAGTAACAGTCTCGGAATCTCCGGTACAAAAATGTTTGATCACAAAGAATGTTACATCTATTGAAAAGTCAATGGCTTAAACCCGCTATTTACTGTAATACAGATTGAACTCCCCCCATAAAACTGTAAACATTTAACGATCAGATCCTGTCAGCTTAAACAATGGCCACGGCTCGTATTTCAGACGAAAGGGACGTTGTCAGGAAAGGGCTTTGTTCGAGGAAGTTCCTATTGTTAGGAAGGGTGCATTGTTAGGGGTTTAAGGTGGTCCAACGTCCCGGTTCGGCGGGATGGGGCTTCACAGCTCGCGCCTTTTGTTTGCACCTGTTTTAACGGGGGCATCTTCCTTCATCACACCTGTAGGTTACTGTAGACTGACAATCATTTTGTTGTGTTTAAACAAATAATGCTGATCCTCTTTCATCATACATGATGCAGATTAAAGATTCTGAAGCAAAACGCAGTCGCGTTTTAGTTCACAAATTCATAACTGTAATTAAGGATTGATTTGAATAGTTATTTTATATTATGTAGATTTTACACAAAAATCTAAGTGTACTCTGAATTTAAACAGCGAAGCGGTTTATGATAATAGTACACTCATAATTTTTGTGTTAAATCTCCTAAACATAAAAAAAATATATTCAAATTAATCCTTATAATTCAATTTACTAAATATAATCTCTTCAATATTCAAAATTCATTTTGGGACTCGTTTGTCTATGAAATCATTGCGCCGTCATCTCAGCCAATCAGAAGCGACGCCATTTTTTTCCTTTATGGGCTGATAAAGTTAAATGTTTAAGCCAATGGAAATCCTCGTAACAAGCAAAATTGAATTATTATCATTTGTTATTTGGTTTATAAATGTTATTTACAGTAGAGGTTGAACACGATAAATTTGATAATTAATACATCCTTTTTTTATAGTACTTTTCAATTCAACAACTACATTGTAGTACTCTTGTCAACACATGCAGAAATCAAAGTGTACATAAAAACACTGGCGATAGCCGCCTTAGACAATATAACAGAGATCGTTCCGATTTGTGTTTTTGATAACCGTATAAATGAATTGAAAGCTCCTTTACTCCCAAAGTAAACAATTTTGATAAGCAAGTTTTTGTTTACAAAAATAAAAGTTTTCCCAATACAATACATCCTTTTCAATTAATGCAATGTACTTGATTTTTCCCAGTGAGAGACATTCTGATCAACGGTTGTACATCTTTGAACTTTAAAAGTTTTCACCAATACATCATACACTCCTTTTCAATTAATGCAAATGTACTTGATTTTTCCCCGTGAGAGACAATTCTGATCAACGGTAAATGTATACATGTATCTTTGAACTTCAAACTCTTAAGATAACATCTCATTATCTTCACAATGTATTGTTGTAATTTCTTTAGAAATTCGATTGAGAGGGAAACATGTCCAATTGTGTATCACATAGCCCGTTAGTGTGTTTTGGATTTAACCTTATAGGCGATTCATTACCACGTCCTCGCTTACCTCGTATAATAAATCAACAGGCACAAATTATAGTGATTTTCCAATAAGTATCATTTTTCTTTTGAATTTAAATCCATAACCACTGAATCTGTCACTAAGCAACAATGACTCCATTATTCGGTCTAAAGTTTCCCAACATGCATCATATCCAATTTCCGGTCCAGCGATAATGGCGACTGTCCTTTTGAATTTCGAATCAATGATATGTGTCTACACTCTGTCACCCCTAACAATCGGTCGGTATCCATGACAATGATTGAAGAGCACGTGGTTTGATGAAGTATAGGTACCCGACCCTGTCCTCGGCTGAGTAAGAAGCCCCTCGCCCTACCTCGGTATCAGATTTAACACAAATGCTTAGTTACCCGTTATCCCATTATGAGGAGGGTCCGTTATTCAAGTCTTACGAGGCCCTCAGCGAGACTCCCCTTCGCTTTGTGTAAGTGGATAGCTTCTTTGTTGTCAATGTTAAAAAGTTTTCGGAAGACACTTGAATACTTGAAAAGGTTTTTTATCGGAGATATCGGTCGTGTTTTCACAACCCACTGATCGTTTTATTAGCTCACATGGCCCGTCGTCCGTCTTTTAACATTTCCTTTAAATCGCTACAATTCACAGAGTTCTGACGGATTTGGACCAAATTTGGTCAGCAACCTCCTTGGGGGAAGGGGAACGGAGTTGGCTCTGAACCCTTGAGACAGGAATTGGGCAACATGCCTTTACACGCCCTTACATATTAACAGTACATACAAATCAATATACAATATATACACATATACATAAATAAATAGAAAAATAAAATGTTTTACAGGATATTCCACGAATTCAACGAAATCTATTCAAAAAAATTCAGCGAAGTCACATTATGCTGACAACAAGCATACCAGTTGTCCGTAATCCCCGTATGTTGAGCGCTAAGTAAGAGCAGAAACTACCACTTTATAGAATTCTTCTTCAAAGGGACGAGCACTCAACGAAAGACCAAATGTGAGTCAGTTTCAAGGTGGACGCTTAGGAAGAAGAGGACAGAAAAGCACACAATCTAATTAAAATTAGAACTTTTATGTCGCTCTCCGTACCGTCCGCTTCTACGAGAGGACGGTACGGAGAGCGACATTGAAGTTCTAATTTTAATTAGATTGGAAAAGCACAGATCCAAAATTTAGTTTCCTCTTAAGATCATGCAACGGCAAGTGATAGTACAATCTTACATCCTAATTGCTTTTTTCATATGTTTAACCAAATAATGAATATAGCATTTACACATAATTGCATTTGCCGCAAATCAGTGTGCACCTTCAAAAATATGATTAAAAAGTTAAGAGCACTTGTCTTGGAATCTTTTGGAAGTACTCTGAACGAACAGTAGGATAACACGTATTGTTTATGACGTAAATGAAGCATAATAACAGGGACATTATGGAGACACTTGGTTTCCTGTTCTCAGTAGCGGCTTTCCGATATCTCCCGTTTCTCCGGATATTAATTGCTGCAACCTTTCCGAAGAATTAGAGCTGTTGGAATATCTGGCAGTTCTCAATTAGCGGGGAGCGGCGAATTTCTTCCGAAATATATCACATTTCTCTCTATCATATCTCGCATTACAGAAACATTACGACGGAGCGCAAGTCGTTAATCAAGTTCCTAATTAAATTTAATTCCGTTTCGCCATTGGTCGTGTTTCATCAGCAAAAAATGTCACGGAATTCAGGGGTTTTGGTTTCTTTATCATTTCCAACGTGGAGAAAATATCGCGACTTGTTGAAAGCAAATGTCAGCTTAACAAATATTGTGTTATTTCACTTTTTAACAAGTTAGAGGTATCTGTTTACTTTAGGGTAAAGGGACTTAATAGTTTGGTGTATGGTTTGTATTAGGTACATGGGGATTCAGTTTACACGTGTGTGCACTACATTTGCGAGTAACGGGTCGGTCTATGCTGTCGTGACTGTATCATGACATTTGTTGCATTAACATACCGCCTGGTTGGTGAGGAGAACCAGCAACCTTTGGCTAAGAGGCAATCACTTGATTCAACCTTCCAAAATCTAGAAACTTAATAATAGGGCTCATCAAGGAACCTGCATTAGGAATTAGCAAGTCATATTGTGATATGTATTTTGATCATATTCACACATATTCCATATTGGTTACCTCGTCTTTATAACTTCAAATGTATGATTGGTTATATTCGGTGATCTCCAAGTGTGTCACAAAGAAAAGATAGATGTGTACATGTTCTGATTACCCATCCCTGTTGTCATGGCAACATCATAAACATCGAAGTAAAATTACAAACCTTATTTTACAACAATAGGCGTTGTACTAATTGATAACTGTGATAATATAATGGCGAATTGCATGGAATTCTGGAAACACTGTTAAGTAGTAGTTGGGGACGTTTTAACAGAGTTTATTTGTGCTCCTCATTGATGACGGTATTGTCAGAGCCAGTAAAATCGATATGCTTACCATAATGGAAGTCATCGCCAAGCATTCGCACCTTTTATCAGGTACAGAGTAAATATCTGGTCTGTCGTTAGCTTGATATCATAGTCACTTGGGGACGTTTAATTAATACAGGTCTCTCTCACATCTGTCTCAGTCGAAATTATTCCATGTGTTTGTGCGATGTTTTGGTAATTGAACACGATATTTAATTTATAGCTTTCGTATCTTATATTTAAGTAATTTTTTGTTCCGATTCCTAGTTCGCGTGTAAAGCATGTTCGGCTTGTAGCATTGTCGTTGTCAGTGTAGCGACCATTAAAAACATAATCCTGTATCTATTACAGAAAGGTACCAATTAAGATCAGAAATGCATCTCTTTTCCTGTTGATAATCCTTCCTCCTATGAGAATTCATCAAACACAGCGTCAGAAACTCCGTATTCATTCCACATTTTCTAAACAGCTGTAAGCGTCAAGTGGTTCATAGAAACAGCATGGCTGTGTGTAAAAAGGAAGCGATATTGTAAATGTCATGGCACGCTATACAGTTGTTAATGTGATCGACTGATGTGTACAGCACGAAGGTCTTTTCACTGGATCTCTTAGGCGAAGCTTTTTCTCAAAGAAACCGGAAGTAGTCCTGAGACAGCACACCGGAAGTGTTTTCGATGGCGGCCATTAACTACTTAGGTAGCCCACGTCTTGGGTTGTAATGTGTCCGTATTGGACGGAGACTGAAAATATAAAGTATTTGATACAATTTGTCACTGCTGGCTTACTTTCAACATATAAATAGACATTATGGTCAGATTTGATAAAGGTATCAATTCTGTTTTTCTGGAAACGTATCCATTCTAAGTAAATAAATGTAACTCGGAAAAAAACATAATTAGTAATTGGTATCATCATTATACAATGTATATAAATATTTAAGACGATGCCCGACCAGTGACAGTGTAACCGATACCACTAAGTACTTCTAGGTATGACAATATCCGACCTGTGACAGTGTGACCTATATCATCCAAATATTTTTACGAATGACGATTTTCGACCAGTGACAGTGTACCCGACACTACCATGTACTTCTAGGTATGACAATATCCGACCTGTGACAATGTAAAAACAAAATGTGCGTCTTACTGAAATGGAATTTCTTGGGAATTAAACTCAACAGAGACTATTTCACAAAACACCACAAATCTATATACTGACTTAAGACAAGCAGACGTTATCATAGTTTCTAATGAACATTTCGGCCTTAGGCCATTGTGTGAAATGGACTCGTCTTTTCTGATATTCCTAATTTCCCTTTATTGGCATTTTGTATCATAGACACCATAAATGTATCATAAAATATGACTGCACCTGCCCCATTGAAGTCTATTCCCCAAGACACGAACTCATTCAGACTCCTTAACGTAATTAGCGTGCTATCGCCCTGTAGTTTAATTGGCTAATCCTCTGCCTTATATGGAGTCTGTTACCACATCACACGGTCCCAGAAGTAGTTACATTCACTAATCTGTCATATCATGATCAATTCCACATAATTTCGTCGTGTTGAAATGTTATCATGATCAGAAAGTAGCTGCTCTATAATTCATTCGGAATACCAGACTTAGAGAACAGCGGATCTAAGATCCGAAACAAAAGTTAAGAAATCACAAGAGCAATAAAAATCACTTCATTTACATTTTAAAGTAAATATGTATGCTCTAATTTGTATGAATTAATTTGTTCTTTTAGAGCCACAGTATGCACTGCGGGTATGGGGTCAGGTCGTGGTGACTTTTGCTGTTCTTTTCTGCGTTATTGGCTGCGTCTGCGTCATGATGAGCTGTCGTCTGCCACATCACAAAAGGAGACTCAACCTCGGATCGGCCGTCGCCCTGATGTCTTCGGGTAATTAGAAGATTTCTTTCTTTGACTTAAACATTTTCTTATGTATACTGCTAATCTATCTGACACAAAAGTCCAGATTTCCTTCGTATATTCTTTATTCTCTGCTAAGTTAAGCTTCCAAAAGTTTCCAAATTTATTGTTACTGATGTCCGTTCCTAATTTCGATGGCCAAATCAGTGAAAATTTTGCATTAAATTATGGTTGCCATTGTTGCCGATTTCTTAATGTTTTATTGATAGTCATGTCAACCATTTACTGGGAATAGAGACATATTTGTCACTATATGCTCAGGTACCCAAATAGCCCTCTATTCTTTTATTCCGTGTCGGCTTTGTTCAGACTCCTGTAAAACAGGTTTATCTACCGACAAGTAAAAAGGTTTTTGATTGCATTCCATAATAAAACGTCCAAACTAATTAGGACTGAATACGGGAAATGGGATAAAGGGATATTGGCAACATCTAGTCTGATTGAAGGGAAGCGGTAAAAGCCTTTCATCTACCGACGGTGTCGCGTAAGTATGCCGCGCGGACATTGCAGGCCTTTTTACGACATAAATAGTTGCCAACATGACGTCTCCGCGATAAAATATAGTCCAAAGAGCGCGCCAATGGTGTTCTAGCATGGTATTGTTGAAGCTAAGCTCACCGTTCATCACTATACAGCAAAACACTGTGCTTAAACTATAATTAGACAAAATCTGAAACTACAATTTTAATTTCCTGCTGAAACGACGATCGATATATATTTGTCACAGCATAATTGTCTCTGCCTAATAGCCACCTTACCGCCTGCGCGTGAGCTCGTGCAGTGAAACGAGCGGATCTTCTACGTCAAATGCGGGACAGTCCTCCAATATACTTTCAATTATCGACTTTCTTAAGAACGCGACACGCGCTTTCCGCCATTTTACGATTTTTTTTCCATTTGCCAAAATGTCTTCCGAAATGCCATATAACTATCAAGCGTTTTTAGATGGTGACATTCCACAAAAATATCGCCGATATAGAACATTTTGTTCTATTTATTATGTTTGGTTTTGGTTATTCGAAAGGTGCTCTATAAATAAGTCTTTACGTCATCAGACCCAAAGGATCATGATGATCTTTAGTCACCATGCATCATCCGTCCGCCGTCCGCCGTTCGTACTTTTTCGTCGAAAAGACTTTTTCTCAATAACCGAAAGGTCCAGGACACTGATATTTGGTGTCTAGCATTCTGGGACGAAGGGCTTCCAAGTTTGTTCAAATGATGACCTTGACTCACTTTTATGGTCACAGTCGATCGTCAAGTAAATTAGAAACTTACAATTTCTACTGAAGAGTGTTTTGTTTATATTGTCTTAATTGTTGGTCAAAGAAAACGTGACTAGATCCAAAAATGTTTTGCCACTACTATATACTTATATTGTATTGTGCCAATAGTCTAATGACCGTTAAGGCCAATTGGTCTCTTGTTTCCAGTGTAAAAGAATACGTTTCAAACTAATAAACCTGCAATGTTGCTATCTTTCTGGATATTTTTTTTTCTGTATTTTGTACTTCCATCTACAAAATCAGTTTGTGATAAATACATGTAGCACTAGTTAATTCGTATGTCGTTTGTACTGGTAGAGACGGGGACTGTTGCATTCTGTGTAATTTGTGACTTTTTTTTATCTTGTATTTGATCTAAATATTGGATCCATAGGTTTGATCTCAAATGATGCAATTTTATATTTGTTTGAATTTTGTGAAACCATGTGATAAATTAACAAATCGATACTGCCGGCATTAAATTGAGACTTGTTTGTGATTCCAAACAAATGCAAACCACAAAGAAAATCGAAGTCAGAGAAACCAAATTTGTCACAGAAATTATATTTAGAAAAATTCAGAGAAGATACTGCAGGTTCTCCCAAACGGAGGCAGCTTGCTAATTAACGTTTGAAAATTAAAACAGATGATGGCTCATAGTCTCGCTCCATATTGCACGGAATAACAAACGCGAGCCCATCAGCAAAATTCCCGGTGTTTAATGGGTTTAGGTTGCGAAGAACATTTTTTTCGAAAATCGATTTGAAGGCTTGCAACAGAAAAGCCGAGCTTGTTCTCAAGACGACACGCAACAGGGGATACAAGCATCGTTCTGGGCCTCGGAATCACACTAATCAGCAAAAAAAATCCCGGAAATTATAATCACGACAAATCAGGTCTGTGACAATCAATGACAATAAACAATCCCCGAAGTCCGGACTACGGATTCGTTTTGAATATTAGAAATCCGGGGTGTTTTAATTTGCGATAGCATTAATGATTAAAATGAAGGAGATTAAGAGTTTCCATGGCAACAGTGAAGTGACAATTTAGATCTCTCGGGTAAAAATGAATACCTGTCAAGATTTGCCGTGACTGTATCCTGATCTCCGCTAAATTTCGAATAGTGAAATATTCCCCTGCTTGGAAACGCTGTTAAAAGTGACATTTTAACCAGCAGATATGATAAACGGACCTGCTCGGACCAACTCATAAATCATGATAAAATCTCAACGAAAAAACGTATTCATGTTTTGTTTTGCCAAAATGGAAACGCAAAACCATGTCTTGTCCATTATGATATTATCGATGTATTTTTAAAACAGAGGAAATCTTTCGTCAATGCACGCGAGTGTCTGAGTGTTATTTTGAGCGTTTTCGTTACGATAACTGTGGATTGGTTTGTTGCTGGGTCTTTTGTAGTAAATATCAAATGTAAGTGAGAAAGCACTGTGTAAAACAGGGTTTAAAGTTCATTTGGGGCCTAATATGCTCTATCTTCTGAAATGTACATGTTTCAAGAAAGATTCAGTGTAGTGTATTCTTATACGAAAAGGTACAGGCCCCTTAAACTATTGAGTAAGAAAATGACTGTGCACACCATCATTATATGGAAGCTGTCGGCTTCTTGAAGAAACTACCCTATACTGAAGTTAGCAAAACGACTGTCGGGAAGCTCAAATGGCGAGATATAATTAATATAAAGGCATATAGAAATTTTTAATCTATAAGATAATCATCACATTTCAGTAACGATGAGTATTGATACATTTCAAAATTTCTAATAATCATGTTATCCGAGACACCCGTTTTTCAGGATTTCTGTAAATCCGAGTCCCTGATTAGTCACCGATACTGTTCCGTTTGTCATGTGAGCGCATCCTGGCATTCGATTAAAGTGAGAAATGGTGATGGTATTGAATTACAGAGTGCTCTTGTCGATTTTCTAATTTCGTTATAAATCTTGAAGAAAGATCAATTAGTCTTCACGACACAGAATTTGTTCATTTCCGTCGATATTCTCAATTTTCTATGAGTGATTAGAAACACAGAACAGCGTTAATGCAAATGTACTATACCTAGCACTGATGCTGATTTTTTAGTGCGAGTGTACTCGCTCTATTATTTTCCGTGTCGGGTGTAGAGTCTGTGTACATCCGCTATATGCGCAGATTCCAACTGCGTACGCGATACGGAAAGTCGGTGTCTCATACCGTTTAATAGATTTCGCCGTGATTTTAGTGAATTCAACCTTTCAAAAACGGCCGCGTTGTGCGATTGGCGTCAGTTACGACCTTGTTGGCAGAGTGAAGGCGTCAGTTACGGCCTTGTTGGCAGAGTGATGATTTGAGTGTCTTAACACTCTATCACTAGCTCTCTATCTAATATTTGCAAGTTCAAAAGTTTCGTCTAGTGAATGCCACATACTCGCTGTTGATCGGTGGTTCTTCTTCTACATCTTAAAAGGACGTTAGATAAAATGAATAGTTGATAGTTACATAATGAGAAATATTACGTTTACCGGTTTTAGCTAGTTCGAAACAAAATTTTTGTTGGAAAGAAAATAAGTTTTTGTCTGATATTTTCCAGGTTTCCTGATGCTCTCCGTGATTGGTCACTGGACCGCCGACCTCAGCACGTATGCCCGTCTCAGTACCAGCGAGTCGCGGAATATCTATAATTTCCCATGGTCCTTACTGGTAGGAGGCTTGGGTGGAATCCTTGCCCTGGGGGTCGGGGCCACCAAACTGCTGTTACTGTGTGGCGTGTTACACCCCGAGGATGACGGGGAGGGGGATAGTACCTACATACCTATGACTCAGCAGAATTCTGTCCCAGACCGAGGGGCGCCACCAGAAGATAGCGTCACCTACCCGCCACAAGACTCGTTCAATAAAAGTGGAGAATTTATTTCATCTGACAACTACAAGGCGGAGTATCCGTCCCTAGACATAGGCAAATCTCAACTCATCGCCAATTGTGATCAACAAAATAGTCAAAACGAGTGCAGTGTGAAATGCATGTTATAAACTAGGTTTCTCATGAATCTGTCTGCAATCTTGATATTCTGGACATGTGCGTGTGCAAATGGCCAGCGGAAGTGTTTAAAATCGCAACTCGTGTTATTTGACATATTCTCGCATCAATAAAGTTTAATAAATGACACGAGGAAGAGTTTGACATACGTACACGTTTTTGGGACATTTTAAAACGTGCAGAAATGATTGGTGCAAGCGTACAAACACCATTGGGGTAAACAGGCAGACGAGACCTGTGCATTGTCACCTATACTGGCCCGTGTATCAAAGTGACGTTGTAGTGTGTCACCTATACTGGCCCGTGTATCACAGGGTAGGCAAAGGTGTAAGAGAGTTCATACGCGCTCGACATGTATACGATGTCTCCATGCGCACATTGTCAATGAAGTCATCAACTTTGGCGCATAAATTTATTTCCATTATCATGACACGATGAAAATACTTCTCAAACAGCTGAAATTCTGCCATGTAGAAAGAATAATTTGGAAGTAAAAAATCTTGCAGGGTTTCATGAATCTGTGAAGAAGATAGCGACATCTAAATCCTTTAGAAAAGATTTTGGCTCATCAGCACTCGCCGAGCCTCGTGTTGCCCAGTCAAAATCTTTCACTTGGTATAAACGTGCCCGACCTTATAAGGTCTATAGATCTGAAATATTGCAGGAAGATAGATCCGTGTAAGAATATGTTTTCGGTGATAAACTTGCCTGGTATGTGTGCTGCTGACGCAGAATCTGACACTGGTATTCAACAGAATGGTTGTGAATATTTTTGTGTCCCGAATTTATTGCATTACTAGTACCATCAAAGAGTTCCATTCATTCTTATAAAGTTGTTGTTCTTGATTGTGTTAAGTCAGTCGAATTTGAATGGTATCTTTGAGAGAGCGAGATTCTATTTTTAATCTTTTTGTATGTGCTTGTTGACTATGAGAGTGTTCGTGAATTCGTGTGACGCTCACAAAATATCGCTATTGATTTGAATTATCATAAAATAAATGCATATGTATATATCTTAAATAGTGCTTTTCACGTATACATGAAGACGTTTTTGAGTCCGAGATCTGTTTGTTTTATAGTCTGTTATCAGTCACCGCCAGACCTGTGTTTGTTTGTAATGTTAAATAGTAACAGTGGTCACAGCGCTGTTGGAGTATTGGTGAACAGTCCCTCAACCAGAACTTAAATTTTGTTTCAAATGTATAAACTTCGAAAGGCAGATTCAGTTCAGACGAAAAACAGATTCGACTTGATGGACTTTCCTTTCCTAGAGTACATTGAACATTTGATGGATGAGATAAAGTGCATGTTTTTATAAATGATAAAGTGTGTACATGTCTAGATATTTGTTTGCTTAACAAAAAAATATCCAGACATTGATTCATTCCATAAATTATATCAAGAGGGTAAAAGAATAAGATAAGATGTCAATTAATGATGTTTAGAATTGAAATGTTCGGATTCATTGTGTTTTCTCTGAAGAATATTAAGGACTTTTGGTAGACATATTTGTTGCTACTATTTGTATATTCACTTACTGCTGTGACATCGTTAAGGAGTATTTAATGACAAAGTCAGAAGATAAAGATCACTTCCCTATCTTAATTAAAGCCTTTGTTTCTCATGAAAATGGCTGTAGATGGCGGATTGTTTTTTAATTACTGAATTAAACTTTAATTCTAAATAGATTGACAGCCGTCAATGATAAGGATGCCACTTCAAAATATTGTTCTGGTGTTGTTTTCAAATGGAATGTAGCTTTTCTTATTTTTGGCAGTGTTCATTGTTTAGATATTTTGATAACACATTACATTCTGTCCTAAGACATATAAGAGAAATGCATTTATTTGTAAATACGTTTTAGTCATATTTGTTTCATAAAGGGTGCTCAATATCATCTAGCCCATGACGAACTACAGCCGGTGTCATAAAGGCAATTTTCAAGCATCATTTTCACGATATATTTTGTTATTGAAATGGAGTCTCATATTCAATCACCAGAAATGATTTTTGTTTAAACCTTCTTCAATATTGTCTTTGAAGAAAATGTTTTCTGGTTAGATCCTTGTCATTTTCAAACCAATGTTTTCATGGTATTGTGAAAGCTGATGAGTGCTGTGTTTAATTGTATACCGATGTCAGTAAGGATTAGCCATGTTTTAATGTCTTTACAAAGTTATTTCATATATTTGTTGACTTTTTCCCATTCCAATACCATTGGTTTGTACCCCCTTTATATTTATATATATACATTGATGCTGGCTCACACCAACTTTCTTTCTGTATAAAATATCTTACAATTTACCTACCATTCCATAAATGTTGTATGTTGACATTGAAACCAAGTGCCATTTATCCGACAGCATACTCATATATATGTTTAGTTATGAAATATGTTACCCTTCTGTGACCATTTTTGTAATCTAAGATTTATTAGTGAAACACTTTTAAAGTATTCCTGCAACTCTCAGAATTTCTAGTTAATGTAAAGAAATACTTTTTTCACGGTTCAGGGAACATTTTACTTATTTCCCAACTTGGTATCAACACCCTAAAGTATAATCCCGCGTGAAATCTATGGTTTATTTGTATCAATTTTGAGATATGAGGTTTCCTCTTTAAATACAACTTAATTCTTCAAAAAAATTTCCCCCTCTCTCTCAAAACTTGGACAAAGACTTAATATTTTTGTATGCCATTCGAGTTACACGTAAAGGGGAGTAACTCCGATATAAACAAGCCATCTTCGGAAATCGTTGCAGAGCTTTCATTATTTAATTTCCATGTAATGGAAAACACATTTTACAAATAATTTTTCAAACCTCACAAGTTCATGTTCGTTTGCTTGTTTGTTTTGTTTATACAATGATGCCGTTGAGGCGACATCTTACAGATATCTTACTGGTCCCCAGTCTGTTTCGTTGTTGTATACATATCAATAATACCCTTCAGTTATCAAAAATAAAATCAATGCTCACTATAATTTACAGAAAATTGAATTCTTGAATTGTTTGTTGTCATTTTTGCTCGGAGAATTATCATTTGGTACCAAATTCACTAACACTAATAAACTATTTAAGATGCTCACCTCAGGAGAAACAACACTGGAAGGAATGAAAAAGGCAATCGTACTGAATACACACCTGTATATTCGTGCATTCCCGCTGTTTTGGACTATCAACATGACACGTATACGTTGAAGCGAAAGTGTTTTCTAGTGATTCAGATAATGACTTGCACAGTTTAGGTCCACCATATCAACTTGGGCCAGGCAGTCATTCTTAGGAAGATATTCATCATGTCGCTGTAAATTTTGCGGGTTTTTTTTTCACGTGTATCTGATTGTTCAACGTGAATTTCTCTGTATTTAAATCATAATTTACTCCGGTCCGGAGCACAGACATCCCCGACGGATTCTTAACAACCAAAGTTCATTAATGTCCATGTTTAAATTCCACGACGTCACTCAACTCGTTTTCCCCTCAATATGGACAACCTACGTCATTGAACAATCGCACAAATACAGAAAGTTAAAGATGTTCCACCGCCGACAGAGCATAAACGATACTCATCATTAGAACAATTATTGATGTTCAATCATGTTTATAAATATATGTCTAATTAACAAAAAATAGATAAAATAATGATGATTTTTTCTTTTGATGCATGCGCAATCGGTTGTTCATTCCATATAGGAGATAGTACCACGCATTTTTTTCGGGACGCAATTAACAATTTTTAATATCTTTATATTGAAAAAAAATCAGAAGCTAATTTTTCAACCCAGATAATAGTGTTAAGTAAGTAAGTAAGTAAGTAACTTGTGTAACTGAAGAAAACTACTAATTCGTTTGTTTCTATTTTTATTGCGAAAAATGTTATTTGTCACAGTGGAGCATCTTTAAGAATCTGTTTCTGCTATATCTATAATGTAGATATACATGTGTATCAGACACACATACACACAAAGTATCTGTGTCTGCTATACCTATAATGTATATATCAAACAAACACAAAGAACCTGTTTCTGCTATACCTATAATGTATATATATATATATATCAGACACACACACACACAAAGAATCTGTTTCTGCTATATCTATAATGTATATATATATATATCAGACAAACACACACACACAAAGAATGTGTTTCTGCTATACCTATAATGTATATATATATATATATATCAGACAAACACACACACACAAAGAACCTGTTTCTGCTATACCTATAATGTATATATATATATAATATATATCAGACACACACACACACAAAGAATCTGTTTCTGCTATATCTATAATGTATATATATATATATCAGACAAACACACACAAACAAAGAATCTGTTTCTGCTATATCTATAATGTATCAAAAACAGCATGTCATTAGGTACAAAATTAAGTGACATCAGGGATTGGCTTACATTGCTTTCACAAAAACTGTCTATTTGTTTACTAAACTTTACTGCTATCGCCCCATTTATTTGTCATAGATTTAAGTGGCTAAACAACAACTTCTGTGACGTTTACCGGGTCCGATCCAGTCACAATTAACTGATGATCTATAGTGTCTATATTATGTACTGTTCCTATCAAATTACTCAGTGCAAATATATACAAATAATACACAGCTGATCTAGCTGTGATTCTATCTATCCCTAAATATTATGATTTACAATATCAATCCTACTGATCACTCAGTGCCTCTGAGTGATCATGATAACTTAACTTCAAAATATACAAACAGCATAAATCATACAGATCAGAATAATTATTAAATGATTAGCAACAACTACTGAATTATCTATAAGCCTATGCGAGTAGTCTCCCCTACCTCGGGTGATTCGATAATCCCTACTCGTACATATATAACCAGACTACGATAAAATCAATGTTATATTATCTATTAAGAACCTTTCCCTAAGGCCTAACACTACCGAGCTACCGAGTACTCAAAATCACTGTGCACTCACAGTACTCACTGCTACTGAGCACTCACGTTTACCGAGCACTCTCAGAGTAATCACTCCAGCAATGATTCACACACAATCATTACATATTACCGAGTACTCACAGAGTAATCACTAGTACTCTCAATGATTCATGTAAACGTAATCATTCAACGAGCAATCCCAAGGCTCAGTTTACAACTTACTCTCCAGAGTATATAACGCGGAGGAGGAAAGCCTTATTCAGGCACGTCAATCTCCGATCTCAACTCTACCGTAAGTTATTATCAACTGACGTATATAGGCAAGCCTTGTTCAGGCACATCTATATTTACCTTGTATTTACTTAGGTGCTTTCACTTCAGCAGCTCGTCCAACACTAAGAAAAATCTCGTTGAAAACCGCGGCTTTATATACTGCCGGGCAACGACATTAGCGCCATCTATTTACAATAATCCTAGGCTCTAGAACGCTTAACTCACATATAGCTTAACATTACAAGCGTCTACTTGACGGCGAAACTAACAGACAAAATAGAGCAGACAGCGATTCCGGATAGCATGGTAATACAACCGTATTTCATCACACTACCCACGCCTCCGAGCAACACGTGTCCTCACGTGCCATTACAGATAACTATAAGATACAAAATAGATTCGACATCTCGGCTGTTCTCCGAGTACCAGGAGGTCTTTTCACCATCTTCGATATCTGTATCCAGAATAAACATTTTAATAACGCGAAGTATAATCAGAATGCCACTTCGGTTTATGTCGTGTTCGCCTTGGGATTGCCCTGTCAGATTCACACTCATTCTCAACACATATGAGTTTCTTTTCTGATTCACTGACATTTTCTTGCTCATCACTCTCAGGCAAACTAGATTCAAAACATGACTCATCAACTTGAACTTGCACATCCTTGCGCTCAAAAGCTTCTGCTTTGCTCTCACCACGCAATACCTGAGGATGTTTCAATCTCATTCTATCAGCATGGATTACTTTAGGTTTCCCCTTGTACCCACATGAGACTCTGTAAGTCACATCTGTCAATCTAGCAAGTACCCTGAATGGTCCTCGCCAACGACTTGCTAACTTGTGCGTGGTGCCAGCTGGAATATTCGGGAAAAAGACATACACAGAATCACCGGACTCAAATTTGGTCCAAGACAGCTTCTGGTCATGATAACGCTTCTGTCGGAGCATCGCACCTTTTGAGTGTTTCCTTACTAACTCATGTGCAGTTTCCATTTTCTCTTTCAATTGCCAAGCCCACTGATTCTGGGGAATCGCTCTGATGTTCCTAGGCATTTCATACTGTATGTCTAATGGAGTACTCGTTTCCCTTCCTAGCATCATGGCGTTCGGAGAGCTTCCTGTTGTCTCATGCTCTGTGGAGCGATAGGCCATCATCACATATGGCAGGTGTTCGTCCCAATCCGTTTGATGGGTATCCACAAACGCACTCAGCATGGTTACGAGGGTTTTGTTGAATCTTTCAACCATGCCATCTGATTTTGGATGGTAGGGAGTGGTATGCGTCTTGTTGATCTGTAGCAATTTACACATCTCCCGGAACAACGCGCTCTCAAACTGAGATCCTTGATCTGAGTGAATGGCATAAGGAACACCAAACCTAGCAATCACTTCTTCAACGAGAATCCTGGCCACTGTCTGGGCTTCCATGTTCGGCATTGCAAAGCTTTCCGTCCACTTTGTGTAGTAGTCTGATATAACTAGTATATGCCGATTGCCCTGTTGTGTGAGGGGGAGTTCACACAAGATATCGATTGCAATTCTTTCCATGGGGAACCCTGACTCCACCATTTGCATAGGAGCTCGTTTAGTTTTACTTGGATTCTTTCTTTTACTGCACTGCGGGCATCCTATTACGTATTGTTTTACGTCTGCCTGTAACCCTGGCCAATAGAAACTCTGTCGGATTTTTGCCAAAGTCTTCTTTATTCCCAGGTGTCCCGAACTCCGATTGTCATGACTGTGAGTCAGCACGGTTCGTCTTTCCGATGCAGGTACAATTGCCTGTAGATTTGCCTCTGAATGGGGATTTTTCCGATACAACATGTCCTCATGTATCACCAGGGATTCAAATTGTGCCCATAGTGTTTTCACCACTATGCTCCGGTCACCAATTTCTTTGTACGGAGGTTTTTCTCCTCCTTTCACCCATTCAACCACTACTGCAATATCAGCATCATCTTCCTGCTTCTGCTGAAGGGATGGCTTCATTTCAATTTTGTGATCTTTTGAATCCACCATTGCTACGGGATTGCAGGCCTCAACATTTGCAGTTGTCTCTGATTGGTTCTCCCACATGGGGTCAAACCCGCATTGTCGACATGGTATCCGACTCAATGCATCGGCATTGCGGTGTTGAGTTCCCGGCCTGTGTTTGATGTCCATGTTGTAGGAACTCAGAACCTGTAGCCATCGGGCCATTTGCCCTTCTGGTGTCTTAAAATTGAGCAGCCAGCGCAGAGAACTGTGATCCGTTCTCACTGTAAACTTCCTACCGTATAGGTAGTGTTTAAAATATTTCACGAAAAGTGTACGACTGCCAACAACTCTTTTCTTGTTACACAGTAACTTCGTTCCGCTTTGGTCAGCGTACGACCTGCATAAGCAACTGGTCTCTCATTTCCATCAATGTTCTGTGAAAGAACTGCACCGATAGATTTGTCGCTCGCATCGGTGTCCAAGATGAAAGGCTGCTTAAAATCTGGGTGAGCCAGTATGGGGGCATTAATCAAGTGATTCTTCAGGGTAGTGAATGCCTCCTGACAGGCTTCAGTCCACTCAAATGCCCTGCCCTTCTCAGTCAGTCTGTGTAGACAGCTCGCAATCTGTGAGAAGTTTCTGACAAATCTTCTGTAATATCCGCAGAAACCCAAAAATGATCTCACTTCCTTGGTATTCTTTGGAATGGGCCACTGCTCTACAATTTTCACTTTTTCATCATCAGTGGCTATACCTTTCTCAGATATCACGTGTCCAAGGTAGACTACCTCCTTTCCAAATAGTTGGCATTTCCGGCTCTTTAATTTCAGCCCTGCAACAGAGAGTCTCTCAAACACAGTTTGTAGATTTAGTAGCATATCATCAAAATCTTTTCCTACCACAATCACATCATCCAAATAGATGAGGCAGATCTGCCATTGAAGTCCGGCCAACACAGTCTCCATTAACCGTTCGAATGTAGCTGGGGCAGACGTCAATCCGAAGGGCATCACCTGGAATTCATATAATCCAGTTCGAGTCGAGAAGGCAGTTTTAGGACGATCTTCGCTTTCCAGTTCAACTTGCCAGTATCCTGCATTGAGGTCGAGTGTAGAAAACCACGTACACCCTGACAAGTGATCCAGTGCCTCATCAATGCGTGGCAATGGATATGCATCATGCACGCTCACAGCATTGAGTTGCCTGTAATCAACGCAAAATCTGAGACTTCCGTCCTTCTTGCGTACCAGAACAATACCAGAAGACCATGGGCTGGTAGACTTCTGGATTACTCCTCGATCGAGCATATCCTTAACTTGTCTATCTACTTCAGAACTCAGATGTGCTGGTACTCTTCTGAGAGGTTGTTTGATGGGTCGAGCATCACCTGTTTCTATCTTGTGTTTTATGACTGTAGTCCGTCCAAGATCACTGTCGGATGCTGCAAACAAGTTACTATATTTCAATAGTAAAGCCTTGACCCTGTTGCTCTGTTCTGAAGTCAGATGCTCTTTTGATCTCTCTAATAGTTGATCCAAATCTTCTCGGAGTTTTCCTGTTTGTGCATCACTAGAGGATTGCACTGTCTCCATCACAGTCGATACAGGACTAGCATGAGCAACATTGGTTCCTGGGTAAATGGTTTGTGGATCCTCCTGCAGGTTCATGAGCCTCACGGGAACAGTAGTCTCGCTACTCACCAAGGATCGGGCTACCAGAGCTTTATCATTCTTCAGAAAGGAGTTGGTACCTTCTATAATAAGTGATTCATCCTTCATCTGTTTACCCACAGGAAAATTAACTTGTCCCGTAATGATCATTTCGCTCTTACCAGGAATGGTTATCTTCTCAGTAGCGACAACTCGAAAACATCCAAGTGTTCCCTCGTACTTTGTGTCAACAGGCATATCGTCTAGAACAAGCGATCCACGTTTCAGATCAATCAGACCATTTCTTGATCTCAAGAAGTCAAGGCCAAGGATTCCTTCATTGCTTATTTGTGCAACTACTGCCTCAAAGTAAACATCCCTGCAGCCTTCAGGTTTTATCATAAAACCTCCCTGACCAAGGACTTTGAGTTCACTTCCATTAGCTGCCAAGACATCCTTTTTAACTTCTCTCAGTTTTGGTCTCCGCTCTTGTGGAATTCTCTCATACACTTCTTGTGACAAGATTGTCACAGTAGCTCCGGTATCGACCAACAGCTTTACATTGGTATGCTGAACTTCTGCATTGATATACAGTCCAGCCTCCTGAGCAGCAGAGGATACTCCGATTCCGGCTGATTGTTTACTCTCCTGCGCCTTCTTGTTCTAGTCCTGACTGGATTAGCAGCTCCATTTGATTTCTTATCCGATTTCTTTTTGAGCTGAGGACAATCCCTACGAAAATGTCCTGTTTCATGACACTTAAAACAGCGTCGCTCAAAGTTCGAATCCTTCCCACTTTGTTTTTGCTGATCGGGCTGATTTTTCACTCCCGATTGTAACTGGCTGATATCTCCTTGCATCTTTTCCAACTTCTGTTGGATACTTCTCAACATGGATTCCATCCCAGACTTCTCAGTCTCTACTGGATGGTTGGCATCAGTACCCTCAGTACTTGTATTCCTCAAATAGGCATGACCATCATTTCCATGTTTCTCTGCTTTCTTATAAGCCTCCAACTCAACAGCCAGATGAATCGCATCTGTAAGGTTCTCAGGTCTCGCTTGTTTAATGCGAATACGCATATCCGAATCAGCTAGTGATTCTAGAAACTGTTGCTTGGCCAAAGTTTCTCTCATCCACCTTCAACAGTTGGATAGGTTAAATTAACTAACCTACGAATAGCTTGACCCAGCTCTGGAAGTGTTTCATTAGCCCTCTGCCTCCTTTCCAACAACTGTACTCGATAAAGTTCAGTTTGATTTGGTGGGGCAAATCTTTGTTCGAGAGCTCTCACTAATGAGAAATAGTGATCTTGCTTCCTGGTAGGTAAATCACCAAGTATACCCTGAGCTTGTCCTCTCAAACTCACAGCAAGATATAGTCCCATCTCATACTCTGACCAGCGATTAATTCGAGCACATGTCTCAAAATGAGACAAATAATCCCTCCATGGTGTCGTGCCATCATATGTAGAGGCTTTTACTGACACATGCTTTACATTGGGTTTCCTACTCAATGATTGGTCCTCATAATCACTATCATCCAAATCAGCGATCGACTTTGGATTCGTTCTCCTCCGCTGAGGGGAATAATAGCTTGATACATCTTCTTTCTCGATAAATCGAGCTGTACCTCTTTGATTTCTGTCTCGATAAGTGATATTGTCTGCTCTATCATCATCAAATCGCGAGGAATGGGTGTTCTCCGAGAATCTCACCTTAGGAGTGCTCTCCCCTTTACTTCGGACTCCAAAATTTCCTTCGTGTGATGATTTCTTCAGTCTTTGCTGACTAGCAGACTCTCGCAGGCTCTGATTCTGAACATCTAGTTGGCGTAACTGTTCCTGCATTTTCTCTATCTCCCTATCAATCTCATGAGATGAAATATCTTCAGGCGTGCTCATACTGCTATATAAATCAGCAATATCTGCCTTTACCTCAGAAGTTCTGCCATCTGCATACATAGATGTTATACCAGAATCTCTATAATGACTGCTCCCCCTTCGACATCTGTAGTTTTGGTGTAGAGTGAAATCCCTGTCCACTATCCTCACCAAAATCCATCTCAGAATTTCTCAACTGAGTGCGAGATGTCTCATCAGAAATCATATTCACAATAATATAACAGTTAAATCTAAAATCACATTTTATTTAAAACTGAGTAATCGAACAGCACAAAAATATAGACAAGATCACCACCGCTGCCACCAAATTATGTGACGTTTACCGGGTCCGATCCAGTCACAATTAACTGATGATCTATAGTGTCTATATTATGTACTGTTCCTATCAAATTACTCAGTGCAAATATATACAAATAATACACAGCTGATCTAGCTGTGATTCTATCTATCCCTAAATATTATGATTTACAATATCAATCCTACTGATCACTCAGTGCCTCTGAGTGATCATGATAACTTAACTTCAAAATATACAAACAGCATAAATCATACAGATCAGAATAATTATTAAATGATTAGCAACAACTACTGAATTATCTATAAGCCTATGCGAGTAGTCTCCCCTACCTCGGGTGATTCGATAATCCCTACTCGTACATATATAACCAGACTACGATAAAATCAATGTTATATTATCTATTAAGAACCTTTCCCTAAGGCCTAACACTACCGAGCTACCGAGTACTCAAAATCACTGTGCACTCACAGTACTCACTGCTACTGAGCACTCACGTTTACCGAGCACTCTCAGAGTAATCACTCCAGCAATGATTCACACACAATCATTACATTTTACCGAGTACTCACAGAGTAATCACTAGTACTCTCAATGATTCATGTAAACGTAATCATTCAACGAGCAATCCCAAGGCTCAGTTTACAACTTACTCTCCAGAGTATATAACGCGGAGGAGGAAAGCCTTATTCAGGCACGTCAATCTCCGATCTCAACTCTACCGTAAGTTATTATCAACTGACGTATATAGGCAAGCCTTGTTCAGGCACATCTATATTTACCTTGTATTTACTTAGGTGCTTTCACTTCAGCAGCTCGTCCAACACTAAGAAAAAAAATCTCGTTGAAAACCGCGGCTTTATATACTGCCGGGCAACGACATTAGCGCCATCTATTTACAATAATCCTAGGCTCTAGAACGCTTAACTCACATATAGCTTAACATTACAAGCGTCTACTTGACGGCGAAACTAACAGACAAAATAGAGCAGACAGCGATTCCGGATAGCATGGTAATACAACCGTATTTCATCACAATTCATTACACTTCCAAAATATCAAAATACTCAGATCACCTAACCAGTTACATTCCTAAACTCTTTTCTGTGTAGATTCTGTCCTTACAATGGTTGAAATGTTTCATGAGACGAAACTTGTTTACACGAAATGCAGCTTTTAAAAGTTACTTGTGCCATAACTGGGCGAAATTTTTGACGTGTTATTTGTCTTCATAAATCTATTGAGAACCACAAGGTTTGATGAATTAAGCTGTGAAAATCATTAAAATGGCTTCAGATGCCTTGTAAACGTAAGTTACAACACAGAAGTTATGCGCTGTAAAATTCTTGTTTTTGTATGCCTTATACACGTTTAGATAGATACATACAGGTCTGCAAAAATGACTTTACATGCGCGTAGCTCCTATATACTCCCGTGCATCCACATCATTTTCAAGTAGTTTCCGCTCGTGCTAAGCGTTCAGCACCTAGCTGGTGGACCTATCCAGAGTTGAAAATGGATCGCGTTGTACATCTCACATACTTGCAATGCAAAATAATATCGAACCACATTGCTTCAAACCGGACTACATCCCTGCCTTATAATAACTCTAACGCTCCGGTATAACATGACACACAAGAAGTTCATATCTACAATACTTACCTGGTAGATTCTGTTTCAACTAAACACCGCGTTTCAGCTGAGTACTTTGTTTGGCGTCCAGCGTTACGAGATCCAGAGATCCGGGTTAAATGCTAACATTGACGACAACATAAAGTCATTATTTCTTCCAAAAAAAGTAGGACTAAATATTATCTGTATGATATAATTAGATTGATACATCCAAGTTCCGTATAGTGTAGTTATATTTTCTTTATCTATCTTTTCCTCTCTTTTCTGTATGAACTCTTGTACATGTGGACTTGTGACTAATAGGAAATAAAGAATATTGAACCACAGTTACAAAGTGCACACATCTATTGTAAAAAAAAATCTAGACAAGATGGACAACGGGAGACAACTTCGATGATTCGATAAGGGATATAAGGGACTTAACTCTTGTGTTCTTAACTGCATCGACTTCTATCGTTGTTTTCTTGCGATTAATTGTTTTTTTAGAAAAATATTACCAAGTGTCTACTCCACCTAGCTTACGTCGCATAGCCTAGATTACCAGATCGATATTTCAATCGGTGATTAGGTGTTCCAGACGTATCCAGCTTGTCTACATCGCATGCGCTAAAAAAAAGTCTTTAATTTAGACAGTAGGTTTCTTGGTGTCTCTACCTAGCTTACAATTCAGACAGTAGGTGTATATGTGTCTCTACCTAGCTTACAATTCAGACAGTAGGTGTATATGTGTCTTTACCTAGCTTACAATTCAGACAGTAGGTGTATATGTGTCTTTACCTAGCTTACAATTCAGACAGTAGATTTCTATGTGTCTCTTCCTAGCTTACAATTCAGACAGTAGGTTTCTTGGTGTCTCTACCTAGCTTACAATTCAGACAGTAGATTTCTATGTGTCTCTACCTAGCTTACAATTCAGACAGTAGGTTTCTATGTGTTCTCTACCTAGCTTACAATTCAGACAGTAGGTTTCTATGTGTCTCTACCTAGCTTACAATTCAGACAGTAGGTTTCTGTGTCTCTACCTACTTACAATTCAGACAAGATGGACAACGGGAGACAACTTCGATGATTCGATGAGGGATATAAGGGACTTAACTCTTGTGTTCTTAACTGCATCGACTTCTATCGTTGGTTTCTTGCGATTAATTGTTTTTTTAGAAAAATATTACCAAGTGTCTACTCCACCTAGCTTACGTCGGATGCTCTAGATTACCAGATCGATATTTCAATCGGTGATTAGGTGTTCCAGACGTATCCAGCTTGTCTACATCGCATGCGCTAGAAAAAAAGTCTTTAATTTAGACAGTAGGTTTCTTGGTGTCTCTACCTAACTTACAATTCAGACAGTAGGTTTCTATGTGTCTCTACCTAGCTTACAATTCAGACAGTAGGTTTCTTGGTGTCTCTACCTAGCTTACAATTCAGACAGTAGGTTTCTATGTGTCTCTACCTAGCTTACAATTCAGACAGTAGGTTTCTTGGTGTCTCTACCTAGCTTACAATTCAGACAGTAGGTTTCTTGGTGTCTCTACCTAGCTTACAATTCAGACAGTAGGTTTCTTGGTGTCTCTACCTAGCTTACAATTCAGACAGTAGGTTTCTTGGTGTCTCTACCTAGCTTACAATTCAGACAGTAGATTTCTATGTGTCTCTTCCTAGCTTACAATTCAGACAGTAGGTTTCTTGGTGTCTCTACCTAGCTTACAATTCAGACAGTAGGTTTCTTGGTGTCTCTACCTAGCTTACAATTCAGACAGTAGATTTCCATGTGTCTCTTCCTAGCTTACAATTCAGACAGTAGCTATCTTGGTGTCTCTACCTAGCTTACAATTCAGACAGTTGGTGTATATGTGTCTCTACCTAGCTTACAATTCAGACAGTAGAATATCAGAGGTGTATCTACCTGCTTATATATAACTAATGCTTTGGTCACAACCCCTTCCGATTAGGCTTAGAATGAATTCCCGGCATGGTTTTAGTCATTTTGGTCTGGATCCCGGCCGGACATCAGACATGGCCGGTCGGTGGCCGAGGCTTTCATGCATAATCGGGAAGGTGCCCGAAGAGTTTTAACTCCAAGTTAAAATCTCTCCGGTGTCCCTTAGATTTTCATAATCGGCAACTACCTAGCCTTCAATTCAGACGGTATATTACCAAGAGTGTATCTACCTAGCCTTCAATTCAGACGATATATTATCAAGGGTGTATCTACCTAGCCTACAATTCAGACGATATATTATCAAAAGTGTATCAACCTAGCCTTCAATTCAGACGATATATTACCAAGAGTGTATCTACCTAGCTTACAATTCAGACGATATATTACCAAAGATGTATCTACCTAGCCTACAATTCAGACGATATATTACCAAAGATGTATCTACCTAGCCTTCAATTTAGACGATATATTACCAAAGATGTATCTACCTAGCCTACAATTCAGACGATATATTAACAAAGATGTATCTACCTAGCCATCAATTCAGACGATATATTACAAAGATGTATCTACCTAGCCATCAATTCAGACGATATGTTACCAAGGGTGTCTCTACATGCACCTAGCCTTCAATTCAGACTATATATTACCAAGTGTGTATCTACCTAGCCTACAATTCAGACGATATATTACCAAGGGTGTATCTACCTAGCCTTCAATTCAGACGATATATTACCAAGTGTGTATCTACCTAGCCTACAATTCAGACGATATGTTACCAAGGGTGTATCTACCTAGCCTACAATTCAGACGATATGTTACCAAGGGTGTATCTACCTAGCCTACAATTCAGACGATATATTACCAAGGGTGTATCTACCTAGCCTACAATTCAGACGATATGTTACCAAAGGTGTATCTACCTAGCCTACAATTCAGACAATATATTACCAAAGGTGTATCTACCTAGCCTACAATTCAGACAATATATTACCAAAGGTGTATCTACCTAGCCTACAATTCAGATAATATATTACCAAAGGTGTATCTACCTAGCCTACAATTCAGACGATATACAACACCCTAAAGTATAATCCCGCGTGAAATCTATGGTTTATTTGTATAGCCTTCAATTCAGACTATATATTACCAAGTGTGTATCTACCTAGCCTACAATTCAGACGATATATTACCAAGGGTGTATCTACCTAGCCTTCAATTCAGACGATATATTACCAAGTGTGTATCTACCTAGCCTTCAATTCAGACTATATATTACCAAGGGGTGTATCTACCTAGCCTTCAATTCAGACGATATATTACCAAGGGTGTATCTACCTAGCCTTCAATTCAGACGATATATTACCAAGGGTGTATCTACCTAGCCTTCAATTCAGACGATATATTACCAAAGGTGTATCTACCTAGCCTACAATTCAGACGATATATTACCAAAGGTGTATCTACCTAGCCTACAATTCAGACGATATATTTACCAAAGGTGTATCTACCTAGCCTACAATTCAGACGATATATTACCAAAGGTGTATCTACCTAGCCTACAATTCAGACGATATATTACCAAGGGTGTATCTACCTAGCCTACAATTCAGAAGATATATTACCAAGGGTGTATCTACCTAGCCTACAATTCAGACGATATATTATTACCAAGCATAAGTGTATCTACCTAGCCTTCAATTCAGACGATATATTACCAAGGGTGTATCTACCTAGCCTTCAATTCAGACGATATATTACCAAGGGTGTATCTACCTAGCCTTCAATTCAGACGATATATTACCAAGGGTGTATCTACCTAGCCTTCAATTCAGACAATATATTACCAAGGGTGTATCTACCTAGCCTTCAATTCAGACGATATATTACCAAAGGTGTATCTACCTAGCCTTCAATTCAGACGATATATTACCAAGGGTGTATCTACCTAGCCTTCAATTCAGACGATATATTACCAAGGGTGTATCTACCTAGCCTACAATTCAGACGATATATTACCAAGGGTGTATCTACCTAGCCTACAATTCAGACGATATATTACCAAGTGTGTATCTACCTAGCCTACAATTCAGACGATATATTACCAAGTGTGTATCTACCTAGCCTACAATTCAGACGATATATTACCAAGGGTGTATCTACCTAGCGTTCAATTCAGACAAATATTACCTAAAGTGTATCTACCTAGCTTACAATTCAGACGATAAATGACTTAAAACTAGCAGAAATGACATACCAATCCATACTAATTGTAGACAACGGCCAATGGGCCCGAATTGCTCACCTGCTGTCTGGTAATCATTAAGATATGAAAGAGTCAATGCGAATTTCTATGTATGACCAATGACCAAGGTATAGCAGGTGTCTCGGCCTCTTGGTTATTGATAAGAAATTGTTTAAAGATTTTAGCCTATTTGAATCCTGTGACCTTGAATAAAGATCAATTTGAACAAACTTAATAGCCCTTCATCCCAACATGTCACATGCTCAATATAGGTATCTAGGCCCCTAGGTTATCAATTACAATAAGACTTTTATTAAAGTTTTCATCCTATTTGAATCCTGTGACCTTAAATAAAGGTTGGTGTCTTTCTTATGAACAAACCAGGAAGCCCTTCATCCCAGCATGTCACAGGTCTAAAATCTGGCCTCTAGCTATATATACATAGGCTATTGGTTATGAACAAGTCATTTAAATATTTTAGCCTACTTGACTCCGTGATCTTGAATGAAGGTCAAGGTCATTCATTTGAACAAACATGATAGCCCTTCATCTCAGCATGCCATAGGCCCAATATCAGGTCTATAGGTTTCTTGGTTATATAACAAACTTTTTTTTTAAATTTAGTCTATTTGACTCCTGTGACCTATTTCAAAATGTCCAGGTTACTCGTTTGAACAAACTTGGTAATCCTTCATTTCAGCATGTCACTGGCACAATATCAGGTCTCTGTGCGTCTCTTGGTATCTCTCGATTATCAACAGCCATCCTTATATGACCATGGCTGTTAACTGGACGTTAATATAATCAAACGTACAAACAAATGGTTATCAACACAAGATGTGTTTGCCTACTTGACCCCGGTCACCTTGAACGAAGGTCAAGGTCATTCATTTGAACAAGCTTGGTAGCCCTTCATCCCAGCATGCTATGAACCATATTTTAGGACTGTATGTCTCATACTTTTGGAAAAGTAGTTTTAAATGGAAAAGTTGATAACGGATGCCGCACCACCAATAACTCACTTGCACTTTGGGCAGGTAAGCTAATAAGTGTACTTTGGCCGTTATCTGAACTGATGAGTTAATTAATAATGTTTATAATGTCAGTAAGAAAAGTCTCAATATTTTCAGATAATATCTTTTGATATTACAAGCATTTTTGTTCGATCTGACTCCAATTAAGAAGAAAAATGTAGCCGATTCCTTTATTTAGAAATGACTCCTTGATAATATTAAACTCTTTCGTCACCAGTACAATTCTTGTTCAAAAGATAACTACCATGACACAAATATCATCAGGTCTTTCAACATTCTAACAAAACAAACAAGTCAAAGACATAGATATATTATTAGCTTCATATTTAATCAATGTCAGTCTTGTCATGATAATATTGTGATATGATGAAGCACTTTAACATGACTTGCGACCCCTGTACAATACCTACCAGGATACAGCTAACATAACCTTTTCTTCGCTATCTCATCTGCTGCCAATAATGTTAAGCGAAAAAAATGTACAATCTAATTTTTCAACATACACTTCATTTTTCCACACTGCTTGACATGTATTCCCTCAAAATGTCTACTCTCCAAATTAAACTACACATATACCCTTCAAACTACACATTTATTCTCCAAACTACACATATACCCTCCAAATTAAACTACACGTTACACATATACTCTCCATACACACTTCACATTTTTTCTCGAAATAACACATACATGTATACATACTCTTCAAACTCTACAAGTTGTTCTCCAAAATCTGACAATATGGTCTAAACTTGTCATGTTCCAATCAGCGAGTCCAAAATAACAGCCAACAATGGTATTCTTTTAAGTATGAATCTGAAAGTGACTCACTTCCATTTCATTCATTTTACCCAATAAAACCATGACCTTGTAGAAAACAAGAAATTTTAAATATAACAACATTAATTGTTTAATTTACTCAAATTAAATTCATTGATATGTATGAAAATCATTAATTTTGTTGTGGAATAAACATCCAATCCAGCAAGGTTAGAAGTATGGGTTGGAAAACTAAGCAAAAATTCTGGAGCCTTCATATACACATTACATACAAGCTTTTATTTCACATTTAAATCAACATTGGTTAAACCTGGTGTTTGCTATGGGGATTTGGTCAATACTGTTACTGCTTATACACTAGAGTAGAAATTTCAGCGGTTTATTTGTTCTTTACGGGGTATTTTGTAAGTTGACAGGGTAAGAAATGTAGTATACAAATACTTTAGTATTAATTGCCATTTTAATGACACATTGTAATTATTCAAGATACAAATAGCATTTTATAGACAGCATATTTGGAATACATAAAATTGCAAACAAATTGGCAAATTTCTTCAAAGAAGGAAATCAAAATTCAGAATTCTTTCCAAAAAATTTCTGTACCTGGTATAAAGATAAATCGTTTTACATATATATATGTCACAGAGAAAATCTCCAAACAACAAAACACCAATTTTACTCCATCTACCAGTTGAATGACACACAATCCATGCACGTCCACTCATATCTACACATCTACACATACATCTACACAACACACCAAACAATCGTTATGTCTACACGTAATTTACATTTATCCATGTTTGGCGTATCACCTTACGATATTTATATATTTATAATATATATAATATATACAGTGTAACTTTGTCCCTCAGGGACACACATACGCCCCAATCAGAACAGCGGGCATCAAATATACATATACCATAACAACTGGGGAGAACAGCTTATTTACAGGTCTGTACACATAATATATACACTTATATACACATCCATATTTACAATGTTAATTATCTACAACATCACAAATTATGAGAGGGGAGGTTGGAGAGTATGATAAGGGGAGGGAACTCTTCAAGGTATTGAGATCATTTTACATTGCACACTATCAATACTAAAGCTCCACAGATATAACAAACTGGTTACCATAACAACTGGTGCTGTTACCATAGTAACAGTTTGTACACCAGTTTTCACACCACTCCCAAGTAGGAGTCCGAGAGGTCAGTAAAGCTAACTGACCAGACGGCTGTGTCTTTGAAGACACTGGTGTAAAACCTAGTGTAATTCACCAGAACTGAATGGGATGGATATATAGGACAACCACTACTGATGCATTCTATACAAAACTGCTGCAACACAAAATAAAGACAAATCAAATTCGGACATGCTGCAACACAAAATAAAGACAAATCAAATTCGGACAAACTCAACTACATTTTCAGTGCTAAAACTACACCAATTGTCAATTAATAGAATATTAATTACTTTGGGAACTAGAAATAATCGGCAAAGAATTTTCAATTCATACAAAATGAAGACTTATGCTAAGAATGCATCAATAGTAGTCATCACGACACAGTGTTTCACATGGATGGTATATACAATGAAATTTCAAGTTCAACTAGCTGCCTTAGAAGTGAAAATTTATGTGAAAATAATTTGTTGTTACAATGACGATTATATATCTATATATATATATATGTGTTAATGGAGTCCGTGTTCTGGTTAGTTCCGTGTGAGCGAGGGAAGTAACCTAACCCTATGAAAAAATGAATTAAAACATCGCGTGATGTATACTGGCATGAAGTGTCTATTCCCTGATGCTAAATCTTTGACAAATGACGAAGTGAGTATGATCTATGATATCTGAAGACAAAGGATTCTCACGAGAAAGGAGTCAACGACACTCCCTAGCATTGGTGATACAAGGATATCTAAGTTTTGGCACAGAAGCTATGCCATCAAACCTCCAGACACTGGTTATCTGGCAAAAACCTGCTTTATCACAGTGAGTGCAATACATACAGCCACACACACTTACGTACACCAATGCACACAAACCCTGGTTCACCAACGGACACCGTTCAGTCTAGCCAGTAGACCAAGTTCACAGCAAGTACACCATCAGAACAATAATTACGATCCAATACAGCTATCAAGAAATTGTCAGTTCATCCAATAAAAAAACAATTCAGGAGCTTTCAGCATATTGTCCGTTGGTTACAGTCGACACACAAACTTCACAACAGTATTCTCCCAAACAAATCTACAGAATTTGGACCTCTCTTGATATGACAAACAAATAAAAACAATCTGAAGCATTGTAATCAATGCAGATTATCAAACAGCTATATATACATAAAACATCTTTATCTTATTGGAAAAAATATATGTTAAATTGTGTTTCGACATTATTTACTTCAGAGAAATATTCAAATAAGAAAAACAGCATGTAGCACTTCATCAAATGTGTAAAAGATTAATAATCTTATTTTGCAAAAACTCATTTACGTATCATTATTGAATTAATTAGGTAAACAATTATTTAAATATGAAAAATTTATCACAATTTTTAGCCTATACATCTGTGATTCCTAAACATTAATGAAATTTCAACAACAAAACGTCAGCAATAAATTCTCTATAATTCACTGCTTTGTGTTATTTAACTGTTCACAATTGACAAAAAATAACAACAAACATCTATGAAGAGAAAGAGAGGGTAAAAAACGGAAAATAAAATGATTCTTATAACACTAATTAACTGTAAGACTTGATAGAAAATGGATTACAAATAAAGCACCCAATTAATTTTTACTATGTTTGAGATTAAAGAAGAATTAAATAAATGTGTCAATTGACAAAGCAGGTTAATAAGTGTAAATTGTTACGAAATGCTAAAAAGTGTTCAAAACTTAACTACTAAGGAAAAAGACAAGTTCCTTACAGTATCCTTTTTTAAACATCAAAGCAAAACCTGAACTGGAACACATGTTCCAAACTAGTGTCTACAACCCTAAAATACCACAAACAACAATAAACAACTCGGTAACATAAACACGGCGCTTTTACCGTCCAATTCCTGCTTAGAAACATGATGCTATGTGGACTTTTTTTTTCTCATAATTTTGTTACATATTTCTTATAAAAAGCTTTGCCCTATATCCTAGGATTAAACCACACACACACACATTTATTCATTGGAATTCTTTATGTTTCTATTGATATTCTCAATTTTCTGCCACTTCATATTCTGTGTATAGATGTCCAATTATCATCAAACCAATTCACCATACAAAGGGAATGAACTCTTCCAGTCTTTGATCTGGAGCATTCCATTTCTGCTCAAAGGGACAAAGGAATAACTATATCACTCCAATGTCAAGTGTTTTCAGCACAAATTTTATCTCGCATAAAATACCACACAGAAAACTTAGCACTTTTGTAATTCATCCACAACTCCAAAGCGTATTCCCTCAAATGTAGTAATCCTTTAGTCATATTATCCAAATCACTGTAATTAATTCACTAATAACTTAAACATTCAAATATACATCATGTGCTATGCACGGGAAAAAAAATCATAACAACCAGGAGTTCTTTTCAACTCCGCACAATAAATATAAATCCAGGAACTAACGTCAAAATCCTGAGTTACATCCCTTTGATCGTGGTTCATGTTTGAAGTACACTTCACGACGTAATCCAGCAGGGTAAGTGTAACATTGTAATAAGATCCATTGATGCTGGACGAATGATTAAACATCCATGGTGGTAAATTGGTGTTAGATATCCGTCTACAGCAGTGTGTCATTACGAGAGTGAGAGTCAAGGTCTCACGCCACAGTTGTGATGATCACAAGGAGGTGAGATAAATCCTTCACTTGGTGCATCAAATCAAAACCTTGGCGACCCAGTTGAGAATGGGAAAATTCACACGGTGGAAAGATGTGAACAACATAGGCGGGCTGAAATAAACATAGAAATGATTAAAATCACATTTAAATTTCAACTGATCAATATCTGAACCAGGTAAGACACAATTACTGTTCATTTCTTCCTTCGTATTTGTTTACTATAATGAATATATTAATAAATAACTTAATAAACTTCTGTGAATCTCTCTGAAGAAAATAAAAGCTATTGCAGTATACCTGTTGGGAGCCCTGATCAGCCACGTTGACGATGCCCGCTGCCTGTTTTTGCTGTAGATATTGTATGAATCCCATTGACATTGCTCGGGTTTGCTGAATGATGTCACTATGATCGCGTCCACACGGCAAGGCCAACAACATACAATAATCTTCTTCCATCTAAACAAAACACAACCATTTATTTAAAAGTTACATCAAAGATAAACTGTAAATCAACATAACTCATTCCCCCTGAAATTTCTCATAATAGACTTTCGTAGTCCTTCTCAGAAGAGTCTAAATGTGTCTTCAAGGGTGAAGGTGTTAAAATCGGATTCCATAAAATTAAGAATTGATATCAACTATCATTTTCATTTGAATTTGTTTGTTTTTTTCATTTTGACTGCTTTTCAAAAAGAATTCTGTTGAATCGGTTTTTACTACTAACACAGTTAAAGATTGAATCCATTACAACTGCCCATTTCTAGCAATAACAGCATTTACTTACATTCATCCGTTTGATAACTCCATCCAGCTGTGCCTGTTCTAGTCTCATTCTCTGAGCGATTCGGAGTGGTTGAACTGTTCCGTCCGGTGACTGTTGGGGCAAACTTAACTTGACTAGTTGCTGGAATCCTGCGATCAGATGCATCTGGACGACACAACTGTCGTTCTTGAGGGCTAACACGCCCTGCCACATGACTGGATATCTCTGTAGAACAAGATCAAAGAAAAGTTACTAGATAATACAGTTTTACCGCAATAGAAGCAAGTCGGGTTAAGCATATTCTGTTATCTTGGGTAATTTGTTCAGACTTTTGTTGCTTATTTAACAAAGACTACAAAAGTACACTCAGATTTGGTGATAATTTACCTGCAGTAGACCCCAAAAGGACACAGGTTTAGTGATAATTTACCTGCAGTAGACCCCAAAAGGACACAGGTTTAGTGATAATTTACCTGCAGTAGACCCCAAAAGGACAAAGGTTTAGTGATAATTTACCTGCAGTAGACCTCAAAAGGACACAGGTTTAGTGATAATTTACCTGCAGTGGACCCCATAAGGACACATATTTGGTGATAATTTATCTGTATTAGACCCCAAAATGACACAAATTTGTGATTATATACCTGTAGTAGAGACAGAAGACTGCCTTCCCCTGCTTGGGTATCGGTGACACAGCGTCCTGGAATGTTCTGGATGCTGTCTTGAGAACCGTGTTTGTTCTGTCCTTGCTGGGCCTGGCCTGGTCTTGATGGTGAGGCGAGGGGCTGTGGAGTAAGATGTGGTGATGGCCTTCCGTCTTGTTGCATAGCACCATGGATGTAATGGGATGCAAGATGGCCTGGAATGAATGCTGGACTGTTGTGAGGCGAATACATGAGACCAGGGTCAATAAGTGGTACTCTGATCATACCGAGACCAGGGTTATACATATGGGATGTGGCAATGCCCTGTGTGAGCTCAGCACTGCTGATAGGTGGAGTAAACGCACTCATGTTCTGTGCAGCCGTGCGACGTAGATCTGATGAAGGGTATGGCATTGTGGACAGCAGAGAATCCATAGCTCCCCCCTTCTCCTCACTGGTATGAGGGACTGGCACATTTGAGCGTGGGTGGACACGAGCTGTCTGTCGAGTGTCGGAGGAGGCAGGACCAGAAGCCTCATGGAGATGTCGCATCATCTCCTGTTGTTGTTGTCGCTGAAGGTCCTGTTGTTGTTGTTGTCGCTGCAGATCCTGCTGCTGCTGTCGTTGGAGGTCCTGTTGGTGTTGTTTCTGCTGTTGTTTCTTCCAGTCCTGTTTCTGTCTCTCCTGTTCCTTCTCCTGTTGTTGTTGCTGCTGTAACTGCTGATGCTGTAGGAACTGTAGCTCTGCCTGGTGACGATGTTTGGCATCCTGTTGTTGTTGACGGCGTGACAACTCCTGCTGCAGTCTGTGTTGTTGTTCCTGCTGCGACGTTTCCCGCGGACTCTGCTGCTGTGATAGGTTGATGCCCTGCTCTGTACGCTGATGTCCAGGCGCCAGCCCTTGGACACCAAACACTGCAAACAAACAAAGGAGACACAAATTGTAATACACATTCTCTGCCCTTTTTTTCCCATCAACGTCATTTCTAACTAAAATTTCCATTAGAAATTTTTGTTTCACAACTTCTGATTTGTCTTACTAGTTTCAATGTCCACATCATTAAAAGTTTCACAAAATGTATTCACCAGTTCCCGTAATGTATCCCACAAATTTTTTTTTTTAGTGTTTCAGCCCTACACCTCAATTCTAATGATCAATGAAATTCAAAACTAATAAAACAGAAACATAGATACTTACTCCAGGCTTCCCGCTGAGCAGCGGTCCCCAAGGGAAAACATCGCATTCTCGAGTGTCTGGCATTTGCACCTGCACTTCTCCCCCCT
The DNA here is from genome assembly GCF_041381155.1 of Argopecten irradians. Taxonomy (NCBI): domain Eukaryota; kingdom Metazoa; phylum Mollusca; class Bivalvia; order Pectinida; family Pectinidae; genus Argopecten; species Argopecten irradians. The sequence goes on along the minus strand of NC_091134.1, from coordinate 11,087,449 downwards.
CCTCCTGGGGAAACTGCCCTGTAAATGAAAGAAGACACAAGATGTTTCATCTTAACGCTATTGGCCATCTAATTTGAAGTATAGTCAAACATTTTCTTGTGCCATACAGCAGATTTGGATGACACCTGAGCATTCTTCTCCACTGCCTGTAAATTACAAGAAAGAAGACACAAGATGAGAATTCATCAAAAATTAACGAAAAGAAGAAAACTATTGGCCATCAATAAGTATAGAAAATCAAACATTCTTGTGTTCTCACACTACAGCAGATTAGGCCAAAATGAACATGGAAAATTATAGTGTTGCATATATATAAAAAAATGGCCTGTGAAATGAAGTCTTTAGTAAATGGGAAATAAGTTTTCTTTACTAAGCAAAAATATATCACCTACAAATATTCTGTAAGCATACTAAATACAGAAAAAACAATTGCCAATTAAGATTAGAAGAAAATTCTAACCTTTTTATGGAGAGATGGACTTGAGGGTGGCTGATTGATCTGATGTGGACTAGGTGCAGTCTGAGCGATGGCTGGTGATCGTGCCATTGGGTGAGGCGACGGCCCTTGCGTGGTAGCAGCACTGGCAGGAATCACATTGCGTTGTCCCGTCGGTGGGATCATCTTCTGAAGATCTATTGCACCACCACCATTCTTCTCAAACTCTTTCTGCAACAGCTGAGGGTAATAAGGAACCAGGTGAGGATTTACCTGTCCATGGGCATAGGCGTTCTTCGGCCCAGCTGAATGCAGCTGTTTACGTAATTGTTCATGAATGGAGGCAGAATGGTGTGCAAGTTGTTCGTGAGCACTGGAAGGTCTTGGTGGCGGGGTATCACCGGCCTTCTGTACCTGGGAGTGTGCACTAGGTGGACGTTGAGGTGTGGCTTCACGTCCAGAGCGACTTGTTACAGCTACCTGTTGGGGAACATTTCCTGCTCTGCTTACTGACTTCAGGACCGATGTCTCTTGTTTCCCTTCACGACGACTTCGAGCTAGGTCTTGCGGCATAGCTTCAAGTTGGGCCTGGCCCTGAGCATAAAGCATTTGATTCATCATCTGAACTTGTTTGGGGTCTTTGACAGAAGACAGCACACTTGAGCTGGATGATTTAGCTGCAGTTATGATTCCAGTTGGCGGTTTTAGAATATCATGTTTAGATGTAAACGCTGATGTTGTAATAGGATGGACCACACATGTCGGCGCCGACGCTGAGGTGGAATTTGGTGCAGTTGAAACTGGTGGACGATCTGCAGACTTTTCTCCAACTTGATGTTCTGCTATATACGCTGCATTTTGGGCAGCAGCATGCAAGCTCTTCTGTTTGGATATTTCTTCTGCATGACGGTTAAAGTTGGCCATAGCGTCCTGTACTGGACGCAAGTTGTCATGGCCAGCCATCAATCCAGGATGTGCCATAGACACACTAGGAGGAGGAATTGCCTTACTGGTGGCTATACCCGATATACTAGCCATTGCAGCCTGGTGACTTGTTGGGACAGCATGGTAAGGCGATATATGCTGGGGATTTCCCGACTTGGTCAAATCAGCCTTGTCGTGATGTTCTCCCTGACGATGTGGGGTAGGTGACAATGCAATGTGTTGGCTATGTAAAACCTGTGCACGGTTCGACATCTGAGGAGGTCCGTGTAACAAGTCTATGGATTTTGTTTTCCCACCATTCAAATCTGCCATATGTGCTGCCATCTGGCTGTGAGATAGCTTCATAGACGAGGTCACAATGGCATTCGGTGGACCAGTAACTGTGCTGGGGAAACCCTCCTTGGAATGAGGCTGTCTGCCAAAGGCTAAGGTCAGGGCTGACTCACCTAAAGTAACAAGGAGAGAACCACATATACACTTCATCATCATAAATACACTTATTTATAAATTTATATGATCTGTATGCTGATCCTTTTTTAAATCTTCAATAAAAATTTATTAAACATTCATTAATTATCTAATACAAGAAATATTTTTTGTATTTCTGTGTTTATTACTTTTTAACAACTTTACTCAAATGCACTTGTATTTACAGAAAATAAGAATGATAGGTGAGATTATAATAAGAAATGTTACCTTGTTGAAATCCTTCCATGTGTCCGGCATTGACCATCGGTCGGCCTACACTGTCCATCACCATGTTGGGTGGACCATCAGATCCGTGGTTCCGGCCCTGGTAGCGCTTTTTACCATGCAACACTCCATCATTATGCTGGCCAGTCATCTCCACATCACCAAACTCAAATATTCCCTTGGAGACGTTGTCGATGATACGGTCGATGTTACTCATTGGGGTAGCAGGCGTTGCTGGTGTGATGGGCGAGTTAGTTGTTGGTGGTAGTGTTTCAGATTTGTCTGCTTTTCTGCCTCGATGGATAGGAGCAGGATGTGATGTTGATGTGGTGGTGGGAACAGTCACTTCCTGTACAGGTGGAACCGCTTTCGGCTCCACAGAGAGTACTTCCTCCACAACTGATGGTTTAGTTATGATTGTAGTCACAATCGGCGGCTTAACTGTTTGATCTTCTGACATCTTGGAGAGAGCAGACGGGTCCTGACTCTCTGCTATCTGGTACTTGGTCTGCTTTATCACGTTCTCAACCTCCTGACATTTCTTGTTAGCTTTAGTCAAGTGGCCGTCAGAGTCCATTTTATCAGCTTTGTGCCGAGTTGCTCGAGCCTCCTTGTTTGCTCGCATTACACTCGTGTTTCCAGTGTTAATGATCATTTTGATACCAGACTCTGTACTGAGGCTCCGAACTCTCGCCTCCTCTGGTCGATGTTGCTCCACTTTACCATCCGCTGAATGGTCACGTTTGTCATCCTGTTCCTGACTTTCGGCCTTCTTTCTACGTGATGGTCTTCGCCTCACAGGCTCGATCTTAGGCTCAGATTCACTAGCCTCAAAGTCAAAGACATTTGTTGGATCTACCGGCTGTACTTCTGTGTTAGACATGGGTTCTGTATCCTTAGACTCGCACTCATCTATAGGATTTGATGTTTTTCGTTTGCTGTTATCTGTGATTTCCCCATCCTTCTTCACATTTTTAGCAGTCAGTGGGAGTCTCTCAATTTTAACAACTGGACTCGGAATGTCTGCTGGTGAGTTCTGTAACTTCGGTGATGACGATTGCTTAGGAGATGTAACATTTCTCGGTGATCTTGGAGATGTCCTTGACCTGGGAGAAGTTGTTCTTGGTAAAACACCAGAATTCATTTCCTTATAGTTCTTGGGTTTTCTTCCACGACGCTGTACTCGTTTTGGTTCATTAGGATAGTTTTGATCATCCATGACCAGTCGGTTGGGGTCATAGTCAAGGTCAAGGCTATTATCGGAGAAGCCAAGAGCTGCTGGATCATTGGTATCCTCCACCGGCTGGGGAGTGTTCTGACATGTTGATAATAAATCAGATGCTTCCAATGTAACTTGTGGGTTACTAGCCTCAGTCAAGTCCACGTTTTGCTGAGCCTGTTGCTTGAGTTGTCGACGGGTGACACGTTTTTCGCCACCTTTGGGAGATTTGTTTGGTGTTACTTCCAGAGGCTGCACTGGAGGTGTTTGAACAGGTAATCCGCCCAAACTGAATGGTGGCGATACTACTGGCATTTCCCTCAGAGGATTAGCAATGTCTATCGACAACCCAGCAATATTGTCAGGTTCATTCCTCTCCTGATTCTGGGCTTGCAGCTTGTTCCTAAGGGCAAGGTTTGTTGCTGGTCCACATGTTTCCTTGTTTGGTTCTACCATGACAGGTGTAAGTACAGAAACAGCGTTAGCAGCCTTGGCGTTCACCTTGGTTGCTTTGTTCTTGCGGGCACGTGGCGTCTTTGGTTTTTTACCAGGAGTGGTGATGGGAGCGCTGGTGTCGATCATCAGCGCTCCTTCATTGTCCCCAGAATCAATAACGAGTGGTGCACTGGTATCGAGACTAAAACCTTGAGACTCGGGGAAGGGATCAGGAGTTGCCTGTGGCACTGGTTCAGGGATTTCAATCTCCTTTGGTTCCTGTGTTCCGACAGGTTCAGCATGGAATGTCATCACCGGTTCCGGTTGACTGACTTCAGTCCCTGGTGGTGGCAGTAATGATTCCACAGCAGCTGCTGTCTCTGTTTCAGATACGGTGGATACCTGTCCAGGTTGAACAAACTCTCCTGTCTTTTCATCTAATGGCAATATAGACCTTATAGCCAGTGCCATTTCATCCTCGACCTGACTAGGGACAGGCTCAACTGGTTCGTCAGGAACAGGCTTGACTGGCTCAGATTCAGGAATGTCAATATCGATAACAAGACGTGGCTCATCAATGGCAGAAAGATGTTCCAGACTAGAAACAGCAGCATCCAGAGCATCCTTGGAAACCTCTTTGGTGGTGCTGTCTTTGGGTTCACCTTCCTTCACATTGCTGTCAGTCTTACTCTCTGGTGTGTTGAGAGGCTTCAAAGGTGATAGCATAGCTGGAGGTGGGGTAATTTCCAGCGATTTAGAAACGGGAGCAGCTTCTGGTGTCTTCTGGGTGTTGGCCTCTGGAGAGTTCATTACATTGTCAAATTTGTGTTCCAAATTCTCCACTGCTGTCTCCCCACTATTCTTCTTCTTTCTTTTCTGTTTCTTCTTTGCCGATTTTGACATTTCATTGTTGGTTGGTGAGGACATTGACAGTTTATCAAGGCTATCGACTGTTTTGTCTGGCGATTTCATACCAGTAAACCTCTCCAATGCCGTGTTAATCGGAGGAAACAAGGGCTCATCAAAACTCAATACCTCATCACCACATTTGATTGAGTTCATGAATGGAGGCGTTGATTTCTTTCCATCATCTTTCTCCACATCTCCTTTCGAATGTCCTTTCATGAGATTGTCTTTCTTGTTTTTCTTTGATTTCTTTTCCTCTTTCCTTATGATTTCCATCACAAAATCCTTTTCTTTCTGTCGGTTGATCTCTGCCTCTGTTTGCTTTGTTATAGCCGAGTCCATATCTTTCAAACCAGCCGCCTTACTTATACTACATTCCAGTTCTTTAAAGCCAAAGTCCATATCTTTACCAAAGATGGAATCTTTGGGTTTCTCCGATGTTTCCTTGTCATGCTTTGTGGTGACAGGAGTCTCTGTATCAGAACAGGACAAAGACAGACTGTTGGACTTCCTCCTTTCACCACCATCCAACCGACTTTTTCTCAAATGACTAGGTGCTATGATATCCGAGTTGTCGTCATCCTCATTGAAATCAAATATATCTGCTGCAGGAGTATGACTTTTGTGTCCAGATACATTTTTGTGCGGGGTAGCTGTTTCTTGCTTTGATCCTAAACTTTCCTCAGATGCCTTTTGTTTCAAAGTATCACTCTCATTTTTGTTGTCGTGGCTATCCGAAGCAGAAGAATGAACCTTATTTGGTCCTTTCTGTTTGTTGTCATGGATTTCTGATACAGAAGAATGAATTTTATTGGGTCCTTTCTGTTTGTTGTCATGGCTGTCGGATATTGATGAATGAACTTTATTGGGTCCTTTCTGAACTTTGTTGTGGCAATCCGCTGCAGAAGGATGAATCTTATTGTGTCCTTTCTGTACAGATGAGTCGGACAATGTAGGAGGTGGAATGTCTGGTGAACTAAACATACTGCTTTTATCCTTTGGTGTAGAATCTGGTTTCTCGCCAGTGTTGCTAACTTTACCAGATTTGGCCTTGGCAGAGGAGGCCTGATTTTGGTCATCCTTGGTGGTTTTATCCATTGCTTTCTTGGTGGCTTCTGTGTGGCGAAGATAGGCATCAAACAAAGGAGGTTCATGGTAAGGGGTGGAGCCAAACAGAGGCTCTCTGTTGCTGTCAGTATCAGGAAACAGCCTCTCTACCTCAGACTTATCTTGTTGGCTTTCTTTTTCAGTTTTTGTATTGACTACATCCAAATCATTATGAACCACTCCACTTTTACCTTCATCAGCTGAAACATTAGGAGGCTCATTTGAAATATCCTCCACATATTTGTTGAAATTACCAAAAATGTTGTTAACTTTCTTCTTTTCCTTCTTATGACTACCCTCTTCCTTCATGCCTTTTTCCTTCTTTTCCTTTTTGCTCTTTTTGGATTCTGAGCCTTCTTTCTTGTCTTTCTTCTTCTTTTTGCCCTTTTTAATTTTCCCAGATTCTCCAGTGAGTGGGTCTGCTGGAGTAGTTCCTGTCTGACTGATGTCATCCATCGCTGAATGCCAGTTTGCAAAAAGACCCATTCCTTTTTGCGAGTCGTGTGTGGTATCTGTTGCGACACTGTCCTCCACTCCTGCTGAAAGATCGTAGCCATCCATAACACTACACTCCGCAGCTATCTCCGTTTCAGAGAAGTGTATGGCTTGGTCTGTGCTGGTATCAGAGTTATCTTTCTTGGAGAAATCATCTCTGGTGACATCAATACTATCTCTGGTTGTACTAGCACTCTCCAGTGACAGGCTCTTCTCCAACATTGATGTGTTTTCCTTTCCCTTTTTAGATGACTCATTTTTATCCTTTTTCTTCTTTTTACCTTCTTTCTTGTGCCCTTTCGCCTTTTCTGTTGATGATTGTTGTATTTTCTGTAAGTCGACCGAGTCGGACTTTTTATGTTTATCTGAGCTAGAGCCATGTTTCAGGTTATTGGGAGACTCGGAAATCTCTGACTGAGAACTTATAAAATCCTCCATCTTGGCAAACAATCCAAAGGATTCTTCTTTCTTTTCTGCTTGTTTTCCGATTTCTAATTTCCCCTCGGACACAAGTATGTTCTCCTTTTTCCCAGATTCTTTGGCACTTTTCTCTTTCCGATTGAAGCTTGTGTCCTCAAGCTCCAGTTCCGACATAGTTTGTGCTCTGACCAAATCAATATAGCCAGCATGTTTCATTTCCTCGGTATTGTCCTCATCACTTTCTGATGGTAACAGACTAAGAGGATGAGCCTTTCCTTCTTTGTTTTGTTTCTGCTTGGTCTTCTCTTTCAGACTCTTCTTGTTGTTACTGACACTAACTGGTCTATGCTCCTCATCCATCTCACTTCCAGATGTGGACGAGAAAATTTTACGCTTGGGCAGCTTTTTCTCATCCTTTTTATTTTTAAGTTTCCCTGGCGGTTTCTTGGGTTTGAGGTCAAAGTTGATGTCGCTGTCCTCATCCTTATCGTCAGAAGTAAAACTGAGAGTAGACTTTCGTTTTGTGTTGACTTTCTTTGCTGATACTGGTTGCTTTTCTTTCTTTGAAGCTTTGATAACTTTCACTTTCTTTGAGGAAATGTCCTCAGAGCTCTCAGTTGACAATTCCTTCTTTTTAATATTTTCTTTCTTTGAACTGGAAAGGTCAATATCTCTAAATGGAGGATTGGAGTATTGCTCCTCTTCTTCAGAGTCAGATGAATAAATGTCCAAAATGGAGGCCTTCTTGCCTTGCTGAAAGCCTCTGCCTTTCACCTCCTTTGTCCCAGATTTCTGAAGAGACTTCAGGAAGAACTGGGGATCCTCTTCCTCGTTATCGGACGATGACATTGAACTATCAAATATGGTGTTCTTGCGTTTACCACGAGCTTCATTTGTAGATGTTTTCTTTTTCCTTGGAACAACAGGTTCATCGTCATCTTCCGATGTGAATGTACAATCATCTGAGTCGTCACTATGCTTATTTTTCTTTTTCCGTCTTTGCTTGAAGTTATCCATTTTCTTCTTCATATCATCCATCTCCTTCTCTTTGTTGACCCTTGTATTTGACCTTCTCTTGACCTTGTCATACATGGACACATAGGGTCCAGCCCACTCTGCCCAGTTGAAATCATCGACTTCCTCAGCAGGCTTTTTCTCAGCAGATTTGTCTGAATTATCAGATTTGTCTGATTTATTAGATTTATCTGATTTGTCTGATTTGTCCGATTTATCCACTTTCTCCAGCTTGCTACTAGACTTTTCTACTTTCTCTGAAGATTTCCCTTCTGAGATATCTTTAGATTTTGGAGTCTTGTTCTTCTTTGGTTTATCAGAGTCACCTTTAGGAGGTGGCTTGCTATTTTCAGTGTCTGGCTTTAAGGCATTGTTTTTATCCTTATTTTTCTTCCCGACAGAAAGTTTGTGGGATTTGTCCTTTTTCCCTTCTTTTTTGTTGTCAGAGCCAAAATCTTCATTTTCAGATTTACGTTCAATGCTACTACACTTGACACTGGATTTTTTATCCGAGCGTTGTTTCTCTGTACTTTTGTGATCAGATTCGTTCACTTTTCCGTCATGCTGTTCAGAAGATTTTCCGTCCTTCCCTTTGTCTCCTTTATTATCAGACTCCTGCTTTTTGCTGTCTTTGTTTTTGTCAGAGGAATCAGAGGACTTACTCTTATTAGAACTATGGTGCTCTGTTGATTTCGACTTCTCCACTTTTGTATCCTGATGACTGCTACCTTTCCCCTCGCCCTTTGACTGGTTGTTCTTATCCTTGTGATATTTGTCTTTATCCTTATCGTTCCCACTTGGTTTTTCTTTACAGGTCGATTTGTCCGTGGAACTCACTTTTGGTTTCCCTTCCTCCTTTTTCGGTTTCACATGACTCGATAACTTTGTTTTGTCCTTGTGTTTTGTCAGGTCTCCTTCAGCACTAGATGATGACTCTTTTGGTTTCACAGTGTCCGTATCCTTAGCAACACTTTGCTCCTTGCTCTTACTAACCTCAGCGTCCTTGGTAACTGCCTTGTCTTTGGTCTGACTGGACTCACCCTCCTTTGTTTTCACTTTGTGTTTAGACCCATCGCCTGACTTGTGTTTGGACTCTGACGGTTTGTCCTTGTGCTTGGCGTCACCTTTGTGTTTGCTGACATCAGTAGCAGGTTTATCCTTGTGCTTTCCAACATCACTGCTAGCACTTTTGTCTTTATGCTTGCTTGAATCGCCCTGTGTTTTATCTTTATGTTTATGTGAATCACTGCCTGTTTTATCCTTATGTTTGCCGTCAGATGACTTATGCTTGGAAGAATCACTTGTTTTAGGCTTAGTTTTGACTGAGCCAGCCTGTTTTTCAGGACTGGGTTTGGGGTCCTTTGGTACGGCCACTGAGGACTCTCCTGCTTCTTTTCCCTTGGTGATGCTAGTTGAATCCTTTACAGGATCTTTCGTCGATTCCTTGGTGGTTTTACTGGAATGTGCTGTCTGGCCTTCCTTTTTCTTTGCGGAGTGACCGGACTGACTAGATGTTTTTTCAGAAGGTGTTTCTTTGTTAGGTTGACTAGAGTTGCTTTCCTTATGGCCATCTTTTGACTTGGCCTTTTCTGAATGTGAGGAATCTGTTTCTGTGGGTTTTGGTGTTCCCTCCACTTTGTTGGCGGTCTTATCATCTTTACTGGGTTTTGTAGATGAATGGTCTTTACTTTTCTTACTATGCCCTTCCTTGTTCTGTTTATCTTTGGATTTCTCATTTTTAGAAGATTTATGCTTGTGTGACGAGGTTTCTGCATTTTTGTCCTTCTTAGCTGTTGCATTGTCCTTGACCTTGTCGTCCTTGACCTTGTCATCCTTGACCTTGGATGACACAGATTTAGAGGACTTTCCACTACCACCGGCTTTATCTTTATCTTTGTCTTTTTTCTCGCTCTTATCTTTATCATGATTCACACTGTTAATTTCTCCATCTGAATTCTCTTTTTTCTTGTTCTCCTTGTTTTTATCTTTCTTTTCCTTATCTTTCTTTTCCGTGATAACTTCAGTTTTATTTTTGACTGGCGTATTATTACACTCCTCAACCGTCATTTTAGGTTTCTTTACCTCGGGTGATTTAGATGCGTCTTCAGTTTTAACCTCCTGTAGCATAGGTTCAGTCTTTAATGTCATATCATCAATTTTCACACTGTTGTCCATCGTATGGTCTTCTATATTAGCTTTTCTTTTCCCTAATGTTGATAAATCCGCCTGATCAGAAGTTAATATCCCCCCTACAACAGATGTCTCTAATATAGAAACATCTTTTACATCGGCAATCAGTGCAACATCAGTTGAATCATTGGTCGGTTCACTATAAGATGTTTGTTCTTGAATAAAGTCCTTATTGTCTTTTTCATCTTTCACATTAGCACATGGTTTCGAATCCACTATATCTGATGAAGTATTAAAATTGTCACTAAAAGATGACTCCTCTATCGATGGTTTGATCAACCTGTCTTCAGAGTCATTATGTAAATGTGGATTTTCCTCTAAAGAATTAGCAACTGTTGAGGAATCATTTGTTGGTTGATCATGACTCGACTGACCAGTAAAAGACGTGGTCAGTCGGGGACTGTCTGAACACTTTAACACAGAGATATTGTCCTCAATGAAGGGTGGTTGAGACATAGAATGGGACTGATGGAAGTTGGACGATGTAAAACTTGGCGAGTCTGTTACACTAGCTGAGGACGTTTCTGGAAACGTATCCTCAAAATTGTCAAGTTCATTGGGACACAAATCATCCGTGGGAGGTGGAGTCTGTGTTCCATCGTATGGGTTAGTTGTGGACGGGGATGGTACCTCGCCTGATAAAACACTACCAGGCGCGGCAAATGGACTCCGAGGGGAAGAGTTGGGTGAAGGACTCATAAATGGAAGATGGGTAGCTTGCTGGTTTGCCATATTGGTATTAACAGATAAGGTTGGAAATGAAGCTGCACCAGCTGAGCCCAGCCTCCCAGCTAATGACTGCGGTAATGTTGATAGTGGCATTTCCTTCGCGGCTGCCTTGGTCCGTATCATTCCACTTTTAGGATTTTCGTCAGTATTCACAAGTACAGATTTGGGGCAATATTTTTCATTAATTTGCTCCAATCTACGAGTGTCTTGATCAAATATACTACTACGTGATAAAACGGTTTTCACAATTTCTGATGGCTCCACCTTTGAATCACTTGATAAAGATCCAGTAGAATCCTGCTTTTTATGGCGCTTGTACTTGGAATACCGATCTGTATTTGGTACAGGTGCGGCAGCGGAGAGGGAAGGTATACTTATCGCTGTGAGCTGGTCAGGTAGTTTATTAGGAGGATTAGGGGCAGGCCGACTCATTTTCTCATCTAACCTGCGTATTCTCTCCTCTATTGATAAATCATCCAAACATGTTTCTGTCGCCTCCATCCCATCCTCCTGACACCCATCACTGTCCGATAACTTATCCTCCTCCTTCTTAACCTTTTCCAGTTCATTTTCACTTACAGAAGCGGACACCACAGCTGACTGTGAGCCTTCATCCTCTGGTGGGAAGTAATTATTAGTGTCAATTTTAGGTAAGCCTTGAGACTCCCCAGAGTTAGAATCACTTGGGGACATTTGTGGTGAGTGGCTTTTACTGCCACTACTAGGAGGTGAAAAGCATGGAGAGTCATTGTTCTTGGGTGATCCTAAATGAAGAGGTTGATTCATTAAAGGACGTGTATAACTAGCGAAGCGTGGCAGAGGTAGTGACAATAGCTCCTCCTCGTGGGGGCGCTGTTGACGTGGATCTTTTAAGTCTAAATTTGGTAATAAATCGTCCCCTAGAGGAATAATTATACACTGATGTTCTTCTTTGTGACCTCTATTCACATTAACCTGACTGTCCGATTCCGATAATTTTTTTGTTGAACTTTTCTTTCTGGATGAACTTGTTCCCATTCCTTCACTAGCTGACAAGTCTGATTCACTGTATCTATAATGATCCAGAGATTGTGCCACAACAGGTGTCCGTGGCGAAGAGTGACCACTCGACAGTCTCCTTAGCGACACAATGGAGTCTGTACGATTAAACCCTTTGCCAGCTTCCTCATTATCACTACTGGCGTGCTCATCATCCTCACCACGTTTTGTTCGATATGACCTTTGCTGTTTTAAACCAATCTCATCAGGTCCATCATATTTTTTGCGTTTTTTCATGATGAAACCTGAAGGAATCTCCCTTGGAGATAATAACATCCCCGCTTCCTCGCTCTCACTATCGTAACCTATCACAGATTTGCTGGTTTTCATATCCTTATGTCCATCCTCTATCACATTTTGTTCCTCACGTTTACGGAAAGCTTCCATCTGCTTTCTATAACTTTGTGTGCTGTCCACTTTATATGTCTCTGGGTAATCCAGCGAATGCGAGCCCTTGCGGGCTGGTATTATCACACTTCCAAGCCGTTGTCCTGCCTTACCCTGCCGGGGGTCGAGGCGCGGACGTTTTGTCACTACTTTACGTGTGTCCTCAATGTCTGCAGATTCATTATCACTAGTACTGCCCTCATTCTCCAACTGATTCAGCTTCTCCAGAAGCTGCAGTTTTTCATGTTGGAGTTTTGTAAGTTCTCCTTCTGTGAGAGAGCCGTGTTCTGACTCTGTACTTGCAGATGAACTTGGGCTACTATGATTACCTGAAGATTCTTTATGTCTACCAGACATTTTGTCACTAATTTCTTGCACTTTCTGGAATAAGTCTCGCTTAAATTCTGCATGTGTACGACCACGACGCTGATCAAATTTGATATCATATTGTCCATGAAATGTGTCGTCATATGAGCGTTTTTTCACCAATCTACCCTCCGAGCGTATAACCACTGGCTCTTTTCTATTGGGGTAAGTTGAACGTATTTCCTGAATATCGGCTTCACTTATGTCAAAGTCATCCATTTTTCCCGATTTTGATTTATAATCCAAGTTATGATGTTGTGAACCTTCGGTATCCATTTGAGTTGGATCCTGAGAATCTTCCAGTTCATCCCCTAGAGGTGTAGGTGGGGTATGTTTACCAAAGTTTTCCTTGTGTTGTCGTCCATACGAGGGTGATCGACTCCAGCTACGACCCTCAGGAGAGTAATGTCCATATTCTCCTGTGGGACTTTGCTCTTTATCACGACCAGGAATATATCGTTCTTGGTTAAAGTATTTGTCCTCTGGGCGGCCTTTGCCACCAAACTCATATCGTAAATCCTCATGGTAGCCAGAAGCACGATCACTTCCCGGACTCTCACTACGATAATCCAGAGAATATCTGTCTTTGTAAGGGCGTTCCGAGTACCGGCCATCTTTACTGTTCCGCCGGTACAACTCTGGGTAAGGATCATCAGAATACTGACTAGGGCTTTGGCTACCGCCAGCCTCGCGACGTTCACGCTGACTGTGACTGTATGCTCGTAGGTCCTGCTCGAATGAATCTTCGCCTCCCTCTGAGTATGGTGTTCCAGTACTACCAGGTCCACCACTACCCTGGGGGTAGTCCTCGTACGATCTGAAACATCAAAGGTCAAGGTCAGAGACAAGAAATCTCAAATATCTTGGTCAGTAACAAAATACTAATAAAAAAATATGTCAAAAACATACAAACTAGGTTCAATAATGCATTGATCAATATATTTTCAATTTTAGGTCAAACTTTTGCCTGCTTTACCATTGGCTGAATAAAACTTGACGAATGAAAGAGCTTTGCATAAAAGAAATTCTAGAAATCTTTCACACAAATCCTTTAGAATTTCTTAAAATTAAATACAGAATCTCTTCAATGAACCAATAATTTTGGCCCAGTATTTAGAGTTTTGGGAGAGCTACACACCTCTGCCTCCTGAAGCCTTCCTCTGTGAAGTTTTCCTTGTTGAAGGCCTGGCCCCGGCCTCGGAAGGACGCACTACCACGGTGGTAGCCACGCAGACGTCGGTTGTTACCAAATGGTCGGAAGTTACCTCTTGTTCTGAATAAAATCAAATACACAACAATTAGTGATTCACTTTAAACTTCTCTTTTTGCCCTATCACAAGAAGTATAGAATTTATAGACCTTTGGAAGTTATTTTTCATATATGATATCCTATGGCTTTATATGTATGTGCACAAAGTTAGTAACACAAACAGGTTCTGATTATTTCATATTTTTGTCACAATTTGTTTTATATATATAATCCCTATAGATAGAGATGGAAACACCACATTTCTTCCTCTTCACATGTTATTGATAAGTCTTTTTGATTCTGTTCATTCTTGTGAAATGTCCTTACCTGCCCCCACTGCTTCCAGCTCCTGCTGATGCTGTTGTCCCTCCGGCCCCCGTGGATCCACTAGTGCCCCCCTCAGGCCATTGATTTCCTTCTGACCCCTGTGGCCGATTATTGATCCAGCCTCGCCTTTCATCAGGTCTCTGACCTGGTTGAAGCTGTCCGGATTTCTCCATTTTCTCAAAAAATCTATTCTGACAGTCTCTACTGGCAAAGTCCGTCTAAAACACAAATAAGTACCATATTTACTATAAAACATAATCACAGCCATGAGATTGTATACAGGAACAACCATTATATCATTTCACCTAAAAATCAATGAACATTTTTTTCCCAAAACTGATATCTAATTATTTTTTGTTGAGAATTCATATATTCAACTGAAGCAACTTTTTTTTTCGAGAAAATTAATATGAATTCGGAACTCCATAAACAGTAGATAACTTTTATATTTACCATGATTTTTTTCCCATTAAGTATTCGGTTACGCATTTCATTCAGGGCAAACTGTGCAGCATCTATATTAGTGAAGAACACCAATGCTTTTCCTCCATTCTTATCGATAATGCCATGGCTGACATTGCCGTAGCGACTGAATTGGCGACATAGGAAACTCTCCGAGACGGTGTCCGCCAGATTGTCCAACCAGATACAGTTTGTCGGCATACTCTTTCCAAACCCAAGCTGAAAAAGCAAACAATACCAAATAAGCATTTTTCATTGCTTTAGATTCTAAAATCACAAGTATAAATCAGGTCATCGATTTTCTGCTTTTCACTACAGAAAAATTCAGGAAAATTTCTACAATGACATATATATGGGAATATAAAGCTAAGGATGTTTGTACCTTTATCTTCATCGAGCCGATAGTTTGTCCTTCTAATTCCTTTAGAGCCTTCACCACACTGGATATATCAGCATACTGTACAAACGCATACGCCGACACAGCCCCCTGTCGCTTCACATCAATATCCTGAAATGCACATCAGCACCAATCACAAGCTAAATCATTTCTTAAGCTATATATGTCAAGTGTTTCTTGATCATTTTTTGCCTCGCATAAATACTTTTCCATCAGGCTTATCATGAAATGATGTAAAATCAGGATATTTTGGCAGTTTTAGCTGGAGTTTTCTAATAAAGTCACTTTTTTGGGTCCCAGGATTTCAATTGCAATAACTACTATATATAGATACTTTGAAATTAACACTATGAGAATTTCATAAGAGAAAATTTATATTTGATCATTAAACAAAAATTACTTACAATGATTTCTCCATATTCACCAAATCTGTCGCGAAGTTCTTGCGTAGTAATATCTTTCTCTAGGTTTCCAACGAATAACGTTCGTGTGGCTTTCGGATGATACTCATCAAGTTCGGCCTCTGGCGGTCGAAATTCATTATCCTCTGTATCGGCTGAAAATATCATCAAACATAAATAAATTTAAGTCTCGCCACAAACATACAAAACAAGACCAAAATATCAATTGAAGAAAACATGTCAACGCCATCCCTACTACAGGTCTAAAGATATATTACAGCCATCCCTACCACAGGTCTAAAGATATATTACAACCATCCCTGATATATTACAGCCATCCCTACCACAGGTCTAAAGATATATTACAAGGTGTCGTTAAAGAATAAACCAACCAATTATCACGTTGATCAAACAACTGTAGAAATATTCTCAACAGTTTGTCTCTACAGTTTTACTGTCAAGTCATATATAGCATCTACAGGTGGGCAGTTTCCTGTTACAGCCAGAGTATCACAGGTCTAAAGATATATTTCAGCCATCCCTACCACAGGTCTAAAGATATATTTCAGCCATCCCTACCACAGGTCTAAAGATATATTTCAGCCATCCCTACCACAGGTCTAAAGATATATTACATCCATCCCTACCACAGGTCTAAAGAATATAACTGTCCACACCATCCCTATACCATACATTATCATACAGTACAATATTTAACTGTCCACACCTCACCTATACACCATACATTACATACCAGTACAATATATTAACTGTACAATCACCTACCTATACCTATACATTATCATACCAGTACAATATTTAACTGTCCACACCTCACCTATACCATACATTATCATACCAGTACAATATTATAACTGTCCACACCTCACCTATACCACATTATCATACCAGTACAATATTTAACTGTCCACCCTATACCACACATCTAACCAGTACAATATTTAACTGTCCACACCTTACCTATACCATACATTATCATAAAGTACAATATTTAACTGTCCACACCTCACCTATACCATACATTATCATACCAGTACAATATTTAACTGTCCACACCTCACCTACATCTAATACATTATCATACCAGTACAAATATTAACTGTCCCTACACAGTCACCTATACCATACATTATCATACCAGTACAATATTTAACTGTCCACACCTCACCTATACCATACATTATCATACCAGTACAATATTTAACTGTACACACCTCACCTATACCATACATTATCATACCAGTACAATATTTAACTGTCCACACCTCACCTATACCATACATTATCATACCAGTACAATATTTTAACTGTCCACACCTCACCTATACCATACATTATCATACCAGTACAATATTTAACTGTACACACCTCACCTATACCATACATTATCATACCAGTACAATATCTAACTGTCCACACCTCACCTTTACCATACATTATCATACCAGTACAATATTTAACTGTCCACACCTTACCTATACCATACATTATCATACCAGTACAATATTTAACTGTCCACACCTTACCTTTACCATACATTATCATACCAGTACAATATTTAACTGTCCACACCTCACCTATACCATACATTATCATACCAGTACAATATTTAACTGTCCACACCTCACCTATACCATACATTATCATACCAGTACAATATTTAACTGTCCACACCTCACCTATACCATACATTATCATACCAGTACAATATTTAACTGTCCACACCTCACCTATACCATACATTATCATACCAGTACAATATTTAACTGTCCACACTTCACCTATACCATACATTATCATACCAGTACAATATTTAACTGTCCACACCTTACCTATACCATACATTATCATACCAGTACAATATTTAACTGTCCACACCTCACCTATACCATACATTATCATACCAGTACAATATTTAACTGTCCACACCTCACCTATACCATACATTATCATACCAGTACAATATTTAACTGTACACACCTTACCTATACTGTACATTATCATACCAGTACAATATTTAACTGTCCACACCTCACCTATACCATACATTATCATACCAGTACAATATTTAACTGTCCACACCTTAACTATACCATACATTATCATACCAGTACAATATTTAACTGTCTACAAATACAACTTTCCACATCACAACTATATATATCTCCAGACTGAACATAACAGTATACCCTCCAATGCTTCAGTTTATACTAGAGATGATTTTTTTAACCCATACCCATATGCGAACTTTCCATATCTATCTTTTATATATAAAAATTTATTTTTCATTTCCTAATATATGTATAATGAGCACTAAATGTGTCATCTTGCATCGAATTACTGTGAAATCAGCCCCTTCTTTATTCAGGGGATGAGGATATAAATGTGAATTACCTATGCCTTCGTGTGACTGGACTTTGATTCTCGCTCCAAAGAAGGTTTTATCGAGGCTTGCTTCATGCGCCTTCTCCGCATCCTCTGCCCTGTAAGGTAGAACATCAGAAATCAGACATATGGTAAGACATTCTAAGTACTGTCAAAAATTAATATTAACGTAACTACCTATCTCTTGAACCCCAAAAATATCCCTCGGAACATAAAAAGAAGGTCTCAAAGCATATAAACTGTCTCTTACGTTCTTACAAAGGGAGGTAAGTGACCAATGTATTATCTAATGCTTACTTTTTAAAGCTAACAATAGCGTAGCGATCTTCATTAGCCCCGGCCACTTGTACAGCATTCACTTTCCCGTATTTCTTATACTCATGGAACAAGCCATCCCTCAAACTCGTATCTGCAACATAAAAAACAAAACTTATCATAACAGTTGGAAAAGCGTTGGTAGGAAGCACGTATAATATCAACTGACTTAATCCGATAGATTCTACTTCAAGGTAATCTTTTGACTTTTTCCACCAAACAGACAAACGTACCACTGGAGCGAAGTGGCAGAGCAGTAATGCATATGCCATGGGGTCGCTTGTCGAGGGGATCCCTTTCTGTGGATTTGTCACTCCCTGATGAGTCTTGGGACTCCGTACGGTGGGATTTGGCCTGAGGGGGAATTGTTGCTGTTGAGGGTAACTGGTGATGTCGTGGACTGCTGCGGCCACTACTCCGACTACTGTAAAAGTGCATTCAGTAAGAGATGATATACAGTATTCCACATCGACAGATACAAATACTTTGGCAATTACTTCCACAAATAACCTTTAATTCATTTGTTGTTAACACTTTGAATGCCTATATAGCATGTAGCATACTTAACCATTGCTTTAAGCTATCCAGTTACTGTGTGTATTGCCCTTGGGCTATACAAATTTTGACATAAAAAGATGTGTTATGCGGGCTATCTGCCGGTGCTGGCTATCGGTCAAAATTTATTTGGAAAACGCCTGATTTTTTGCTTCCCCTGGGCTATACCTCATTGCAGGTAATACACAGGAAATTACAGTAGTACTTTGATTATGGCCTATTTAAATCTGATTTCTTATGCATTTTACCAGAAGTTCCCAAGTTAGTGAGGTGCTAATATAGTGATCTATAGACTGCGTCTTTACCTCCGACAAACTTACCTTCGCGAATCAGAGCCAGAATCACTACTCCCAGACGATGATCGACTGTAACTGCTACTACTGCTGCTTGACCTAGAATTTGACCTTGATGTATGTTGTTTTCGTGTGGAACTGTGTCGACTAGACCGAGATGTTGAATGTGTTGGAGAGGACTGTGTTTTAGAACGCTCAAATGTTGAATCTCGTGACTCCATTGGGGAATGATCAAATGACCTATGACCTTCCATGTGGCGTGATCCAAACTGTCTCTGACCATGATTTCCCCTGAAAACATAACAAAATGCATGTACCATATAACAGTTTGAGAAAATTTGAAATCTGTTTCTCGTAATTACTTAAATTCACAAAGTATAGTGGAGCATAATATCTGTCGGAGTAAAATATTATCTCTCCCTGTTACAGTGTGAAATAATATCTCTCCCTGTCACAGTGTAAAATAACATCTCTCACTGTAACAGTATAAAATAATATCTCTCCCTGTTAAGGAGTAAAATTATTTCTCTTTAATGGCATGGAGACTTAACAAAAAGGATAATTTGTTATAATCAACTTATTCAGGTTAACATTATATACATATTCGTAAGCAAGTCAAAATCGATCACTTAAGCAAAAAACAAAATTAATTAATTTCTTGCTTTCCACAAATATTTTTTAAGGGTTACACATACTTGAATCCTCCTCTGAAGAAGCGTTCTCTTGGGCGTCCACGTGTCTGGTTCTGTCCATTCTCGTTGAAGGGTGGAGGAAATCTGTTTTCAAACTGGGCGGGGTCTCTGGTGCCCGCCCCACTACTGTAGTAATCTCTGTTATCGTATCCAGTCTCTCCCTCCTCAGTTCTACAACACAGTCAAAAACATCAAAGTCGTGCAGCAATAAAAAGCCCACCATTACTCCAGGCTGTATAGGGATATGTGCAGTAAACAATATAATACAAATTCTGTATATTTTCATACCAGGACCAGTTTCCATGTTCATTTATTGATTACCGGTATTTTTGTATATTTTGTCTCTTTCTAAAAATTGTTCATTTCTTAATTGTTTGTTGCAAACTGTTGTATAAATGGAACTCAAAATAAATGTATCTTTTTCTTCTACATCTGAAGACCAGTATTTGCTGGTATCTTTAATCTAGGGCTGTATAAAAGTCACAAGGATGATGACAGTATCTATCTATCATAAATATGCAACTTCAGTAGGCCATTCTGCACTATATGACCTGAAACTCAATCATCCTTTCAGTCAGGCAGTCACTCACTGGACATGGGGTCAGGCCAAGGTTGGAGAACAACTGGTCCAACACTGGCCTGACTGTTAAACTCCAGTCAGAATAGAGATAACTTTAGACCCAAATCTGTTTTTTTAATTTATCATCTTTGTTATTTAGAGACACATTGTATCTAGACCTAGGGTTAGACAGACAAGTTTTGTTACAATTTCACAAGTCCATTACCAATCTGTCAAGACGGACACCAGGAATACAACACTACATCCTTATTCTCCACATTACAAGAGATTATAGAGAGCCAGTGGATAATCATTTTCATGCCTCTTTCCCCGATCAAGGACTTCTCCCACAATCAACCAACATGGCTGTACTGCTTACCACCATATTGTGGGAGATATTGTTATATATACCATTCTCTATGTGAAAGACACACGACTTCAACAGAGCAAGACAATCAAATCTCTCCCCTTACTATTAACTTCTGATCAATTTCACAGATTTCATATTTATTGTTAAACAACTTCCCTGGTACCTTATTCACTTTAAACTAGCCTACACTGTAACACACAGCAAAGACCTCTCACCATTATCATTACCATATTCACCGTAATAAGCGACCCTCCCCCTAAAAGCGCCTCTCTTCTTTTCTGGAGAAAAGTTAACGTTGTATAAACGCCCATAGGTTTAACTATGTTTTACAACATGTGATGCCTCTAACATCAGCATTGTATCCAATAGGCTACAGTATCTAAGTTTTCAGATCAAACTCAGAAAATTGACATTTTGTTCCGTTTTGTTCATGGCTCTGGAATCTTAACATTGAGTTTTTGTGTGTTATGGACAGTCATCAACAATTAGTGTGGTGTGGCCTTTTTTAGTTGTTTGGGGGGCCACAGCATTCAGTTGGTGTGGCCTTTCTCTTGTTATCAGTTTTAAGGAATCACAACATTCAGTTGGTGTGGCCTTTCTCTTGTTATCAGTTGGGGGGAATCACAACATTCAGTTGGTATGGCCTTTCTCTTGTTATCAGTTTGGGTGAACCTCTACAATTAGTTGGTGTGGCCTTTCTTTTATTATCAGATTGGGGGAACCACAACATTCAGTTGGTATGGCCTTTCTCTTGTTATCAGTTTTGAGGAATCACAACATTCAGTTGGTGTGGCCTTTCTCTTGTTATCAGTTGGGGGGAATCACAACATTCAGTTGGTGTGGCCTTTCTCTTGTTATCAGTTGGGGGGAATCACAACATTCAGTACTAGTTGGTATGGCCTTTCTCTTGTTATCAGATTGGGTGAACCTCTACAATTAGTTGGTGTGGCCTTTCTTTTGTTATCAGATTGGGGGAACCACAACATTCAGTTGGTATGGCCTTTTCATTGTGATGAAGCACAACACATTATGAAGTGTTATTTTACAGAAGTTGTGAGATTATTGATATTTTGCAGGTGACTATTACAAAGTCACACTCTGTGACACATACAATCGATCAGACAACAGTACCACAACAGGAGATCTCAACCAATAGACCACTGATGAAAACAATGGTGGTGTATTTACACATACATCACTAGGCACTCATAGTTCTGTAATCTTTACAGGTCTATTCATGCTGCAGTAGTACTGGCCATGTCAACATGAGTACCGGGAGATAACACCTGTGGTAATGATTACCTGTAGACAGGTGTGAAAACTCTTATTCCAGCTAACTGTCCCAGTAACTATGGACACTCTGGATAAAGTCAGACTTATTAGACATTTCTTTATAAAAGTTAAACACTATACATCTGATCTCTATATAACTGTCTATAAATCATATTTCTGCTGTCACATTGACTTGGAACAGTCAAACCTATTAGACATCTGTCTTTAAAAGATGAATATTATACACAAGGAAAAACTGTCTATAAATTACACTTCTGCTGTCACATTGGTGTCCCATATAGACATGTTTGACTGTAGTATAGGAATAACCATGATTTTTGGTGGGTAAAAAGTCATACAAAATAATTTGATCAGGCTTCCTCCTGTATGGCCTATTCCCAGCAATAAAGGTCAATAACAAATCCAGCTTTGAAAGACTTGATAACCTGATTTTGCCTGTAAACATTTTGATGACTTGTTAACACTTGTTAACAGTAAACACCTTAAAAACTTGGTCTGGCCTGAAACAGTAAATGCCTTAATAACTTGGTCTGGCCTGAAACAGTAAACACTTTAATAACTTGGTCTAGCCTGAAACAGTGAACACCTTAATAACTTGGTCTGGCCTGTAACAGTAAACACCAGTAAACACCTTAATAACTTGGTCTGGCCTGACCTGATTTTTATACCTTGAACTCTTCCATTGAATAAAACCAATCAGACACAAATCACTTCACAAAGAGCAAAGCAAATATTGGCTGTCAGCAATGCAAACATTGGATACCAGTTATAAAGATAGTCCTACCATTTCACAGTATCACCTGCATGCATCTAAAGATATTGGGAAATTTCCATACACTGTTCAGCAAAGTCCTCTCTTCTAGGTCAGTCAGACCAGCTAAACCAGCACTGAATCCATCTATCATTATTTTATATTTATTCGATAATATAGAATGTGCAACAAAATAAACCTGTTATAATCCAATTGAACTTCAAATTTTTCCTCTCCATGAAAATCAGACATTTCCTGTTTGTTAAAAATTATGAGCATCAAAATCTGACTACTGAATCTCAAACCATGCAGATACAACTTGTACCTTGTTTTCATCAAGAATAGGTTGATCTGTATAGCTATCAGGTAATATTAATGTAAATTATAGTTGTTTGAGCATTCACGAAGAATCCCATGCAATTTCATGTCAGTCAATTTAATTAGAACTCGCCCTTACATCAAATGACTCAATTTGATATATTAACATTTGCAGAAACATTAAGAGCTTCATTTCTCTGTGTTAATTTGTCGGTCAGACAGGAAATTTGCCATTTCAAACTAGACTTACATGCTTCATATCGAGATCAAAATCAACCCATACTGGATCAGACACCGGAAATAGCATGTGATCCATACCATTTCCTACAGATCTGCAAATGTTTCACAACATATTCTAAAGGTCACATTTATATAGCGACTTGTGGGTCCGATATATATTCCCTTGTCTTTAGGATAGGATACCGGTACTCTATACGGATTTTATTGTTACTCATTTTAAAGAATACTCATGCATAAATACCTGTTTTAAAAAGTACTGACATACCCTTATTGGTATTTGAAAAAAGAAACACAATATTTTCTACGAAAAACCACATGTAAATGCATGGTGACTAAATGAAGGAGATATGAACATGATCTTTACTAAATAAAAGTCTTTCAATTCTGTTTTGAAATGAAAAATATTTTGTTTGTACATGAACCAAATTGAACTTGTATATTTTCTTATATTAATTATCACAATTATTGAAATAAGATCTTTATGTATTATGTTGGACATGTAACCATCATATTGCTTCAAAAGTATCTGTATTGGTACAGTATCATTAAAAATACCAGTATTGTTTCAGTATTGTACCATTTCGCTCCGGGTTCCAACCCTATTTGTCTTTGTTTTTTTAACATTTTTGTTGTAATCTTCATTATCTTTTTATACATTTTATAATCCACACCAGAAAGTTTGACACCGTGATATTATTGATGTTCTTTCTTTGCAATAAATATTGTATTACCCATGTTCAAATTGTCAATGATGTATGGAAAAAACAAGCTTGATGGGTTACAAATAAATATTTATTTTTGGTCTAAACCACATTTGTTCTTGTCTGTGAAATCAGAAAAGGGTTGTGATTTTTAGCTGTGTTATAGTTACAAACTTTGATGTAGGTTTTATATAACTAAAATTCTGAATCCCACTAACTTTTAATATACTGTTACTTTAAATCAGCACACAAAATCTGCACAATTGTTCAGATATATTTTCTTCAAAACACCAGAAATACTACAATGTATGGAAAGAGTTAAAATCAAGATTTACATGGCAAAGCTAGAACTTTCTATGTGCTATTCATGTACTACATTTGTGGTTTATAAACAGAAAGTGCAGGATTCATATCATTGATTTGTGTGATGATCATGGATATAGTTATGAAAATAAATGGGATCAGAGTGATTAATTTGAATTATTTTCTGTATATTGTACTTATCGGCTGATTTAACTCTTAACAGTCTATGAGCATGATGAATCCAGTTTATGATTGTCTAAATGATTGTCTACATTCTTCCAAGATTATCAGTAATATTAAATTCTCATTAAAGGAAATGCCCTACATTTTACATTAAAATTTATTCAAATGTGTATTTGTTAGACGGAGAAATATCCCACATTGTTCCCCAGAGAAACTGGTCCAACAGCCAACACAATGTATACATTGATATATGGTATGTTCATATCTATATAAATATTGGATAAAGATAGCATACAAAATATGTATATCACACATTACAAGTTTCAATAACATTCATATTAGGTGAACATCTCCGTTGATAATGAATGATAATGTTAATTAGTTTTATTCCTAGAATATATATATGCACCTACAGCTATAATATATTCTGATTACAAAACCGATGGACCAGTCCACTGTATTGTATGACAGGGTTGGGAAGGGATAGTCTAATAGTCTGTGTACAGCAGGGGTATCAGGTTGTTGTTAACTATGTGTGACAGTTATGATAATAAGCCTTAAATTTGTTATGCTCAAATATCTGGCTGGTGTTCTGTCAAAACATGTACATTACCCTAGAGGTAGGAAATATGCCCTGGGGATGGGACAGTCATTTATTGATAGACATCTTTGTGACCTAAATCATCATCAGTACTGCTGGTACCCCTGACTAAACTACCACCACAGACTCAGGTTTGGTTTTGAGACGACCCCCTACTTGTAATGTAGTGCAGACAACAAGCTGTTGCCTTACCCTTATGCTTGCTCAGGCTGAACATGATATTTCCTTCTAAACCTATTCAATTTCAGATCTGTTCGTTTGTGTGTATAGAACAATTACTGTTTTTTCTCTATACACTCAAACATAATAAGCCCATTATGTACATATATGAATTGCCTTTAAAAATCCATCATGTCTAATTTTAGTCCAGTAGTTTCCTATTGCCAACCTAGGTAGACCATGTTTTAAGCCTTAATCCCCTGCCACCACGTACACACCTAACAAACCGTTATACAGGACAAGCTCAAATTTAAATTTCCACCTATGTCTCCAATCTAGTGTGTTTGAATGCCAAAGGTCACATACTGTGTTAAATCAGAATTTTGAAATAAAGTTTAAACTTCGTGACCACCATTGATCATAAATTATTTCAAATTATAAAATAATAATTTATTAAATTTTATTATATCATGTTTCGCAAGAAGTAAAATAACAGCTAATCCCCATTCTCATAATTTGTGTCTCTAAGATGGTACATTCATATTTTTTTTAAACCAAATTTTCATCAACTCCAATAATATTTAAGCAAACAGGTTCATCTTCCCTGATGATGAAACTATATCTACAAAGTGTATTCAAAAGCAAAATTCGAATTTGGTTCCATCAAATTATTTATTTTAGAAATACATGAAGAAAGGTTTAAATGACACAACACAAATAACAGGAACCTGACCATGAGATTTTAATTAATTTCATTTCACTATTACATAGCTATCACATTAAGACATGTTAATTTTTAAAAAAAATTCTTTCTGAATCAGACACATTCAGATTAAGTTGAAGAGAGACATACGCCATTTTGATTTTCTATTGTACGCTTGGAGCCACAGGTACTTGAACAACCTACAAATCATGACTGGTTATATGGGGGAGACTATGTGTGTACACTATAACCTCACACATGAAAATTTAACATGAGATAACAATTCTACAGCTATTGCTGTGTGCTGTCTTTAGATATTGTTAATTTTCAATAAAACAACTAGGACTTCTGAAAGGGGAAGCTAACCTACAGTACAGTAGCAGTCAGGGCTGTGTGCGGGGCCTGTCTCTAGAGCTGAACACACTCCAACAAGCCAGACAGAAAATATCTGCCAGATTTTTAGCACTTACTGTTGTGTACAAGATTTCGAGGAGAGAAAGCTGTCTAAATAATACATTAGGGTGCTAATGCTGCTCAACGTGCTCTTAGCATCGTCATGTAAAACATACAAATTACTGTTTCATGGTGCAACGAGAGGGAGGGAGAGAAAAAAAATGCTAACTACATATTTAAACATTAATTTTCATAGCATTAAAAGAGATTCATGGAATTCATCTCTTCTCCTTGCATATAATTATTTTACTTGATACATGTTCACAATCAGAATTACATATAAAACGTATGCTTCATATTCATATGATATAATGATATGCGTGTAATCTACAGTATATATCATTTTAAGAAACAACGGACAGGTTTGCCCATTGACTTAAATCTAAGGTTTAAAGGTCACTATGACCAAGACCAACAACAGTGGATTAAGAGTTCTTCCAAATAAAAGGAATTAAAACTTAGGGAGAGAAAATCTCATACTAAAATAGAGAGCTTCAAAGCTTATAAGGTGAATCCAGAGTGTTGTTTGAAGTAAAAATATGTTATCTAATCGGCCATCAAAGCTGCATCCGGACCAACATTCACCATCTGTACATGTACTTATCGTAATTACCAACCATAATGTTCTTATTTACAAGCCGGCCAGGAAATCTCTGGCTAGGGTCCATGGGCTTTAAAACTATATCTCTATGCTAAAAGGCTAACAGCATGCACTTTCTAAGGCTCCCTGTTGACGTCATAAACATATTAAGAATTTGTAACAACAGACGATGCTGTAACATACGCTTACTTTACCAGCCATTCCTTGCAATTGCCATGCTGTATATAATTGAAGTTTAAGCCCAGATGTCATGTTTGAGTGACTAATATTGTACACATATCATAGACCACTACCCTCCATATCTACATTTGTATTGTTATATTTCAAGTGAAAAATGTATTAAAATTTATTGAATAAAATTACCCAAGTACTAACAGCCAAGAAGTAATTCCAGGCATTTATTCACCAAAGAATATATACCTTAGGACTGTCCTCATATGTCTGGTATTAATTATAATGATGGCTTTAATTGTTTTGAAGTGAAAATAGGTTGGACTAATCTTGGCTATTATGTCTAGTCAGTCAGCATTAGCTACTATGTGTAAACCCCTGTCCTCCTATCAATACCTATAAATTCCATTACTGGGGCCCCACGCTAGCTGGCCACCACCATTCCCTGGACTATTAAATCTCTGCTTCTCTGTGTCTCCTGTTAATATCAGTAAAGGCCTATTTTTCAATATCCCTGTTTCCATTTCAAATGTCAAGTGTTGCAAGTCTGATGGATCCATTGGACTTTCCAGGAAAAATCGATTGCCTTGGCACATACTGGCATAGGAAAAGTGGTATTGATCAGCCCACTGGGAACATCTTCTCTGACACAACTTTATACCCGGGGATTATACTAGGCTTATACCAATGGAACATCTGATATGTCTTCCTCCATACTGCCTTCCCACAAAACCAAAACAACAAAGCCAGGCTTCTGACTGCAACCCAACGTAGAACATTTTACATCCACAACCTTCAATCTGATTAAAATACAGATCCTTTTAACCACTCCGTTAAAGATGCTCCACCACCGACTGAGCATAAATGATATTCATCATTTAAACAATAATTGGTGTTTAATCGTGTATATATATATACACTTGAAATATAACAATACAAATGTTTAATCGTATATATATATATATAGTTAACACAAAAAATAATATAAATTAATTTACTTTGCCTTTGGTGCATGCGCAATCAGTACTTCATTCTATATAGGATATAGTGACATGGAATTTTTTCGGGATACAATTAATTATTTTTTTATATTTTTAACGTGAAGTAAAATTAGAAGCTCAAACTTTTCAATGGTGGTAATGGTCTCAAGTAAGTAACTTTTGTAACTGAAGAAACATACGAAATCGTCTGCTTCTGTTTTTAATAGTGAAAAAATACCATTTGTCAGCGGTGGAGCATCTTTAAATAGAGGATCTGAGAACATCCCATATAGGGTCGTGTTCGGATGACCTTTCTACCACGTGTACTTCAGATCACATTCATTTTCGACACATTGCTACATCAATTGATTACGCCATTTCATCCCAGTACACATATACATTTAGCTTTGTTGTGCTCTTTGGGTGAGATGACTACGTACTCGAGAATATTTCCGACAGCTTTTTCAAACTATTTCGTCCCCAGTCAAGAATCTGGCAGTTCCAATTTGATTGGCCATTTCCAAAGGTCATCTGGACGTGACCCCTAATGGGATGTTGTCAGATCCTCTTATCAAACGTAGTGATAATAAGAATCTGTATTTTAAACTGATTGCCACAACCTTAAAACTACATGACCTCATTACAAATTTCACCAGGATATTAGATTGAGAATTCCTGTCTATGATACCAGGAAATGAAGCAGAAGAATTACAGTACCTTATTTACAAACTAAGTACAAGTACTAATTGTCAACCCCCCTCCCTCTTCTGAACTTCCCCCTCATCAACATACACCTTTTAAGAGATCAATGCTTAGGATTCATTAAGAATTCAAATTCATCAAAGTCAAAAATACCAATTCAAGTTTGAAACTGAAAAGGTTCTAAAAGTTAATTAATTTTAGTTCCATTAAGAGGGACGCCTTAGGCTTCAAATCAAATTAGCAATGAAATGATTCCCAACTACTCTGCACCATCTACTTTACTGTCAGTCGAATACTTGATGGTTTGATGTTACGATTAATATTGGCCAAATAATCCGCAGTCTTTTAAAGTAAAAGCTTCAGAATAAAAGGATTGTAATATTGGGCCTAGATCTTTACTTTTGGCCTCATGTTGAGCGCTCACCCCTGTGAGGTAGGCTCTGGGTTCCTTCCCCTAGCCGAGACACACCAGCTCACCCCTGTGAGGTAGGCTCTGGGTTCCTTCCCCTAGCCGGGACACACCGAAGTCTGTAGAAGTGCATGGTAGTTTGTACTTCTGCTTAGCGCTCAGCATACAGGGAGTAGGACCTCAGTCTCCCAAAAAGCTTAGTCAGATCAGAGACTTAAACTAAGTTAGATAAGAGATTTAAGTAAGGCTATATCAGAGACTTAACTCTACCATGTACAGGGGAAGTAACATTGTAGTCAAACTCTAATCTAATATAATTGGGATACAGACAGCTTTACACATTATACTATCTTGACAATTTGGCAAAGAAAACTTACTCATTGAAATTGTTTGGTCTTCGATTTTGAAATTATCATTTAGCTCCTTTCAAAATTGAGGACCGAACTATTTCAGTTCAAGTTTTCAGTAAACACCATTGAACATAGTCATACTTCCACATGCCTAGTACAGTAGGAGTTTGATATTTACCCATGATTCGAGAAAAAGGGAGACTGTGTAAGTGTTTATATGCCTGTGTGGTTCCAAGTTTTGTTTGTAAGAAAGATATCTAGATCTTTATCACTGCCTGGTTCTGCCAGTTTTTCCAGTCAGAAGCTTGTTATGTTCTAGTTACTGGACAGTAAATAGGCTCATAGCATTCTCCCATACTTCAAAGGGATATCCCATCGTTGCTAAGGAAAAGATAACTCTAATTTAACACGGGAGAGTAAGACAGCTCACACGCACTAGACAATTATGCAATATATAACAATTTTCCTGTGATTATGCTGCGATAAAAAGCTAAGGAGCACCTGAAATTTTATAATAATTTTTTTCTAGTTTTGGAGAATTAAAGCAATTGAACACGGGCCTATGAAGTGGACTAATAGAATCTTACATGGGTCTGTGAAGTGGACAGGGATATCTCAACCCAAGTGAAAGATTTTGGCTGGTCAACCCGAGGCTTGCCGAGGGTTGACGGCCAAAATCTTTCACGAGGGTTGAGATTCCCTGTCCACTTCACAGACCCATGTTTGATTCTTTTTCTCCCTTACTTACTAGAAAAAATGATGAAATTCCACTTGGTTAAGGAGTTATACCCTATTTTAATAAAGTATTCATAGCTGAAATGTACTTCAACCATCTAATACAGACCCATATATTTGAAAATCAATCGGCTATGATCCTATTCTCAATCTATGCATAATTTATTTCAGCTGATTTATATTTCAGAGTCTAGCACCAGATAATAATGCTATGCCGGGCCTTAAGGGAGCTCTGGTTTGTCATTACACACAAGTAGCTGTTGCATATCTAATGATGGCTGTAGGCACACCCTGTGACTTTACACTGTGGCTCTGTCTGTGGCAGAATCCCACCACCACCACCAGCAAAACCTTATTGATTTTCTGTATTCAGCCTAGCTTTGTATCTAGCTGACAGCCCTGACAGAAAGTGTTGACTCAAACCACTATAAAGTACACAACCTCAACAACAGTCAACATTTCTCACAACAATTATCAGAATTATTTCTTCTTTCCCGAATCCCAATGTACATCAACAGTCTACTTCCAACTGACTGATATGAGATATTCAGAACAAAGCAGGTCTCTGTTTTATTACTTTATGAACACACATTGATCAGGATATAAAATTGTATTAGACTTGCTAAAGATGGGACCACTGACACTGTGATGAAATGGACAAGTCAGATGTGATCAAATTTTCTATTGTTGATATTCCTTTCTATACATTTGGTCAAGACAAACTGGACCATATGGTATATGTACAGATTCTGAATACACAACCATAACTATGTTCCTCTTGTTAAAAATGAATCTGCTGGTAGTAAAACAAAGGACTTTGTACTTAACGATTTCTTTGAAAACGTTTCTTAATATTTCAACTTAATTTCAGAGATGAAATTTTGAACATGTACCCTCCATAAGTGAACTTGCATTAGGCATTCACATTAAAATAATGCAAAAAATTATAATGTAACATGCAATTAAAAACTAATTAATAAACATTCATGTATACCATTTCACTCCTATTACCATAAATACCATCACCATCATCAGTCACTTCTAACATATATTATAGCCATTAATAAACATGTCACATATATGTTGCATTAATGTACATCAAATTCATCAGGGAGATTTTTTTCTCTCTATTTTAATCAACAAGTCATGCGGAAAAATGAATCATTTTCAAAAAAGAAAACATGTTGATTGTAAGCTTCCACCAGCATGTCTGGTACATAATCAGCTTCTTGTAAAACTTTCTCCTTTTTCACCTGCAATAAAAGTATTTTTGTCCACAGATTTTTAGAGCATGCACAACTTGCAAAAGAGTTTCTCATAAATATGACACAGGGTTTGGTCAACACATCGTAACATGGCATCACATAGTGAAAAACACATTACCAAAGTAAATTATACAGTATGTAATAGAATATTAATTCATAACAATATCTTTCTTTCTTAGCTTACTTCAACCACCACAGCTTGTGTACCTTAGAGTTGGCATGTTGCCAACTTGTGGTGAAAATGTCCTATAAAATATAAAAGGTGTCCCACTTACTTTGCTATATCATGTAGGAACACTTATGATAATAATGATATTTGTTTAGTCAGCCAAGGTCAGGAATTAAAATAGACTACCAGTATTGTGGGAGTTGATGGGAACTATAGGTAAGGTATATACATAGAACAAAACACGTTCATAAGGAAAACAACCAATATGTGTCCAAGTTCAACATTTTTTCCAATTATCATTTTTTGTAAAATATTTGTTTTTGGTACCAAAATTTTACACTTTTACTTCAGTGCAAAATTAAAAATTTTCTAAAGGATTTTGATCATTTTTTTTCTAATTAACCAAAAAAGAAATTTGCATATTATTCATATCAAAATCCAAGGTGTGAAATTGAAGATATTGGTTTTTCTCCCACTGTGTAAACACAAACATATGATACAATACCTTACAAAGAGGAATAATAATCCAATCTGGTCCACCAATTGCGAGCAGTTGGTTATTTCACAGACGTATATTCCCTTTGTTACAAAATTATCCACCTTACCACGCATTATCAAATAATTCCAAAAGTGTAATATGCACAAATTCTACTCCGCCATCATACTTACCCAGCAAAATTGGAACAATGCTTTTTATTACAGTTTATCCGTATAATCCAGTCTTTCGTCTCCATCACAGGCAAGCTTCGTATATCCCCAATAAATCCAAGGCAAAATTAAAATACATCCCAAAAATAATTCCAATCTGAACCAGGATAGCCATCCGATGGGCAAACTTAAACCATCATCACCGTAACACAACAATCAAATTAAAAGCTGCATACTAAAACATAACACTGCTACATGGGATTGTGTACATCCATGCTGATCGGATATATAAATAGGCAAATTATATATCTTATAATTCATTAATCCAAAGAGAAAATTGTATGAGGAAGGACTACAATATTTACTACTAATTAATTTCACCAAAAAGCAAAACACACAACTTAATACGGTACAAAAAAGGCTCTAATACTCCAGCATCCATGTCAGTTGGACTCTTTGATGTAAATCCAGGTCAAGGTCAAGCTTGTAATCATCCATGTCTCCAAAAAACGACATTAGATCCAATTACGTTTAGTACCTCCGATAATCCAATTGTTGTCATGAAAACGAAGAGGAATCATTTTCACAGACGCTGATCCAAGTTATCATGTAGGTTGTAATAATCCATTAAAAGTATAAATCCATGCGCGGTCAAAGGTCAAAATTTGTATAAAATCATTTTGTCAATATGTGTACATATAACATGGAAAATAAAGGCAGTAGAAATTGACAAACACTACATAAATGTAAGAATGATTATAGAAGGATCAACAATATCATACAACAGCAAAATCATGAAGGAAGGATTCGGGAGGGAAGGAACAGCAAGGTCATTCATTCTACCTTTATTGGTATAGTTTGCATTGGACTCCTAGAAACAGCAACTTTGTATAATTTTATTTAACTAGGCTATATGTAACATAACAAGGACTAATAGAATATTACAAGGGTTTTTCTATCTACAAGCATGAATGATTTCCTTGCAGAGCTCTGGTCAGCAAATATTAGTTGTTAAAAACGTTCGAACTTTGTAATTTGAAGCCAATTTAGTCCCGACAGCCTTCGCATTTATTGTTCCATTTCAAATCCTGAATATTAAGTGGTGGAACAGAAATGCTAGCCAGTTAGTCGATCAGAATAATTGAACTGTAACTGGGTAAACGGCTTAGCTTTATATGATGCAACTAGCCATACTCAGTCTGGATTAAATCGCTAACATCAGTATAACAATCATTTCACACAAACAACTATTGCTTTGAAACAAATTTATTTTGGTTTTATCATCCGATCTCATTACACTTAATGCAAAACCAGAAACAAGACAGCCATGTTAAGTAAACTCTTATATGTCACAGTAATTCCTGCAACTGGTTTCTCTTGCGCATAACGCTTGCATATATCATATTTTAAAGGAGTTTGAGCGATGACTCAGGTTTCTGATAAACAACGATGTTGTCATAACACCAAATCCTATAGGTTTAGATGTGGTGTATAATATGCTGAAAATTTTGCACTAGTCCAAGAGCCAGTAGCAAATGTTTTAGTATGATTGGAAAAGAATGAAGGAAAAGACAAAGAGACAATTAGTAAAATGTTCAGGGCCCTTTCAAAGTTTCAGTTTATTTAACAAGGACATGAAGATGGTGTAAACACAAACCAGATGTTGATAATTAAAAGAAATGTTTGCTTAGAAAACTTTATTTCAATATTTTGTGATAAGATAACTGTATCAATACTCAAGAAGTGTTCAGGAAAGAACAATACCATATTTGTCAGTGTCGTGTAGTACATACTCATTGTAGCTGTATTGTGATGGTCAGCTAAAATGATATGTTTCCGAATCTATCTTTTATTGCAAAATTTCATAATTCAAAGAAACTGTCCTGGTACATGTTTGAAAACATACAGAATAAGAACATATTTAGTATCCCCCCCCCCCAACAATTTTTTTTCCTTACTTCCCTCTGATTTTCCCCTACCAGGGAAATATGACATAAAACATTTACTAATATAACCCCATAAATTCTGAAAACTTTCCATTTTGATATGTGAAAGAGTTCTCTCCCCTTTCGGCCCTACGTCCGATGACTTACCCTTTGGGTCTATTTGTATAGGCCGCGGGCCTTGTGTGTGGGGTAAACGGCGCAGTACGAGGGACCGGTTCCTGTCGAGTACGAGTCACAGCACTTCCTGTTGCAGAACCCTCACTATACTCCGTCACTAATGTCTTGCTGTCAATAGTGTTCTCACTATTGTGAGCTTTCGATGCTGATTTGATGTCCCCAAAAGCTACGGTGGCCGATAGTCCCTCCTCATCTTCTTTCTTGTCGTGGAACTTTACACTTTGTATCTTTCCATACCTGAGAAAGAAATACAAAGAAAATTAATATCAATAATTCAAGAAATCATATTTTTATAGTTTTTGGTTTAATCATTCCAAGAATGACAAATCCCAAAATGAATTTCAAAACCAGGAAATTTACTTTGTTGTGTAAAAAGGCCTAGACACTTTCTTCTGTAGAAAGACATTGGGTGCAAACAGCTAAAGGAATGAATGGTGGAAATTGTGTTCAAGTTAACCTTATGATAATTAACAATTACCACGAATATTTAGGTATTAGAATCCGGTACCAGGAATGCTAGACTGCTGCAAACATTCACTTTTTGAGGAAGAGGATGACAAGAGATGTTAAGGCCCAACGGTTCGATCTTCGGTCTTTTTCACCGATTTAGGAGTCTGACTGGACACTTTGAAAAATTGCAGGGTGTTTTTCAGTTTAACAAGAATTAATTAAGTTAAGGCAGACATTGCGAAATTTGCCTGTTTAACGGACATGTCCAGCAAAATTTGCCTCAGACTGTTTATATAATTATTTTAAAATCCTGTCTGGACCAACTGTCCGGCAATTATTGAGCACCTGAAGTTGGTAGAAATGACGTCTAAGAAGTATTATGCAGGTGCGGAACCTGGCAAAACCGTAAACTGCATAAGATAATCATGAAAACAGCTGCCTACATACTAATAGCAGGAACTTATGTTTACTTGAAAAATTCACATGATTGTTCAGTCCAGCAAAATCTTGTTCGGTCCGGCTTATAAGCTTTCTCAGTCTTTACCAGTCTGAATGTCTGACCATTATTTTCAACTTTCGCAATGTCTGTAAGGATACACAGACAAATTGAAGGCAGCAAGTATGAACTCTATTCATTGTATTCATTTGAATATTTACATCTACCATCTTGACACAAATCATTATCTACCAACTGTAGTTTTGACATTCGAATTCAAGCTTTTTTGAAATCAATGTCATCGATGGCTCCCATAAAAAAATTTTAATACACAAAAGTTCAAGGCAATCCATGACATTATTTATTGTGTCTGGCATACAAAAAATTCAGAAAATTAATTTTTGAAAAATTTGTTCAGCCAGTAAAACCAGGATACATAAAGTCTGCTTTACCACCACAACAAGTAATCTTAGTTGAACAGAACATGACCAAGGCCAAAAACCTATAATCCAGAAAACAACTGGAAGCCTGTGCATTTTAATCAATACTTATAGATAAACCCCCAATCTGACAGTGACTCATTTATCAGACTAGAGATCCCAATCCAAGTTGCCACGCACATCTTTTATGCAGCTAGCACAAATTGGATATAGCTAGCAGGGACTTTTGCCCACCCGATAAACAAAGCACTTTTATTTCTTATCGATCATGATCATTATTTCCGAAGTCTTGACTTTGAACATGTTGTAGTCATACAGAAATATAATTTGAAGTTTCATATAATTTAAATTATGTACATGTTCTTTTATGTATATAACTAGTGCACCATGGCCAGTACAGCCAAATTGTTTCTTTCAATAAGTGAGAAAATTTTCATATTGATAATTTCAAATCAAACAGTTAATAAAGTCAGGGTTGGGGTTTTTTTCTCTCGAACTGCCTGTATGATAAATGACAATGAAAGTAACCCCTGGAGTATCAAAGGTGTGTCCGTTATAACCATGGCAACCCTAACATTATTTGTAAAAATTATGGAAATGAGGCTTGGATAAATCCTGTTTTTCAAATTATTCCTTTCAAATTCATGTTCTGGCTCTTTGTAGTTACAGTGAGTGACTGAATATAAGGAAGAATCTGTAATGTATTTGTATGACAAGTACTGGCTGCATATATATACATAACAAATGTACTGTAAGGTTTTCTGAGTAGATCAACTAATCTAAGTCCAAACATGTGAAAGCCTGTTATATGCATACAGGTTCTAAAGCCCCTTTGATATTGGCAGCTCTTTTCTGTATACGTGTTAAGCAGAATAGTTAAAAGCATGGAAGTCTATTTATTCAACAAGGAAGCCTGGCTGGCTCAGTGCCAACGACATAGCCTTAGCCACCTAACTCTCTATACAAATGCTGGCCTGTACACAATGAACACAGTAAACCAGAAATACAAAAGATCCCCTAGTCCACAAATAACTTGGCTGGCTGCCAAGTAATTAATTTTGTTTTGCAGAGCTTGAGGCAGATATCAGCATTACTGCTATGGTGCTGTATTTAGACCAAGGGCAACCCACACAAAACCAGCCAGTGCTGACTTGGCACAAAGCCAACAAATG
Organism: Argopecten irradians; assembly: GCF_041381155.1. NCBI lineage: Eukaryota > Metazoa > Mollusca > Bivalvia > Pectinida > Pectinidae > Argopecten > Argopecten irradians. The sequence continues at coordinate 11,050,687 of NC_091134.1, read as the reverse complement.
GGTCAGTCTATTTCTGAAGCTAGGGATTTTTGTTGGCTAGCCTGTACAAAATCCTGCAGAATAGCTACAAGCCCCCCTACTGACTTAGCAGCATAGACTAGTCCTGATGATTCATGCTCAGGTGACCTGACTGGCTCAATAGCTGCCGACAGGCTGAGCTCTGAGAAATCTGGATCTAGGCAGGAGAAAGAAAACCAACAGAAAACCATCAACTTTACAGAGGGAAATGCTTACAATAAAATGACTCTCTTTCAATGGAAAAATTTACATCATATTGGAACTTACTAATTAGTCCACCAAATTAGCGATTAAGACAATAGTCTACCTGAGAGAAGTTTGGGTTTGTGGGTTGTAGAGACCTAGAAACCGAACAAGGACTTAACTTTATATAACAGTTTCCCACTTATCGGATTTTTAGATTGGATATTAATTTCTCACTGCGGAATCTTTAACACAAATAAATAGCCCGGATTTCAATGAGTGAACTAATAAAGTAGTTTTGTTTGTGATTTTGAATGTGTCTGTGGAAATCCAAAATGGCCGCCATCCCGGATTACATTAGAATACAAAGGAGACCTGTACGATATTTTGTCTCGGTTCTTAAAAAATTGTCATGATGACCATCAAGCCTCATACTAACTAACTTAAAGCTTTAAACCTATTATATAATAAACAAATTATCCCCGAAATAAATCCCTTGAGAGAAAACCTAGGTTAGAAGGGCTGGTATTACCGTATTTACTCTAGGAAGCGACCCTACCTTTAATTTATGATGAAACTTCAATGAACTGGTTATTATGCTTGACTAACTTTAGCCTCATTCTGCATGTGTTATGTAAATAATTGTATGTTGAAAGTTTGTATGATAAATATATAAATAATATACATGATCACTGATGCGTAAAACTTTTATTTCTTTCATTTTCTTTTCAGGTCTATCAGGTAGTGGTTCAATCTATCAAATTTCTGCTTTAAAGAAAATATTATTCTATGAAAACTTCATTTCTTTGTAAGTAAAGAAAACCCTGTGCAAGAATCATTATATAGGCCTAATTATAGCATGCATGAAAACAGAATTTTAGATGAATACTGTAAACAATTTCTTTTTACAGAAATATCCTTCTCATCGTTCATGTATTAATCTCATATATTTAAATAAATTTCAAGTACAGTATTGAAAACGTATTTTTCATCCAAAAAAATACTTTAAGCTCTACATGCAGATTGCTTTTTTCCTTATTGCAGTGAAATAGATTGCCAAGTTACACTATGGTACCGAGATAGAGCTCTTTGAAAAATTGAGAATTATTATGTACAATATGGTACGCTACCGAGCTGATGCACTTTAATATTAAACTCTATTTTGTATCAAGCATGATTCAAAGTTGATTTCCGATTTTTCAAAATCCAATTCTTTGCCTTGTATTTTGAGTGACCAGCGAATAATAATGCAATGACCTTCACAATGAAAGCTGCAGAGAATCGAATGTGGTAATAATAAACTTCCGAGTATTTCTACCGTAAATATCCAATATAACAATTTTCAAAGCTTGCCCATGGAACTTAATACCTTGTTTAGTGTGTTAATTTTGAAAACCTGCATTGATTCTGTTTGCTCGCCTTACATTTCAGACATTTCACTGCTGCGAAACAATGGTAATTGCAGAGTTCAATAAAACAGTTTGATATTATTTCTTATATACAAACAACAGCTGGTATATGTATGTTAACTATTAAATCATTCGGGAATCAAATATATTTTTGTGATGTTTTTTGTTCAATCTTTTGCAATATCCGAAAATATATTTTAAAATTTGGTGTTATAGACCAAATTTGATATTATCTTCCTTGAGCAACAATTGAAAATAGAAATACTTCTAAGCTCATAATTGACGACTATAATATGAAATTTTATTCAATTATTAGTTTACTTATTTCATGATTGATAATTGCAAATATTCCTTAACCTAAATATACAGGAGCTCAAGACAAACAGATTAATTTGATAAAAACAAAATTTATTGTTATCCACAATTGTACCTAACAAGAATGTTCCATAAACAAAAGGCATTAATATAAACAGCATGCTGCAATTGGTAGCTAAATTCAAATAAATTGTACTCCAGATCAGAAGTTCATGTGCAGAAATAATTAAATATGATTAAACATGACAAAAGAATCGTATGCATATATAACATATTATTCTGTTTGAAATTATGAAATTTCAACATGATGAATAGCTCCTAATTCCACTACAGTCAAACCTCGATGATTCGAACTCGGATCAATCAAATTTCTTGCTGTATCGAACTTTTTGCTTGGTCCCGATTTTCTTCACTATATAACATTACTAATTATAACAAACCAATGTATGAATCGAAATTGTATGAATCGAAGTTCTTGATGTATCAAACTTTTTTCATGAGCCATTTGTTATAAAATCTTAGGTAACCGACGCTCGATGATTCGAATAAAAAATTTACCTGTACAGATCAGGTGTTCGCCGATGGCCCCCGGCATGCTATCACACCTGTCTTGCGACGCCCCTTCGCCAGACAATAGGGATTATGACAGCTTGTGAACTGCTTGTTTGATATCATCAAGATAATTAATATCTCTGATCAGGCCGATACCCGGCGTTTTGTTTTCGAAAGCTACCTTAATAAATCATTGGTATGGCAAAAATACTGTTTTTGATGTTCGCCGCCGCCATTGCTAGCAGTTTGTAGAATTTACGGAATGGTAAACAGCAAGCCACAAAATAAGTAACTTGTACTCGAAAGTGTTTTATTCCAAACTTTGGCATAAATACTGGAGCAAATTGATCATTCTAAATTGAAATATCTTTGTAGGTGTTGTAGCGCTTTCGGTTCCTCCTTTTTAGTTTTGTTTTTACTGCATGTTTTCATTTTTATATTCAATCCGTAATATCAACCATCGCTTCAATATTCATCACATGTACATGGGTTAGGCCTAGTACATGTAAGTCTTGTTTATAATATACATATGTATTGCTAACGATAGCAATACATGTGATTAATTGTATACTACGTTTTTATTTTGTTTTGTTTGTGGTAAATACAATGATTATAAAGTTTACAGAGTTTACGGAGACGACATGTACACAACTACCACAGTTGGTCATGGTAAAGAAACTTCTATCTAATTCTGACCATGAATAATTCGAAGTCTCTATGTTTCGAAGTGTTCTGTTGGTCCCTTGAACGTCGATACATCGAGGTTTGACTGTATTTTAAAATTCCCAAATTTTCAAAAGGTCTTAGGCCTGGACTCATTTTCCAAACATCAGAATTTGCCCCAAAATATGCGTGCTACTTTGCAAAAGTTTTTCCATCAGCACATGTACATAAACAGGATTCCAATGATGTTTACCTAGCTTTAAAAAAAAAACTCATCATCAACACACAAAACCTATAACACACAACACCATAGCAGGTCAGATATCAATTCTCATTTTTTCCAGTTGTTTATCCCTGTTTCCAAACTCCTACATCGATAGTCCATTGAGGGCTACAAAAACAAGTTGGTATATAAAGGTGTATCGGAGATATATATCGAACATTGCAGATGAAAGATTTTGGAAAAATCAAACAAGCGACTATTTATATCAGCTTCCAAGAATTGGTAATTATAAGTAAATACAATCTCTCAGAAACAGGGTGTTTTTCATAATGTTGAATATTAATTGTGCATTATACAAATTTTTGACCCATGTGTAAAAGGACCTGCTGACCTTGACCTCAGTTTGACCTACCAGAAATATCTAAAAGCATTATGATATAGGTTACACATTCCCTAGGGGCAACAGGTAGAATGTCTGCAATGACAGCAGTTCTCATTGGCAACTGAAGAATATCATTTGATTTTGAGCCAGGAATTAACAGTATAAAGATTATAGTTACAACCTTTGATATGTTTCAGGTTTCCAGTAATTGTGAGCAATTTCAAAGATAACACGAAAGATGAATTTGTATATAATAATTGTAGAAAGACAAAAGTATCCTATGTATGATAACTGCTGTGAATCGTTGCGGCTTTGATGACTAATCCCAAATTCATTCTTTAATAGTTGCAAATAGGAAGTTTGAATGAGTATGAAAAGAGAATTTGCATTTTCAAATATTAAGTTTCTTACCACAATCAACCTATGTGGTGCATGTTCATGAATACAATACATCACTTTCCAGGAAAAGTTTAGCTACAATGGCTGGTCATGTTGGTGGGTAAATAATTTAATTCAAATTGTGACAAAATACAAAATATAACATACAACTAGCCAAGACATCATATATAAAATACAGAGCTGAAAAGTATGAAATATCAATTTCTTAGGTATTGACTTCTTTGAAAAATGAGAATGAAATATATATATATCTATTAGTCTTGCATTGCCAGTTGAATGAATTTTACGACTGTACAAAATCTGAAATTGTAGGGACACTTTCAAGGTACAATTCAGTCAGGAATTCAGTGTAAATTTAGACTTGTTCTGTTTCTGCTACTGAATGCTCTATAATTTTCCACCACTGCCATTATCACCCAGAACTCCTATGTTAGCCGTTAGCTTTCTACAACACCTTTACAATATAATACAAATGGATTCTATAGAAATTACCTTTCCCATTGACCATTAGTCGCCATGGAAACCAACCCGAGAAGTCCTATAATTTAGCCTCCAATCCAAACTGCTGTCTGATGTATTAGTACAAGGAGTCTAGCTGCAGCAAGCTAGGTCACCTTGCTCTGTGCCATTTCGCATCAGAGTTTCAGGAAACATTAAAGTATAAAATCACATCCCAGTATTAAAGTAGAAGCACCTGAATATGCTATGTACACCCACTCTGTTTTCATCATGGCAGCAAATTATTTTCTAACTCTGGGTACTGTTTGAAATCTCTTTTTTTTTAATGCCATGAATACACAGGAATGGGACAATCTGAAGTTCTGAATATGTTGGTGCCATTGTTTTTCTTTCTTTTTTTTTTCAGTTTGGATATAAAGCAAGAATGACAATATCAGTTCAGTTGTTGTGTAACGAAAATTTTAAGGAGACCTCAAAATCTACATATATGGAAAAACATTTCAATAATTATTTTCAAAATTATAATTCAACAGTGAACACCGATGACAATTAATTATCGTGAGAGTTAAGAGGCCATGCTGCATTGTGTATACCGTAGATGGCCTACTAAGCTGTGTCATGGTGACAAAAAATTTGGACTTTCACCAACAGTTGATGGCAAAAATCATTGAATCGTGTCCAACGGTAAACAAGACTTGGCCTGTTAACTGTACAAAGAGTTTACAACCAAGTCAGAAAATACTTGTTTCATATTATCCTATCTTTGTTTATCAAGAAATCCATGTTTCAAAAGGGTTCGGCTTGGTACCAGTTTAGCACCTCATATACACAGGTGCGGGTATATTATTTCTGTACTACATTGTATGGTATCTAAATTAAAGTTCAAGCAAAACAGGGAAATCTTCATACTAGTTAGAAACAGTATACTATTATATGTATTTTTTGACATTGAACTTTTCTGGAGAGACCTAAATCCGCCATAATCTAAATTCATTTCTCATGCATCTTTCTTTGATTTGTAAACTAAAATTTATCCTACAATGCCAGGTAACAAACCATTATCTTTGTCAGGTTGTCAACTGTTGATCAGGACGAACCAAAACAGGAGGTCAATAAAACAGTTACATGGTATGCTTGGCCTAAACTAATCCTCAGAGCTGGCAAGCAAGCTGTATATAATTACCTTAATCTAGATCCACAAGCTTCTTGGCAAGTTAAGCTCAGATTTGGACAGTTATGTTTTTAACAATTGCTATTTCATTAAGTTCGGATTATTAGTCTTCTAATCACCTATTAATTTATTTTTGTTAAAAAAGTGTCACAAATGATAGAAAAAAAATTTCATTGTTATTAGAATCTGTTATAAAACCAAAGTTTCACCTGTCAATGTTTTTTATTTGACAATGCCTTTTGGAAAGTGAAAGCAAAACAGTCTTTAAAGTGCCAAAAGACATTCATATGAGAATATTGTCAGATTGGTATACCATGGACAGTTACGTATACAATGACCTGTAAAATATATAATCCAAATGGATACATCAAAGGCTAAAGTATCAATCACTAGTCCTTAACATGTCACAATTTAAGTAAATATATCCACGCTGATCCAAGATGGTGACCACAAATTTAAACTTTTTAGTCTAATTAATAACTAATTATTATCAACAAAACAAATGTGTCTGCATTTCTTGCCAAAACTCCAAATACAGCAATTAGTTCTTTATCTTACATAGATAGTCGTTTATCGTAGCCCAGTATGTATCATCAATCAGTTCTTTATCTTACATATTTTTCTTTTTTTTTGCCTTTCTTCAACAAAACTATTGGCTTGACAAGTAAGCATTCAAGGATATCAATGTTACTTTGTAGTCAAAACTATTATATTACTAATTATTTTCATCATCGATATCTTGTTTAAGCATTTTTAATTGGATCAATTAGTGATTAGCAGGTGCCCGTTTGTGGAATATAAAATGTAGATGAATTCCTTCCTCACAATTTCAGTGGCACTGGTTGTTATGGTTTGCTTAAGGAACTGTGGTTAGCCTGAAATACCTAACATCTGGTAAGATTATCTACGTACTATATTACATAATATTATATCTGAATTCCTCGATCTCTCTTGTCAAGATATGTGATGAGATGGACACTAAATTTCCTAACGTCCCCGCGGGGAAATCGTTAGGTAACGTTACAAAGCAAAACAGAGCACCCACATCTTACTGTAAACAAAACAGGTCATATTATAAAGCCATAATTCCCTCCTATTTTAATGCTTTCGTTTTGATTTCTGTTAAAAACTCTAGTTTTGTTGAAAATAACGGTTTTGACATCTTGTACTTTTGTAATAGGTCCATTACCGTTACGTGTCCAATACGTTTTTGATATTGCTACATAAGTTAGTCCTATATCAATTTATGCATTTCTTGCAAATACATATATGAAATCATGTAATTCTTCTAGTGACTTATTTCCCAACGTTAGCAGGGCATGAGGTTCAACAATATGCTGTTCTACATAAACAAACCCATGCGAAATGGGTGTGAAATCCATCGAACTCCGAGTCGAGACATATCGAGACGGACGACATTGTAATAAATAAACCGTCACATTTCGACATACACAAAGTACACAACATCACTTATAGACCCGTATCATTGTAAAAAGCCTGAAGCTTTCTGTTTCAATATGATTTAAGGTAAATCCAGAACGCGCCCACATAAAATGGCTGACCCCATTCCGGATAGCATTGTCAACGTGCATCAAAATGGTATGCACGCATACTTACCGCTTAAAATGTTCCGACACCTCATCTTCCGTGACTTTTTCCGGTAAATTTCCTACGAAGAGATACCTAGTTTCCCGAACCATCGCTTATTTTCCTACATTACGTCGGGTTGATGCTAGTTACCATGATTTCACTGTTTCAATATCCCATGTCTTTACATCGTTCACTTTTCTCATAGCGCTATTCCTGTAGTAAAATAATTCATGCCCTTCAATGACGTCACCCACACGTGACCTTCGACCGACTGATCTTGCGAATATATTACAAAGAATCGGGGGTCGTCTCAAAAGATTATTTTCGATCTAAAATATATAAAACGTGACAAAATTTAATAATTTATGACCACGTTGTGTTTTATAAACATAATACATAACCTAAACTTGAATTACGAAACCAAGAAAACGTTCTAATTTCATTGATTTGAAGTAAATATTGCGTGGTAAAGACAGGTGCCCGCTTGTTATATAGCACAAACCGTATTTACCCTATACAATCTACATAATTTATATAAGAAACTGGAAATAGGTAATTTTAATCGTGCATTTTGCGATAAACTGTTTTGGTACACACCACAAAATATGAAAAATAGAAATGTTTTGTTTTTACTGACTCGAATAAGAAACAAAATATATAAATTAGCACTAGCTTGACTTTCTTAATTGTATACGTAGATCTATATAGCTCTGTATTCATAAACATGTCGTGATATTTTGAACAATACATAATGCCACATTGGCAGGTATGATCTGGCGCTACATCGGTCTAATGTTTGATTAAGGGATATTTATCATAAATCTTAGAACTGTTGTTTCCAACAAATTATTATAAGAATAATTCCATTTGGGCAGCATTACCGTAGTTACTCATACATAAATTATTTCTAAGTGCTAAAATTATTTATTACAAAATTAACGTCGAAACACAGGTAACGTGGGTTTTTTTTTACACTTCAACAAATTGGGAACCGAGTTGCAACTAAAAACTGAACCTAAATTATGATCAATATATGTGTACACACGCATACTAAATTGTTAGATGTATATACAGAAACGAACAAATACGTGCGACTGATTATATAAATATGTTCCAGACTTCTTGTTTAGTTCTTGTTCAAAAATACATTTAATCTGACAACACAGAGTTGAGAAGAGTAAGTGACAGATTGTACGGACTGGGTCCGGTTTGAGCTAGGTTTGTGGTGATGGATGGCCGTGCCTTTGTGTATAGAACAACTATTCACAGCGAGACGAGTCTAATGGCGGAACAGCGTTTACCAGACGGTGACCTTTCGGGGCAACATGCTGCGTTCTACTTTTTATAGCCCTGATAATGTTGAATACCACGTGATTTTTTACCACGCTTTTATATATCTGAACGATCTGCATTAATATCAATGGATTCATCGTCTTTGTAAATGCTTTAGTACTATATGCTATATAAAGACATAAATTATTAGAATCGTTTTGAAAATCAGAATCTACATTTGTTGACATTGTCATTGTATTATTTCTTGACTCGATACCGTGATCAAACACGAATTGACACGTCACTCGGATTATGGGAGAGTATACGTCTACACATATGATGTTATACACAATAAGTTACTAATGTGCTTAGAAAATGTACACGTGTGTTGATAAGCAATACATCTAATTACGCTTTGTCAGACCATTGCAAAATGCAATATTCATTATGGTGAGCCACGTGACTAGTATGTCAATTAGCACTAAGTCGTCCCTAATTAAGATATATGTCCAACACTCGTTTACATGAGGCGTGACCACGTCATTATTTATTATTCAATATCAACATATTGTATACCAACTCCCTTTCATTTATACGGTATTAGTGTCGACAGTAGTATCCAAACATGTAGACCTACGAGTTACTTCAGTTTAGATTTGGTGGTAACTTAACTAGCTGCACAATTCCCTGGCTAAATTCAGCCACAACGAAATAACGATTAAATGTCTGATAATCGTCGAAATTACTTTATTTTGACAAAGGTTTCGATGTAGTTACTATCGAAGTCCCTGATTTTAGTGAATATTTGGTGTGTCGCTATCCGTAAATCAAAGCACAACATTCCAATATGGCGGAGTTTGACATTGAGTATTACACCGTAGACCTCCTTTAGGTCGCTGGAAACAACCACAAAACACACAGACGGCTTTCAAACTGTAGACTCGCTCTGTTAGTTTATTTATAGAACGGGTGTTGTGCTTAGACCATTTCTCCGTCTGTTGAGTGGTATCTATAGGCCTTGTTATCATGGATATATCTGAATGTTATATAGCACTTGGTAGGGATTTTGACCGTTTGTAATATGTAGCAAGAAAGTACAACGTTGCCCAATATTTGTCCATCCATGGTAGCGGTTTTCGTTATAGATGTATCGATTTTTGGGCAAGAGGAGACGAGAATCCACATGTCGCTTGGGTTCGCTTAACATTTTACCGAGGCCGCGTTATCGATCTACACTATGTGGGAGAGCGGCGGTACATCAGGCGAGTCTATTTAGCCAGATAGGGAATTCAGCTCAAACCAATGAAGAGGTTTTCTTTAGGGGCATTCCGGAAACTATGGACTTATCAAAGTTACGTGCACTGTTGAACACAACCACGCCCAGTGTGGAACAATCTGGTAGCAAGGATAACTTAATAACTTTGAGTGTATAATCTTGTGGATTATTGAAGTTGTTATGATGACAAGTATGTGCCTTACTTAGTATGTACATAAGTCCAAAAATATGTTTGATTAGGGTTGCATTAGCACACACAAAATAGGGTCGGTCGGATTTTTTTAGTGTTTGTCACTCTAAAATATGGCTGGAACCGGAGTCTGAGATCAAAATCCCGACTTTTTAATATTTTTTTCGTGGAAAAGCAGGAAAAATAGGGTCGGGGTAAAAATTAGGGTCGGTCGGGTAGGCCTAAACAGACATGTTTTTTGGCCTAATAACTGTTGTCATTGATATCAGTTCCATATTTAGGCAATATGAAGGAATAAAATTACAAAAATGAATTATTGTAGCTTAACAGGAAGAACAAATCTACCTTTTACCACCATAGATTAAATCAGGATCGATTTTTAAAACTTTTAAAGTCATAATTATGTAAAAATAAATTGTAGATCACAACTTGGCTTCCTGGTCTTACTCTGTGTACTCATTTCACTGCAGCAGTAGATGTAATTACAATGATTTTGGCAGATCTTATTTGTAAATCTAAAACCTATGCAGGATATTCTCAAGATGTTGGTAATTTTTGGCAGTGAGAAACATATCAAAAACTCTTCTTGATTGGCGTGTATGAAAAATACGGCACATCCAGTACAAGTTGAGATAACTGAAATACTGTATATTATATGTTGACTATACCCCGGATATTAAATGCTATAGACATTTTTTTCTGTTTTACTATAACATTAACACCATAACATTACAAAAAGATGAAAATGTTACCCCCCCCATACCCCGCCTCCTTTGTTTAAAACTAGTATCTCAACTTGTCCGATACTTATAACCTGTTCTATTCATTTTATGACTTCTAGTCAAAGTTAAAAAGTAACAACAGACTACTACGTTTAAACTTCATAGGCATGATACCGGGAATAGTTTCTATGACTATAAAATGACTATGAAATAGAAAAAAATACTTCATTTTTAACAACAATGTATATTTTTTGCTAATCAATAAACAAAACCTCTAAAACAATTTCCCCAAAATTGCGTCTTCAAAGTGCATCATCCGCGCATCATAGGAAATAACTGTGTATAGTTTTGTTTACAGATATTATTTATGACTATTAATTTTGTGTGAAAACATGTGATTACCTAGATTTATTCTTTGGAGTTTTCGCTTTACAAGTTATCAACTTCCGTTATTCAGTACTTAGTTTCGTTTCAATTGAAATGTATTATGTGGCAAGTACTGCAAAATAAATCACCTAACACATCAATCCCTTTCATCCATCTACCCACCCACTCATCACATCCATCCATCCATCCATCTCCACACACCCATCCATCCATCCATCCATCCCATCCATCCATCCATCCTCACCCTCCCATCCATCCATCCACCTCCACCACCCACTCATCACATCCAACCATCCCTCCACACACCCACTCATCACATCCATCCATCCATCTACCACCACCCCACATCATCACATCCATCCACCCATCCATCCATCCATCATGTCCACCCCCTTCCATCCATCCCTCCACACACCCACTCATCACATCCATCCATCCATCATCCATCATCCCCCACCACACACCCACCACACTCATCCATCCCATCCCTCCACCCCTCATCCATCCACCCACCATCACATCCATCCATCATCCATCCATCCATCCATCCACCATGTCCACCTCTTCCATCCATCCCTCCACACACCCACTCATCACATCCACCATCCATCCATCCATCATGTCCACCTCTTCCATCCATCCCTCCACACCCACCACCCACTCATCACATCCACCCATCCCATCCATCATGTCCACCCTTCCATCCATCCCTCCACACACCCACAATCCATCACATCCATCCATTCCACCCTTCCATCCATCCCTCCACACACCACTCACACCATCCATCCATCACATCACCATCCATCCATCCATCTCATCCACCCCTTCCATCCATCCCTCCACACACCACTCATCACATCCATCCCATCCATCCATCATGTCCACCCCTTCCATCCATCCCTCCACACACCCACTCATCACATCCAACATCCTCCACACACCCACTCATCACATCCACCATCCTCCACACCACCACCACCTCACCACCACTCACATCCATCCATCCCTCCACACACACCACTCATCACATCCAACCATCCATCACGTCCACCCCTTCCATCCATCCCTCCACACACCCACTCATCATCACACATCCACATCCATCCATCCATCCATCCATCTCCTCCACACACCATCCATCCACACCATCCACCCACCCACACCCATCCACCATCCATCCATCCATCCATCCATCCCACCCCCCCATCCCCATCCATCCATCCTCCATCCATCACACCACTCATCACATCCATCCATCCCTCCACACACCCACTCATCACATCCAACCATCCATCATGTCCACCCCTTCCATCCATCCCCCTCCACACACCCACTCATCACATCCAACCATCCATCTATCCAATCCTTTCCACCCATCACATATACCCGCCCATCCATCCACCAACCAATCACATTTACCCACCCATCCATCCACCCTACCATCACATGTATCCATCCATCCGCCCTCCCTCCCATTCATCACATCCATCCATCCATCCCTCCATCCCATCCATCCATCCATTCATTCTTTTCACCCATCACATATACCCGCCCATCCATCCACCCACCAATCACATTTATCCATCCATCCACCCTCCCTCCCATTCATCACACCCATCCATCCTTTCCATACACCCATCCACTCATCTACCCACCTATCAAATCCATCCTTTCAATCAGTCCACCCACCCACCCATCACACCTATCCGTTCCATCTATCAATTTCTTCCATTCATTTTCCACCCAATCAACCAAAACAATCCATCCCAACAAAATCACCCGCCTGTAACATCCATCCAGGACCAGATGTGCTGTAAAATTCTCATTCGTCAATTTTAAAAAGTGCAATAAACATGTATTTATCACATATATATATTATAAACATCTCCTGAAGAACAGCGGCAGCTGGGAAAACGTTAGAGATCGATCGCAGATTTGTTTTATTTTTTTTTCTTTATATATAAACTTTTAAACCATCAGTTATAAGTAACTACCTGTTAATATAACTCAAATCTTCATTTAATCCGTACACTGAAGAAAAACAATTGTGGAAATGAACGGATATGGGTAAGATAGATGAAAATGATGATTGAATGTGAAGATATCAGAATGATATGAGTGCTGAGTTATCAAATGTGAAGATATAACGAGGGTGCTGAGTGAATGAATTCAAATAATTAATGTGGTTTGGAGATGTGATAATGATTTGAGGATGTTTGTAATGTTGAGGATGAAGATAGTATATTGTATGTATGGTTGATGATTAAGAGAAGGATGAGGATGGTAACAGCGAGAATGATAATAAGGAAATAATTATGTAATGTGTATTGCATATGAAAAACTGAATAAAAATAAGTTATATAAATGATAATAACATTTTTAAATTCATTTAGAATTATTTGTCATCATCTGACATGGGCATATCTTTTAAAATCTAAAACGTGTATGCTAAGACGCTACCTAAAGCCAAGTCTCCTTCCCCTTTCCTTGCAGACACTACCGACTGACAGCGTGATCGATAAAAACGCAAGCAAGATGAGGCACAGTCGGGAGATATCTGAGATATCTCATCGGAAATAAAATAATATTGTATTATCAAATTTATGAAATGAAAAAGGCATGTTCGCAATTGTTTCAGCCAAATAATTTAAAATGCCATTTCATGATACCACAATGCTTTTAGCATCGCAAACACGAAACCAATTGGGTGCATATATCCCATTTGTGGCCCTCGGATGTGATTTGAGATAAATTCTTTCTTTCACTTTCGAGATACCAGCTGCCTTCGTAACCCAGACAATGAGTACACACGGAAAAAAACCACCCTCGTTCTTTCCTTTGGTAAAGTTGCAGAGTTGATCAATTAGGATTTACACCGTATATATGTCGGTAGTCAAGATAGAGTTAAAGGCCATCACCAAGCATTTGAACCCTTTCATGACTTATTTATGGTTAGTGGTTTGAGGAAATTCAGACATATTTTGTATTCCTATTTATTACTACTCTGGTGCATTTTAATATAAATATTGTCTTTCCCATTTGTGGCCATAACTCTGTCAATTAAGTCCAGCATTGGACATGACGTTTGTTGCGCTATTTACAAATTTTAACAACACACACACACCCTCATACAAATATAACCTGATATACACTGTTTGATAAAAAAAAAATATGAGAAAACACGCATCGCATCTTAAATTCCACACGAGTTATGTCTTCATTTTGATAAATTGACAAAATCTTGACAAATCTAGGAGAAGTATTTGATACTACACGCTAGCAAAAGTGATCAAGATTATGTTTTTCACTGGACAAGAGTAATAATTCACAGATTGGCAACGTATCACTGGGTTTGAAATATCCCAAAAATACAGACATTCACACCCCCCCCCCCCCCACACACACACACCCTCACACAAACACAAAGAGCTCATTATATAATGTGAGGCTAGCCTTGACCGACCTTAGTCACAATAGGACGTTAAGCCTAGTTTACCAGAGAATCACTGAGTTTGTTCTTGACTTTACATTCCTCCCATTTCTGGGTATGCGACTATAATCTGAATGAGAAATTTACTTGCTGGGATCTTATTTCTTCCCTTGGTTCTTTCTGACTCCCTTTCACCTTTGGCCTGGATCGAGTTGATGTGTTCTGTCCCTGATCGAATCGATTAACCCGTAAATGTGACAGTTTTCTACTAAACGTCGGAAATGTCTGTCTGTCACTGGAATCGTTGGGTTGTTTGGTGTGTTCTGGCTGTACGATTCAATGCGATATCACTATTGTTGCAATATTGGTTCGGTTCGCTTAGCTCAGGTTAAGTATCATACGCGGGCGCGTGTCAAGTACCGGAAGTTGTGTAACATGTGCTTAGTTCAATAAATGGATTCAAAGAGTTAGCACTTGTTCGTGTGATCAAGGGCTCAAATCACAACATGGTGTCAGATTGAACAACTGTGGTGATTTCCTGGTGATATAAGAGGAACAACAACATCGAATAGTCCAGATGGCAAAGTTCCAGTCCCCAGAAAAGTTCGATTTTAGCCGTCCAAGCGGATGGCAAGGGACCGCAACCAAACTATACAAGGATGAGGATGCAGTGCAGATAAGTGCATTAATTTACGTTGTGGGCAGTCAAGCCGAGTATGTATTTAAGAAATTGGTATTCGATGTCGCCGGTGACGAGGATAAATATGACAAAGTGATCGAGGAATTTCACAATTATAATAATTCATTCCCAAACGAAACATAATCCACGAACGAGCACGTTTTCATCTGCGGTCATAGGCACCAGGAGAATCTGACCAGGACGAGTTTGTGAGGGATAGGGTAGTAATCGGACTTTCTGACCGGAACATTTCTGAAAATATACAGATGAAAGCAGATTTGATTTTAGAGACTGCCATTCAAACTGCTAGGCAAGCAGTGTTAGTAAAGTCACAGATTCGAGATCAAGGGGTCATAAGCATGTTGAAGAGGTGAAAAAGGGGAGACCATCTAAAAAGAAAAACAACCTAAGTACCCATCAACAGGCTCAAGGTCACCAATATAATAAACATTCTCACAACGATAGGGGTACCTCCAGCCCTGTGCTCGCTCGCACGGACAGAATAAATGTCCAGCTATGTCCAGAAGGCGATGTAGAGCTTGCGATAAAATGGGTCACTTCGCGTGTTGTTTTCGAACTGTAAAGGAAGTGACAGAGAAGGAAGAGTTCTTCCTGGGCGCCATAGCATCATGCTACAGTTATGAAAAGGCATGGGAAGTTACCCTCAAGGAAGGAAACACCTCCACAACATTTAAGATAGACACTGGAGCAGACACCAGCGTAATATCTCAAGCGACATATAACAAACTTTACCCTAGACCAAAGTTGTCCCCCACTGGCTCAATACTCCAGGGTCCAGGAGGAAAGGTACTTCCCTCAGAAGGGACTTTGACTGTGTAGTTAAATTGAAGGGGAGAAAATTCAAGTTTCCAATCTGCGTGTTGAAGGGATCAAGTTCTAGCAATTTGCTCGGACGGAATGTCGCGCACCAAATGGGGCTAGTGGTGAGAGTAGAGACAGTAACGGACGACTTGTTTGGAACAACAGGACTGCTGGCATGTGAACCAGTAAGTATTAAACTTAAGGACCATGCTGTTCCCTATTGCGTCAGTTCCTCAAGCCGAATACCATTCCCATTACTGGAAAAGGTGAAAACCGAACCTCGTCGCATGAAAAAAGATGGTATCATAGAACGGATGACAGAACCAACAGACTGGTGTACCTCCATGGTCCCAGTGGTGAAAAAAGTCTGGAATGATCTCAAAAAACTTAATGAAGCTGTGAAGAGAGAACATTTCATGCTACCAACTCTAGAAGATATAGCTCCCAGGCTAGCTGCAGCTAAAGTATTCTCCAAGTTAGATGCCAGCAGTGGATTTTACCAAGTCCCCTTGAATACGGGGAGTAGTCGGCTCACTACCTTTATAACTCCTTTTGGACGGTTCGCCTTTCGTCGTGTCCCCTTCGGCATTACATCGGCACCTGAAATCTTCCAGCGCAAAATGTCTTAAATGTTGACTGGTCTGAAGGGAGTCGAGGTAATTATTGGCGATACGATAATTTATGGAAACTCACAATAGGAACACGATGAACGTCTAGCCAAAGTTTGAGACAGGATCAGAGAATCAGGCCTTAAGCTTAATAAGGAAAAATGTGAGTTTGGGAGGTCTAAACTGGAATACTTCGGTCACGTGGTCAGCGGAGACGAGGTCAGCGTTAACCCCAATCGCGTCGAAGTTATTAGGGGACTCGAGCCATCAAAAGACCTTGCTGAGCTGCGGAGAGTCATGTAGGACGGTTTATTCCAGATCTCTCAACAATACTACGACTCATGACAGACATCTAGAAGTCTAATGTTGTATGGCAAGGGACTCCTAATCAGCAAGGTCCATTTAAGAAGATAAAGAGTTAACTGACCAGTACTCCGACGTTGATATTTTATGGTCCAGACAAACCAACGTTTGTCAGTGCTGACGCCAGCAGTTATGGCCTGGGTGGTGCACTATTCCAAAAGGATGGAGATGAGCTCAAGCCAGTAGCATTCTGCTCTCGCACCATAACTACCGCGGAGTCACGGTATGCGCAAATTGAAAAGGAGTGTTTAGCGTCTGTGCGGGCCTGCGAGAAATTTGAACGTTATTTGATGGGACTAGAGTCTTTCAAATTATTCACTGATCACAAACCTTTAGCACCACTTATCAACAATCAGGACCTAGACAAGATACTTCTGAGATGTCAACGACTCCTTATGCGTCTGAGGAGATTTACTCCGATTGCAGAACATGTGCAAGGGAAGCTCCTGGTTGTTCCGGATACTTTGTCGAGGAGTCCTCTCGAGATATCTGAGGTTCCTTCAGATGAAGAGGTAGAAATGTTTGTAGACTCGGTTGAATCAACATGGCCTATTTCAGACCACAAACTGACTCGGATATGACAAGCTACAGCAGAGGATTCACAGCTCGCGAAAGCTCAGAGACTTACTAAATCTGGCTGGCCGGATCGTGAAAACTCTTTCCAGAATATGGAAGGCTATTTTGCGGTGCGAAACTTGCTGCTTTACAGACACAGGATCGTTATACCTGCCTGTTTATAGGAAGAAATTCTGGAAACACCTCATGAAGGCCACCCCGGTATTACTAAGTGTCGCGAACGCGCAGCAACATGCGTGTAGTGGCCCAACATCGGTAAGGATCTCAAGAAAATAGTGGAAAAATATTCTGTCAGGAGAATAGCCCTAACCCAAAGGACAGAACCGTTGAACGTTACCGTTCTACCAGAGATACCTTGTCAGAAGATCTCCGCAGATCTTTGTGATTTCAGAAATAAAAGTTACCTAGTGGTCATGAACTACCATTCACGGTTCCTGGAGATTGCCCACCTATCCAATATAACCAGTGGCCAAGCCATCGGCAAATTAAAGAACACATTTGCGCGATTCGGAGTTCCCGAGGAGCCAGTGTCTGATAATAGTCGACAGTTTACTGCAAACGAATTCAGCACATTTGCTGAGAAGTACAACTTTGTTAAGACTTTAACTAGTCCTCACTACCCGCAGGCAAACGGGGAAGCGGAGAGCGGAGTGAAGATTGCCAAACGGATTCTGGAACAAGACGGCATCTTCTTGGCGGCCATGGCATACAGGGCGACACCTATCGCCTCGATGGGGGCAAGTCCAAGTCAACTGATTATGGGACGACAGATAAGGACCCCAGTACCAGTTTTTCCCAAAACATTGAACCCAAAATGGCCAAGTAAGAAACGTATTGATCAGCAGGACAAAAGCTACAAGGAGCGGCACAAGGCTCAATATGATCGTCACAATGCGGTGCGTACATTACCTGAACTCGAGCCTGTAGACACAGTTAAGCTAAAACTTGACAACCAGAAACTGTGGAGTTCACAAGGGATCGTCGAGATGACCAATCGTAGACGACGAACTTATAAGGTCAGAGCATCACAAGGTGTTTCCTGGAGGAACCGACGACACTTATGGTTGACTCGACGCGGATCTAAGCTCTTCGATGTTCCGAAGTAATGCAGGGAGCTGGAAACCCTGTGCTCTTGGACAAGCCAAAGTCCGAAGTGATTCCAACCTAATGTCCCACCTGGGAACACGGTGGATGTTTTCAAGGAGGGGGACATTCCAGACTGCGACAATGAGTGTTCATCAGTGCTAGACTCTGATCGTGATCGTGATCTCGCGCGCAGTGACAATCCAATAACCAAGTCTATTACTAGGCGCTTTTGAAACCTAGGCGTTTCGATGATTTTTTTAGTTCAAGCTAAGGCATAGCTGTTTATATATGTCAATTGATCGATAAAGACATGGCTAAATGATTAATATGGACATGGTTAAATGTTTATTACATGTAAAAATTTAGTGTTTTAAAGAGTTAATTGATAACTTTGTTTCCTTTAAAAAGAGGGAGATGTTGCGAAATTTGTTCGGTTCGCTTAGCTCCATCCTCTATATTCCAGGGGTGACGATCACATACGATCTCTACACCCCTGGACTATCTCATAGTAAAACTGGAGGCAACAGAATAGAACAGGTAATTCAGTCCTTTGATATCAATCAAAAGAGGCGTATAATGGTACACTGTGGTCGACTATGTGGCTTTGAAGCTGGGCCTCGCTCTCTCTGTAGTCTTCAAAGGAATTCTTTGCAGGCTTGTGATTGGTCAGATATTTTCTTCTGAACTGCCTTCAGTTTTACTATGAGATAGTCCAGGGGTGTCAGTTATGGTAACCCCTGGAGTATCGAGGATGGCTTAGCTCAGGTTAAGTATTATACGTGTGTGCGTGTCAAGAACCGGAAGTTGTGTAACATGTGGTTAGTTCAATAAATAGATTCAAACAGCTTGCACTTGAACAAGTGCTAGCTCTTTGTGATTAAGGGCTCAAATCACAACAATTATAAAATGGAAAAGAGTTAAACAAGGAGATAAAGCATAAATATACCAAAGGTTCCCAAACACACAACAAAGCATACACGGAGGGACGTCCTTGGTTGGCTTGAATGATATTAATAGCTAATATGAATTAAGCATAATGTATGGAACTAACCAACCAAATAAACGAAGCACATGTGTTTGCCCATACATTTTGTCGATTACTCGATGTAATTAAAACAGCAACACACCAACAATCAAAACATCAGCTTCCTTGTTCTGTTTTAAAATACAAGTGTGTTTTGGGGACCTTTGATACATTCGCATTCTAGGCTCTTGTGATAAGACAATTATTGTCAATATGTGATAGTGCAATCTCACTGAAGCATACCGCGGGAAACGCGGAGCAGTTTATCTAACACGGCACATTTTATTGTGTACGAACCAACTAACCGTCCTACTTCCAGTATACTGCGGGAAACGAATACTTCACTCAGATGAGAAGAGAGAGTATCCAATCATAAAAAAGTTAAACTATATCATTTTGCAGAGAGGAGATCGTGTGGACTTGTTCCACCCAACCTGTGGGGTAGGTATTGTTCTACTCGTGTTACCATACTTTAAACTGACCGTATAGCGACAGGATCGACGTTTCTGTTAAATAAATTACTTTATTAAGGTAAAATGAACTTTTCTATATAAGAGCAACTTTAGAAATGATCAGTTTTAGATTCACAAAGAAATATAATGGAATATCTATTTCTAAGGATATCATCATCTGTACTTTGCACATTTTTTATATTTAAAACGTTTCTGTTAAGACGCTACCGAAGACAAGCCTCCTCTCCAACCCCACCTTACACACCACCGACTGGAAGTGTGATCGATACAAAGGCAAGCATACTGAGGCACAGTCGGGAGATATGTCACAGAGAAATTTGAAATGTTCTGTAACTGTAAAAGTTATCTATAGATGTGTTGATAAGTTTAAAATCTGCCCTAAGAGATTATGGTCTTATTTGTTGAGTGACCACCAATTATATATAGGATTCCCATGTACAGGAGGCAATGGTGTCATTAATAAGCTTAAGTAGATATATTTCTGTCGAAATATTGTCAAGTCGTTTAATTGTGATAACATCTTTTATGCTATTAATCTTGATTACATCCGGGTTTACCTATTGGACAATGGTCATTTTAATACAAAAGCCAATTCCTGTTTCGTTGGATCCCCAACCTTCAAAGCGGCCACTACGGATATTTGACGAGATTTCTTGGAATAACAAATTGTGAACTGTGAGTGTGAACGTTGTTCAAATCGTGGACTTTTATTTGCTGATTTAGTGTCTACGTCGGATTACCACTACGAGTGAACTTAAAGTTTGTTTTGTGCAATGTGCAACTATTTTGTTTATTGATAATCTGGGAACCAAATACAATTAAGAAGCAAATACCAATTTAATTCTTCGTTTTCTGTCCTGCTACTTTAACTCATTATCAACGGTCCGAACCGAAGCTGAAAACAACACACATTTTCCTTATTAAATATATCTCTTTTGGAATAAAATCATCCAGAATATTTATCATCAAAGTTATAAAATGAAATTCAATACACTTATTGCAATTGCTTATTTGACACACTATTATGTGATGCCACAGAGCGTAGGAATTGCAAAAAGTCAATGCTCTAAGAGAACATATATGATATCCCATTCGTGGCCCATGGAAGTGATTTGAGATAATTTTTTGCATTTTCCAGAATCCATCTGCTCAGAGGAGAGGCAATTAGTACATGCGGATAAAAACCTCTTACGTGTCAAGATGGCAGGAGTTGATCAATAAAGATTTATACATCTATGGCCAACAGATAGTAGAAGTATGTCCTGATGTGAACAGGCACAATTTAATCCCATTCGTGGCTTATTTGTCTTACGAGCACGTGAATATTGAAAATAGTTGTATTCCTATTTATCACTTCTCTTGTGCAGTTTAAAAGTACATCGATTATTTGTTACTATATATCAAATTTATTCTGCTGCTGATGCGGAGCATACGCTGTGTGCACAAAATATACCAAAACTGTATAATTTAATACATGACTCCGAAACATTAAACCAAATACTCCGACAGGCAATACATTGTAACACAAATCACGATGGTTTTAGCAGCGTTAGATACTGGTGAGTATAATGCCATGTTTATTTCGCGCACTCTTTGTGATCCGCATTCATTTTCTCTTTAAATGCATATTTTATTCCTATTTCATTTTTCTCTGCAACCACACTATAAAGCCTTACATTACGTAGTTGGCGTTGTTCGGCGCATGTCTGCTAGCCACTTAATTGGACGTCATTACCACTGCTTAAATATTGAACCAAGCGTCCAAGCAGCACAACAAACAACTCCTCGACACCAATACGTGTTTATGGTGACAAACAAGCTAGCAATAGATCTGCACCAGTATGTCAATTCAAATACTGGCAAAACACAACCGATTTTTTCAGTGCACCAACCTGAAACAAGTTCTACCTTTAAGCCTCTGAATGAAAAAGGCGACCAAATTTGGGATTTTATCTTTCTTTTCTAATTGACTTTATTCTTCTCAATGTGTCCCTTGATATCATCTCACGTTTGCTTTCAGTTGAGCGTTCCTAGATTCCTTTTCCCAGACGGGATAAGACATAGCATGTGAAATTAGTAGTTTACTCTGCCTAAAGGTTGTTTGTTTGATTAGATCATCGTCCTATTAACAGCCAGGGTAATTAATTAGTGGTCTCCGTGTAAATGGTGTATAGCGTCTGCGAGGCATGATGTGTGTGGTTTTGGTGGCTGCAGTATTCTAATGTATCTCTTTGTAATATATCTACAGACCAAGTACATCCATCCAATTACATTATACTGACAACAAGCAACCAGTCGTCCCACTCCCGTTATGTTAACCGCTAAGCAGAAGACGAAACTATCAATGTTATAGGCATTGATGTGTCCCGTCCTTGAGACAAAACGAAGAGCCTTCTCCACAAGGGTGAAGCGCTCAACTGAAGGCCAAAGGTGAGGCAATGTCAAAGGTGACGTTAGGAAGAAAAAAGACAATAGATAACATCCCAAATTTAGTCGCATATAGGACATCAGGTACAATTTATAACACCCTACCAGCAGAGCCGCCTATGCTTAACAGTCATGATAAAAGGGAGAGGAATGACAGGACTCGTTCTTAATATAGTGTGGTTGAATGGAATGCTCTGTCTTTGAGAATATGTTTCAGCAAGATAACACTTGAAAATGGACAAGAGTTCTAAGAAGAAACAGAAGAATGAATTACCACAGTCCTCATAGTACAAACAAGGAACACACGCATCGCATTGCACACAGGAGAGTACGCCCTTTATTGATCTTTACTATAAATATAGCGCAAAACATGATTGATGAAGTAACTTATTGAACAAAACAGATTTACAGGATTTTGCCCATACCGATACTCATCACGTCTTAGTTTGTTCATACACCACATCTGCTACCCATAGTTGTACTACAGCAAGCTCAAACATAAGTTTGCTATCGCATCAATTTTTGACTGACGAAAGAATGGGAGATAAAAATGAAGCTCTTATCAGATTTGCTATCATCTATTTAACAGCCTTAATATAAGGCGTGTCCGAAGCTGTTTTGTCACATCGAGATAACATTTTACCATATATACCCAATTTAAGGCAAACAAAGTTTTAGACATATCACTTTCATGTCTTCGAGTGTTAAAAAGATTACTAGTATTACAAATGCTTGTTTCTAGGAATATGTAGATTGGAATATGAAATCCTATATTAAAATCAATCAATCTTATTAGTAAACTGCCGGGGAAAATGGAGGGGACTTTAGTGTTTGTTCCCGTCAGCCTGTCTGTCTGTCTGTCTGTCCGGATTTGGATACCAGACGATAACTTGATAAAAAAATCAACGGCTTTTGATCAAACGTCAGACAATGGGAATGAATTTGGGGTCAAAGGGTCAGCTACAAAGGTCACTCTTACTAAAAATATTTTGTTCCACAAAATATTAGTCTCAGACGATAAATTGAGTAAACATCAACGGATTTTGATCAAACTTCACCCAATGGTGGCATATGGAAACATAAAGCTTTGAATTGAATTTGGGGTCAAAAGGTCAACTACAAAGGTCACTTTTACTAAAAAAAGCAGATTTTTACAAAATATTAGTTTTCGGACGATAACTTGAGAAAATATCACCGGATTTTGATCAAACTTCAGACAATGGTTG
The DNA here is from genome assembly GCF_041381155.1 of Argopecten irradians. Classification (NCBI taxonomy): domain Eukaryota; kingdom Metazoa; phylum Mollusca; class Bivalvia; order Pectinida; family Pectinidae; genus Argopecten; species Argopecten irradians. Next base: position 11,026,759 of record NC_091134.1, on the reverse strand, counting down.
CATATGAGAAAATACAGCTTGTGATTGAATTCGGGGTCAAAAGGTCAACTACAAAGGTCACTGTTACTAAAACTATATTGTTTAAAAATTCTAGTTTCTGAATAATAACTTGAGAACACATCAGCGGCATCTGTTCAAATTTTATACAATGGTAACATAGGGGATAACATAGCTTGGGATTTAATTTGGGGACAAAAGGTCCACTTCAAAGGTCACTGTTACTAAAAATACATGCAGTTTGTTTCACAAATGTTCGTTTCTGAATACAGGTATTGAATTTGGGGTCAAAAGGTCAACTACAAAGATTACTGTAACTAAAAACATATTGTTTAAAAATTAAAGTTTCCGGACGATAACTTGAGAACACATCTATATAATTTGTTCTAACTTCATATAATGATAGCATAACTAAACAATAATAACTTGCCATAGATTAGAAAAATCTAATTGACGGCAGAGGTTGCTTGCAACACTTACTGTGAGCTTGTTTCTATAATCATCAATGAATAGGAACCCAGATGTATCCTACGAGTATGCTTATCTCATTTGACGATATCTCTAAGTATAGCGACACTGTTCGAACACATTTAGGTTGATGACTATTGTTTTGAAAACTTCTTTCGAATTCCATGTACATGCCTAAGTCACAAACGTCTCCCGGCAGTACAAGAGAGCTGTGCGACATAATTTAAATCCCAACTTTGACTTGTACGTTTCTAACTCGAAATCGATATTGAAATCACTAACACCATGCTGAATGGCAGTCCTTTGTGCGTTTCGCATTTAATATGATGTTTGATAGTATGTTATATCATTGAGCATTGTCATATGAACGTAACTATGAGTATTAACGTCGTTAGTGATAATTAAAAAACCTCCGTATTTTTGGATATCGTTATATTGGTTTGGGATGACTGTGAATTAAGTTATCAGGAAAGTTGATCTCCCTTCTATCAAATCAACCAAACCGAGAGAAGATATCAACTAAAAGTGGCTCACGGTTCGTCCCCATTGAACCTTCTATAACCGGCTTAGACATTATTGTAAATGTCGATAAATACCATCGTCAGCACTTTGGGAATAGTAGCGATCTGTCATTTTATAAACGTATGTTATTCCATAAACAGCTGGTGGATGTTTTGTTTAGGGTAATTGTTTTATAAATATTACAGATGATTTAAAAACATCCCTTTTTACACTTGACAATAACAAAATGAATCAGAATATTGCTGACGAGTTATTTCGGGACTGAATAATAGAATGCAACAGAATTGCCTGGTATGCATGGATTATGAAATTTTAATAATTCTTAACAAGTGGATTATGAAATTTTAATAATTCTTAACAAGTGAAATTAATCTAAATTCAATAAAATACACAAATTCCAATAAAAATGCCAGAAGATTTCAACCAAGAGCATACAAATACAGACAGACCACGCAGACATAATAAAATCTAAAAACTGATATACGGGGAACACCATCATTAGGCATTACCATGGTAAACCATTTACATATTATCATAGTAAACCATTTATATATTACCCTGGTAAACCATTTATATATTACCCTGGTAAACCATTTATATATTACCCTGGTAAACCATTTATATATTACCCTGGTAGACCATTTATATATTACCCTGGTAGACCATTTATATATTACCATGGTAAACCATTTATATATTACCATGGTAAACCCTTTATATATTATCATAGTAAACCATTTATATATTGTAAACAATTTATATATTACCATGGTAATATTACCCTGGTAAACCATTTATATCTTACCCTTGTAAACCATTTATATATTACCATGGTAAACGATTTATACATTACCATGGTAAACCATATATTACCAAGGTAAACCATTTATATATTACCCTAGAAAACCATTTGTCGCACCTCGGACAGAAATGTTCCCAAATGATTGACGGAGAGCCGTCACGTGGTGACTTTATAGGGGGTCAGCAAATTTTATTATGGTGCAATATGGCGGCTGTCGCCCTCGCTTCAAAATTTCAACTCACTCTCTCCAACTAAATATACCATTTCTTAAATCTTAGGTAGGAAAACACAACAATTAGTTTAGTCACATAAAACTAAGCCTTTGAAGGGACTCTATGGCCATCATACAGCCAACAGCAGTCTTTACCGAACTGATACTTCGTGTTTTGGAGAGTCTGAGGTTGTAAGTGTTTCTAGGATTCGGCAGTGATGCTAGTGACATCATAAGCTGTCACACTTGGATTTGTCATCAACTTTCGTATCTTCATACAATTGTTTCGTCATTCTATGAATTTTTGGGGATGTAAGGGAGGACATGATTCAGCTAGTTTCGACCACTAGGAATTCGCAGTGATGTGATGGCGACATTACTGAAAGTCAATTGCAAATACATACAATGTATATGTGTTTCAAGGACACGTCAGTGATGTTGGGGTCGGCAATCTTCTGTTTCTTCCTTCAAGGACTCCTTAATGAGGCTAATGATCATGCACAAAAAAAAAAAAAAAAAAAAAAAACAAAGCATCAGCAATTAATTAAAAGACAACTTCCCACCAAGCTGTATCCTGTCTCTATGTTTGGAAGCCACTGTAATTAGACCAAACTGAATGCAAATAAAAAATGATAAGATAACATGGTGCAGCTAATAGAACAAAGCATGTCACACCATTATGACACAAACATTTGTTTTAAAATTGTGAATACTATATACATATAAGTACATATGTAAAAGAGTAACATGTCCATGTGATGGTTAATATTAATATATATATAAAAAGATATATATATATATATATCAATACAAAGCAATGAATTATGAAATCAGTTGTTTCTTTAAAACATTCGGGTTATGCCCTTTTAAATGAAAACAGGATGCGATGAGCAAGAATACAGAAGAAACTAGGCCGGATTTCTAAAGACTTTATTTGAAGATCCGATGTCTTAGAGCTATAAATAGCCACGTACCAGGAAGTTACACATTAAAATGTGAAATATACCTAAGCTATTAAGTTGAAAGTTAACACTATTAACTAACCTTTTCCGTCGATAACTTATTATACAACTTCATAGTTGAGCTAATATAACTATTATGACATTTATGGGAAATGCTTATCAGACAATTTAATACTGAACGCCGCGATATATGATTTAACGGCAGCCAGTGTAAACAACATGGAAACACAATATCATTCCCATGTTCGTTATCCAATTAAACTGTCTAGTAAACAGTCTGGGTTCTATATAAGTCAGTGAGTGTGTGTTAATGGTGTCACCTTTCAGAGGAATCCATGGGAGTAGTCTATGTAACCACACAGTGTATTTATATAGTGCTTGTTATTCTGCCCAATTAAAACTACCCTATCAACAAGGCATTCCATTACATTTTTAATGGTAGATTGTGGTAAATGCTTTTTGAAGAGTTTTAACTGGAGGTTGTATCTTTAAAATTTTGAATGGAAGATAATGATAATGGCACCTTTTAATGTCATATTGTTAGCATTGTGACACCGATATTCACTGTTAACACTGTCATGTTTTAATGTCAGATTATGATCACTGTCATGTTTTAATGGCAGATTATGATCACTGTCATGTTTTAATGGCAGATTATGATCACTGTCATGTTTTAATGGTAGATTATGATCACTGTCATGTTTTAATGGTAGATTATGATCATTGTCATGTTTTAATGGTAGATTATGATCACTGTCATGTTTTAATGGCAGATTATGATCACTGTCATGGGATTTAATGGCAGATTACGATCACTGTCTGGCATGTTTTATGGCAGAATATGATCATTGTCATGTTTTAATGGTAGATCCTGATTACTGTCGCTTTTTAATGTTAGATAATGATCACTGTCATGTTTCAATGGTAGATTATGATCATTGACATGTTTTAATGGTATATTATGATCATTGTCATGTTTTAATGGTAGATTATGATCATTGTCATGTTTTAATGGCAGATTATGACCATTGACATGTTTTAATGGCAGATTACGACCATTGTCATGTTTTACTGGTAAATTATGACCATTGACATGTTTTAATGGTAGATTAAGATCATTGTCATGTTTTAATGGCAGATTATGATCACTGTCATGTTTTAATGGCAGATTAAGACCATTGTCATGTTTTAATGATAGATTAAGACCATTGTCATGTTTTAATGGCAGATTAAGACCATTGTCATGTTTTAATGGCAGATTACGACCATTGTCATGTTTAATGGTAGATCATGATCAATGTCATGTTTCAATGGTAGATTATGATCATTGTCACTTTTCAATGGTAGATTAAACGATACTTGGTGTCCATTGTCAATGTTTATGGCAAATCGTGATTTGGTCTGATTGAGCAGTCGAATGCCTATATAGAAACGACATGCCTATTCTGCGCAGTTATTTAAGCCTTGTTTTCATTAGGATTAAATTACTACTGAATGCTACTGTTTCCATTCTTTGCTTTGTCCGAGGCGCCATTCAAACAACATCTATTTGTAGTTATACGATTCTGTTAGTTTGAGGTATACTGCTAAGTGATTTTGGTGGTATAGTTCAATGATATCACACTAGTATTTCGGTGTAAGCTATATTCTCTATTGGAGCCAAATAGATATTTGGAGATGGTCTCTTTACTTCTAAAAAAAACTTCTTTCTATAACCATGTTATAAGCCATAGCCAATAGAGAACTTTTTTTATTAGAAACGCCGGACTAGCACTTGAGGACGACGCAAAACAGAAAACTGTTGCAGGATCTAGCATTATTTTTGGATTTGTGATTAGAAAAGCTCATCGTCTTATTTCCAAAGGTCACAATTGTAAAATGTTTTCTTTTTGCTCATTTCATGCAATACCATATGCCATATATATACTATTCAACGTTTTTAACGAGACTTTTTCTCTTTCCAAAACTGAAAAACATTCTCGTAAATACAGTATGTATGTATATACATTTGTATAACGTAATTGTATGTCTATTTTCGATAACACTTAGATCTATAAATGTACTCCAGAAATACGGCAATTACCAAGGAATGTTTGTGTGTTTCTGTAAAGGAACCAAGGAGAAAGTCATATGGTGTTGGGCAAAAGATAAAAGCGACAACAGAGTCTAACGTATTCTCCACCTGCTCATTATTTCAGGTGAATATCATCCTCCATTCCCAGGCTTGGGGAGCTCTGAAGCGGAAGCAAAGCTGCAATCCTTCACACGGAATCCTGCAGACAACAGTCATCAGCTGGCTACACAACATACGGTACTTTTGGGGCCCACGAAGGGAGATTTGTTTACAAGTAGTGCCACGACTCCACGTGGGGGTACCTAAGGTAGTCGATGAATAGAATATCATATTCAGTGACATATATAATCAAATTTTACAAATAACTGGTTCAAAATCACAGATTGCGCATTATGTTCACATAAAACGAAGCATTAAATATATTTCCTACCATACCCTTCACAATAATAACAATCTGATGCAATATCAACTGTGTTATAACGCGATAAGGAAACCTTATGAGCAGCAACAACAGGCTGATGTGGAAAAAATAATATTTATTTACCTATATTATCATATGTATTTACCTGTATTATCCTATGTATTTACCTGTATTATCCTATATGTATTTACCTGTATTATCCTATATGTATTTACCTGTATTATCCTATATGTATTTACCTGTATTATCCTATATGTATTTACCTGTATTATCCTATATGTATTTACCTGTATTATCCTATATGTATTTACCTGTATTATCCTATGTATTTACCTGTATTATCCTATATGTATTTACCTGTATTATCCTATGTATTTACCTGTATTATCCTATATGTATTTACCTGTATTATCCTATATGTATTTACCTGTATTATCCTATGTATTTACCTGTATTATCCTATATGTATTTACCTGTATTATCCTATATGTATTTACCTGTATTATCCTATATGTATTTACCTGTATTATCCTATATGTATTTACATGTATTATCCTATGTATTTACCTGTATTATCCTATATGTATTTACCTGTATTATCCTATATGTATTTACATGTATTATCCTATGTATTTACCTGTATTATCCTGTGTATTTTCTTGTTTTATTGAATCTTTTTAGCTTTCTTTTCTCATTTCTTTTTTCATTTCTTTACACAAACAAATACTCATTTATTTAGTCTCATTAGAGTACACATTTTGTTTACCCCAGACGAAAATGTCTGGTGACATATATCGAGTAAAGATGAGGAGAAGTCTCAAATGTTCATGTGTGACTAGGCAAAGCCTTCCCAATATAATGGCAGCATGCAATTATGAAACCACTGTCATTAAAAAGCTATTAGTATTTACATATATCCATCTCCCTGTCTGTCTCGATAGGTAAGTGAGTAATGAAATATAAAAAAATAGATATGAATTTAATATCATTGCATTAATGTCTTGCGTAATCTAACGGCCAGCTGTGTCGTCCATCTCACAATTAGTATATCAAGGACAACTCCAGCTCTAACGGGGCGTATACAAATCGATATCAAGATATTAACTTCATACTATTGTACTATAAGGGATTTTTCCTACGTGTCGACACACAACTAATTTCAGATGATTAATAATGCAAATGTTGTAGAATTTATTAAAATGTTTTTAACTATACTGTTATAATATAAAACATACAAAGTAAAAACAAATGTATGTACCATGCAATTAAGTGTCTAACGTTCGCCGGAGAAGACATGAATTAAGAAACACATCAATTTTTATTTTCGAGTAAATTTGAAATCCAATATGGTCACCACAGCTGAAGCTTGCCAGAAATGATGCTGACATAGTTCCGACCAAGTGTTATTATTTTTCAGGTCTTATCCGAATTCCAAGATTGCTGCCATGCTATGTTTAGACTCTCCCAAAACATTCCCATGTCTGTCCAAAATCTAAGGTGGTCGCCAAAGTCACCATTTTGAAGAAAGGTATTTAATTCTCTACCTATTCGATTGATTCCAAAGTAAAAACAAATGTATGTACCATGCAATTAAGTGTCTAACGTTCGCCGGAGAAGACATGAATTAAGAAACACATCAATTTTTATTTTCGAGTAAATTTGAAATCCAATATGGTCACCACAGCTGAAGCTTGCCAGAAATGATGCTGACATAGTTCCGACCAAGTGTTATTATTTTTCAGGTCTTATCCGAATTCCAAGATTGTTGCCATGCTATGTTTAGACTCTCCCAAAACATTCCCATGTCTGTCCAAAATCTAAGGTGGTCGCCAAAGTCACCATTTTGAAGAAAGGTATTTAATTCTCTACCTATTCGATTGATTCCAAGCTTGACCTGTTACCGTAAAGGCCTTGGGCCTCTTGTTTTCTTCTTCGACACACACGCAGTATGATGTTTTGTTGATCTTTTCTTCTCCCTAAAGTCATATACGGTATAGGGGAGAAAACTCGTCTACCAACATCGTTTCAGCATTCAGTTGTGACGATATTATGTTGGTTGCGTCAGTGGCAAAACAAATATCGTCGTGACTTTGAAATGTCGTTGCTGAATTATAACATGAATATCTTTCAATTACTCTTTTTGGAATAAAATTGTCTATTCGTCGTTTCATAATGTATGTATAATTCATTTCAGGTTGATTTGGATATCTACCATGATAGAAGACTCCATGATATGTTACTATCAAATATCGAAAATTATTTTTTTAAAACCGTATTGTAAATATCCAATGTATTTATATCCATTACTGCATGGTGGATCTGTGGTAACTCCTCATGATGGTATGGTGTAATAAGTGGTAAAAGTTGGCGGACGGAATTTGTTCAAGAAGGTAGGTTACAGTTTGAACTATGTTTTCGATGATTTATACAATATCCTGACCGTAACCATTTTGCGTTGTGATTTGTGATTTTATGCATTTTGTTTAAAAAATGGAAACGAGAAATGTTGTATGAAATATAATTAATAATCGGTAACCTTTGTATTAATTTGGAAAGTCAGATTGGAAATTAGTTTATTAAGGTTTCATTATATCCCCTTGAAGAATATTCGTATTTCAAAATGGCTACCATATTGAGAGAATCCCGTCTTTTCTGAGTTCAGGATGACTTATAGTCGTCACGTTTCGTTCGTCGTCATCTGCCGTTAACTTTCCACATTTCGTTCTACCAGTGCGACAAAGTGTTGTTATTTTCGGATTGACCAAAATCCAAGATGGCCGCCACATTTTTCTCAAGTTCTACCATCGCGATTTGGCTGAAACTTGCATGAAATGATCCTGACATGGTCCCGACAAAGTGTTGTTACATCTCAAATCCCAAATCGAAGATGGCTACCTTGACACTATATCTAATAATTTCATATATGATTATTGCCAAGGTAGTCAGATGACCGTTAAGGCTCTGGGGCCTCTTGTTATGGATCCATACTTCTATCGGTTTTATCATTTGATGGCCATAGCTGACAAACAGCAAATACGGCAAGTATTTTGATAGTTTTAGACGTGTAAATAGTATGGCACTACGATAAATTCTTCTTTTGTCGCCATTCTGAAAGCCAAGCTCGCCGCTTAGATCTATTCCTTCAGCATTCATGTCGCTGTATATGAAAGTCAAAAGTGAAGCTCAAGAAAATACAATCTCGATAGACGCCACAAAATGTTCACCTTTCATTGGATGTTTCTACTACCCCAGAATCTCCTCGAAATAGCAACTGGCTAAGTCATTGCCCTTCTATACATACATTTCAGTTCATGTCTCATGTCACATCGACCAAATCCAGCCATATGCTGTTTTCCAGAGTGGATTCACACTTGGTTTCCTGCAACTGCCCATCACGTCCAAAGGTACAACCTACATGTTGAACAGGCAGGAACACCCGTATATCTAGTCTCCACTTATTATGTCTTTAGCCAACCATCCATTCGTTATCTTCTTTTCTATGTTTTCTATCTTATGCCTTTCCCCAGTGTTGCTTCCAATGTAACTGTCAATTGGCCAGCTATGCCCATATGGGAACATCCGAGCATAAATTTGTCTGAATAATGTCTGAGAACACAATCCACCATGCTTCTTATCTGTATGCATAATTCCTTTTGAACTATAGCAGAAGACTACCGTCCATTCCAGAACTTCATCAAAGATGATTAAAGTACCAGTATACCTTTGTTGGCTGCCGCTCCTGTTCTTTCTCTTTCTTAGACCAAGAATGGATGACCAACATAGTGTCGGTGATCCTCAAACATGTCTCTAGACTCTTATTATAGGCGGAAACATACCGTTTCTTTCATGTTATTAACTCATCGTCATCGCCAGTCTTAGCTTCGTCACATTGAAATCCGTAGCCAGGAATACGAAACCATTGAGATACTCTTGACCACTTTGTCAGTAACACACTGACTGTTAATTTAGTAGCATTATTTTCAATGAAGTGAAGTCATACACCATAAGTGGTCATGCCAGGCGAGGTAGAAGCTCATGCCTAGATAGCAAATCCTTACTATGGACTTACCGATGGGGTTGGGAAGGAGGATCCCATCTTGAGTACTTCCTGTACCTGGACATATATCTCCTGATATTTTTGGAATCGATCAGTCTTACATCAAACCGGTATTCCAAATATAGGAAATTTCTTCACCCTTGATCTACATCGACCATATCACTGAGACTCGATCTGTTTTGGTGACTAAACTTGGTGATTCTTCCATATTTTCATTGTCTCCCTAAGTGCTAAAAGTCTATATCCACCGGACGTGTGTTTGACGCCACTGTTAGGGAAGTCGAATCCTCACTGATATCTTAAAAGTCCCTGGTCTGTTTTTGTTTGTTTTATTAGATTAACGTATTATTAACAACCTAAAATTACTATACGTACTCAAAGAGTAATACTGCCACGCTGAAGTGATGTCTCGGCAGTGCATCGAAATATGTTTTAGCTAAGAGTTCATAAAGAGGGTCGGCGACTGTGTTGTGCGGTGCCTCTGGCGACTGGTTCGTGCTTTACAACTATAATGTGAGTGTGTGGGGTGGGGTATGCGGTGTCTCTGGCGGTATACGCAATATAGTAAGAAGCATTTGTAAGTTTTGTGAACTTCATCGTGATTTTTTCTTTCTTGTTTTTTTTTTGATATGTGTTATTTTTATGTCTGATTCATCAAGATATTAAAAAAATCATTTATAAAGAGATAAAAATGGGAGAAAATCATCCGTATTCAAATTAGGTTTACGTAATACAAATGTAAAGGAGTTAATGTAATATTCTGAGTATAATACAACTACTCTGAGAAAATAAGTAATGTAATTATGTCCATTCTCATTGCATTGGTGCAGTGTCCTGTATGTATGCCATTTATATCTGGATGATATTCTAATATTTGTTCAAATAGGTTGAAAAACTTCATGCAATAAAATAATTTGAAATTTGAAGTGATATATAGCACCATAAAAAGTGCTAGAGACATACTATTAGAATATACCGCAGCCTCCCAAAAGATACATTAATTCACACACATTGCATATTGGAGATGTCGTTCTTTATTAACCTTAGTTGTTATTAGGACTTAAGTCAACAAACCAACCAACGTTTGATACTAAGTCAAATCGTTGATATGGTGCGGTATTCATCTACGTGTATCAGCGATGTTCAGTCAAACACCAATGTCAGTGAACCTATGTTTAATCTTTGTCGCCCTGATGGAACATAATACTGTACACCCTTTCTCCAAAATTGAATTTATATATTCATCAACTGCCATTAAAAGTTGCCTTTTGTCTGAGAAGTAAGGCAAACTCTTTCCTTCAGCTCTGTTACAATGTTAAAAGCATCATGCGCAGCCAAATATAGCCATATATATTTTATTGGGATATTTTAAGTCACATGGAGTTGTTCCATACTTTATTCCCTAAATTTAATTTATAGATCTTTATTTGTATTTGTATGAATAAGCTTGTCGAATGAATGGAGCAAATCAAATGTGATGAAATGAAAGCGATCGAGTAAAAGGAGTGAAAGAGCCCTCCTGTGAGAGTCTATATGTTGTAAGAGGGATGAACCCATGGTCCCAACCCTGGCATCCTTCTAATTTGCTGGGGAATAAAATCAATTTTGAAACCTTAAAAAATACTTTATTCCGAAAGCGAACAAAATGGATGCTGCTTAAAACAGAAGTCATATATCTATTTGGTGTATCTTTTATTACTCCTGTAGAAGTATTCACAGAAGTCCTCACACCTACTGCTTTGATACCAAGACAGATTGCGATAATTATGTCTGCAGGATCTGCAAGGGAAATCTTTTTTAGGATTTGCGCATAATCTCTACGACCTATCGCCGATATTAGTTCTCAAGCCATATCTGACCCAAAACAAATAAATTACTGTTTTTTTCTTTATATATGTACAGCTGGTCGAAGTGTTCCACTGTTAAGCCATGGTAACCTCACCAATACTTTTCAGTCGATATTATTTGATGCTAAAATAGGAAACACAACGAACAAGAATGACGGAAGGTGAGTTACATTTCACATCTAATATAAGTTGGGGAAAAAACCTCTATATATCTTTTATAATTGGCTTGTTATCATTTACTGCCTTTTCTTTCCATTACTTTGCCATTTACAATGACATACGGTATTCCTGGTCGTGTACGCTAGTACTTCATCAACCGGACGACGCCGCTACTTTCACCGAGTTACACAGAAAGTGATTTAATAAGACTTTGACATGTTCACTATAAGGGAGATCGATAACTACCGTTTCCTACTCAGTTTGTCATGTAACGCGCGTTTCGTATTAATTTGGGATTCAGTTTCCATTCAAATGACAGAAACAGATCTTAATTAAACTCACGTGGAGAATTCTAGTCTGTTTATGTCATGTAACTGCCAGAGGGAGAGGAGGGGGTACCGCCTTCTTGTAAATTGGAGAGAAAAAAAACCCCGAAATTTCATAGATGTCAGAAAATACTAATCCTTTGGTATTTGTACTGATTCTACCCTAAAGAAACATGCGCATCAAGTCCGTTTTGACGTTGTCATGCAAATGGCGGTTGCAAATTAGTATTATGCCCTTTTGTTGTCTTACCCGTGTGGTATTCTGCCGTTCAGTCGCCCTGTGCCAATAGAACCGCAGACTACTGCGGACATAGTATTCAAATGGAAGGCTGCAGTATGGCCGTGATGTATCTCTTTGTACTCTTGCCCTTTTTACAGTGTTATCTCTGAAGCATGCTGCCACATTAAAAGAAATCAAACGAGCACATCCCATCCAGTCACATTATACTGACAATTGGCAAAATAATTTTTATTGTGAACGTTAACCAGATTTGATTTATAAATAACAATTCAGTCTGAAAACACATTAAAATTTGCACATATATCGGAAACAAACCAGTTGTAATGAAATTAGATTGGTTGGTTTTACTATGATAAGCCAGAAAAGCACACTGTGGTTAAAGGTGTGTGAAATGTACAAACTCGCTCGCTGTACGCCATTACACGGTGTGGTCAGATGTCTTGTTAGTTCGCTAAACCTGCCTATATTATTAGGCTTTTTTTATATATTAGGCAAATATATATTAGGCAAAAAAAAAAAAAATAAATAAATAAAAAAGCCTGATAATATAGGTAGGTTTAGCGGACTAATGTCTTGTATACCAAACTCTGACCCTTACTAGTGTAGTAAAGCACTTTTGTCTAGAACTACTCAAATAGCTTTTATGGTAGTGTGTTTGCCGTATTATGTGCATACTCCTGTCTAAAAACTCCTCGGTGGTTATGTATTGCATTTGTTTAACACACATGGCATTAGCTCTGGTATGAGTGTATTGTACATATTGCACCTTCTGAATGGTATTGCTATACGATATATTTGGGATTTCAACGGTTTCAATTAAAATACTTTACAGTGTCGTAGATTTTTTTCTCTCATAATTTTATGTTTATATGTCGCATGAAACAATATATTTATGCCATATTTTGCTTCGTGGTTACGTAACAGAATAAGCCTCACTTGTCGCTTTACGTCCTTGTCCCGGTTATAAATATGAGCGTAGGACACGCGTTGAGCTACCACTTTTATAGAGTATGGTGTGTCCCGGCTGTTGGAACGAAAGGTGGGAGGTGGTGCGATCATGATAATGTCAGACTGACATGATCTTCTATTGATATAAACACTGCTTAATAATAAAGTGGACTTATCGGTTACTTTGTTTATCCAGAAACATAAATACATAGATTGGAAACTCCTTCGTTTGTCTTTGTTGACAGGCAGCGGGACCTCCGGTTCATAGGCATTTCCCCTTGGCTAACTACTTTAAAATGTATTCTTTTAAACATTATATTTTTGCATCTACACACAGTTTAAACATTAAATCATGGTTTGATGTTAACAGTTTTCCCGATTGATGTTATTTAATGTGATTTTTGAAAGCCTGAAAATCAGCAATTCTACCTGGTTTTTGGAAAATCCGACATTAAAAACCGGAAGTGCATTTTGTTTTATTGATATATAACTTAAAAGCATTATTTTTTCTATCCAAAATTGTACTCAAACCATCTAAAAAGTACTGAACTATCAACACATCAAACTTGTTTGCTTTATTTAACTTTTTAGCAGTTTATCTAAAAACTCTTTAGCACATACAGAGGTACATGGCGGAGTAGCCAATCTCTATGACACACGTGACCACGAATGACTCAATGGGAATGATAACAAGATACCGTAGATATTTTTGGTCCTACAATGACATAAGGAGAGGTGGCCTTGGTTTATTATTCAGTAAAGTCCTAATGACCGAACGAAAACTGTACTTAGGACTAACGAAATTTGTTATCAGAATGGGGAGGGGCATATAATATGGACAAGAATATACATTCGTATAGAGTGTCAAAATGTGCTTTTAAAGAACACGACAAAATAACCAAGATTCCTAATATGTATCCAGTGCGAGTAGATGTCTTCAGTAAGAAATTCGGTTATCAATGAGTATTGGACATTACGATAAAGACAGTGAACGTGTGTACGTACTTATCTGTATGTCAAGGTTAAGGTCATGTGTAAATGGGAACACATTGACAGGACAGTGACTACACAGGTAAATAACTAGGTCACATAATAAACTCTCAAGCCAGATTCGTCTGCGTTATGTCATTGTGTACACAAAGAGGGAAAATATTACGAAATGAACACATTACTAGATTGAAGTGAACAAAGTATGAAATTTACTGATTTTCTGCATGTCTATACGATGTAGTTGGTGTCATATTCCATATTTTACATAATGCCTTCCTCCTTTATCTATATATATGGTACTTGCCATGTCTCGGCACTGTTCCATACTTTACAGAACGTCTTGCCATAGATCAGACGTAATGGTGGTTGTCGATTGTGTCATTCGTGGGGGCCGAATAATCGATCCTAAAAATGGAATCGACATTATTGGGGATGTAGCAGTACACCAGGACGTTATCCATTCAGTCGGAGAGGGGTTGCAGGTTACTGGGAAAGAAGAGTTTAACGCCGAGGGTTGCCTGGTGACACCAGGGCTTATTGACGGACACGTGCACTGTTACCAGTACGCCACACCCCTCGGAGTTAATCCGGACGAGCGATGTCTATCCCGTGGTGTGACAACCATTGTGGATGCCGGAAGTGCAGGCAGGTTGTTAGGAATGCTGAACTCCTTGTTTTATGTATGCTTGTCTTTGAAAGTGATGTAATGTGTATGGATCAGTTTGATTTTGATTTTTGCTGTAGCCTTTGGGTGAAGTGAAAAACTATTAGTACCCGAAAAAAACCATCGACCTACGGTCTGTGCTAAATCACGTAGGACAGTTGGCAATAAGTAGAAAACTGGTACACCACGTTTATGTACTGTTTCAGGTCAAAATCACCTTTATTATTTTACGTGTATATTTCATGCATACTATGAAGTTATGCAGAGACACAGTGGAAAGAAGTATTTATTGAGCTTGAGATATATTTGACATATCGTCTAATGTTATTTAAAGTGTAGAATAATCCGTTCTACCAATCATTAAAACAAACATTGGTTGATATTATTTTAAAACGAGATCCTCGTAAATATGTAAATATGTTTGTGAATAGTTTGTGTTCTGGGGTAGTCAAATGACTATACTAGTTGAATCATACAATGTTTAAGATGATTTATGTAATTCCTGGCAACTATGTGACATTGCATTGAAATAATGCTATTTTAAAGTTAACGGTCAATAAGAAGAACCACACCTTTTCGTAGATAAGTAGATTTAAGGGCTGAATAAATCTATCGCCGTGAAAAAGTGAATTAGAACTATTTTATTAAATTGCTAAATTATATTATCGTTAAATTAAGTTAATTTACAATAATCCTTCAGAGGAAAAGTCTAAACATCCTTCCTCCAGATTTGTTCTAGAGACAAATACAGAAACAACACGCACTGTGTACCATTGTATTTTGTAATAGTACCAGTACTGAATTGTATCGGTGTACGGATTTAAGAATCACTACATCAGATTTTGAAGGATAGGATACATTACTTGTTACCAGCAATTTTTTTTCAAAATCTGCTTAGATACCGTAGACATGAGATTTACAGATCACTCATTAACCGGTCAAAATCTTGACGTCAAACGTTACAACACCGTCTAATGGAGGAGCATTGATCATAATGACAACAAATAAATATTAAATGGTCGGTATGGAAAGCAACACTCTCCTTGACACAGTTCGTGGAATCATGCATTCCATCTGAAAACATTTGACAAAGGACATATATTTCCATGTCCGAGGTGGTAATATCTTCTATAATCAGTATCTTCCATGCGTCCTATACACCATCCACCAACAACTCTTCCTTGTGTTTCTCTAAAAGTTACCATTTAGAATTTTAGTTGTCATTGAATGGAGTTCTACAATACTCCTGGATTTCTTTATTCTTCTCAACACACGTACGCAGATGAATGCAGAATCGATATCTAGATCCTTACCCATCTGCGACAACAAAACGACAACAAAACATACACAGCAAAGTATTCAATCTAATGAATTTGCAGGACAAAAAATATCCGATCTAATAAATAGACCGACAAGAAAAGACTCTAATCAAATAAATAGGCAGGACAAGAAAAGTCTCCGATCCAATAAATAGGCTTGCAAGAATAGTCTCTGGTCCAATAAATAGGCAGGACAAGAAAAGTCTCCAATACAATAAGCAGGCATAACAAGAACATTCTCCATTCCAATAAATAAGCAGGAAAGAAAAGTCTCTGGTCCAATAAATATGCAGAACAAGAAAAGTCCCATATCCAATAGATACGCAAGACAAGAAAAGTCCCAAATCCAATAAATATGCAGTACAAGAAAAGTCTCTTATCCAATAAATAGGCAGGAAAGAATAGTCTCTGGTCCAATAAATAGGCAGAACAAGAAAAGTCTCCAATCAAACAAATATGCAAGACAAGAAAAGTCTCAAATCCAATAAATATGCATGGCAAGAAAAGTCCCAAATCCAATAAATAGGCAGGACAAGAAAAGTCTCTTATCCAATAAATATGCAGTGCAAGAAAAGTCTCCAATCCATTAAATAGGCAGAACCAAGAAAAGTATCCGATGTAATAAATAGGCAGGATATGAAAAGTCTCCAATCCAATAAATAGGCAAGACAAGAAAAGTCTCCAATCCAATAAATAGGTAAGACAAGAAAAGACTCAAATCCAATAAATAGGCAGGACAAGAAAAGTCTCCGATCCAATAAATAGGCAGGACAAGAAAAGTCTCCAATCCAAATAGATAGTATGAAAAAAATACAATGTGTCATTGGATTAGTTTTGAATAAAAAGATTAAAGGATCGAGAGCAGAATGGTTTAAAAGTCTTTACATAAGGTAACTAAACATATCGTAAGGCTTTAGAATTTTGTATATTGGTTTAGGAATGTTTAATTGAAAGTAAGCATTCATAGGAACTTCTTTGTTGCTCTAAGTATAGATAAAACCATTTGTTATCTTCTGGGAATTATGGCATGTGATGAGAAATCGACACGAAAATATGTTCTCAAGTCTTTTGCCTTTTACCTTTACTCTCTAGAGTAAAACAAATACGCGTCTGTATTCCACAGGCTCGTCAACCTTCCTTGGCCTTCGTAAGTTTATTGCGGAGCGGAGTAAGACACGAGTACTCTGTTACCTACACATAGCAGCCCATGGACTAGCGGCCGCAGGATGTGCTTCGGGCGGTAAGTTGGTTTCCTACATACTTTTATATAGTTCTGTTCTGGTTTGCCAATCATCATTTTTCCTATGATATTTCTTCGAGACCCCTAAAAACTCCGTGGCAGTCTAGAAATTATTTCTCTCCCATGACATTTCTTCGCGATCCAAGAGGCTATGTCCGGATCACAACGTGTCTGCTGGGTGCAAGATTCAATAATGTTTTCGGTTTAGAAACCGTCAAGAGAAGTCATTTCTTTTCTGGTTTAGTAATTTGTTTGAATATTCGTTTGTTAAAATATTTATGTAGATAATTGTCTACGATACCAGTATACTATCGGGAATCAAGTTTTCCCGCTGTTTACAAAGGTTCTGTGTTTCCAACAGACCCCCTTCTGGTTTCCAAAAACGAAATTTTATTATGTAAGAAAATTGAGCCAAACGAAGATAAATAATTACAGCGTATTCATAACAAGACAAAGGTACCGATTATTTTTCTCTTACTCTTTTAACTCACTAAACCCAAACAGAAGCGACCGATACTACAATAGTTATCCAATTCGTGGAGCAGGTATCTAAGAATAGTTGGTATCTAAACAGGAACATATACCGCGGGATAACTATCAGTTATCGTTAATTATATCGAAATTATGGAAAATATCTTACTTTTGTAGCCCCTGGTGGTGAGTCTGACTGTCTGAATCAGCTGGATGTGAAGGCCTGTCGAGATGTGCTGGAGCAAAACCGGGACATTATCATTGGTGTTAAAGCAAGGCTGTCGGAAAGTATAACCAACCAAGGGGAAAACGAGCAGGAGGTGTATAGGTAAGCAGCAACAACAACAACAACAACAACAACAACAACAACAACAACAACAACAACAACAACAACAACAACAACAACAACTACAACAACAACAACAACAACAACAACAACAACTACAACAACAACTACAACTACAACAACAACAACAACTACAACAACAACAACTACACAAACAACAACAACAACAACAACAACAACAACAACAACAACAACAACAACTACTACAACTACAACTACAACAACAACTACAACAACAACAACAACAACAACAACTGCAACTACAACAACAACAACAACAACAACAACAACAACAACAACAACAACAACAACAACAACAACTACAACAACAACTACAACAACAACAACAACTACAACTACAACAACAACAACCACCACCACCACCACAACAACAACAACAACAATAACAACCACCACCACCACAACAACAACTACAACAACAACTACAACAAAAACAACAACCACAACAACAGCAACAACAACTACAACAACAACAACAACAACTACAACAACAACTACAACAACAACTATAACTACAACAACAACAACCACCACCACAACAACTACAACTACAACAACAACAACCATCACCACAACAACAACAACAACAGTAACAACAACAACAATAACAACAACAACAACAACAATAACAACAACAATAACAACAACAACTACAACATCAACTACAACAACAACAACTACAACAACAACTACAACATTAACAACAACAACAAAAACAACAACAACAACAACAAAAACAACAACAACAACAACTACAACAACTACAACTACAACAACAACAACAAAAAACAACAACAAAAACAACAACAACAACAACTACTACTACAACTACAACAAAAACAACAAAAAACAACAAAAAACAACAACAACAACATTAAGACATTAACGAAAAATAAAATAAAAGGACCCAACGATATTGTACAGAAAAAATGTAAATACAGCCAGAGAAGATAAGTTGCTTCAGCAGCAGTCATACCGATATTAAAATCAAGCAGCTTATTCTGATTTCTTCAAGATAGTTAATGTGTATTTTACAAGTTGTCATTTACAGAAGGTGTCCCTTTCCATTATTTACTAAGTTTATTAGTTATTAATGATGAAACCTTTGAATTATAGACGGGCGATGGAGGTGGGCAGACAATGCAGGGTGCCAACGATGATTCATCACACATTATCATCAATACCTACACAGGGCTCGGCAGGTAAATAATACAACAAAGTCTACTTTAAATAGTCCTTAAATTAGGTACATGATATGTCCTTTCATTCTATCGAATCAAGCTGACAAGAAACATTTTCTCATGTCACATTGCTGTTTGAGAAGCTTTATTTTAATCATTAATACGTTGTAAATTGATTTTTATTTTATTTTCTGGAATTCGTGCTTAAAACTTGACATTTTACCATGTTCTATAAACAGTACTGTGTACCTAGAAGGGTAAATATATCTGTCATGACTAATTACTTCAGTCTCGCGTATCAATCCTAAATGCCGGAAATTATCTTACCAGCATCTCTCTTTGATCTGCAGGTGACAGACG
Source organism: Argopecten irradians (assembly GCF_041381155.1). Classification (NCBI taxonomy): domain Eukaryota; kingdom Metazoa; phylum Mollusca; class Bivalvia; order Pectinida; family Pectinidae; genus Argopecten; species Argopecten irradians. The sequence continues at coordinate 11,007,132 of NC_091134.1, read as the reverse complement.
CCTCTGTTGCCCACGCGACATGGCGCCTGGTGATATATATACCCACACGTACCACGGATTTCCTAGTACCATTATCGACCCGGAAACAGGCGATATACTTAATGACGTCATCGAAGCACGGAAAAGAGGAGTGCTGTTTGAGCTAGGACACGGTCAGGGTTCATTTAGCTGGACGGTTGCAGAAATGTGCGCTAAAAAATCTTTTTGGCCAGATATCATAGGAACTGACCTTCATTCTGGAAATCTCGATGGTCCGGTTTACGATTTGCCGCGCGTGATGACGAAACTTTTACATCTCGGCATGCCTCTTTATGACGTCATTGCCGCCGTGACAGTGAACACAGCCAATGCTATCGGAAGGGGAAGTGATTTGGGTTCTCTGTCCCCTGGAATGGAAGCTGATGTTACAGTTTTGAAAATAGAAGAAATAGACAGGGACTTAGACGATTCTCAGGCCCAGACGAGACGTGTCCGTCAGTGGATCGCGCCTATAGCTGTTTGGAGAAAAGGTAACCGACATGAAATTACTGAACCGAAGCAAATTCCAAATAAGGAAGCCATGAAACTTAACGCGATGGATTGGCCGAATTTGCTGATAAAGGATTCAAATCCTCCATCGGTTTTACAGAATCAATGAAAGCTGTAACATTCCTTACGGTGGCGATATCCACAGCATTATTATCATCATCATCAATAACAAAAAATATAAACAGAGATTTCCCAACCAGTGACTGATTTTCATCATATTTGTTTCGTGTTCTACTGTCAGTGTGGACGTATTGTGTTCCTACACATCAAACAACAACAGTTCAGTGGTCCGCCATATTTATTACTCAATATTACTTCACACAAGCAGTTACAAAAATGGTACACCGAACCAATGTTACAGTGCTTCAAACGAACCTACGACACATCCCCCTTTCTTTAGATATTATATTTAACTGTCCATAGATATGATATGGGGAATAAAACAAACTTTATCAATATGTAATTGAGTCCATGTGTGCTAAACTTTCTTCACTATGGATGAAACTAAATATATTAATTATTGTTCCAATAAATTTCTAAGCAATTACATATTTAAATGTTAACATTATTATTTCTAAAATAATCTTTCAGTTCTCAATTGGCCATGTCCACTTTAAAGTCTGTAAACACTTTTAACTAATATCAATCAACTGATTTAACTAGGAAAACACTTTGAACTAGTCAAACATGACTAAAAGAAACATATAAACTAATGCACACTAATCTGGCACACGAAATCTTGCAGATGTTTCGGTTTCTCAACACGTCTTCCAACTCTTGTCGTCACAGGTGTACTTGGGGTCGGACTAGGAACTCTCACAGGGATTTGTGATGGTTTTGGAGAAGTGTCTCGTGTCTCTCGTGTAACCAGTTCCATTTGTTTGTCTGGTGCGACATTTACACTTTCTGATGGAGTTTCAACAACTGGTTTTGAACTATCAGTATCTGAACCTAGAATAACTGGTGTACCAACAGGCTTCCATTTTTCCTGGGTCTTTCTGAGGTGACGACGATTACGTCTGTATTCCCTTCCATCCTCTGTTCTTACGTTATATGACCTTATGTCGGTTTGGTCTGTAACTACGGCTTTTGTCCATAGCTTAGATCTACCCACTGGTTTTATCCTAACCACATCTCCTCCTTTCAAAATACCTAGTTCTTTCACACCGTGATTGTAGTTATTCTGCTGTTTTTCTTTCCTTTGTGTTATTTTGTCTTTTACGTCCTTTGAATTCAACGACTGTGGTTCTAACAATTTCGTTGATGTTGGTAACAAAGTTTTTGTCCTTCGACCGAATAGACGTTGTGACGGTGAATAGTTCACTCCTTCACGTGGCGTATTTCTCCAGTCTAGTAGAGCTAGAAATGGGTCTTTAGCGTCACGGATAGATTTCTCCATGATTCGTTTAGACGTTTTTACAGCGTTTTCAACTTTTCCGTTTGACTGTGGGTACGCCGGTGAGCTGGTAATGTGCTCAAAATCGTAACTTTCAGCAAATTTGTCAAATTCATGACTCTGAAACGGCGGTCCGTTGTCGGAAAAGATAACATCTGGTATCCCATGTCTCGCGAAGTGCGCCTTCAATTTTCCAATTACCTCTTTACCAGTTTTGTCGAACAACCTGTCTATCTCGAAGTAATCGGAAAAATAGTCTACTGTCACCAAGTAGGCTTTCTGATTTAGGTCAAAGAGATCACAACCTAGCTTTGACCAAGGTCTGTCAGGTACCTCGTGGCTTATTAACGGTTCTTTCGGCTGATCGATACATCTTGAGTTACATATCTCACATTTACTGACAAAGTTCTCCACGTCTTTATACATTCCTGGCCAATACAAAGATTCTCTCATTCTCCGAATGCATCCCTGTATTCCTAGGTGCGAGTGTGCTGCCTCAATGATATTTTCTCTTTCACTCTCCGGCACAACTACTCGGTCACCTTTGAAAACTAGACCATTCTGAACGACAAGTTCATCGCGGAATGTAAAGTAGACATGAAGCTTGTTATTAAGGGTGTCTTTAGTATCCGGCCATCCTTGGAGAATTACCGTTTTGAGTTGCCTGAGTACCTCGTCGGATTCTGTAGCGGCTTGCAGCCTGGCGTATCTCGACTCTGTGATTGGTAGTATCACATTGATGTATTCAGTCTCGCGCTCGGTTTCAGACCGATTTTCACTGTTTTCCTTGAGATATGCTCTACTGAGCGCGTCGGCCATGTACATTGTCGGACCCGGTCTGTACTGAATTTCAAGATTGAATTTCTGCAACCGAAGTAACATTCTCTGGAGTCGCTTTGGAGCACTCAGGAGATTTTTTCTACAGATAATCTCCAGCGGCTTATGGTCCGATTCTACTAAAACTTTACGTCCATAGGTATATGTCTCAAACCTCTCTACTCCGAACACCACAGCCAACAGTTCCTTTTCGATTTGAGCATAACGCTCTTCCGTCTTAGTCAAGGACCTCGAAGCATAACATATCGGGTGTCCATCCTGCATTAGACATGCACCTAACCCTGTCTGAGACGCATCGCATTGTAAGACGGTATCCTTTGACGGATCAAAGAATTTTAACACTGGAGCTGCTGTTAGCGCGTTTTTCACTTTTTCGAATGCTGTGTCATGTTCACAATCCCATACAAACTCGGTATCATTTCTGATTAAGTGTCTTAGAGGTGTTGTGATTTCGGACATGTTTGGAGTGAATTTCTGGACATAGTTCGTCATTCCCAGCAATCTTTGCACATCCCCTTTGTTTGCTGGTTTAGGCATTTCTTTAATCGCTCGCGTTTTTTCGGGGTCGATTTGTAAACCTTCTCTCGAGATTATGTGTCACATATACGCTACTCGCGATAGTCTTAACTTCAGTTTGTCTCTGTTGAGCTTAAGATTCTGCTCGTTACACCTTTGGATGAACGCTTTCAAGTTGATCTCATGATCTGTCAACGCATCCTCATCCTTCTCTCCTGAACCGTAAATCAATATATCATCGTGTATGGCCTTGACACCAGTCAAACCTTCCAAACACTCATCGATTCTTCGCTGGAATTCCTCGGGTGCCACCGATATGCCAAAAGGCATTCTTTTCCAACGAAATCTTCCGAAAGGGGTCCCAAACGTTGTTAACAAACTACTCGCTTCATCGAGTTTAACATGCCAGAAGCCATTTTTTGCATCTGCCACAGTGAATACCTTGGCGTTAGCTAAGTCTGGCAACACATCATCCAATACTGGCATCGAGTAGTCATTTCGTTTGAGCGCTTTGTTTAACGGTTGAGGGTCTATACACAATCTGATTTTTCCTGACGGTTTTGTAACAACGACTAACGACGAAATCCAATCTGTCGGAACTGTGACACGTTCGAGCACGTCCTTTTTCACCAAACGGTCCAATTCGTCCTTGACCTTTGGTTTTGTTGCTACAGGTAGTTTTCTCACTGGTATTTTCGTCGGTTTAACAGTTTCATCAATTTCTAAATGAAGTTCTCCTGGCAAACAACCTTCACCTTCAAACACACCTGTTTTATCAAGGTCACTGATACTTATTTCCTTCGTATCGACCAGGTTTACGACATCATCACCCACATTTCTCTCCTGTATGTTATGGGATTGAATTCTGATCAAATCCATTTCCTGTGTGTCAGCTGACCCTAGGATAGGGTGAACATCTCCCTGTACGATCACATATTCAACCATATATTTCTCCTTTGTTCTCGGATTGATGGTTTCCAATGTTCTCTTTCCAACAGGTTTAGTTGTGGTTTTGTTGAACATCTGTAGCTTTCTGTTATAGCTTTTCAGTTTCTTAAATTGACGATCATGACATGCACGTGCATACACGCGGGCTGGTAGGACATTAACTGATGAACCACTATCTAGTTGGAACTCAATGTTTTTCTTGTTGATCTTCAACAATGCATTGATTCGCTTAGGTTTCACACCTAGTGCATTTACTTCTTCAACAGAGAGCATATAATCGCTTTCCTCTGATTCGTCACTTACATAGTGCACGCGTCGATGACCTCCTCCACGCGGTTTGTGTTTTCTTGGACGTTCAGGCTTACGCTCGCCTTTACATTTTACCTCAAAATGTCCTTTATCACCACATTTTCGGCATTTACGTCCATATGCAGGGCAACTTTCCCTCTTCCTGTCGTGTTTTCGACCACACGAATTACACGTCGCGTCGCTGGATCGGTCATATTTCTGTTCGGACTTATGTGGAGCTGTTTTACGCTTCATATAATGTACTTCCTCATTCATTTCTTTCATTTGGACAGTAATCTTTTCATTAGTCCGGCAAATGTCAATACACTTTTTTAAGTCCAGTTTTCTCTCTTGGAGTAGCTTCTTTCTAGTACCGTTGTTTTCAAGACCTATTACGATTCTGTCGCGTATCATTTCATCCTCAAGCGTATCGTATTTGCAGGTTTTAGCTAGGGATCGGAGTGCGGCGACATATTCATCGATTGACTCATGTTTACCTTGCTCCCTTTTGTTGAACATGTATCTTTCATAGATGTCATTTGTTTGACCAACACAGAAGTCTTCAAATTTCTTTAACACCTTTTCAATGTCATCTTTATCTTCTGCGGATTCAAATGTTAGACCATCATAGACTTGGAGTGCTTCAGCACCTATACATGTCAATAATGTAGCATTTCTTAGCTTCTTTGATTTGTTTATGAGTCCTGTGGCAACTTCATAGTTGTCCCATACTCGCTGAAATTTCTTCCAGTTCACAGATAAATTACCCTTCATTTCTAGTTTTGTTGGAAAAGGTAAGTTTGACGGGACATGAATTAACAACGGTTGGACTTGACTTGCACCACCTTCAGTACCTTGTGGGGCCTCGGCGCTTCCACCAACGTTTTGATTAACCATTGACATCTTAAAACAAGTTTGTTTTCACAAAAGTTTATATATAGATTCAAAGTTTATTTACGTTGTCCGGCCTCATAGTCCTCGGTGAAATTTGGCGGGAACCGCATGGTCTGGGCACCTCATGTTTACAACGCTCCGTGCCTCCATGTCGATTATCTTCCTGGGCTCACGATCGATTTTTACGATAGTAGTGTCACTCACCTTACCATCGAAAACCATTCTGACACCATGTTTCGTGTTCTACTGTCAGTGTGGACGTATTGTGTTCCTACACATCAAACAACAACAGTTCAGTGGTCCGCCATATTTATTACTCAATATTACTTCACACAAGCAGTTACAAAAATGGTACACCGAACCAATGTTACAGTGCTTCAAACGAACCTACGACACAATATTTATCAAACTCGATTTAGTGGTTTTCAAATTTTGACAAGACACGAGCTTCAGCGAGTTTCATTTCAAAATTTGAAAATTAAGAAAATTAAGATAAGGCCAAAAAAATAACATGTCTGTTTAGGGTTTCATTGGCGTAAAACATATGGTCGGTAGGTCGGAAGGATTTTAAAAAAATGTCTTTCACTCTAAAATGATCGCCGGAACCGGAGTCTGAGATCGAAATCCCGACTTTTAATTTTTTGTCGTAGAAAGTGGAAAAAAATTAGGGTCGGTCGGGTAACCCTAAACAGACATATCATCTTTTTTGGCCTAAACATGATAACTACCTGTCAGGCGTTTGGGAACTTGTTCATCCCATATACTTACTGTGTTCATACCGTGGTGATCAGTTGTTTCTCGTCACTTCTGTCAAAATGTACAACATACAAAAAATGGGTTTAGATTGTCAATAGATTTCCTAGAATGCTAGTACGTCAGAGATATGATTGATATAAGTTAAAGTTATGGATGATAAAATGAAAGCATGTATCTTAAATGTATGAAATTATGAACTCAATTTCTCTTGTTACCAATAGAAAAATGTCTAGAGCTGCAAGATGCTCCACCGCCAACAGAGCATAAAATGATATTCATCATTTGAACAATAATTGGTGTTTAATCGTGTATATATATATATATAATTTACACAATGAAAAAAATGAATAAAAAAAAAAAAAATAAAAAAATAATATAAAATAATTTACTTCGTCTTTGGTGCATGCGCAATCAGTACTTCATTCCATATAGGATATAGTGACACGGAATTTTTTCGGGATGCAATTAATCATTTTTTTATTTTCAACGTGAAGTAAAATTAGAAGCTCTAACTTTTCAATGGTGGTAATGGTCTTAAGTAAGTAACTTTTGTAACTGAAGAAAAATACTAAATCGTCTGCTCCTGTTTTTAATAGTGAAAAAATACTATTTGTCAGCGGTGGAGCATCTTTAATTATTACTGATAGAGGCCAGCACCTACAATGTATAAATAAGCAGTTCTATGTACAAGTAAGTATAGTACCAGAAACGATCGACTACAGTACAAAAGCACAAATAGAAAGCATTTGTAAACTAATCCGAATTTTTGTTAGTAAGTACCAATAAAATGTATATGTTTCTAAACTCAATTTGTTTCTTGTTGCATGGAAGGACACCCGAGTTAAGTCTCTTCATTTAAAATTGATCAGGTAGAGTTTGTTCCCTTTAATCATATGTAAATCTTTTGGCTTGCCTTCGTACGCTATTACGCTTATTAAACAGTGTTAAAGATGCTGCGCCGCCAATAGAGCATTTAAATAAATTGATCACTTAAATAATAATTAGTGTTTAATTGTCTATATATATATATATATATATATATATATATAGCAATACAAAGTACAATTTCTTTTACTTTTGTCGTCCGTGCAATCAGCACTGCATTTCATATAGGGCATAGTACCATGTATGCTTTCGGGATGCAATGAAGTAAAAAAATAACTCAATTTTTTAAATGATGGTAAAAGTGAAAAAGCAAGTAACTTTTGTTACTGAAGGAAAATACAAAATCTATGCCTATTTTTATAGATACAAATTACATTTTGTCGACAGTGTAGGTGTAGCAACTTTAAGTAAAAACGGACTTTGTACGCAAAAACTATACAATAACGTATACATTACAATATACGTTAAATCGTGATATGTTCACGACAAAAATACGTTTGAAGGATACAATCTTTTCATCTGAAGTTACATTATTTGTATGTCAAATACCTGGTATGTCTTTAGTCAACAAGAATAGGTCTGACAGTTTTTGTTGCTAAGGCATACAAAACTAGGCAATTTCTGTACAGTTCAAGCTCGCTAAGGACTGTATTATAAGACTCTTTCATATGTGGATATGAAGGATAGGGATATTCTACCCGAGGGTCATAAAATGTAGTAAAACCCGAGGCTTGCCGAGTGTTTTAAACATTTTGTGATACACTTATGAAAGAGTATTTTTCTTACATACCTCGACGTTTTGTAGCAATTTCACAACAATACTTTCCCGCCATTTTGAAATAAATTCGAAGAAATCCACGACTGAAAGTCAATGTTCCATACAAAAAAATTACAAGATATTTTCATTAATATTAATATTTTTTAAAGTAAAACAAGCCAAGTTTGTGAAAAAAATGTTAAAATTTTACCGAGGAAATAGAAATTTTGCTTGACGCCGTGACGTCACGGGGCTTTATTGCATGGGCAGCCATACAATACAGCCTCAGGCGACATGGTGTATTGCCCAAGATCAGCCAGTATTACACCCGTAGGTATGAGGAATACTGTTTCTTTATGGTATTCACATATTGTACGTCTCTGGTCATCATGGACATCAGTAGTAGGTGGTCAAGGTGGTCAAAACATTTCTTGTGTGATTTAAGGATGTGCCTTTAGTTGCTTAATTAAGGAATTTTATGTGTTTTATGTATCTCTTTTGTCGCTGAAGCTTCAATTTGGTGGATCGTCTTCGACGATGATATATCGCCAAGTCTCTGTGCGTTGTTTTGTTTCAATTCCTGACGTCAATAAGATTACCGTTTTGTGCTTATCTTTTTGATACCTTGATGTGATTGTGTATGTTTTGTTTTTATTTCAATTGTTTAATAACGACCAATAGATTAACATATTCTACGACACTGATAACAGACTACAAATCACATAATAACATACATTTATTGATTTTCTGAAATAATATACACACCAATTTTCGATTTCATTTTGGTGATCAATCATGCTATATTATATATTCAAGGTAATTCATTATGAAATTAAAAAATGTTTAAACAATGAATAGAACGTTTATGGCGCTCTGGATACCGGTCACAGCAATGCCTAAATATTCATGATAACAGTGAGGGAATTACCTGGTCACGTGATAATGAATACACGCTGTTCGTGTGACAGGAAACAGGATCAAACACACAGGTATTGTGGGTAGATGAAGTTTCTAGTTCCGGTGTAGCAGCCTACCGAAGAAACATTTGCCTTGCTGGTTTGCTCCGACATTGGTGTTATTTTAAGTTAAGACATAAACTGAATTTCCTGAAAGGGAACTGCGCCCGTCTTTCGAACTGCTCAATGTATATCCTTATGGTGAAATGAGGTTAAATTACAAAATAGTTATCTGTTTTCTTCATGTAATCTTTTTTAAGGCATTCATTGTCAAATGACAGCTTCCATACTAAACACAATGCTATTTATACGAATCATACATCAATATCTTGATGCTATCAGTCAATAATGGTATTTTTAGGCGACACGTATGTTATAAAGGACAATAAACACAAAACTTGAGCTGTCTTCATGTCATCATTCTGACGAATTCTGAAAACAAAATGGACAAAATGAAAAGTCATGGGAAGCACTGTTAAAGGTAAGCTTGGCAAAGAAAATAGATCTTCAGAATGGCAAACTTAAGAAGTCACCAGAAAAATGTCATCCGTATTACCCATGGATAGAAGATATTTTTTTGTATACATTGTAAATTCAAACAAAAAGGTAGTTTAAGATGACAAAAGGTATTAAAGAAGTCATTTTTAAATATTACTGAACACTTTGTAGCTCGATATGTTCACACATTGATATGGTTACGGGTTCTCGTGATATCATTGTTGTTGCAAATATCTAACCATCGAAATAACAAGTCATCGACTCATTAATTCAAAATTTAATATTCTCGTTTTCAATTCAAAATGCGATTTCTATTTGTGTGTTATTAAGAAAAGATAATTTGAACCTTCGTAGTCAATAAACCCGTCGTTGTTGGTATCCGCTTCTCTCATCATGTCATCCACATCTTCTTCTGAGAGAGCCTCTCCTGTTTTCATCAGGATCACCTTCAACTCTTGCTTATCGAGAAACCCATTTCCGTCTTTATCAAACATCTTAAATGCTTCCCTTAATTCATTTTCTTCTTCACTGCGGTCCTTCTTTTTCGTCATAGCTACGAACTCTTGAAAATCAATCTGCCCATCATCTGAGTAAAAGATAAATAAAGCATATACTTCACCAAACTAATTTCATCCTTTTTATGTGTAACGATATTTAGCACAGAATTCATCCAAATATTTGGCCCTTGACTGAGGAAGATTAACGTAGATAAAACACACTATTCATTAATCTGTATTATTTTGACGTTCGGTCACCCTTTGTTGACATGAGACCTACATAGGAAGACGATAGAATAGTAGAATATTTCGGGCCAATAAATAAGATAACTTACAGCACAAAGGTAGAGGAAATCACGGTTATAACGAACTTCTGGGAACTAAAAAATTAGTTTAAAGGCAGAATGAAAAATACTACGTTATGTCCAAGGGAATTAGTTATAAGACGTTTTTATAATGTACCCCAACTTGCTTCTGTCGGAGTCATGTCTTGATAGATAGAACACATGTTGTTCATATTGTTGTCTGTCATACAAAATATCACTTAACTCCTAATATTCAGTTTCAGCATTTTCAAAAATTTTCGTAAACGTAATATAGTTAACAGCCTAAAGCATACGGATCCATTTATTTCTGAGTTCTGTAAACGGGAAGTATCAATATGTTTAACAGTTCCTCGTATTAACCCATACAAAAGTTAATAATTGTATAATGTTAAGCTGGAGGATATTAGCTGTTTTTCCTCCTGTCGTCAGCTTGTTTAATAATTAGTTATATATTTATATATATAAAAATGATTTGCCTATTGATTATAACATTGCTTTGGAAGTCAGGTATCTGGTTCGATTATCATTACATAATTTGTTGAGCTGCTGGTAAATTTAGACAAAATATGTAGTGATACTAACTCCTGCATAATCGAGGATGGATTTGTGGCATAACACGTTCTTGTCAGTATCGTGTCAAGTTAAAGTATAGAAGAAAGATTAATGATGATTATGATAGAAAAACAAAACAAATAATAACAATAATAATTAAAAACGAAACAAAACATAAATTGCGCATGATCGTACCGTCCTTATCCACTTCCCGAATCATTTCTTTGAGATCAGCTTCAGACGGGTTTTTCCCTAATCTTCGCATGACCACACCAAGTTCTTTGGCGGAAATAGAACCGTCGCCATTTACATCAAACACAGAAAATGCCTGTCGACACTCTTCCACTGAAAAAAATCAATAAAGCACCAATTGAAAACCTATCGTGGCAACATAAACAATTTGTTTGAAAGTTTTTACTACGATATCAAGGATGGTGAAGATCTTAATCCGAGGTATAATTCCTGAATCGATATTGGTAAGCGCTTAGAAAATATATGATATCGGGGATAGCACTGCTGAAGTAATTACTATAGAAAGTTGGGGGTATTGCAGATTAGACATGTGTGAATCCAAAAGAGTTGGGGCCTGAAGACGGGGTCCCAGCAACTGATACCTACTATGTTATAGGGATATACCATGTTAGGACAGCCTTCTGTACATGTGGTTTCTTGTGTGTGTGAAGTGAGAGGTGCGTGGTTTGGGAGACTGTGGTTTATTCGTGTTCTCAGATGTGTTGAAGTTAGTGTGTTGATTAATAGTGAAAATTTTGTATCTATTTCACACAAGTTTTAATTATCGTTTTTTTGTAACAAAATTACGTATAGACATATTGATTTTTTTTCTTATTGATGAAAGAAAACGTTTACTATTAATGGTTTTTAACTGAATTTAAACTCATTAAACTAAAATTAAAACCCTAACAGGAAATAGAAATGACATTAACATATATTCATATTGTGGACCAGATATATATTTTCTATAATACAAATATGTCTATTTCACAAGAATACATCAACGTACCACAGTCTCCCAAATCATACATACATTCACACATGCATCACATTGTATACAAGGGATATCGTCCCTAAATGATGATAGATGTTACTGTTGAGCCTCAACAGATCAACCATACAGGATTTAACAGCTTTCTAATGGTCAGATACTGATTATGTATAAGTTTGTAATATTAAAAAATACTGGTAGCACTTATCTTACTGTAGAATCTATTCTTAATTCAGCCTATTAAAAGCAATGTACATGTCCTAGACATAGGGCTAACATATTGTTTTAATATTGTCTTATTCACATTTAACTTGACACTAATTCTTGCTCGAATTTAAATAAACTTTAAACAATTTCCAATGCAACATCTTATAACATCTTACTTTATGTTGACGTGCTTTTGTGGTGAGGGAAACATTGTTCTAATTCTAAAAACCTAAACATTTTAAAAAGGAACATTTCACAAATACTTCACTACCTATCCAAACGATCAGCTGAAATAATATGAAACTGGTAGGACATCGAAATATATGTACTGCCACAAAAATAAACAGATTTTAGTTTCCTAAGTAAGATGAAAGAACAAAAAGCCTCTAACATTTCCTTGCTTCCTCTTCGGACACAGGTGGCTCCTCCTTTTGTTGTGCGCTTTGTTCCGATTGTTGTTCACTCTGGTGGGTGGTAAATAAATAAACAAATAAATAATATCATTGAACAAAAGTATTTAAAAAACTATCATCAAAAATAAACTTCATAGTTTACAATCAAGTGAGGTGATAATATAGTGTTCTTACTGACATTCAAAAGTGTATATGCGAGTGCTTTATTTTTATATGTAAATCAAAATTATCTGCAAAATGTGTGTAAAATTATGGCAAACACTTTTAAAATAGTTAATCAAACCGGTTAAACATTTCCGCAAAAATTTTAACAACAAACACACAGTATGATAAGTAGAGTGCGTCAAATAACTTTTATTTTCTAAACACAAGTAATGAGAAATAATTAATCAATTTAATGATATTGTCATTCGATAACAGAATAAGACTAAATGACATTCTTAATCTTATTGTAGACTTATCTTGTTCTTTCATTCCATTTTATTTCACGGATATCTAAGTTTGCATCAATTAAATTTGAACGCAAATATAGAGAAATTCTATCCTCCGCAAATATAAAGAAATTTTATCCTCCGCAAATATAGAGAAATTTATCCTCCGCTAATATAGAGAAATTTTATCCTCTGCAAATTTTGAAAAAAATTATCCTCCGCTAATATTGAGAAATTTTATCCTCCGCTAATATTGAGAAATTTCATCCTCCACAAATACAGAGAATTTTCATCCTCCGCATATATGGAGAAATGTCTTCCTCCGCTAATATCGAGAACATTCACCATTCGCAAATAAAAACAACTGTACAGTAAAACTAACGAAATTCTAACCATTATACTGCTGATCAAGGTGCTATGATAACAGTAAATAATAAAGATAACGGAAGTATTGTAACAACTGTTGGATAAAGTTACAGTCAGAATCTCACAAGGATCTACTGGTAGAAAAGTCACGCCTGCATAGTCTTCTCAATCAATTGTCTCCATATACTATTTGTATGAAGAATTTTACCCAAACACTCGATAGTTCAAAAAGTAATTAGGTTAACCTTAATCACATGATTGGTAAAAATTGCATTTCTCATTTACTGTAAAACCTAATATTCTGTAAAATGTGATGTAAACAAGAGTTCCCCAGAATCTTATAAAAAGTTTGTTTTACCAGAAAGTTTTTGTCTTGATTTGAGAATTGTTGTTTAACTCCTATTAGCCTTCTCATTTGTTGAACATCTGAACCTTGATCTGCTACACTTGAAACATAGATTTGATGATATATTATTACATATATTTAGTCCATAAATTATATACATACCATAATGTTTGGTTAAGTTATCCGTTCCTATGTTTTCCAGCAAAATACGGCTCACAGCCCAAACGTGTCCTTGACTCCGAATAGGTGAATTGTGTCAGGCAAATTAATATGTTTATAGTACCATTTACTACACACGTACAAACAATAGCACCAAGTGATCAGACGCTCTGACCTATGTTACCTCGGAGTGTCGGTATGTAAGTATACCACACGTAAAACATCATAAGTCCTTTATTTGGCCTTAATTTAAAACACAGAGTAATTAACAAGGCTTCTAAAGATAAGAAGTAGTATACCGTACATTGTATTTCGCTCTGGTTATTAAAACCTCAACTTCATGGAAGACATTCGCCTGGTCCACAGATTTAGGTTAGTATTAGAAAAAATAAAAATAAGATGTATTTGTGGAAGACATCGAAATCAATGTAAGAGTGATTAATCAACTCCAGTTCCAGACATATATATATATACTGTATACACTGTTTTTTGTTGATATTAAGCTAACAGTTCCTTTTGGAATCTCTTCACGGTGTGATTTCTAATTTGCAATCAGTTCTTTGTTAGATATTATCAAATAAAACATCATTTAAACATTTGTTTGGTGTCTTGTCAACTTAACATAAAGAAAACTAAGTTTATCCTTCGCGTTTGTTTATTTAAGTCTTTTATTCACTAAGCAAAAATCATAAAACAAAACTAAATCAACAAAATAATAACAAAATAGAAAAAAGGCAAAATATAAATTAACTCGGTTCAAGGTGTTAGGAAATATTTGCATTAAGCAAACCAGTGTCACAATATCTTCAGTCGTTTTGAATTCAGCCTTTATTTCATAACCAGGATCAATATGTCCTTGTTATAATAAATCGATATGTTAACTTTATTTCATCAAAATGCAAGCGTTCAATCAAAAAACTAAGTAAGTATAAGTAAATTAATTTATACTTATATATAATTGTTATGAGTTGGGCAAAATATGGAAAAGGCTAAGTTAATTTTTTTATGATAAAAACATGCCGTCCAACATGGTTAATGCCTATAATACTGTGACCAGTCACATGTGCGTGATGCACTGGTGCGTCCTGATGTCAAATACGATATTGCAGATTTACAAAAGAACAAAATATATTTGAAGGAGCACGATGTCTTGACGTGAACATAACGGGTCTAAGTTCTAGTATGCCTAACAAACACTAAGGGTCGCGTTATTAATCAATGTAAACCGAGGTCTTATATCTGCTACTTAGATTGCCAATGAAACATTTATCTTTAGACGGAATAACAGTCAAAACTTTGACCTTAAAAGAAGATCTAAAATAATAAATGCATGATTGGTAATTAATATAATATTGTTTTTTTTCCACGCCTTCCATTTTTTTATTTCGTAATATTGTAACAACCAATCCCATAATGCAACCATGTAACACGTTTCTGTGAGATAGCGTCGCTAAACGTAACAACTCATATTGGTGCTAGTAGAAAAATTTTCGGGACAGGCACGAAAACTGTAATGTTGGTCATTCATTTGAACTTTTGAAACGTGTTAGTATTTTATTCTACCTTGCTATTAATGCAATTAGTTATTCGGAATAATGAACACCATGAACTTTAATGTAGGGTAATGACATCTTACTTAAACATTTGAAATCATATGAAATTTCATATTACTGCATTTATTTTATAACAGCTGCGAGATCTTTATTTCATACCTATGTATGTTATGGTGTAATGTGTGGTGGCCAGCTTCCACCAATCAAGATATACAAAAACCTGATCACCATGGTAAAATATAGAGTTTAAGTTATGGGAAAAACAAGTTCCCCATCGAGTGACTGTCATTTATCATATTTTATATAATCTAACCTAGTCGACCGGTGTTCGATCTTCGGGTACTCCGGTTTCCTCGCACTCTAAGACTCCTAGCGCGCTTAATAAGAATCATTTGAGAGGGATTACACTCCTGTACTGTAGCTTGTAGAATAGTGTACAAATGTATATATTATTAAATTGTGTTTTATTTACGCTTCTGCTTTATTGTTTCTGTTACTATCACGTAACGACACAGGAGAATAAAATGTTAAAAACCTTTAATCATCCTGTCAATATCTAATAGATATGGTACCGGGTATAAGGCTGACACACGAAGGGGGTAAATTCAAATATGCAAGGTCATTTGGGTCAAATAAGCTCATCGAACATTGTATTAAATTCTTTAATAGGATCCTGATTTTGCAGTCTGACGAATACGTCTGAGAAGTTACCGTTTACCCTTCAGAAACCGATGATATTTTCCTCGAACTCAGCCAATAACTTATGATACATTTGAGGCAATCGTTATAATTAGCAGCTGTGGTATTTTAAAGTAGGAAATCGGGGAAGTATAAAGTTCAACATACATACAAGTATACATATACTTAACTGAAGCAAAAAAATCCCTTTTCTGTTATTTCTGAAGAAACCAAACTGTGTTGATTTTGCTTGATACTGAACAACATTAGCAGCTAGAGAGAATTACCAAAACCAGTATAAAAATTGGACTTAATCTTTTTGATAACCTTTTCACAACTCCTGTACTATGACAATTACAATTCGAAGGTATAGACTAGTCTAGGGTTGCGAGAATAGCTTCTATAACAGTTTTATGAGCCGTAATTTTCATAATCACGAATCAAAAAAAGCTTTTAATATTTTATTCACCACCAAAACATTTTGAAAAATTACAATACTTACAATGCATATGTTTTAGTTTTACAAGTACAAAGAGGATCGAAAAATGATTTTTGGCAATACTGCCTAAAATCATTATATGAACATATACATAGTACAGTGCATTGAAAGGAGTACTTATTTCAAGACCATGATGTTACGCCTTAATTTATCAAGCCTGATGATTTTCTTTAGATGATTACCGATCAAAAAATAACATGTCAAATATTTCGCCCAGGTATGGCACATATAACTTTGAAAGGGAATTACTTGACATTGTAATGAATAAATTTCATACAATGATGATACCTCTGTGTTATATTTTATAACAATATATTCATTTATGATACAAAAATAATAAATAATGTGAGCAATCACTCCTCAATCACCCCAGTGTTACTTTTTCACAAAGCCTGAGGACCAATGTGAGACGTATGGCAATGATACAAGCGGGTTAAACTACTGGCGAATGTCAAATTTATAGATAATGATTCATATATGAAATCTTATTTAGTTAAATTAAATGATATTTACACCTGCAATTATTGGTTGTGTGATTATACTTCTCGTAGCACTAGACACTAGAAGTTCACCAGAATGTATGATTAAATACTCTTGCATCCATGACAGTTACTTCACAATCAACGTATTCCACATTAGAATTATAATAATGAAAAGGTAGGGAAAATGTACGTAAGTGATAATCGTCGAATGAAAGCCATGCCACCAGAGGGAAACTAATGTCAACTCTACATAAACGGGATGTATTGGATATTTTTTGGGTAATGATAAGAAGAAAGAAAAAGAATTAAGAAAACAGACGTCCAAAACACTGTCCTCTAATTCGTGTCTTACACCTGGTGAAATCACTAAACGAAAATTTCACTTATCTATATGGTACATCAGTCTGACTAGTACTATTATGACGTCATACAAGTACATGTTGAGCTTTGTTACGTCACAAAACAGTTTTGTTGTTATCATCTCCCACAGCAATGTGACGTCATATCCTGGTAGCATTGATTGTTTCGTTATTCTAACCATTCAAAATGGCCACAAATTCTGCAATTAAAAAAAAACCACAACCTTTTAGAAAGGAACATTTATTATATCAAAGGTGGTCGATATATCACGTTCTCTATTATACACATGCTATATCAAATTTATATAACGTTGTCTTCAAACGTTTACAATATATCTTTGTGCTTGTAAGACAATAATGCCAAATATTTTCATAAAAAAATGTACTGTCATTGTACTTTCGTCACTTAACCCACTACCCTATCAATTAATTACCTTTGTAATCAATTTGTCCATCACCATCCTGGTCGAATACTTTCATGGCTTCATCGGTGTCGGGTCCTAAAAGTTCATATAACTCATCTCTGCTCAAATAGCCATTGCCGTCTTTATCAAATGTTTTGAAGGCTTGGATTAAATTTTCGCTTTCATCCACGGTTTCCTTGCGTTTAGTTACAAGTTCACAGAACTCATCAAAGTTAAGTACGGTTTTACCTATAATGATGAGACACAAGAAATTAATTGTATCAACCTATATGTGTACTCGTTCTTGTCATAAACATTTCATATATAGATGTAAACAAAACATATTATCAAGAAACAAATAAAAGCGTCTTACCGAATATGATAAAGTGATATACAAACCAAACGAGTACAAACTCGTGTTGGTGTGGGGTAACGGAGCCGGTATGTCATCGTATTAATTACCAGGATGTAGGCAAGGGGCCTTTTTGATATAAGGAAGGAGTCTATCTAATGTAGAGAAGGGGCCTATTTGATGTATTGAAGGGGCCTATTTGATGCACTAAAGGGGACTATTTGATGTAGTGAAGGAGTATATCTAATGTAAAGATGGGGCTTATTTAATGTCGGGAAGGGGCATATTTGATGTAGGGAAGGGGTCTCTTTGATGTAGGGAAGGGACCTATTCGATTTAGGGAATGGGCCTATTTTATCAAGTGAAGGGGCCTATTTAATGAAGGGAAGGGGTGTATTTGATGTAGTAAAGGGGTATATTTGAGGAAGAGGAAAGGGTCTATTTTATGTAGGGAAGGGGCCTATTTAATGTAGGGGAGGGGCCTTTTTGATGAAGGGAAGGGACTTATTTCATGTAGGGAAGGGACCTATTTGATGTAGGGAAGGGGCCTATTTTATGTAGGGAAGGGGCCTTTTTGATGAAGGGAAGGGACTTATTTGATGTAGGGAAGGGGCCTATTTGATGTAGGGAAGGGGCCTATTTTATGTAGGGAAGGGGCCTTTTTGATGAAGGGAAGGGACTTATTTGATGTAGGGAAGGGAACTATTTGATGTAGGGAAGGAGTATATTTAATATATGGAAGAGGCATATTTGATATAGTGAATGGGTCTGTTTGATATAGTGAAGGGACCTATTTGATTTAGGGAAGCGATCTATTTGATGTAGTGAATTGACCTGTTTGATGTACTGAAGGGGTCTATTTGTTGTAGGGAAATAAATGACGGATTGGTAGGGGTATGGGCTGATTTGACTTGTGGAATGATCTGCTCTGACATGTGTCGATGCATTGTCCTGCTGCGTATGATTTGTGTGTTCCGTGTGTGTATACCGGGATTTTGTAATTGTGCCCATGACCAGAATGCGATGTGGTCTATTTGACGTCACGTAAACCTGACCGACGACATTATTTTCAAGTTTGAGTATAGGCGGTGTGTCTCATTAACTGTTATAAGTGTTATTTTATATAAGAATAAACAACATTATGACTATTTTCCGTAGAAAATAAATCACTGAATTTATCGCAAAGAACTATGATTATTAATAATACGCACCCTTAGGCATCATGCTTTCAATCTCCTTTTTTGTCGGATTCATGTTCATTGCTCTCATCACTATAAGGAACTCATCAGAAGAGATCTCTCCGCTGTTATCCTCATCAAACATTTGGAACATTTCATACAAATCTGGGAGATAACAGAAACAGATAGACAATGTTAATATTTTACTTCTGTGAATGTCTACATTAGTAAGATCAATCTAGTTTTACTTATGTCGGAATGACCTTAAATCAGTTTCACGTACGTACTTTATTATTTATCAAAACCGTTACGGCAGACACCCACCACCGCAACGCTCCTGCTTGATGTTATCATATGAGAAGTTAAAAAGTCACCCATCCGGCTAACCTCGATCAATATAATTCGTGGTACCCAAATTTCGTGGCATATCCGGTATCGACGAATTATCGTATTTTAAACTATAATGACGTCACATCTGCACCAGAATTTATTCTAAATAGAGTCAAAAGTAACAAAAAGACATTGTTTGTTCAGAATGTAGAGCAAAATATGGTAATCAGACGCACAGAGATGACATGTGAGGGGGAAACATAACTTCGTTTAACCATTTATCACATAATCCGCCTGATATCAAGTAATTTCGTCCGTGTAATATTTTTGCATATGTCACTAATGTAATATGACCTGGAGCGATTTTCATTGGTTGGAAATTCATTGTGACAACATGACAGAAACAATACAATGGAATCAGAAAAAATGACGTGACTGAAGGATTTCGAGGATGGCGGCACAAAATCATGACCACAACTGGATTTTCGCAATACATTTTGAAATGAAATTCACGTGATAAAAAGTATCTTAAATTTGTGTTTTATTTCAAATGAGATTTTATGAAAGTCGTCTCGGAAGATAAAATTTTTGCTCGCCAGGGCTGGCAGTAATAAAAGCTTCTAGGACTCATTTCATTAAATCTCAAATGGAAGGAACACTCAATTAAAATCTTATATGTATTTAAAATCGAGACCTGGGCCGTTTTCATTGACGGTAAGACCAATTATTTCAAGTATAAATCCTGACGGATGTGCAGATTTCGATACAGGCCTAGGAGGGCTTTGCTTGAAAACAATATAAAATAACCAGATGTGTCATCAAATGACACACGAACCATTCGGTCCATATAAGCGAAAACAGTCCTTATTTCCTTACGAAAAGTGTGTTGAAAAGTGATCCGGGAACCCACTGGAATGTTACTATTTTATTCGGGCTCTTTTCATGAGTGATCCAATATTTTCCTTTATCCGTAGTGAAATCTTAAGAATCCTAGAACAACTTACACAATCCATTTGTGATCTTAAAGTTTACCGGATATGACGTGCCATGGAATTTCCGGTGTCAAACGAGGATAAATTTTATCGTCTGCTGTCACAACAAAAATCCTGGAGCAACATTTTTTTTATTTCTAGGTATTATTGGATGTCAGTTAATACTATGTTATTCTTATAAACCTCGGGGGTGCGACGATATCCTATAAATAACTAAGAATCGCATGAGAAGGTTCGTAATCTAGCAGGGTATAAAAATCTTCTTATTTACATAAAATGTTGATAATAGATATACCTTGTCGTTCTTTTGAAAAATCTTCATTCTTTTGAGCCTAAAACAATACAAAACAATAGCTTATACAGTCACTCTGATATCCATGTTTTAGCTCCATATTCAATAACTCATGTACAAAACAATTTACGAGGCATTGACGAGAGTATTAAGTAAATAGACAGAGTCAAGACGAGTCAATTCCTAATATGTAAAACAATTATGATACTAATACCAATAAAAACACATTTCTATCAGCTTGTACGATTTATTTGACATCTCGTATTGTTAATAGTATATTTATGAGTAGATAAAACATGTGTAATGTAATTTGAGTTTGATTTAATATCATTAACTAAATTTTTGTTCTTAAATTATGAAACATTATTGACGTTACTGAAATTCTAATCAGGAAATTTGTTTAAAAAAAATGTCTTAAATATCATATCTAAATATGTTTGTCAAGTAAAGCCACTTACCATAATTAATCAGAGCCTGCTGTATTCGTGGAGACGAGAGCGTATCTAAACCACCTCCGTTAGTATACCATACATGCACACTCGGAAACCAGACAAGGGTTAATTTACAGATGTAATCGCCTCCAACTTCAACTAATTCTACACATTGGGCTGATGACGTTCATTTGTTTTAATATAAATAAGGCTATAAATATTTCGTTCTATGTAGAGTATATATTAACGGTATAAAACGTGAGTCAAAGTATTGTTATTTGATAGTTCGTGTATATTGAACATTGAATATATCTTAATAGATCGGAGTTTTGAACTCCATGACACAAAATCTCGCTATACAATCCGTCCATTAGGTTAAAAGCCGAACACAATGTGCCCTTCGTAACCACGAACCGTGTTATATTGTAACTACTGTTGCCAGAAGATAAAATGATAACATCAAAACACTTCAAAATAATTGTTTTCAAATTCAAAATGAACTACTTTTTAGGGTTGTGTAAATGATTTTGGTATAAACAATATTAATATAAATAGAACAGAAATAGGTGCTGTTCATTTTCACTGATTTGACATTACATAAATCTACAATTCGTTTCTCGATTTGGATGAGGTTTAGTGTTTTAAGCAAATGTTATCAATATCTAAATTGTGAATTCTTATTGGTAGATTCGTGTTGCGAAATTTGAAAAAATGTGTGTAACTGATTGAAACCTTGGTGTATATATCAGTTAAGTCAGTACAACATTTATTCAACACATGTGTTATACTTAGGTCATTCCACGGAATGGTTTGTAACGAAGGCATCGGTAGTTTTTAGACAACCATCATCAGATGGTGTGCTATTCAAATCGCCTTTTGTCCATGGTCCGTCCTTCCTTCCATCCGTCCTTACATCCTTTAACCATTATTGTTCTCGCAATTTCTCATGAAGTATTAATGGCATCTGTCTTATGCATATGCAAATGCAGGTTTCTGTGGGTGGGAACCTTGTTGAGGATATTGTATTTTGGTACCGATTGATCAACAAGATTACCAACAGGTATGTTAGATTTTGATAGCTGAAGTTTGTTTCCATTTTTCTCAGAAAGTAATAAAGGAATCTGTCTCAAATTCCTTATATCGGATCCCCTAGGACATTTGTTGTGCATATTGCATATTGTTTTCATAACATCGGTTAACAAGATGGCTGACCGGCAGTCATCTTTTATTTCGATATTTAAAGTTTGAAAAACAGAGAAGAGATCCCTCTTACCATTGTCAGACATATATAATTATATGTGTCACGTCTTAATTGCTCTTGCATGTTAAGCTTATACAGTTAAACTCGTCCACAGCAGATGTCATTGAGACCAGAATATTTGACCGATATAGACAAGTGTCTGGATTATACAGGTATTAGTTACTAAAATAGATTAAGAATTGTCTTTAACATCTGGCAATGAAATATTCTGAAATGAAATGAAAAAAGGAAATACCATACAAGTAAGTCGGAATAGATAGGGATCCGGATAAAATAATGGTCGGTTTTGACAGCTTATATATGTACTGTAGTAGATAATAGAAACAATCCACTCTTCAGTGTAATTATTCAATCATATACAAAATCGTCCATACAATTCTTTATTAAGATAAAGTCTATCTTTCGTTTGACAAGATCAACAAAATAACAAAATGACAATAGCGATTTTGTATGTAACACAAATATAACTATGAATTAATTTCTGAAATAAATACAGCATAATCTTTCACTGGGAAGTTAAAAGAAGATAATGCACTGTTAATATAACAGATGATTACTTTTTCGAACAAAAAATCACAATTAATGTGATATATTCTGCTTTACAAAATGAGTGTAGTGGGTTAAAAATCGTAGATTTAATAGACCTATAAATTCCTTGCATTCACGCCCTTTAATTTGCCCACAAAGTACATCAATGAACAAGCAAATGAAATTGTATACAACATGTTAAGGCATGCATAAGTTTCACATAACAAGGTATTAACAATGCTAATTCTTATTTATGTCGATGAAAATAAAAATGGCACATTTTTATTGTTATACATCAAACCAAAAATAGAAGCTAACGAAAACTTTCTTATCACAATAGTGACGGAATGTTTCCTGGAAATATTTCGGTATATTCACAGAGCAATCTGTTACTACAGTTGTATAAGTTGCTACTTGGTGTTGCTTTTTCAAACAGGTTTGTTCATTTATCGTTGCTTTTCGTTGTTGTGTGCTCACACAGTTAGATTGGCGTCTGATGGTTGTTTTTGCTGCGTTGATACTTTTTGTTGCCCGCTTTCCTCTGGTGGCGGATTTCCGGTTATCATCGTGAAGAACTCTAGAACAGAACAGCACGAAAGCATAGTGTAGTAATATTTCTCAATACGGATTAATAACAATGTGAATGTAAATTATCTTATTACACTATGAGTGAGAATTCTGCATTCTGACTGTTCGAGGGATATTTGGCATTTCACACTATCACAAGACAGTTAGCATTAGAACAGAGGAGACAATAGACAAGTTCTTAGCAACCCCCTAGCAACGGGTGATACTGTATTTTTGACAGTGCAAAATATTAACCGTCCGAAAAATATGCGCGCTCGTTTCTTTTTTTGACGTCATCTTTGTCTTTTTGAAGTGGCGCTTCAAAACTTTATCTAAAGCCATTTATTAATACTTTTGCCAAATTAGTATGTCTATCAGTGTTTTTTTTTCAAATTAAGTACGGAGTTTTCTATTTACACTTTTTTATTTACAACTGTTTGCTTACCGTCCAAGCGCTACATGTTGGATTTTAGTAATCCCTTCGGTGATTAGGTGAACGGAAGAATGCGATAACAAACGTCTCTGTGACGTTGAGCTATTGTTGTACACAGACGACGGGACGAAACAAAAATTCAATAAATTTGATTCACAAAAACGTTAAGATTTTAACAAACGCATGAGACACGACAACAAGAATGTCTCACTGAATGCTTATTTTGAGTATTCTTTCTTACAATGCAATATTAATCGCTACTGAGTTACAGTATGAAAGCTGATATGTTAATTTACTGCCGACGATAAGTTTTCGACTTTTGCTGAAATAAGTAAAATTTTTCGATAGATTCCAAATACCTGAAAATAAGTTTTGTTTCTAGAGATTTGGTATAATAAAATAAAGACAACCTGCATTAGAGTGTGACGGTGCCTAGTGCCACCCTCTAATGCAGGTAGTATTTATATGATACAAGGCGACCTAAAATTAAAAAGGAGACAAAATGGAGACAATACAATCATGATAAAATGGAGACAATACAATCATGATAAAATGGAGACAATACAATCATGATAAAATGGAGACAATACAATCATGATAAAATGGAGACAATACAATCATGATAAAATGGAGACAATACAATATGATAAATGGAGACAATACAATCATGATAAAATGGAGACAATACAATCATGATAAAATGGAGACAATACAATCATGATAAAATGGAGACAATACAATCATGATAAAATGGAGACAATACAATCATGATAAAATGGAGACAATACAATCATGATAAAATGGAGACAATACAATCATGATAAAATGGAGACATACAATCATGATAAAATGGAGACAATACAATCATGATAAAATGGAGACAATACAATCATGATAAAATGGAGACAATACAATCATGATAAAATGGAGACAATACAATCATGATAAAATGGAGACAATACAATCATGATAAAATGGAGACAATACAATCATGATAAATGGAGACAATACAATCATGATAAAATGGAGACAATACAATCATGATAAAATGGAGACAATACAATCATGATAAAATGGAGACAATACAATCATGATAAAATGGAGACAATACAATCATGATAAAATGGAGACAATACAATCATGATAAAATGGAGACAATACAATCATGATAAAATGGAGACAATACAATCATGATAAAATGGAGACAATACAATCATGATAAAATGGAGACAATACAATCATGATAAAATGGAGACAATACAATCATGATAAAATGGAGACAATACAATCATGATAAAATGGAGACAATACAATCATGATAAAATGGAGACAATACAATCATGATAAAATGGAGACAATACAATCATGATAAAATGGAGACAATACAATCATGATAAAATGGAGACAATACAATCATGATAAAATGGAGACAATACAATCATGATAAAATGGAGACAATACAATCATGATAAAATGGAGATAATACAATCATGATAAAATGGAGACAATACAATTAAGATTTTTACCTTATATGTTCACCATTGACAAATGAATAAGAAATACAATTCGGTGACTATTACTTAGAACACGAATCTTGGCGAGGATTTAAAAAGTTTTTTACCCCAAGTAAAAAATCACATGTTATTTTTATCCTCGTATGATATTCACAGAAACAACTATATTTCTATTAAAATTGTCAACAATATAACAAATACGTTTTAGGGCAGGCATTAGCTCAGTCGAATCGTCAAACGTACAAATGTTTAATGTAGCTGTTGCATGCATAAAAAATATACTTGTATTTCATAGGCTTTGCATTGAAAATGTTGTAGCTGTTCACTGAGATTTTATGATTTTTATTGGTTTAACGTCCGATTAACAGCATTATCATGTGAGGACGTGCCAGGTTTGTTGGTGGAGGAAAGCCGGAGTACCCGGAGAAAAACCACCGACCAGCGATCAGTACCTGGCAACTGCCCGACATGGGGTGCGAACTCGCAACCCAGAGGTTTAGGGCTTGTGGTAATATGTCGAGACATCTTAACCATACGGCCACCGCGGCCCCAATGTACTGAAATGTCAAACAATTAACTCCGGGCAATGTTTAGATACTAACCTTTATAATCTATCAAACCGTCCCCATTTGTATCCGCTGATTTGATTAATTCATCTACTTCCTCTTCCGTCATGACTTCTCCCATGCCGGTTAGAGCTACCCTAAGTTCGGCTGAATCCAGTACACCGTTACCATCCATATCAAATAATTTGAATGCGTGTGCCAGATCATCTAGGTCGTTTGTGGTTTTCTTTCTACTTTCCATCAGCCTGACAAATTCTTCAAACTCCAGCATCCCATTCCCTGTCGATTTGTATAAAAAATACACATGTCAGGCGCACAACATATTTTGCTGAGTTAAATGTCAACTTTTTGATGGCATTAACAATAAAAAAGAATGCCAGATCGGTGATTCAGACTCAAAAGTCGGGCTATCATTAACATAATATCGATCCGCATAACGGCTAGTGAAAATACGGCAAAATTTGGACAAGGCGTTCCGTGGAGGGAAGCGTTGTTTGTTTCGTTTAAATGCATGCATATATCAAGTGGGTGATCTCAAAATGGTTAATTAGAATCGGGCGGAACTAAATCTGAACTAAAACAAAACAACACAAATCTAAACATGTATTGGAAAAGTGACATCACAATACTTGTAGTACTTAAAGATGCTCCATCGCTGAGGAATGGCATTTTTTCTCTATCAAAAACATTAGCAGACGACTTTGTATTTTCTTTTTTTTCGCAAAAGTTACTTTCTTTACACCATTGCCACCATTGAAAAGTTTGAGCTTCTTATTATAATTCAAGATAGAAATGTTACATCCTGAAAAATTTCCATGGACCTATGCCTTATATGGAATAAAGTACTGATTATCGGTATCATTTATGCTCTGTCATCGGTGGATCATCTTTAAACAAGACTAACAAACATTATTGGCAGGGAATCGGTTCTGAATGGAAAGATAAAATGTGTAACATCAGAAACATTTGCGAAGTGATTTGAAACATTATCTTTGCTGACGGCAGAGGGACTTCCAACTGTACATAGGCTTTCCCTTGGCTAACTACTTCCAGGTGTATTCATTTAAACATTATATTTTTGCATAGATATAAAGTTTAAACATTAGCTAATTAGATTATGGTTTGATATGACCAGTATTTCCGATAAATCTTGTATTAATATGATAGTTTGAAAGCATGGAAATGCGAAAATGTACTTGGTTTTTCGAAAATCAGACATTCAAACCAGAAATTGCATTTTGTTTTATCAGAATACATGTAAACCGTACCCCCTAAATACATACGGAGTTACATCTGCCGATCTCTTATACATGTTTCTGATTACAAAACAAAAGTTTATCAATGACCTACTCTCCGACCTTAAGCCTGCACCAAAGAAACATTTTTCTCGTTATTGCTTGATTGTTCTATACGGGTATTGTTTGTTTTATTAGAATTATTATGATTGGGTTACTTCTCTTCTATATATAAACATACCATTGTTGTCAAACTCTGCAATTATAGTTTTCATTTCTTCGTCCGACGGCATTGCGCCGTGTAATTGCATGGTCGTCTTCAACTCTTTAAATGATATGTGGCCTTTGCCTTCAACGTCGCAGTATTTGAAAGATATGCGGTACTCTACAAAGAAAAAGAGCATACGTTTAAACACAATGCAGACTGTTTGTTCAAAAGTCGCACAAGTTATTTAAAAAAATCAGAAATATTATTAGGATCAATGTAAGGTTTGAGGCAGATGCAGCAGGGGTATTTCGGAATTGATATTTGGTATCTAATTGTCACAAAGGAGAATTTAAAGTCAATACCAGTACTGTATTCGTGGATATGTTCGCGTATGTTGGCGATGTGGTTATTTTTGCGCTGATAAAATTTTCATTTGCTGTTATTTTGACGATTAAATATATTCGCGAAGTTTACTCAAAGTGAAAATTTCCACATTATCAATAATTCCACTTTATCGCACAACTATGCATATTCACAATGGGAAATCATGTAATAAATTCAATAACAGTTGGTTATCTTTTATGTTTACATCTACGGCGCCTCTGATTGGTCAACTCCTGCATCTCTTGGGTCCGATTGGCTTTCAACTTCGGACTACGTTTCATAGTGCAGATTCTTTTATATAGATTGCATTTACTGTGTAACAGATAATTGCTTGTTCAACGTATTAAGAGACAGAATATTGGCTCTCTTTTTAGGCACTATATTTTATGGCGGAAAGATATCATTACAAATTGTATGGTGATGAGTTTCCCTGAGTGAAGATAGCGGTATAAATATAGAGTTAAAGTAAAGGGATAAACAAGTTCCACAACGTGTGACTGTTGTGTAATAATGTTTATCTAAACTCTTGTTAGTTTATTTTTTAAAATTTTAAACGACTCTCGCTAAAGATTGTGTCGTTTTAAAATTTTGAAAAATTACCTAACACGAGATAGATAGTTTGATAAACATGATAAACAACAGTCATTTGTTGGGGAACCTCTATTTAACAGTAAATCAACTATCATACACTGTACACATATGTAGCTCATAAATTTAAGCAGCAAGATTTTTACTGGAGGGTCTAGTGCACAATCATTCTATTTCAAATGGAATGGCATAATGCCTAAATATTGAAAATATAACTTATATAATAGCTATTTCTTGTAATCCCTATTGAATGAGTTTACATGGAACTTAACAATTATCAGAAAATATGGAGCTTCAATCGGCTTTCATTTGGACCTGTATATAGGATATCTTGGTTTTCAATATGTAAAATATTAGACAGCATTCACGAAGACTGATATATTATATAACTTACCTTTTAGCTCTTGTACAGTTATTGAAAGTTCATCCGCTTTCAGTTGATCATCCTGTGGATATACAAATATGGCAGTTGGACGATTTCATACACAACTTGATTTTATCTTAATCAAAACACGGAATCTCCATCCAGGAAATGATGTTCGTAATTTTATCGAACAGACGATTATTTTTCAATACGTGTTACCAACAATTCACTTAAAATCCATGACCAATTACCTACTTATCTTCTTAAAATTATCACGTGTGTTCTGTTAGTATGTTTATATCCTATCAATGTCAGAATGATCTTTAAAAAAAATATACTGGGCTATAGTGACAGGACAGTGACCGCCATGGACAAGTGCCTGGACCTAGTAAACGGTTTGATATATCATGCTACTGGCATCTAGTATCGTAATCCCCTGCCCTTTCAGTTCACTAAAATTGTCTCGAGGTTTGATGAAGAAATACAACAACCACAATCATATGTAAAACCCCCTCAGATTATTTTTATCCCCGTCAACAGGTCCATGGGACCTGATGGCATATTCACCTTATGCACATACCGTCAATACATATGATACTATATTGATGTGTGGAGATTTCTAAATAAGAAAGTTTAGATTTTTTTTGGCAAATGAACATGTTACATAAATATATATATTGATAGGGGCTGCCGTGGTTAGGGCGCCCTGGGGTTATCTACCCGATAAATATTGTTGTCTATATTTAAAATTATCTTATTAAAACAATTACGTTACATATATAATGGTTTATAACATCTGAAAAGGTTCAAATACAAACAAACACTTTTATGATAAAGAAGGCACAGGCAATGCATGAATAATAAGTCGGAAACATACTATGTATAGAAATGATAAATCTACTGTGAAAAATTGAAATGTTGTATTATTATTGAAATATGAAATAATATATACAAAACTAATAAAATCTGTAAACATGGCATAAATGACGAAGTAAACAACAATTATAAAATATGTACCTACCATTCTCGCCACTGTGTATAGTTAACAGTACGGTGCATTAATACAAATGATTATCATTTGTTAAAGGACTACGGGCACAGACTCGGCTCACTAAGGTCAATGGTACATGTATATGGTAGCCGTGTACTATTGTATCAAACTAGTTACAAATCTACGGTGTTGTAGTCAAATAATTCTTTAAGAGACCAATGTATTGTTGCGGTAAATGATCAATAAAATGATTGATATATGTATATAGGTATCAGTTTTATGATATACGTAACTGACAAATCATTTTTTTTTCCGGATGGATGATCTCAGTGACTGTATTGTTCGTTATAAATTACCTTGAGATATATTGTTGAAATAATATAAACATGAAAGACGATATGTAACATGTACTTTAAATCAAATATATTTCATTTCTTCAAAAGGAAATAAAACACAGAACATAAAATCACGCACCTGTTTTATAAATAAAAAATATATTAATATATAATCAGTTGATTTTAACTTTACCATACAGCTGCTTCATTAATCATTATGTAAAATGCAGAAATAGTTCCGTTTAGCCTGTAATTTTTAAAATGGGAATATAAAACGAGATCGATAATTTGAGTCACAAAAATTATTAATTTATCGTTGATAATACACGTATCGTCACCTTCTGAACAATTTTGATTAGAATATATAAAATGTTAATTTTCATAACGCTGGTCGTATTATGTCACCTGCCGTCGTCCTAAGACCGCGCGGTAGTTGACCATCACTGCGCCAGACGGCAAAACAGCAAAACGACTCTACACTGTTATCATATATTATACAGGAAATATTGCGTGTTTGGTGTTGTAACCTCATCTTAGGTCATCGGTTTATATTTTCTGATATCATTAACATTTTTAAGAATCCTTAATATTTTTCTCTGGAAAGGTATTGGGCCTTTGAACGAGGTGTTGATTAATAAGGGAACATTAAAAATTAATTCACCATTTTATCACTGAAAAAATGCCTCTCTTATTTCTTTTTAGATAAAATGTGATTTTGTACATTTTTCTGATTGTAAAATATCATAATATTGTGCGACCAAATGCTAGATTTTATTGAATGAAAACCTATCGAAATGCTTGTAAACAACCTTGTATATAACTCGTTTCTAAACACACATGGAGGTATATGAAACGTGAGTTAAAAACAACATTAGTCAATATACATGGTTTTGTTGTAGCTATCTCTTATAGGTAATATATATACCATATATCATGACAATTTACTGTAAAATAAAATCTGCAGTTGTCGCAACCAGAACAAATATACAGGTATTTGGTGTATCTTTAAGACGCTGGGTTTGCTTAAATTTTAATACCTCTCCAATTTAACCTCAATTTAAATTTACGAACACAAATTAAAAACCGTTTGGATTTCTGTAGTAAACTGGTGCAAATTACAATGTATGTGTTGAATACAATACAGATATATGTAAGCTTATAAGAAGGTACCGCGAAACCCGTCATGATCTAATAAACTAGGAGCTTTGAAAATAAAAGGCAGATACGTATACGAAAAGCCGTTATGCTTTCTCTTATAAACCGATACAATATTTGCTAAATGAATTTTAGTGATTTAACAAAATAATCTTTTATAGCAAAGAACTTAATTTCAACGAGAATATAATTTACAACACAATTTCTAAATATATAATGATTTGATATGCTAAGGTTTTGAAAATAATTAACTTTATTAAATGATATTTAAAGTCGGATTAGCTGCGAACATTTACTTGAAAAAAGGAAACTTTTATAAAATACCAGCTTTTTACCATCTCCAAATATTATATTAAAAATTAAACCAAGAAATATTATTGTTTAAACACAATTAGGTAAAATCCACATGAATCTATATCCTGGGCTATACTTGTCATGAAATTTTGATATTTTTTAAAAGTTTTATATACTTTCGGGAATTTCGTTTTGTGACTAAAACGATATGTGAATTTTGTGAATAAAACGAATTTGTATGATCATGCCAAGTACAATTAACTACTGAAAAGAAAAGGAAATAGAACTTTTTTATCAACGATAGTCTAGAGCTACAAAATTGATAAAAAGATTTCTGTTTTAGGTAAATGAAATAAAGTTGATTTCAAACTCTCCATTCTACATTAGATATAGGTTTATGATCAACACGTTTAATCATACTTTTGGTATCGCTCATGCATATTCTACGAACAGAAGACACATGGATTTTGATAACGTGAATGTCAAATATCTAGAGAAATTTTTTTTTGTTTTTTTTTTTTTTTTTTTTGCAAATGGGACTGGTGATTCTTAGTGTTGGGACTTTGTATAGATGTGTAGGATGATTATGAAAGAAAAATTACAGCTCTTTTCAGCGATAGTAGCCGTTTTTATGAAGATGTGCTAGAAATGTGTTTCTATAACCGCTTAAGGTAGGCGGGTTAGAAATTTAGCCACAACGTTCAGCAGACGTTTGCTCATCAGCAAATAGGATTTCAATCATTTTTTAAATCAGCCTACTTCAAGTTCAGCCCACCATCGCCACCTGCCCACCATCGCCACCTTTGTATCATTCAATACAATGCACACTCGCTACGGTAGTATAGTACTTTCGTCGTTTACAGATAGGGTTAAACGGCAGTAAGTAAGTATCCTCACTTTGTTTTCCCAATACTTTTTTAACCTTTGTTTGAAATGCACACATGGTATACATTAACCACATATATGGGGAGGGAAAATTGTATAGTATGTCTTGTGAAAAAAAAAACAATTTCCAAAAATAAACATGTTTGCTTGTGATTAATATTGGATCTGCAATAGCAATAAATGCGACATATTTCAAAAACAATAAAAACAAAAAACCTGATAATTATTTTAATGTGCCCTGTTTAAAACACGTAACATGAAATGGCATCTCTGAACGAATCGAGCTTTCCTCATTTCTGGAATCCTTTGAAACAGTATGTTATATTATGTAACAAGTAGCGTCGGCATGTCGAAAACCCATTCACACGTCTGCAAGGACTTTCACAAACTCTGGAAAAAAGCAGATTATTGTAAGGATGTATTTATATACTATTCGACTTGTTCAAAATGTTTACATACTGAGATCATCGTCTGTATCTTTCGTCAGATATTCTCTTTGGACGTCTTATAGGTTCATAACGGAAACAAATTCAGTAGAAGAAATGCAATCGGAATTTACAAGCCTGATTAGAGTTTGATTTTTTTTTTAGACTTTTTGTCATAGCAAGTCCATCAACGATGTATTGGCTTGTGTAAAAATTAAAATTTTGTCAAACACTTGCCGTAAAGCTGCTAGAGAACACAACTGCTTGATTACTTAATGTGATCTGCTAGTAAAAACCATAGAGCAAATTTCTTCCAAAATGTCAGTGAATTATGGTAAACACATACATTTTCAGTACGCAATGAATTTTGTTCCTATCTGCTACTATAATTTGTAACATTTATTTCATGACGATATCGAGACGAATAAACACAAATAACTGTAACTGATACCAAGCCCTAGAATCATGAAACGAACTTAAGTCTAAGACAAAACATAACTTAAGTTTAAAGTTTTTTTCTTAGCTGAGACTTCAATCTTAAATGGAACATGAAACGTGCTTAGCGAAACTCTCGGACGAACCACTGTCCTTTCTTCGCGCTCGCGTAATCGGTTGATTAGCCTTATGATGTCCGCCATAGTTAAGACTAATTTCGGGCTTAAGTCTGCCTCGAGGCAGTCTTAAGATTTAAGACAAAAAAATTACTTTAGACTTAAGTTTTATTTCGTGATCCTAAATTTAAGTCAATTTATAGACTTTTAAGTTCGTTTCATGATCCTGGGGCCAGATGTGAATAAGTAGATGTGACTTGTTTTACAAACTGATTGCTACGCTACTTACCACTATACCGGATATACCCGTCACCATCTGGGTCAGCTTCCTTTAACAATTCGTCCACCTCTTCGTCCGTTAGTTTTTCCTCCAAGTTGACAAGAGCATGACGAATTTCTCTGGCACTAATCAGTCCGTTTTTATCTTTATCAAACGTCTGAAATGCTTGTAGTATTTCTTCCTCTTCGTCATGGCCGTCAGGGAGAAAGCGGATCATGCATTCTAAAAAATCCTGAAAGTCCACAGTACCATGGCCTGTTCAAACAATAATGTATATGACTATAATAGTTATAAAAAATCCTGAAAGTCCACAGTACCATGGCCTGTTCGAACAATAATGTATATGACTATAATAGTTATTTATAGCACAAACTGTACTAAAGACAGGAAAATAATGAATTTACAGATAATATTGAAATATGTAAAAATAATAAATTCAATGGATTTAATGGAAGATAACGGTCGTAATCTAAAATCCATAGAAAAAAATAATATAAATAGTCATTATTAGATACAAAATAAATAATCAGATAAATGGATGAATCGAATAAACGTTTGATAAATGCATGGTTGAATGATTGACTAAATGCTTGATTAATGAATGTAAAAACGAAACAGGTTAATAATTATATGTTTCGATATTGATATTACTAACCCAAACTAAATAATCAAACGTCAGTGAAATTATTCTATCAAAAAACAGTTTTAGCTTCATCACGTCATAAACTACGTCATAGATGTAGTTTTATTTTATACCATTTATTATCAAAAATATCCTTGATTTTAGAGATATTTTTATTGTCATAAATCATATCTCCTTGGTTAATATAAACAACAACAATACAAGGGAGACAACCACCTGTTGGATCCACATCCTTCATCATGTCTTTAAGCTGTGCCTCTGTCGGCGCGGCTCCCAGGGACCTGATCAAGATACCCATGTCTTTGGAATCAATTGTTCCGTCGCCATCTTTATCGAATAGTTTAAATGTGTCTTTGAATTCTTCAAAAGAAGAAAAAAAATGATCACGAAACGTGTTTAAAAGCATCCAATAGATTTGTTATTTTTTGAAAGATTGTGTTTGTTTACTTGCTCTCTCGGAAATTCATTTTTAATTACCTGCCTTATAACATTCGGAAATACTTGATATGGTAGAATAATGAGACGATGTACATTTAAAGTAGATTTACAATTTATGATAAATGTATATGACATACGTACCTGCTAGTTGGTTATCTGTTAATTGGCTGGCCTATAAAATAATTATAATATCTTAAGACTTTAATATTATTTATATGTACATGGTAATATGCACACACTCATGATAAGGAAAATATTATTTTTTCCACTAATGCGAACTTTCCTTTGTTATATTTTCTATTTTTTATGTGTTAAAGACATAAAAAAAGATTCAGTTCAGACATGACTTATTCATTTGCAAGAACTATTTGCAATATTCGATCTCCCCACAACATATCAAATTTATGTTATTTCTCCTTGATACAAATATTTTTTAATCAGAATAGTATTTACCCCTACTTAAATAAATGTACACACAACATTGCAGAGAGACTAACTATCCGCAGCTGTCCTATTTCATAATTTAAGATTCTCATAAAATAATAGATTACCACAGAGATATACATAGCAATCATTCCAGTCTACAACCAAATTATTCATATGTAAAGTTACATCACCAATACATCAACAAATACACTATATTACTTACCATGGTTTGTCCATAACATTCCCGGCGTTTGGTAAGATGGCGGAAATGTGCTGTGATACTCACACAATAGTATATGAACGTCGTTTAGGATGGCATCGCTGGTAAATGCGGAGGCATTGTTAGAAACAACGTATGACTTAATGTCTTCGATTTTAGTTAAGTACACGTGAATATTGTGAATAGAAATGAATATCTGCTTTCTAAAAACTCCATTGTTTTAAACAACACATTGTATTGGACAGGTTTCAGTGGCCTTAAAGAGGAGTTCCTTCGGAAACAAACACCATTTCTATTCAATTGCGTTCTGACATTAAAGCTGTGACAAACTAGGGAATGGCCATCTGATACGGTACGTTGACATACTATATGTTGTCAAGATTTCTCTCTTATTAGAAAAATAAAGAACGCTGACTCTCAATTGGCTGTGAAAATTTATTTCTCGTGTTTCTCATTAAAAACAAAGTAAGTTGACTTTCTATATGCCGTGAAAATTTCTGTCTCGTGAGAAAAATAAAGTAAATTGACTTCCTATATGCAATGTAAATTTCATAGCAAAAATAAAATCGTTGACTTTCTATAAGCCGTGAAAATTTCATTACAAACATAAAGTTGTTGACTTTATATGTGCAGTGAAAATTTCGTTCTCATCAAAAAAAATAAAGTACGTCGATATACTACGATGTGGTTCCTTCTACCCGACACACAATAAAACAGTATCTGATTACACTAAGTATCCTAACGGTGATCAGTTGAATTAGATTAAATCTCATTGTGTAGGCCATCCCGCCAAGTGCATTTAAATAATTCATTGGCTGTTTACTGTGTTACTGTTTCACAATAAATCTGTTAAGCACCGCTGCCCGATCACAATGATATAAACTAGTATGAAACAAAAACGGCACAACTTCAGACATACCAGCGAGTGTTATTTACTAGAGTTGATTTCTTGGTAACAAAGACGTCACATCTTTACGATTATAGTAGATATCAGGTAAAACAAAAAAATCTGAGTTTCAAAGAGGTGTAATCGTTTAGTAATTAGTGTGTGTATTTGATATATTTTATGAAGACTATATGACATTATAATATCATTAGGATATGACTCGTGTCTCGTTTGTAGTAATGTCCTTGTCATTCGCATATGAAGTGGGTAGAAAGTGGAAGACACTACAAAAACAATCCACCTCTTCATTGGATAACTAAAATTATCAACATAATAATTATCTGCTATTTTCTATTTTCTCACACGAGACTTAATTAAGCATTAAACTATCTTCCTATGGCATCTATGGTCCATATAAAAAAACAACTTTGCAGACAATCTTCATAATGTGCGCTAACGCATTATGAGATGATTGTTTGAAAAGCTATTGCATCTATATAGAAGATAGTTTAATGCTTATATTTACATTATCAACTCATTTTAGGGTTTCTGCATTAACATTGTTTAGTTAGACCAGGAAAATCGTTTATCAACGACGATTTAATCCACAAGAGATGAAACAGCCATTTTGACGGTGATCAGTTGACGTCACCACATCAACATGAGTGACGTCATAATAGTCATGTTTTGGGTGTCAGTTTTACCGTCATATACTTCACTTTGCCTTGGTTAGTTTATATAGAAGAACTAACAAGTAAATGTAAATATAGGTAATGAAATTCTCCAAATTGACATATTACCAACGAAATCTGATTTCATTTATATTTATAGTCAGATCTCCTTGTCTTAACACTATGGTAACATTTAAACTCTTTTGTAAAAATAGCATATTTGAGTGTCAAATTTTGGAGTCTTTAGTAAGTCTAAAGATAAAACAATCATCATCTATCAACAACAATTTATAACTTTGTCAATGCAAAGTAGTCCTTCATGAACGTCTTAATATATATACTATATAAATAGAATGTTCGTGGTTTGGAGTTTCAAATAATTCAATATCATTTTTTTAAAATTTATTTATTAATTATTCATGGTTCCACAACAACCGCAACGAAAGTGTTTGTAAACGCAATGATCATTTCACGTTAGCTGTAATTTTATCATCACCCGTTGAATGTTAACGTAAACAAGCAAGGTTTGAATTAAACTCGAGTCCGTGATAGAGCGCACATTTTCTGTAATCGTGACTCTGTTACGATGGAAACTGTCCACGTCCAATCAGCCTATCTATACTGCCTTCCAACGTCGGTAATTCAAGTTCCTCTCCTGTTTACAAAATTCCTGATAAAATCTGAAATAGAAATAATGTTGACCAATATAATTAAAATCGTTTGAAAAAACCAAGGAACATGTAAAAATATAAATCTCTCTACAGAAGCATGAATAAATAAATAAAAAATAATAAAACTGAAATATATTGTTGTTCGCATTTTAGGTCCAATATTTTATAAAGGAGTTTTCATTTTTGACTGGATAAGAAAAAGATTAGGTAATGAATCTGCAACCAAAGGATTAAAACTTTACCTTCGTAATTAACGTTTCCATGTTCATCGACATCTGCATCCTCTAGAATCTCGTCCACTTCTTCATCTTCCAGCTGTTCTCCACAGTTCGACAGTATCCGACGAAGATGATCAACAGGAATCGTTTTGCCACCATAGAGTGTCTGAAAGGCTGCTTTCATATCGTTTACGTGGTTTACATTTGTTGGGATAAGTTTTTTAAATGATGTATACAACGATAAAAATTCTGGAAATGAAACACGTCCGGTATCTGAAAAATATTTGTTTAGAAATATATAGTAGCATTTTGATACGAACACAACAATTAAAGAAATATAGTTTTCGCTAGAGGAATGCCAACTTCCCCGGAACTGAAGCATTGCAGAACGCAATAAAATAACATAAAAAATAATAAAACAAAGGAGGAGTGTCAATTTTGGGCCTTCTGGTGGCTGTTTAGGACATCATGATATGACATACGATTAAGGTCAGGTCGGTGTCCCTTGTGAGTTATGGGGGTTAAAAAGGAGGGGCAATTTTCTGTTCTATCCAGTTTTGTTGAGAGCAATTTACAAACCGTTCTCATCAGATTCCCCTGCCGCTTGCTGTAGATCCCTTATCTGGGCCTCGGAAGGATAGTGCCCTAGGGAGCGGATGACTAAACCCATGTCCTCAATAGCAATGGCACCAGTTCCATATGCATCCAGTAAGGAGAAGGTTTCCTTCATGGCTGTAAAGAAAATCCATAATTACCACGATATCTTCACGAAGTTTTGGAATAAATTACCAATAATTATCTCTCCACTGATTATCATTGTTGGATTTATATAAACAAGAAGAGAAATTCGAAACATGGTCATGCATTGTCAATTAGAGGTGTAACATTCTACCATTGGAGGTTGAAGAATACTTCGAGATAACAACACTTTGAAGTAAACCAATTTCTAGATCGCTGGTCAATATTTCGCGACTTTCTTTACGAGTTTTATTCGCGGAAGTTATATTTTGCGGTTCGCCGATTAGAGGAATTCTTCGGTGTAATCGTTCTTAGGTATGTCAGTGAGTTTCTGAATATTTCGCTGGTGTTGAGAATTTGAAGGATTTCAGTGAAACGTAAATATAGCGAAAATAAAATATCCACCAAAACACAAACTTGTAAACAATTCAGCCTTACCGTTTATTTCCTTCTCTAGTTCTTTTGGATTCGTCTGAAAAAAAATCACAAAAAATCGTTAATACGTGACAAGACGCATAATGTGAACTGTT
Organism: Argopecten irradians; assembly: GCF_041381155.1. Taxonomy (NCBI): domain Eukaryota; kingdom Metazoa; phylum Mollusca; class Bivalvia; order Pectinida; family Pectinidae; genus Argopecten; species Argopecten irradians. The sequence continues at coordinate 10,968,018 of NC_091134.1, read as the reverse complement.
TTTTAAATTACTTTTTATCTTAATAGATACTAATAAAAGACTTTGAAATAAATTTTAACCCGTTTTATCAAACATTCGAATGACACAAATACCATGTTATGTGTTGGTCCCAACTAAACATATTACTGTTACATTGTTTGTGGATAATACGAAATCCCGTGGCCTTTACAAATATTGACTGTATCTACGGAATAGAAAGAAACCACGTGTTCCGGATCGATATGCAATGTGATTGCAACTTATTTAATTAGCTCATTAGCTTAGACCAATTTACAATGGAATATGATGAAAGGCAACATTTAAAAAGTATTGATGCTAGCTACATAAATCTTACACGTACATACATCATGGCATTGATGATGAATTCATTGTAAGTTTTCAAGTTGTTAATAATTTGAGTTCCTTTTTGTACAACTCTATGTAAAACACAACTTAAGCAGAGCCTTGATAGCTTTGTGTATAATATAATAAAAGGGTATACCATGTATCATGGGCTTAGTGGTAACTTACCATTTCCTCAGTAGTATAAAATCTAGGATCGGTAGTCACAGTCAGGACTGATATATGAGGAAATCACATAATCTCCTCCACGTACATGTAAATATTTACGGCAGGTCAAAACGGTAAGCACGGTAAATCCATCGATAGTCATATATATGTATTACCAAATGAGCAGTTGGTCGCGTTTGAAAAGACTACCTTTAATGAACTGTTATTGTAATTGAGAACAAAAGACCCATTGGTAGTTCTACAACATGTTCTACTAACAATTATAGCCGACACGTGATGATATTTTTCGTTGTTTTTTATTTAATATTTTTATTCCTCTGAGATTTTAAGCCGTTTTAATTTCATTTTACGATTCGTCGCTTCAATATTGATATATTTATATGTTAACGAGTTATGTACGAGACTCATAAGTTTCCCTATTTTAACTGAAAAATAAATTTTAAATAAATGCTTTTAAATTTTCTCTATCTGGCTATACAAAGAGTATACAAAAACAAATATATTCACAAATGTATCAAGCCGACTACCGAGGTATGCTTGTCCAATTCTTTTGGTGTTTTGTTTAATATGAACATATTCCATTGTCAAACATAAATGACAAAAGGATTTGGCTATTATTATTATTATTTCAGCGCCATAAACGTCACTTTCTCGTACCAGACAATGAGACAAACACATTGATATCGATATATTATTGATAGATTAACTACATTAAATCAAAATAATTTTCTAGAGTTAATATTTGAAAACACGTGTCTAAAAATATATGGTCAGAATATAGCTCTCGCTACCATACCAAACATTTTTCAAAATTCACTGACATGTTTCTTATAAAAGATAATTTTAAGTTCTCCCATTCTTCATCTTTCCTTCCTTTAAGAATGAACCCTTTTCGTGTGTTATCCTAGCCTATCATATTGCACATAATTTTCAACAAACAATATTCACAGTTTGGTCCAGCAAGATATCTCTACTCTGGAGTAATGCTGGACATTGCATCAGAAAATGCTTACCGCCATTATCCACTGTTTTTGTTGCATAGTTTGCTTTGGAAGTTTGGTCTTGTATGAGAGTTTAATAATTTCGCAAATTTACAATATATCTAAATCTTTCCATATACGGAAGTATAAAAAAACTATAATTGTTGTTAGTTTTCAAAGCATAGTTGTTAGTACCAATTTGTTTAATATTCTACGATATCTTTAAAGCTTTTGATCGTGTATGGCATCGAGGACTATTTGTAAAATTAAGGGAATATGGTTTTTCGGGTATCTTTTTGAAATAGCTTGAAATTTATCTTGAAAATCGTAAACAGTTTTTGTTAACAACTCTTCTTATCATTTAGGTACTATTGAAACAGGAATGCCTCGAGGCTCGATTCTGGGGCCTTTATTTTTTTCCGATTTCTATAAATGATGTTGTAAACACTTTAGAATCAGTTTCACAACTCTATGTTGACGATACATCTCTCCTTTCTTCTTCATATTCCAGTCAAGATATTGAACAACAGAAATGGTTTTTATTACTAAGTCAGAAGAACTTGACGAAGACCTTGATATCGTATTTGATGGTAAATTCTTAAACTTTACGAACAAACATAGACACCTTGTGTAACAATTAGTTCAAATGCTGAATGGGGATCACATGAACTCTATATATCACTCTGCTATGAAAACAATTAACATGTTTAGGAAATTAAAATTCATTTTTAAAAAGGGATGATCTACTCCATATTTACAAACCTTTAATTTTTCCCATTTTAGAAAATACATGTGAGCTTTGGGATCTGGTTGTTTGGTATCTGATTCTATAAAATTAGAAATAGCTCAACGTGAAGCGGCAAGAATTATTACTGGTTTACCTTCATACGTAACTGTTTCAGCTTTATATTCGGAAACGGGCCTTGAGACTCTTTTTAGGAGACGCAAAAGAAGAAAACTTTGTTTAGTCTACAAAATCGATAATAAGTTAGCACCAAACTATCTCCATTCACCCCTTCCTCCAAAAGTCGGCGATACTAATAGCTATGCTTTAAGGACTAACAGTAATTATAGAATTCCTCTTTACAGACTTTCTTTAACTAAATCTTCTTTTTATACCTTCTTCTCTTCCTATTTTGAATGACTCGCATTGGATGAAGCGACTAGATCATCATCTTCATTAGCAAGTATGTGAATGGCAGAACTATATTACTAGATAACTTAATAAACTTGAAAGTTGATGTAAATGTGAAAGGTTTACTATGTGGCAGCGAGCTATATGCTGATCATATAAACCAAAGTATTTTCAGACACGTGCATCAATTTATTAAGTCCAGCAAAAGATTTTGATTTTATAAAAATCTTAATTTTGTATTTAATGTTATTTATATTGTCTAGGTCTATTTAAGCATTATTCTCAAAATCGTTTTGGGTTATGAAGTCATAGTAAAAAAACGGAAAGACATTCTTCATAGACTCCGTCCGTCCACTAGACAAAAACCGGAAGGATATTCGCGTCTATGAAAAAGAATGTCCGCCCGTTTTTTGCCTATGACTTCATAACCCCAAAAGATATTGAGAATAATGCTTATAATTTAATTCAGATAACTCAATCAGGTACTGATTAGGCATATATTTCCATGATTTTACTTCCGTTTACGATAAAACAAATGGAGTTGAGGCGAATTGATCCAATAATTCATTTTGGTTAATGACTGTGCCGCTTTTAAAATTCCCCGCGAAAACGTTTGTTCTAATGACGTCATAATACGTGACTTACAATTCTTTTTGTCTATGGAAAAATAACCTCAAAGATCTAACCAATAGAAATAAGCGTAACATATGAAATAAAATTATTGTATCTTGTCTCGTCATTGTATGTAAGGAGAAGGCTATTATAAGTTGTAATAACTTTTGCCTTATCCCTTTGTCTTTTGTTTTGAAAATGAAATATGTTTAAACTAAAAAATAGTATCAATAGAAGTCAATGGAAATAATTTGGTTTTACAGAATCGACATTCGATTAACTGGATTAAGTTTTTGCGTATTTCAGAAAGTGTTGAAAAGCCGTTTTCTTATAATGTAGAGCGGTTTGTTTATATCTGCAGGGAGATATTGGCCGAGGTTTAATGTTGCGGTTCATCGATCCCTGTAATTCATATGATAGTATTGTTCTTTGATGTTAGAGAAAATGCGAATGTTACGAAAATAATCCTTCATTTTTTTATACAATATAAAGATGGAAGTTCGAAACATTTTTAAAATCGAGTTGGAATTGCTTCACGTTGTGCTATTCTAGTTTTATAGAATCTGAGAGAAACAACTATCCAAAACTCACATATATTTTCTAAAATTGGAAGAATACAAAATTTGTAGATCTGGAATAAAGTATCTCTTTTAAAAATGAATTTTAGTTCCTTTAATGAGTTATTTATCAAAGTTGTTCATAACATAAAAACCCATTTAACCTCTGACTCAAGGGTTACTCCAAAATATTTATCTAAAATTTACTACTTCTGGTTTGATCTTTGAAAGTATTTACTTTTTAGACTTAGTATATAGCTGTGGATTACATAACAAAACATGACATTTAGACCGTTAGGTTTTTTCCTCTCAGATGAGATATAATCCTCGAGGCAGATTACTTAATCCACTTATACAAAGGCTTTGAAATAAGATATATCATTACACACTAACTATACACTAATTCTTTGAAAAAAATAGAAACTTTTGATTAAAAAAGCTACTTCATTGACTCTTTGACAGAATGAGACTTGGTTTAATTCTTTATTGATTATACTTGGGCTCGCTATCGAATGAGATATGAAAACATAGGACTGCATTATATGTTAAATGACTGCGCTCCATGCATGTCCATGTATTGCTTGACAATGTCAACGGGCAATAAAAATTATGGACATGAGGCAAAAACAACTATACAAAATTAATAAACCATGTTTTAATTTCTAATAATTATATCAGTATTTTTATTGGCTATCAGTGAAAATAAATACAAACACCTTAAAGATTAATGAAAAAATGATCTTCCGCAAACAATACAAATTATTTACAAATCATGACTTTAAACTGAAACAATGTGTTCCATAAATATGTACATTATCGACCTACGGCGTCGTCCTGTATCCAGATTCCGGATGGTACTGTAATTGCCTATATGTCATTATCGTTGTGAATTCCACTATATATATCAGGCATAATACATCACATAAACCGTCATTGCTGCTTCATCATAAAGGTAAACTCTGCAATGAAAACAGAACATTATCATTTTTATATATATTTTCGGGGGATATATTGTTTTCAAAGACGTTGTTTCGACAAAAGCTAAAATAATAATAATAACATCCCATAAAATACAAAATATAAAAGAAATCAACAACAAACATAACAACCAACACCCCCCTCCCCCGCCAAAACATGTCCAAAATACCCGGATTAAAAAGTAATTTAAGTCACTCACTTTAAGTTTGCATATGAGTTGATTATTATATATCATAGTTATAATTAAAAAAAAAGATAATGAGCATTTATTTTAAGCACTAAAGATATATTACAAACTTAAAGAGCAAAGGCCATTCACCTCTTTAAAATCTTTAACCTCCTCCGCATACACATTGGAGATATTTAACCCCAACACCACACACACCTTCAAAGTCTATCCTGCCGTCCCCGTCCCTGTCGGCCTCGGCCATCATGGCGTCTAGCTCCGCCTCTGTCAGTTCTTCCCCTTGTGTTAGTGTGGTCATCACTTCTCTGAGCTCTTGCTTCGTTATGTGACCATCACCGTCTTTATCAAACACCCTAAATGACTGTAATAACTCCGAGTCTTCATCTACAGTGTTCATCTTCTTCTGCATCATACAGAGAAATTCCGAAAACTCAATAGTACCATTTCCTGTCAACACATGAAAAGTTTAAAAGCACATTCTTTAGCAATACATCTGAAACACTTTTATCACATTATCTGCCTGTGTCCAGTGATTTCGCCATTATAATATTTTCACATATATTTCATAAGTGTAAGATGACCTGGAGCAATTTTCATTGTCTGAAAAATGACATAACGTCAGAATTTCGAACAAAATGGCGGCCGCCGCTGGATTTTCGCAATATATTTTGACGTGAGATGTTTTAAAATGTAGGTTTTTGTAATTATGTGATAAAAAGTATCTAAAATTTGTATTTAATTTATATGAGATTTTATGAAACACGTCTCGAAGCCAAGGCTCGAAAAAAAAAATCTTAGACTCGTTTCATAACATCTCATATGAAATCCACACTCAATTAAGATCATATATATATATATTTCATCTAGATCTACATAAAGTATAAAAACAAGGACGTTTACACAATGCAACAAATCTGTGATGGAACTAATTTTTATAAAGCTTCAAACATGTTTGTCTATCCAGTTGAATGTTTTTCACAGTTTATGTATCAAATATTACGTTTTTTCCAATAGAATATGTCCATTGAATAGAACATGATTACCGAAGAAAAAAGACAGCTTGTCAACGTTCTTGTCCAGTGATGTCACATCTAACTTTAAAAAGAAACGAGGGACTTCCATGTATACATCTAGACAATGAGGAGATATTCACCATCAGAATCCACTTCATTAATCATGTCGATGAGATCCTTTTGTGATGGGTTCTGTCCTAACGACTTCATCACTGTCTCCAGTTCCTTAGCGGACACCCTTCCATCCCCGTCCTTATCGAACAGATTGAAGGCCTCTTTGAATTCTGGAAAGATTATAGCATTTTTGTATCTAGGTCCATCAAACCACAGTCTAATAACATATTTCTTGATCACTAATGTTCTATTTTAAAAAATCGAATAACCTCAAATGAAGTTCCAAAATGTGAATTTCAGCTCAAAATCTAAATGTAGGAAACTGGTACCCTTTTCATGTTCGTAAAATTAATGTAAAAGCTTTATTTGAAATTAAACTTGAAAAATATCCTCTCCATAAAATTAGTGTACAAAATAATTTGAAAAATTGCTATTTAATAAAAATTATGCTTATACATATTTATTTTGATGACTTTGAACCATTAGTACATAACGTGACTTTTTCTCGCATTTTCATTGGCTCAGTCCCCGGGCACTATTTAGCCATAGTCCCGGTACTATGGTTTCCCGCGGGACTATGGTTTGGCGCGATTTTTTTTACGTACGTCATATTGACGAAAATGACGTCACTGTCGCTATTTGCACTGTTCAATGGTAAACAAGCTGTAAGCGGACAACGTTTTGCAAAACACAAATGTCACGTTTTGGAAATTTGAATGCCGACGAATTTACAAAAGAACAAAATAGAAAAGATCTGAAGAAGAAACGAAATATGCAGTGAGTATTTTCAAAGATTTTTGCCTGGAAAATTGTATGCGATTCCGACCATGACATTTCTACCATAACGTTAGACGTGGCCGCAATCGTTTGAATAAATTGTTATTCTTGATCGTACATAAAGTTTGTCCTATAATTTATTTATTTTCTTCAATTCGTTATGTACTAAAAACATTATTACCTCCTTTTGAGGGCACTATGGTCTTATCGTGTTGTCGAGGAATGTCATGGAGGCGAGGGTACTGTGCCATCACAAGACAACACCATAAGACCATAGTGCCCTCAAAAGAATGCATAATGTTTTAGTACATAACGAATTGAAAAAATGATAAGGACAAACAATTATGCACCATCACCAATAACAATTTATCTAAACGAGTGCGGCCACGTCTAACGTTTGGAAATGTCATGGGAGGCGTCTATATTCATTTTGCCAGGCAGAAATCTTTGAAAATACTCACTGCATATTTTGTTGCTTGCTCAGTTCGATCTGCTGTCTTTTGTAAATTTGTCAGTATTCATGTTTCCAAACAGTGACATTTATGTTTTGCAAAATGTTGTCCGCACACAGCTTGTTTGTCAGTGAACAACGCAGAGAGCGACAGTGACGTCATTTTCGTAAATATGACGTTCGTATCAAAAAGCGCCCCTAACCATTGTCCCGCGGGAAGCAATAGTCCCGGGACTATGGCTAAATAGTGCCCGGGGCTGAGCCAATAAAAACGCGAGAAAACGTCACGTTATGTACTAATAAAATATATATATATAAATCCTACATTCATAGGCATGAAGTTTCTTACCTTCCACCTGTTCTCTGGAGAGTGTTTCCTGTTAAAAGAAATAAAAGAAATAAAATGGTAAAAAGAAACAATAAAGCTATATAATATATGAATTCATAGGCAAATCTTCGTACATCCTCCTCACTATATTTTGTTCTTGGTCTGCCTTCGGCTAAAGAGATACTAGTTTGCACATTATGAAAGTGGCGATAGTCTTAACATACAATGAATTATAGATTATCTAATATTTTATATAACATATTCTGAGTAGTTTCAGGTCAATGTAACAACATGTACGCCGAACGGGATTGTAGAATGACCTTGTCAAAGGTAAGTAGGAAAGATTTCCTTACCATCCAGTGATGATTATGATAATATTATGAGTATTCAACGATATAAGGATAAACGTAAGTCATCATGAACCAAGTGCTTCCTCGTATTATAGGCCTAATTCTAAATTCAAGGATTATCCATCATGAACATCCTACTACAATATTCCTCTGAAACTCAGGCTAATCCGGCCTCTTAATGGGGTATCAACCACTGACATTATAATTGTGTGCAGTAGGAAAGCTATGGTGATAGTGATGTTAGAATAATAACAGAATCTCGAATGTTAAACCATGGTTATGGTCATAGTAATTTTAGAATAATACAATAATCTCGAATGTTAAACCATGGCTTAACAAAATAAAGATTTGAAAAGAGACTCTTCAAATGTTGTAAGATAATTGAACCAGGGGCTACAGAAGGGTAAGCGTCCTATGTTTTACTGGACACACACCATACAAATATACGTGTAAATCGAGATGAGTGAACTGTAAATATAAGTTAATATTATGCAAATTCGTCATAAACTTCAATTTAGCATGATCATCAACGTAATTGGTTGTTTTTAAAAAAAACCAACAAAAATCTAAGGCGGAAGTAGTGGAGAATAAATATTTCTCGACATGGATATAGAAATTCGGATGCCTTGATCAAGCAAACGCCTTGTTTATTCCATCAAGTTACAAAAATATTTTATCCAGTAAACGTTCCACATGATAATATGTGAGTTACAAAAAGCCCAGAATATCCACGATTCCAGTCCAAAACACTTACCATGTTATCTCAAGGTTTCTACAAGTTCCAATCAGGGGCGATAGCCACGTACACTGCCGTCAAGTTTTCAAATAACGAGTAATACAATTTACAATATGGCCGACATTTCAATAAAGGCATTTAAGTTGTTGTTGTATACTAACGGCTCAGTGCCTAAGTTTAAATGATTATCTGCATGATAGATAACATTGAAACAATCACTTGGTAACACTTCAATGGGTTTAGATAATGTTTTCGGAATTATCTTTAAAATTGCCAGCTCTTGGCAGAATAACAATAAGAAGAATTGATCTTCACAAAGCAGAACGTATCTATCCACGTGCAAAGTTAGCCACGGTCCCATTATATGTACATCAACGTACCCTACAAATTACGCCATACTAAACTCATCGTTAGATATAAAGTGTCAAATGACGACAAAACTACATTCATGTATAAACATGGTACACAAACATTAAAAGGTGCTCCACCGCCGTCATAGCATAAATGATATTCATCATTTGAACAATAATTGGTGTTTACTCGTGTATATATATGTCTAATTAACACAAAAAATAATATGAAATAATTTATTTTGCCTTTGGTGCATGCGCAATCAGTACTTTATTCCGTATAGGATATAGTGACACGGAATTTTTTCGGGATGTAATTAATTATTTTTCATATTTTTAACTTGAAGTAAAATTAGAAGCTTAAACTTTTCAATGGTGGTAATGGTGTAAAGTAAGTAACTTTTGTAACTGAAGGAAAATACTAAATCGTTTGCTCCTGTTTTTGATAGTGAAAAAATACCATTTGTCAGCGGTGGAGCATCTTTAACAAACATGTCTTTTAAAAACAGAAAATGTTTTACTAAAGCATTTATTTTATTCATTTTCGCGTTAACGCGCTCAGAGTCAATAGCGATTTCAAGTCCGTCTTATTAATTTCAACGTCTGAAAACTCAATTTCGTCTTAGTGGTTGCTCTGAATTAAGGTGACCAAATGACATTCTAACGTTATTTGAATTGAACCCTATGAAACATCGATGCTATAATGTTTTACAACTTGTATACAATGTATAGCCATCTTGTAATGCATATTTCTTTGTATAACTCTATTTTGTTTTTGATTTTCCTCAATCGTTGACATATAGCCGCTGTATAGCTGTTAAGCCATGAAATATGACATGCACATAATTTCCTTACGATCTGCTAAAATACAGGAAGATTTCAAACATTAAGTTATTTTGCAAGTAATTTTAATTAAGTGAATAATAACAATGCCATTATTTGGTTTATCTATCCCCCACTATTTATCTACCAGTATCTTTAAAGCCCCAATTATAACGTTTCTATTACGCTCATTTATGCCAAACGGAGTTGTCTCCCAGTTTTTGATTGGTTAGTTTCACCCACATGATTAGTGCTGTTTTGATTTTATTTTAAAGGGCACACATCTGACTTCAGCATCCTATCATCAACATATGCAAGCGGATATATATTTTGTCAGTTTTGTTTTCGATTTTGGCCTACATCACCGGCAAAGGTATTATACATCAGTCTTGATTTTTAAGAATACATATGCACATGTATCTCTGAATACCACATAGATGTATGCTTTTTACCATGGTTGAATTGAGACCTCTTCATCTTCTCAGAAAATTATGTCTAAATATATGTAGTCTATAACTAATTCTGTGTCTACTGTAAGAGGGAAAGTACAGTATGAGATTTTTGTGTGGTTTTTTTTTTTTTTTTGTTCAAATGTTTTTTTTCTCAGTATCATTCTGCAGTACGCTCTGCAGTTTGCATACATAACGCTATATTACCCGGTAATTATCAATTAACAAAAAAAGTGAAACTGCACTTCCTATTTATGTACAAAATTTATTAAGGATAATTGACATAATTACACGTTGTTGAAGGATATATCAGATGTGTAGAAAATTAATAGCACCTCCACATATCAATAGGTTATACAAAAAGAAATGGAATTCATCAGGTCCAAAAAGACTTAAACGTTTCATGGTGAACTCAACGTGATACAGTTAAATTCTCGTACGAAGTAAAGAATTCTACAGAATCGTTCATCGCTTGGTACGTAGTCTAATTGTCTTCTTGATAATTTCTTCTTCTTTTGAGCTGACATACTTAAAAATGATCCTTCTGCTGGGTTGATGTTCTTCAACTTAGTATATGAGCGGCGAATTCTGTAAATCAAAAGAAACATGAAATTATACATTGATTTTCTATTCTTCTATAGAATTGTTAAAAGATATCCTAGGAATGCGACAGGAGGAGGAAGGGATGAGGGGAGAAGGAAAAGAGCAACAAAATGGGAGCAGCTGCGGAGGAGGCGAAGTTGGAAAATGAGGAGGCGGAGCTGATTGAGATGAGGAATTGGGTTATGAGGGAAAAAGGTATGAGGGGCTGAGGAAGAGGGGAGAGAGAAGAGAAGGAAGAGTCTTTATAATCAATTTGTTTAATAGGAATATACCTTCAAATGCAATCTGCCCAGAACCTGTTTTATCAGCCTCCTTGATCATTTCTTCCACTTCCTCGTCTGTTAGTTTCTCTCCTAAATTAATCATCGCCTGCCGGAGGTCTGGTGTAGCTATGTAGCCATTGCCGTCTTTATCAAAAACTCTGAAGGCCTCCCGAAGGTCCTCCTCCGTATCTTTCTCCTTCATAGATTTAGACATCAACGCCAGAAATGCCGGGAATTCTACCAGGCCACCTACACAAAAGTATAAAAAGCTTAATTACTGTTGAATTGGCGTACAAAATAGCAAATAATTACTGAACATGCTGCGGCTGTTTGAAATGTCGGTTCATGCATGCATAGGACAATGGTGGATATCCTAACTCCACTAGAATCCTCTTGAACGATGTTACAGGATGGTTATGGATAAGATGATGTTATGGTGGAATCATATTTATAATATCAGCCAAATAAATGATACACTAACTTTGTGAGATCAATATGCCTGGTTTGAGATATCTTCGGATGCATGATCGAATCCCACCGTTGCCACCAAATGTAACGTGCAATTCAAGAGGTTTAAAGCTGATAATTAAAGTTAAAAAGATTCACAAGTATTTTATCTTTAAAATGGGTTGTAGACACCCCTGTATATCAATAACTTGTTTAAGGAAGTGACACATTGTCAGATGAGTCCAATGTTTATTGTTTATTTCAAGTTGGATTATCGGGGTTCGAAATTGAATAATCGTTTTATCTCAACAAGAATATTTTCAACATGCATTACCATCTTTAACTACTATGCAGAGACACTAAACTTGATGAAATACCCATGACCGTGAACTGACACACATGTAGCCACCCATTTGAGATTGAGACCACATGTATATAAGAACATAGATTGTAGTTTATGGCGATGACGCTTATAAAACTTACTCTTTATAAATATCTGGTTCTATAGCTATTACAAAAAATATTAAATTTTAATTTAATTCGGACTACTGCCCATGCTAATATGGCAGCATTCATTATATCATTATATACGGTTGACCTTCTAGCCAGGATATGATTTGTTTGGAACGACGATATATGTATTAGTTAATTAAGACACGTTAAAACACAGAAGGACAGATCATTACCTTTATCCTCCTCCTCTAGTTCATCTATCCTTTCCTGGAGTTCCTGCTCGGAAGGGTTTTGACCTAGTGACCTCATTACATTTCCGACTTCCTTCGTGGAAATAGCCCCGTCGCCATCTTTGTCCACTAAGCTAAAGGCTTCTTTTATCTCTAATTACAGAAAAGGGTATATGTGGATTATAATTGACTTTTGGATAATTCGGTTCATGGAATGCAATTACACAAAACGTATTCATATATTATAACAGTCGAACATCGGTAACTTGAACACTTGGAACTCGAGTTACCGAGGAATGACTGTAACTGTTTCATCAAGATCAGATTGAACCTCCCCTTATCGTTCGAAACTGTAATTTAAAATTAGGAACCAGAGATCGTGGCTCAATTTTCTTATTACTTTACCGTTCCGAACACGTGCCTGTCCAGTATAAATAATGATACAGAGTTGTTATTTATCAAGATAAATATAGTTAATGGATGTATAACATATTTGCCTATAGTTGTTTAACGTCAATCATTTACATAACAAATGTAACACTAAAAATAATGTCAAATTTCGTTGAATGAACGATGATTTCTGAATATGACAATTTATCAAGAACCTTTTTCAATGAATGTTTAAATATTTGTTACAAAGTTGATAAAAAAACCCATCTATCATGTAATATATTTAAATTGAATATCCATGACATACCTGCTATTTCATCCTCTGTCAACTCGTCTGCCTGTAATGGTGAACCAAGCTTTATAGAATACGTCATTGTAGGATTTGATACTTCTTATTTGTAAACCTTGATATAGGATATTCTATATTGATGGTGACATATCGGGTTTGCTCTCGAAATGATACCATGTAACATCGTACATTATTGAATGGGTGTGAAACAAAGAAAGCCACATATGTAAATTGTGAATGATGGGAAAACGTTAAAATTAAGACACCAAAGAAAACGAAGATAAGATAGAATAAAGGTATTTTTTTCAAATAACGATGGAAATAAGTTATAAATGGATATCAGGACACAAATTCATGAAGTTCTCAAATGCTTCAAATATCCCTTCGCATTGTCCTTTGTAAGAAAGATAGGAAGATAAGGAATGTTCTGTAGCACATGACCTATGAAAAAAATATCAAGCTTATTGCTTTGGTCATATACGTACCACTATACTTCTGAGCAATTAGGCACAGATACCATTATAGAACGTCAAAATTTAGTAATTCGCCAGTAAAAAATCTGGAGCATGATTCATGTAAGAAATCACGTGAAAAAAAAAAGAAATTTGATAAACGGATAAATTTTCAAAGCTTTAAAATCTAATGCGTTCATATTTGAACACATTAGGCTAATACATGAATATATATGATCATAAATCCATTTGACCCTGTTAAAGACATATAAAATACATATGTATTGGGTATTTTTACATAAATAACCAATATGTTTATAACGCTAGTTCAGAATTAGTGAATTTCACTAATACCTAGTGATCATATCACTATATAGGACATGTATAAGCTCTAAAGCTAACACCATTTTTTTTACAATTATTTTCTTCTCACAATTATATATGGAAAACCCCAAAACTACACCTATTCAAATGTATGCTTTAACTTTATATATAATATTTCAGGAAATTACAACAAACTGAAGAATTATATATGTATTACTTACCATGTTGGCTGTGGCGTTGTCGTTGTGTGAAGTCTCTATACCAGCACCATATACATGGGAGACGTATTTGGATCACCAATTCCTGGTTAGCTTGATTTAATATATTCTTGACCTGACACTAATTAAACACAGTTAAAGAGTATCATTAAATTCCTTCATGTTTACTTCACTATAATTTCCTATTTGTGTGACGTTAAGATCCGTTTGTACGCAAGTTTTATTTTCGATGTATATATAGTTTTGCGTAATTGTATTGTTAATTTTCTACTTGGTGTTAAGTGCTTAAATTGTATAGTTTTCCAAGCGTAGCTCACGCAAGGAACACAATACTTAGATAGTATTATGTGATATCTTTCTGGTCGATCGATGTCTTAAAAGAACATTTAATTCATTCGTTGAGAGAAGTTACATACAATGGTTACTGTAGCCGGCGTTCTATTGTTACGCGGCCATTGTTACAAGGCAAATAAAACGCCGGGTAGGAGGTTATAAATCTATAATTATACGTAAACGAGACGTTGCACGATACTAATGGTTTATTTATTTTCTGAAACAAAACCTTGCGACTTGGGATTGAATTTGACATAGAGCTTACGAACCAGGTTCTAATCAATCGTTATTGAGGAAAAGGAGTTCTATAGATCAAACAACAACTTGTTACATGTTCTGTGTAATTTCCCTTGTACAATTTCTGTCGTGTAATGTAAATGAGTATATTGCTTCCAACACTCTGTTCGGTCCCGTCTTCTACGTACTCTAGCCGTATCATAGTCTTCTTAATAATTAAGAAGCCCTCAAAGACTTAGTTTTAAGATGCTTGGTGGGACAATAGCGTGAGAAAATATTAATTGCATTTTTTAAATTTGTGTAGACATGCGTGTACATATGATAAAATGTAAGATATTAATAAGTGTGTGGTTATTATAGAACGCGTGTGGTGGCAAAGGATATCATGGTGGCATATTTCTGCCATCGAGTTGCCGACTTACGACTTAATGATGTCGACATAATTAAGGCATTAAGTCGACATCATATCGGAAGATATCGACATAAACAGAAGAATATGTCGACTTACCACATGTTCATGCCCACATAATGATTCCGAGATAATTATGTAGAAAGTCGGTAACTCAGCGATTAATCCTGTTTATGCTCGGGTGTGACACCGACTTGTCAGGTATTGTTGTCGACATCTAAACTAAAAGATAAGTGGAAATCAAAGGCCACCCTTTCATAAAGCACTGTGTATTTGCAGCAAGGCACCATACAGCAGAGATCGACGTTGATTTTGTTAATTCAGGTTTTCATTTATTTGATTTCAAAATTTTAAAATTGTGATCCTGCACATCCCAGCCATGCAGCTGTAGCCTGCGTGTATGTAGCTGTTAGTCCGAGATGAGGAAGTTAGAGTGCATTTCCATCCTAAGTTGGCCATCATTATTTATTTATATATATAACCGTTAGTTGAAAATTTGTTTAAAAGCTGTGTGTGTATTTTTTGGATTGGCATTCGTACTACATGTAAGTCCATGTAGTACATACCGTACTATACTATATTAAAAGAATGAATGAAAAATGCAAAACAATTATTTTTCCATGTTTTATTTTCTTGCGAATAACGAAAAATACCAGTTACGTAATTTAAAAGCCATAAAGGTCACAGTACAGGTACACAATACACATTGGGAAACCAACTTTCCTTGTTAGCTTTCACAGTCCATATATACATAAATATTTACATCCCTCGATACACTTACATGTATATAAAGGCACAACGAATTTTTGTTATGGTCTTAATGGCCAGATTCAAGCTTTGGGCTAAAAATCCTCCCTGGACGCGATTTTAAACTCAGAACTCTGAATACATCTGCATCTATTTTTGTAGTTAATAGTAAAACAAGTCACGTGCTTATGACCTCATTCATGCAATTGGTCGGAATATACAATTGTATTATGGGTAACTAGTGATCACGTGATTGTGTGTTTACTTCCAAATATGGTGATAGTTTCCTTGCCATTTCCTCGGAAAAATTGGTTTATTTGAAAATATCTAGACTCCAAAATGGCATTAATATTGCATGCATATCATTCTGACTTGCACATATGTACTGTTTTACTGTAAATAATGAACTGAAATGAATTATAAAACTGCCATTTTCACGTTTTGTAAATAAATGATATATTGCGAATCGACCGATTCAATAGGTCTAACCGTCTAATCTAGGATCAGCGAAGATCGGCTACTCCCGGCTAAATTCATAGAATTCTGAATTTATATTTATATATATAATTACCTGATTTAGGTTTCAGAACAGATACATATAACACAGAGAAAATAAGATCTTCGTCAAAAGGCCAAATTATATATACTAAATACCAGGTCAGAGAAATCACTATATTTGGAAGTAAACACACACTCATGTGATCATTAGTTACCCATAATACAATTCCACATTTATTTCGGCCAATGGCATGAATGAGGTATAAGCACGTGACTTGTTTCACTACGAACGCGTGTTTTGTACCCTTATGGGGAAAATCCCCCACAGATCGTGGTTTGATTTCCACCATTTGAAATTGCTAAGCAATATACTATCATAACATTGTTTATTTTCCATATACTTTCCAAACAAATGGTTAAGTTTTCGTGTAGCCCACTTAGATTTCTGGAAATCGAATACATGTGTACACAAACTGAGGAAAATGATGTGCATGCACGGGCTTATACTGTAAATGTGCTGACATGGCAGCTTCACGCCTGGTAAATTGGGACCTAGGACCTAACTCATTATGCTTCGGTAGGTTCCGAACAAAAATGTATCATTTTGTTTGTCAGAAATACTCTTCATAGATTGAAAGGTCTCAAGGCCCTCTATCAATATTGTGAATTTCATGGCTCTTGGGTCTCGGAATTTTCCCCAGGCGGAGAGGGTCGAATTAACCATAGTTTATATAAAACATTTATGAGCATTATTTGCTCAAATTTCATAGGAAATGTAACAGATGTAATGGAATCAAATACTTTTCATAGATTAAAAGGTTAAATTGATACCTCATCCCTGACTGATTTCATGGGCTTGATAGGCCAATATATATATGGTGCTTATACATACAGTATTGTTTCATTAAAAAAAAAAAACATGGCTGACAGATGGCTATGTTTTTTTATTACTGCTATATAGACTTCATTTTTAGTTTTCCCATGTTATAAAACATTTCAAAGAGGAAAGAAAAAGGTAAAGAATTACAGATATAGAGAAAAGATCCATATTTTATTGGCATGATTTACATCAGTCAGTAGTGGGTACTAAGTTCATTAAAATTTAATGTGCAACTGCAGGGGCCTAGGAAGAAAAAGAGTCCTCCTGCACATTTTTCGTACTTCATTTTAGAAAATTTTGCCGCTTTGCGGCACATTTCCTAAAACGTTCAATCACGTAATGTTCAAATCTTTAACACTAAAATTCAATACACATGAACTAGACTAAAAATGTCCATCAAGGGATTCTACTATTCAAAACATGTTTCTTAAAATATTAATTTGCTTATATGTCTTAGCAAGACAATTAAATTACCACGTTAAGAACGCTTTCTCAAAATACATCTCAAAACTCATCTCGGCCATTCTAAATCGTATTATTTTTTCCCGGGGGAGACCCCCGGACCCCCTCCCCCTCCCAACACAAAAAAAAAAAAAAAAAATCTCGCGCATCCGGCGCTTGCAAAATCATCAAAATCGTAATTTTTTTTTTTTCGGATAAGACTCCCAGACCCCCCAAACACCAAAATCTCGCGCATCAGGCGCTCGCAAAATCATCAAATCATCAAAATACATCGTAAAACTCATCTCAGCCATTCTAAATCGTAATATTTTTTTCCGGGTGAGACCCCCGAACCCCCACACAAATCTCGACCCTTCAACGCTCGCACGCCATTTTGCATCTTCATTAATTTCCTGTCAGCGTCGCCACTGTCTATATAAAGTATATAATGGTTGTGTGTTGAATTAATCTCCTCCCGTGGGAGTGAAGCTTCAAGTGACCTATTGCAATTGTCTTTTGGCCGGCATCAACCAGTGTCTGTTGCAAACAATTTACAATCTTCTTAATAACAAAGAACCTCATACATGGACATGATATTGGGCCATAGCATGCTGGGATGAAGAGATGCAAAGTTTGTTCAAATCAGTGATCTTGACCTATGTGCCAAGTCACAGGGCTGAGCATATTTATTATTTATTTAAAAGCAAAACCTTATCTATAACTGTGCATATTGGAATTCAGGTGACTGTTAGACATATATATCCTTATTGCCTTCTGCTCATTCTCAACTCTCATCCATTTGCAAACAATTCAAATTCTAACAAACTTCTTCTCCACAACATGGTTTTTCTCACTTTACAGCAAGTACAAAAACAACAACAATAGAATTACAATCATAAATATTTTGCTTTGATATTATTTTTTTTAAATTAAATTCATCCACATATTTGATTAATAAATTTAATCTGCTTTCATTTTTTAATTAAAAAAAATGAAAAAAAAAACCTTCATATCATAGCAAATGTACATGGTTTGTCATAATATTTCAATCAAGGGGGATAATCCGTTTTGAAGGATTTTTCACAAAGTGGAAAAGTTAAGATTATAATTCACTTTCCATGCATTATTCAACCAAAATTTAGACTGGTATATTTCTTGGTCAACATCAATTATAATTTCAACACAACTTTATTAGATGACGTTTCAAGTAAGTGTCAAGTATATACATAAACTTTGACATCTGGCACAACATGTAATCTTCAATTTATCAATGTTTCACAATCAAAGTCTACCCTAAGCCTTCTGTAAGCTAACACAAACTTTGTCTAAGTGTATATGGAATCATTATGTGGGCATGAACATGTGGTAAGTCGACATATTCTTCTGTTTATGTCGACATCTTCCGATATGATGTCGATTTAATGCCTTAATTATGTCGACATCATTAAGTCGTACATGTAAGTCGGCAACTCGATGGCAGAAATATGCCACCATAATGTCCTTTGCCCCCACAAGCGTTCAATAATAACCACACACTTATTAATATCTTACATTTTATCATATGTACACGCATGCCTACACAAATTTAAAAAATGCAATTAATACTTTCTCACGCTATTGCCCCAACAAGCATCTTAAAACTAAGTCTTTGGGGGCTTCTTAATTATTAAGAAGACTATGATACGGCTAGAGTACGTAGAAGACGGGACCGACCAGAGTGTTGGAAGCAACATACTCATTCACATTACACGACAGAAATTGTTCAAGGGAAATTACACAGAACATGTAACATGTTGTTGTTTGATCTATACAACTCCTGTTCCTCCTTAATGATTGATTAGAACTTGGTCAAAACTCACTTCCTGTTTTGAATGCCTTATTTTCGAAAAAAGAACCCAGGTAAAATTTCTTATTTTCATGCTTTCAAAAATCACATTTAATATCATAAATCGGGAAAACTGATCACATCAAACCATGATATAATGTTTAAACTTTGTATTTATGCAAAAATATCATGTTTAAAAGAATACACTTAAAAGTAGTTAGCCAAGGCAAAATGCCTTTTTAAACCGGAGGTCCCGCTCCCTGTCATCTTTATGCAGTTTCTGACAGTAATTAAAGTGAAATAACTCATATGTAGATAATTTTAATACGTCCTTGACAAGGATTTATAATGTGAAACTTATTATATCGTGTAAGTATAAGAGCTGGATAACAGGGTTGAGAAGAATCGTATGACTATGACTAGAAACATATATACATAACTGTCAAACATGTTTCTGTTATTACTATTGAGGAAAAACAAACCATTTCGGTAAAGTCTGTTCTGGGTGGACAATTTTTAATCGGCTAGGACAATTTGCTATGTGAATTCTACGGCTATTATCATGATTATACATATATGTATATTTGGAAACAATTGATCAGCAAAATAGTTTAAAGATATTTTATATATCTCGAGATATTTTGTTGTAAGTTACTCTGCTTTCACTTTGTAGTTTCCCGCCAACGAATCATTCGGAAGATTTTAATAGAATACTTGGAAAATAACTGAGAGGTATCGAATGAATAGCAACGTTGTAGCAACAGTGGTTCGCTGTTGTACTACCGCACAAAAATATAGTTCATCACAATTTCATTACAGGACAAGAAAGGAAGATGTACAAGATTAAAAAAACATTTTTAACACAATAATCTTTCAAATTGTAGTGTAAAAATGAACACCTTTTGTAATATCTTTGGTGGAGATAGAAATAAAAACAGTTGTTGCGGATTGATATATGTGTGGTTGTCGAGCTACAAGTAATTAACGGGGGGAACATATTAGGAATATAAAGTGTGACCTGATAAAAAAGTAATGGCTCAAGGGGATCCACAGAAATGGCATTTGCCTGGATGGAGGATAGAACAAAAGTTTGCACCAGGCGTTTTGATAGGAAACTGGTCAGAGGAACGGTATACAGTAAGTAAATACAGTATCGCTGTTATCTTCAGCATTGCTAACACTGGCAACATTCAATAACTGTTTCATAGGTCATAAAACGTTTTCCTTTAATAATCATATAAAATAAACTTCCTTTACTCATTGAGATGTCTAACCTTCCTAATTCTTAACTATAACTTTCATATTTTGAACGTTAATTATCATCACATACATACATACATGTATCCTACATGATGGTTTAGACAAACCCGAATCTACATGTAATTTTATAAGCAAAATGGGATTGAATCCATAACACAGAACTTACTGGTCCACATTTTAGTCAATATCCAGTATGACCTAGACCGATACCAAACAGTGTCGGCTTATTCCATGTTTTTATATAGCAGTACGCTCTGGCCCTAAACCAGACATCTATCTGTCATAATGTCTAGCGGTCTGATGTCAGGGCCAGAGTGTCTCGGGCTAGCGAGATAGGTGTTTAGCACGCTAGTAAGTCAAAGACCCACTAGAGACACTCTCTATATATTAGTCTTTAGTACATCACATGATAATTACTAGTAATGCGATTGGATAACAGCCATGGTCTATTTTGCAACAGTTTTCTGTCCGTCTTGACAACAGGAGACTTTTCCTGACTACGGGAACTATACTAAAGTATAGTCCCCCGGGAATGAGCACGCGACCAAATATATGACGTCAGAATGAATGCCATGTGACGTACTAAATCTGTTATGGCCCTTTCCCTCGGGATTAAGGGGCCGCGGTGGCCAAGTGGTTACGTTGTACCGACATATTACCACATGCCCTCCACCTCTGGGTTCGAATCCCATGTGGGGCAGTTGCCAGGTACTGACCGCTGGTCGGTGGTTTTTTCTCCGGGAACTCCGGCTTTCCTCCACCAACAAACCTGGCACGTCCTTAAATGACGCTGGCTGTTAATAGGACGTTAAACTAATAAAAAAAATTAAAAAAAAAAAAATTCCCTCGGGAACAGTTCTCCTATAGTGTTGTCTGGCGAGGTATAGGAGAACAGTTCCCTCTGGAAAGGGCCGTAATAGAATAATAGTGGATCTTTGACTTACCAGCGTGCTAAACACCTATATGGTTAGCTTAATTTACATGTATATGTGTACCAGTTAGGGAGTATATATTCATATTAACACATGCATCTCTTTCAGCTTCTATGACATACATGAATTGTTTGCTGAGCCAGTAAATGGTAAAATAAAATTTCATTCACACAAATCTACTATATCATTGCAGTTCAATAAAGGAGATCAGAAACACAACAGCACTCACAGGGCAGATTTTCGTAATTTCAAAGGCCACCGTCCCGACGTGTTGGTAAGGAGGAAAGCTTTGTTGAAAAACAATGGTCTTGGACCAGAGCATATATTTTATCATCATGGTAAACGTTACTCCAACAACACCGTGTCCTGGTATGACGAGCACTATAATGGCCGCTGGACAGAAAACAACGATTTACCAGGATTACGAGATTGGAATAGCCACAAACTCTCATGGGCACCTGAGAAATCAGATTATCCCCTTCAAGGTACAATAAATATAGCCTCATTTATTTTTGGCAGAATTATATAACTTGTGCATGAGATTTGTTTTTTAAAAAAAATTGTATGAGCACAATAAAAAAAAAATATACAAATAAATAAAAAAAAAAATAAAAAATGCAAGAAATTGATGGAGCGAAGATTCCTCATCCCACACTGAACATTTTCAATCAAAAGTATATAAACATTTTTGTCAAATTTAAGGTCATACTAATCAGTACGATCATTATTATTAAATAGAATTTAATTAACTTTCCATCACAATTACATTACTTTTTTATTATTTTTTTAAGGAAAGCCAACAAATTTCGGACTGCTAGAACATCTTCAAAATAAGTGGCAGAGCCAAATTGCTGATGAAACAAAGGGAGACTACTCATCAACATACCAGAATTCCTTCCTCAAGCACCCTACAGACAGCATGGTAAAGGCAAGGTTCGCTATCCCCAAAAATATGTCTACCAGTCTTCATCCCGTCAACAAAATCAACAAAGATCTTCACCTCCGAAATACTTCTGTTTACAAATCCCCGGAGAAGTTGCCAGCACTGGCATAGTCATTGAGCTATGAACATCATTTTTTGTGTTCAGTAAGGGCATATAATCTTACATACAAAATCCATTGTATTGTAGAGTTAAATATCGTACATTTATGTGATTATAAGTTGAAATTTTACTTTTTGATATCTTGTAACTTATGAAATTATAAATTTTTTTATTGTATTCATCAATGTATATAAACACAATTTTTTTGTGTGAAATGAATATAATGGTGTACTAAATTGTATTTTGAACACAATTTCCTTTGAATAATAAATGTGATATTACAAATTAAGGGTACACAGAAAAATAGGTTACAAATTATACCTACAAAATTTCATTTTGTGAAATAAATTTTACTCTATTGTTAAATTTATATGCTGTCTATTTTTAATTTCATATTACCACATTTGAATTAACAAAAAAAGATGAATTTTGATCTTTTCTTTTTCTACAGTGTCTGAATTTTATCAGAACCATTTTGATAGTGCCTCCCTTAGATAACAGCATTCAATTTTCATTCTCTAGTAATTAATCAGGTTATTTTTCAATTATCAGATATTTATTGGCATGTCAGATGATTATTCAAGTTATTTGTGCATTTTTTTCCTTTTTCTCTTTTAATTTTTTAAACTATCAAAAACATTTACAATGTGAAAATTGTGACTTTTGTATTTTTTATACAAAACCTTCCGGATTATTTCGCCTGGATTTCTGGTGAAATTTTCAATGGGACATAGTGTAAGTAAGGTTGATTGAAATTGTTACAAATTTTTTATTTTCTTGTAAACATTAGGCATACACAGATAAATATTTTCCTGTATGTAACATGCAAGTTCCTGCACCTTTTTCTAGTCTTTGTGTAAAGCTCATTTTGTCATTAAGATCATCTTTCTGTATCTATGTGGTTATTACAAGCCCCTTGTCGGGGCAGTCTTTGTACAGTATTATGGATATTTATAATGCCGTTTGCTGCTTTTTGTTTACCGAATTGCTGTGATATATTCCAAATCATGTGATATCTTACAATTATTTTTTAATTGATTTATCATTCTTGAATGAAACCTTGATTTAATTAAGTGATTGATATATTTTGAATTTTATTGTATACTCTCGCTGATAATGTCTATATTCAAAGTATTTGTCATTGATAAAAAAATACTGAACAGTTTTAAATGCTTAACATTAGTAAAGAGAGTAATTTTTAAATTGATGATCATAATTAGTGATAGTAATTGGTGATAGTAATTGATGACTAGCAGTCTTGAACAATATAACATGTTAACACACAAACAAGCGAGATTTCAATAATTTTGTATTTTCATCTGCTAACACTGTAAGATAATTATACTCAGTAGATCAATCTAGATTCCACATCAGTATTAAATTCCAATTTTACATGGAGTTGATGATTAAATCTAAACTAATATTTTGCCAATCTTTGAATCTCTCTAATAAATGCTATCCCTAGTAATAAATTAGCTCAAACTTATATTAAAGTACAGAAAATGACAGAAACTGTCCCAATTTGATCAAATTTGGAGCAAAATACAATAGCCACAACAGTGCTAACTTTTAACTATGGATTTGCTCAAATTTATTTTTGTGTTTTATTCCAGTCAATGCAATTGTAATTACAATTGCAAAAGTTTAAAAAAAACTTATTTTAACTCTAGGCCATGCTGTAATCAGCGTGCTAAGCACCTTTGTGGTACATGATCTAGCACGATTTTCTTGAAATTCTTTTTTCATTGTAAAACAAAAGGGTACATTTGTGCTACTTAGAGCAGACAAAATTGTAAAAACTCTCCTACAAATAATATATGCTAAATATTTACTGATGATGCTTATGTATATATCAAACTATATTGCTCAAGCTCGACTGATATAATCTCATTATCTAGAGGATTTATTTTAAAGATATATTTATATATAGCTGTAACTATTGTTGGCTTTTTGGTTTTTTGTTTGTTTTCTTGTTATTCTTTGCTACAATATATATATCATTACCAGTATTACATATAGATTCACAGTATTGTTACGTCGTGAAGCACACATCTTTATAATTCAAGTGTGAAAAAGGAAACTAGTATTAAAGAATTGAAGATTGTTATTTGAATAATGGACAAGTATTCTGTTTGTTAGAATTGAAGATGGACTTCACAAGTTTGAAGTATAAAAATGGTTTTGTTGTTATTGAAGATGGAACATATAAGGTTTTACAAAGTATTACCAATATATCTGTTAGAATTCTATTTCATTTGTGTTGCCTTTTTCATTTTTGTAATCATTGCACATTCAATGAGTTTTTAAATTCTTAAAAACCCATAAAATAGTTCTTTTGATATATTTATATCATCTTCAAGTGTCCCAACACTCAAACATCTCATAATTAACTGTATGTTAATATAATAATTGTTTTTATAATAATTAAAAATAAACGAAAATTGTTCTACCTGTTCACTTGAAATAAAGATAGATCTCCGTGTCTTTCAATCTCTAGCTGACATAACAGAGAGGGCAGTTTACTGAACAGATTGAGACCAAATATAGAATTTGAATATTTAAAGATTGTCTATTCCACAAGTTTTATAATTTAAACCTGGAGTGTATTATGTCAGAAAGTTTTCTGTTATAACTATAGAAATGTGATTTCCATTGACTGTGATACATGTTTTAGGTGTTTTGCATCAATAAATACATTGTTAAAATTCTATTTTTGTGTTTGTTGTTTAAAGCATTTTAACATAATTACAAACCCCACCGGGTCACATTATACTGACAACGGGCGAACCAGTCTTCCCACTCCCTGTTTGTTGTGCGCTAAGCAGGAGTAGAAACTACCACTATTATAGACTTTGGTGTGTCTCGGCCAGGGGACAGAACCCAGAGTCTTCCTCACAGGGGCGAACGCTCAACTCTAGATAGGCCAAAAGTGAGGCGGTGCTCTTTTGAAACAATTCCTGAATTGATCATTTACCATCACTGATGATTATGACTGGCAAATTAGTTAAACAAGAGGCCCAGAGGGCCTGTATCGCTCACCTGGTTTGTAATGTCAAGTCATGTTCTGAATACAGGTTCATTGTTTCTTTTCTGAAGGAATTTGAATATTTACCTCTTATTTCCCTATTGGGCCCCGCCCCTCCTGCCCCGTGGGTCAGAGCCAAAATTTATACAAATTCTGTTCCCCTTTCCCCAAGGATGTTTGTGGCCAAATTTGGTTACAATCCATGCAGAACTCTAGGACAAGTAGCAATTTATAGGATTTACCTCTATTTCCCCTATTGTGCCCCGCCCCTCCTCCGCCCGGGGGGTCAGAGCCAAAATTTATACAAATTCTGTTCCCCTTTCCCCAAGGATGTTTGTGGCCAAATTTGGTTACAATCCATGTAGAGCTCTAGGACAAGTAGCGGTTTATAGGATTTACCTCTATTACCCCTATTGGGCCCCGCCCCTCCTGCTCACGGGGGATCAGAGCCAAAATTCATACAAGTTCTGTTCCCCTTCCCCCAAGGATGTTTGTGGCCAAATTTGGTTACAATCCATGTAGAGCTCTAGAACAAGTAGCGGTTTATAGGATTTACCTCTATTACCCCTATTGGGCCCCGCCCCTCCTGCTCCCTGGGGGTCAGTGCCAAAATTTATACAAGAGGCCCAGAGGGCCTGTATCGCTCACCTGGTTTTTTGTTAGTAATTATCACAAGACTTTGACAATTAGAACAAGAGGCCCAGAGGGCCTGTATCGCTCACCTGGTTTGTAATGTCAAGTCATGTTCTGAATACAGGTTCATTGTTTCTTTTCTGAAGGAATTTGAATATTTACCTCTTATTTCCCTATTGGGCCCCGCCCCTCCTGCCCCCGGGGGGTCAGAGCCAAAATTTATACAAGTTCTCTTCCCCTTCCCCCAAGGATGTTTGTGGCCAAATTTGGTTACAATTCTAGCAGAACTCTAGGACAAGTAGCGATTTATAGGATTTACCTCTATTTCCCCTATTGGGCCCCGCCCCTCCTGCCCCCGGGGGGTCAGAGCCAAAATTTATACAAGTTCTCTTCCCCTTCCTCAAAGGATGTTTGTGGCCAAATTTGGTTACAATCCATGCAGAACTCTAGGACAAGTAGCGTTTTATAGGATTTACCTCTATTTCCCCTATTGGGCCCCGCATCTCCTGCCCCCAGGGGGTCAGAGCCAAAATTTATACAAGTTCTGTTCCCCTTCCCAAAGAATGTTTGTGGCCAAAAATCCATCAAGTACTTTATGACTAGTAGTGATTTAAAGGAATTATCTTTATTTTCCCTATTGGGCCCAGCCCCTCTGCCCCAGGGAGGTCAGGGTCACCATTTATGCAAAATCTGATCTCTTCCCCTAAGGAAGTTTCTGACCAAATTTTGTAAAAATCCATGCAGTACTTTATGACAAGTAGCGATTTAAAGGAAATGTTGACGGACGACGGACGGACGATGGATGATGTTCGCTGCGCCACGGCAAAAGCTCACCGGCCCTTCGGGCCAGGTGAGCTATAAAACAATCAATCTGGAGTCCGGAATTAAAAATCTGGAGTTCAGGTATATTCCCCAATAACACTGCCATGGTAAGTTTGATCAAATTTCATGTTCATTTTGCGCTATAATTCAAATTTTGAATGAGGAATCAAATGTCATTTTAGAACAAATATATAATTCAAGGACTTTTCTAGGCTGTTTGGTGAATTTAACGGGCTTATCAATGCCATAATTTCAGGGTTGAATTGGTGAAAATTTATATTTCCATTGTTCAAGTCATAATTAATTAAGTTAAAAAGATATTTTTTGTAGTTTTTGCTTGGGTCATGGGTTTGTGAATTTCATATATGGAAGCAGATGCAAGTTTGAATAATTAGGTTACAGTGACTTAGTTAATCAAAAGTAATATGTGTCCATATCCCACAGTTGCCATAACTGGGTGAAAATTTTGACATGTTATTCTTTCTTCAGCAATCTATTGAAAACTGTAAGGTTTGATGAATTTAGCTGTAAAAACAGTCAAATGGACAGACAAACATGTATAATGCCTTATAATCATACAGAAATAAATAATGTATGCAATGTGAAATTCTTGGCTTTATGGAATGGAAAAGTCACATCTGAGCTGGATTTCTACTGTTTTATACAGGGACAAAATTAAAAAAAAGTTTCATTTATATTTCTGTTAATAAAAATTATGTGATAAATAGAATCTTACACTCGTGACGACAGTTATCCTAACTCTGCCAAACAAATAACCTAAACAAGAGGCCCAGAGGGCCTGTATCGCTCACCTGGTTTGTAATGCCAAGTAATGTTCTGAATACAGGTTCATTGTTTCTTTTCTGAAGGAATTTTAATATTAACCTCTAAATCCCCTATTGGGCCCCACCCCTCTTTCCCCAGGGGGTCAGAGCCAAAATTTATACAAGTTCTGTTCCCCTTCCCCCAAGGATGTTAATGGCCAAATTTGGTCACAATCCAAGCAAAACTCTAGGACAAGTAGCGATTTATAGGATTTACCTTTATTTCCCCTATTGGGCCCCACCCGTTCTGCCCCCGGGGGGCCAGAGCCAAAATTTATACAAGTTCTGTTTCCCTTCCAAAAAGGATTATTTATGGCCAAATTTGGTTACATTCCATGCAGAACTCTATGACTAGTAGCGATTTAAAGGATTTACCTTTATTTCCCCTATTGGGCGCCCCCCCCTCTCCTGCCCCCGGAGGGTCAGAGCCAAAATTTATACAAGTTCTGTTCTCCTACCCCCAAGGATGTTTATGGCCAAATTTGGTTACAATCCATGCAGAACTCTAGGACAAGTACCGATTTTTAGGATTTACTTATAATTCCCCTATTGGGCCCCGCCCCTCCTGCCCCCCGGGACCAGAGCCAAAATTTATACAAACTCAGTTCATATTCTCCCAAGGATATTTCTGGCCAAATTTGGTTACATTCCATGCAGAACTCTGACTAGTAGCGATTTAAAGGATTTACCTCTATTTCCCCTATTGGGCCCCGCCCCTCCTGCCCCTTGGGGGATCAGAGCCAAAATTTATACAAGTTCTGTTCCCTTTCCCCCAAGGATGTTTGTGGCTAATTTTGGTTACAATCCATGCAGAACTCTAGGACAAGTAGGGTTTTAAAGGATTTACCTCTATTTCCCCTATTGGACCCTGCCCCTCCTACCCCCGGGGGGTCAGAGCCAAAATTTATACAAGTTCTGTTCCCCCTCCCCCAAGGATGTTTGTGGCCAAATTTGGTTACAATCCATGCAGAACTCTAGGACAAGTAGCGATTTATAGGATTTCCTTTATTTCCCCTATTGGGCCCCACCCCTCCTGCCCCCGGGGGGTCAGAGCCAAAATTTATACAAGTTCTTTTACCCCTCCCCCAAGGATGCTTGTGGCCAAATTTGGTTACAATCCATGCAAAACTCTATGACTAGTAGCGATTTAAAGGAAATGTTGACGGACAGACGGACGGACGACGGACGGACGGACGACGGACGACGGACGCCGCGCCATGACATAAGCTCACCGGCCCTTCGGGCCAGGTGAGCTAAAAACCATGACTCTTCCCGTGATTGGAGCAAAGAGTTAACCTTAAACTTATTGATTTTTTTGATTAGTTGAGTAGATTAGTACTATAAGTATTAAATACTAGTTTGTATTATATTAAATAGCACACAGAAATACATACGTCAAAAGGTTTTATTTTCCAGTTAGAGACAATAAATAAATAAAAAACTAACAACATTTTGTTGACAAAACGGAATGAAGGTTCACATATGACAAAGAAAAAGAATGAACACCTGATGAGTGATGGAAAAAAAATAAATAAAAAAAGGTGTTAACAGGTGTCCCCTCCTACTCCATCAACCTCATATCAACACACACAACATGCAATCATAGCAATTTCTGATTTTAATACAAGTTAAGATTCTTATTAATAATGATCTCATTCTAAATAATAATTACCTCATATTGAAATAAGACTAAGTTTATCTAGAAATCAAACAAGGCGATAACAACAACAAATTACGGAAAACATCAACGACTGAAACCAACAGAAATACAAAATATATGGAAAAAACTACATATACATTGTATCCAGTGTTCGATCCAATGAGTGTCCACATCCCTATAAGTGCCTCTCCCCATTTAAGACTTCAATTTCACTTACTTTGAATTAAAGGCAGACTGAAAATATAAAAACTTTGTTGGTTTTCTTACTGATGTCTTTTGAAAATTGATTTATGGCTGACTTTGTAGAGTAATTTTATGAAAGACAAGTTCAAATTTGTTTGTATGAAGCGCCCCCTGATTTGCTCCAACTTTTTAAGTGCCCTGGGCACTTATTAGGTAGAATAGAGTATTATAATTTTCAATGACTAATGTCATATTCATTTTCATATATATTTTTTTCTGACAAATGGAACACAATATTAAAAGGACAACCTATTGTTCTAAACAGTTTTAGGGAGTTGAAATAAAACTAAATGGAAAATATGCATACTTTATGGATACAGATTAACCAAAACACAATCTTTAAGTATAAAGTTCTTGAAATGATTTTGATTACCGTATAGGTTTCACAACAAATCAGCAAATTTGTTTAAGCCATATCCATTTTCTGCACTTTTCAGTAATCATTCTATTACATGCATTAATTGACTTTTTCATTTTACTGATATCTGACAAAATAATTAGGCTGGATATTTACATGTACTTATACCAATACAATGTAAATAAAAACAAAATGAAACTTGTATGTTTCATTAAATGGCAGCTATTTTGTTCATGCCCTGTATAAATGTTTCATACATGTAGACAAAAATGATGTGAAGATGAGATAAATTAAAAAAAAAAAAAAAAAATCAAAACAAAATAAACAGATTTTCCAAGCAGTGTTCATACCTTGAGTAAATAGATTTCTAAAACCGTATCAAACTACAGTATATTGTTCTGTAATATCAACCAGTTGTAAATTAAGCGGTCTGGATTTGTGCAAAAATATAAAACCAAATATTTGTTATCAACTCCTTTTGGACAATGTGTTAATATAATGTTTGAGCTTCAATACCCTTTAAATCAAAGAAAAAAGAAAATGCATGTTTATATAATACATATATCATTGTTTTCATTATACTGATGCTTTAAAGATGTTTAAAAATGTTTAAAATGTTACTAAATAGTAGTAGATCAGTAATGTAATACTCCGTCATATACTGACATATCAGAAAAAGTCTTTTTAACACTTACACTATACATGTATATGCTGTACAATGTATATATCATAGTATATAAGTAGATTCTAGAATAAATCTTAATTAATTTACAATAACATCAAATAAACAATGCAAATATCTTTTAACAAATAATAACATATATAGTAACTTTATCTTCTCTATGGTTTCAAAAGTAAAATGTTGATTACGCCAGTATAAATTAAATGAGATTGAACAAATTTATTTCATTTCCATCCATTTGAAAAATCAAGAGGTCAAATGTCATAGAAAGTCATTTGATAAATTCGTAATAATAGGCATCATTTTACTATATCTAGCTAGTTCTCAAAACCTCTATAAATGGTTTCAATACTATGTTTTCAGTCTGGTTGTAATCCATTCATGAGTACTAGGTAAAAGGCCAATTTGAAAATAAAGTTTCCCTAAAGGGGCCTTTCCCCTCCATCTAAAGGGGTCGATCATACAAGCCTCATCTACAGTATTTATATGAAATATGTTTTTCCTCTGCCCAACTATGTTTCCCAACAAATTTACACCAGGATGTAATTCACTTTGGCAATAAGGTGTAGTAATGTTTTGAATGCAATAGTTATACATTTGGCAGACGTCTCATAGTAGATATCATGAGGTGACAGACTAAGTGCAATGTGTGTAAGTACGTTGGTAAAAAAAAAAAAAAAAGGAAAAAAGATAATGAACATCAATTACATTATACAGTGGAGCTCGGTTAATATGAACTCGAACGGACCGAGATAAAACTTCGAGTTATCCGAGTGTTCAAATTAAGCGAGTTCTCATGTCTACTGACGATCTCTTTACTTGGTATATATAGAATTGTTCCATGTCGTAAAACGGTGTGAACAAGAGAGAAGTCAAAATCGCGAAGGATAGTTGCAAAATTATAACAATAAAACCGAGATATATATTTTGAAATGCCGTTTTACGGCAGATTTATGAAAAAAAATTGGCATTTTTGGCGATCTCGTTGTCCAAAAAAAACTCATTTCGTGTTATCAGCACATTTTATGTATGATCTTTGTCATTCAGACCAAAAATTTTACTTCGTATTATCCGAGTTCTTCGAGTTTTCCGAATTCGAATTATCCGAGTTCTTTAAACAAAGATTAAGAAGAAATTCGGCCGGGACCTGCAAAGTACTTCGTATTAAGCTGGGTTGTCGAATTATCCGAGTTCGTATCAACCAAGTTCCACTCTATATATATATATTTCCCATGACTTGTTTAGGTTATTCTTTGGAAATGTAGCCAAAATTCTTTAAATTTGTAATATCAACAACTATTGTTTACATTAACATTACATTAATGTGTTAAACGTCTATATGTTTACTTGAACTTTCTCACAAATCTATCATATTTCTCACTCAAACACTTGATCTGTCGTTACTATTGGTCTAAAGGGAAGATAACTACATGTGAAAGAAACGACAGAAAATACTTCAAAAGCAATCATATAAAAACTTCATAGATATATATAAAAATTATTCTGTGTTTGTGTTTATTATGCTTTAAAGTAGTCTTAAAAATGATGCTAAAAATGCTGTTACAAACATGACCCCAGTTTTGACCCTTTGACCTGTGTTTTTCGGGGTTAGTTTTGACCCTTTGACCTGTGTTTTTCGGGGTTAGTTTTGACCCTTTGACCTGTGTTTTTCGGGGTTAGTTTTGACCCTTTGACCTGTGTTTTTGGGGCTATCACTTGATTTTGCATCAGCAGATGTTGGCAAATCTGCATTTTATTAAAATACATGGTTTTATATAGGTTATGTACATTAGGCCAAAATTTTTTATGTCTGTTTAGGATTACATTGACAAAAAATAGGGTCAGTAGGTCGTGAGGATTTTTTTTAGTGTCTTTCACTCTAAAATAATGGCCGGAACCGGAGTCTAAGATCGATATCCTGACTTTTTAATATATTTTTTCATAGAAAAGTGGAAAAAAATTAGGTTCAGGGGTAAAAAATTAGGGTTGGCAACCCTAAACAGACAAATTTTTTTTTTGCCTTATTGAGATAAGTATGACTAGAGATTAAACAAATCTATGATTGCATATGACACATACCGTAATCCATGCAAATTAAATTCTTACTTCATAATATTGCAGAGAACATGATCATGAATTGACAAGAAAACATACATTTTTTGAGATCTCCTTGTAGCTATAAAATGCATTTGTATACACAGTTGTATATATGTTTTAATACAATCAAATGGATTCAACTGAATCAACACAGTGGTATAGGAATAAAAATCTTACCCACACCTATTTGGATATAAAAAGCTTACAAACCATACAAAATCACACCTCATCACTTCAGGGTCAATGGCAATTGCACAGACCGTTAATAAATAAAATCATGTAGATATATTAAAATGTACAATAACACATATCACAACAACCATAATTGTTATCTGACTCTCTGTATGAGCACATTGTTTAATAATTTTGACTGTTTTCAACAAGAAACAAGAGTTGTTGGAGAACAGCAAAGCTCGCCTATTCAGAAGAAGTTGATGTTCAAGTATTTACTATTTAAACATGGAAATATGACAAATTAACAGACTCAAAAAAAACCTAAAGGGCCACAAATTGGTTGTATTATCACGATCAGCATCCATACACATTAGGAAAATAAAATCATAAGCATTTATGATGACTGATGCTTAAACAATTGACAAAATAGAAACTTGCTCAAAAACTTTAACATGGAAATGACAAATTAACAGACTCAAAAACCCCCTAAAGGGCCCCAAATTGGTTGTATTATCACGTTCAGCATCCATACACATTAGGAAAATAAAATCATAAACATTTATGATGACTTAAGCTTAAACAATAGACAAAATAGAAACTTGCTCAAAAACTTTAACATGGAAATGACAAATTAACAGACTCAAAAAACCCCTAAAGGGTCCCAAATTGGTTGTATTATCACGTTCAGCATCCATACACATTAGGAAAATAAAATCATAAACATTTATGATGACTTAAGCTTAAACAATTGAATAAACAGAAACTTGCTCAAAAACTTTAACGTGAAATGGGACGCCAACGCTGACGCCGACGCCGACGCCGGGGTGACAACATTAGCTCCCCCTATTCTTCGAATAGGCGAGCTAAAAATGCAAAAAAATTATTTTACCTAAAAACTGTTAACTGGTCATGTGTATTTGTAATCAAACGTGGAGAATTTATTCGAGATGCTAATCAATAAGCCAAGAAAGAATAGCTCAAACTAAAGATTATTATTTTCTTAGTGCTATTCTAAAATCAACATTGGATTTAAAATTTGTAGCATGTGGGACTTTTCGCTTAAAGGCTGAGTTTGGTTTGATTTATGGTTTGATTTTTTCCACATCAGTGATCAGACAACAATACAAGTGTTTCATGCACGTCTGATCAGCCAAAAAGTAGAAATGTCTTTCGCTTGATATTGGTAATGACCATGTAAATTGTTTTCCTCAGCCTACAGCCTCGGGACAACAGTTGACATTACATTTACGTAACAGGTTAGTGCACAACAGGATGAAACAACTGACTGTTGGCAGATAAGGCGTGAAACAACTCCTCATTGTAGGATTTCGTATGTGGGAAGATATTGCACACTCCTTTCAGATGGAATCTGTCTAACAGCTAGAAAATCACATTTAAAACTTAACTGTTACATTTTGTACATTCATTTTGATAAATTATTTGAAGTTTTGTTTTGGATTTCAAAGTTGGTGGGAATTCAGGGCTAAAACATCCAAAAACGTGACCAGTTATGATGAGACAACAGAGTAAGGTTTTGTTATAAATTTGTTTAACATAACACTTAGGTATTCATAATTCCTTGATTTCTTTGAATCATTAATTTATTTTTTTATCATTATATGATATAAATGTGCTAGGTTTACGTGGTAGATGAAATTAGGAACTCTTGGAGAAAAGCACCAAGAAAAGGTCTGTACTTGGTAATTACTGTACCCACATTGGTTTTGAATGTGAAGTCATAATTGTAATGTACAGTATTTCATTTATCTACCTAATCCAAACCAAATCCAAACATCTGTCTTGGATTTGCATATTAATCTAATATTAACTTTTATCTAATTGTCATTTCTGGCCAGTATGGTACACGGATTTTCTTGACAGATCCATCGAAAACTCGATCCATCCAAGTGATGTAGCCCTTTAGTAAATCCTCAACCATCGGTTTTTCCCCTCGTATCCGTTTCTCTTCCGAGTCTGATTCTTCATCCGTATCAAAAAACCCAATTGAACTGGGGATATTGTCAGTGTGCTGACGAACCCATCGCCGCACTCTCTTTGGGTGGTAGATGTAGTAATAGTTTCTAAAGCCGTTAATGGCCAGTACTGTTCCCACACAGCTTTTAACTTTCATGTTGGACAGGTCTTGTTTGTAGTCGACACATTCCTCCAATAGATGTCTGTACCAGCCGAGATACAGATCCAGGTCAATAAAGCCAAATGTCAGAGCACTGTACCTATAATGTCAACATAATAAAAGTCAAATCACTGTATCTATAATGTCAACATAACAAATGTCAGATAACTGTACCAATAGTGTCAACATAACAAATGTCAGAGCACTGTACCTATAATGTCAACATAATAAAAGTCAAATCACTGTATCTATAATGTCAACATAACAAATGTCAGATAACTGTACCAATAGTGTCAACATAACAAATGTCAGAGCACTGTACCTATAATGTCAACATAACAACAGTCAGAGTACTGTACCTATCTATAATGTCAACATAACAAATGTCAGAGCACTGTACCTACAATGTCAACAATAACAAATAATGTCAACATAACAAATGTCAGAGCACTGTACCTATAATGTCAACATAACAAATGTCAGAGCACTGTACCTATAATGTCAACATAACAAATGTCAGAGCACTGTACCTATAATGTCAACATAACAAATGTCAGAGCACTGTACCTATAATGTCAACATAACAAATGTCAGAGCACTGTACCTATAATGTCAACATAACAAATGTCAGAGCACTGTACCTATAATGTCAACATAACAAATGTCAGAGCACTGTACCTATAATGTCAACATAACAAATGTCAGAGCACTGTACCTATAATGTCAACATAACAAATGTCAGAGCACTGTACCTATAAATGTCAACATAACAAATGTCAGAGCACTGTACCTATAATGTCAACATAACAAATGTCAGAGCACTGTACCTATAATGTCAACATAACAAATGTCAGAGTACTGTACCTATAATGTCAACATAACAACAGTCAGAGTACTGTACCTATAATGTCAACATAACAAATGTCAGAGCACTGTACCTATAATGTCAACATAACAACAGTCAGAGTACTTGTACCTGTAATGTCAACATAACAATGTCAGAGCACTGTACCTATAATGTCAACATAACAAATGTCAGAGCACTGTACCTATAATGTCAACATAACAAATGTCAGAGCACTGTACCTATAATGTCAACATAACAAATGTCAGAGCACTGTACCTATAATGTCAACATAACAAATGTCAGAGCACTGTACCTATAATGTCAACATAACAAATGTCAGAGCACTGTACCTATAATGTCAACATAACAAATGTCAGAGCACTGTACCTATAATGTCAACATAACAAATGTCAGAGCACTGTACCTACAATGTCAACATAACAAATGTCAGAGCACTGTACCTATAATGTCAACATAACAAATGTCAGAGCACTGTACCTATAATGTCAACATAACAAATGTCAGAGCACTGTACCTACAATGTCAACATAACAAATGTCAGAGCACTGTACCTATAATGTCAACATAACAAATGTCAGAGCACTGTACCTATAATGTCAACATAACAAATGTCAGAGCACTGTACCTATAATGTCAACATAACAAATGTCAGAGCACTGTACCTATAATGTCAACATAACAAATGTCAGAGCACTGTACCTATAATGTCAACATAACAAATGTCAGAGTACTGTACCTATAATGTCAACATAACAAGTGTCAGAGCACTGTACCTATAATGTCAACATAACAAATGTCAGAGCACTGTACCTATAATGTCAACATAACAAATGTCAGAGCACTGTACCTATAATGTCAACATAACAAATGTCAGAGCACTGTACCTACCTATAATGTCAACATAACAAATGTCAGAGCACTGTACCTATAATGTCAACATAACAAATGTCAGAGCACTGTACCTATAATGTCAACATAACAAATGTCAGAGCACTGTACCTATAATGTCAACATAACAAATGTCAGAGCACTGTACCTACCTATAATGTCAACATAACAAATGTCAGAGCACTGTACCTATAATGTCAACATAACAAATGTCAGAGCACTGTACCTATAATGTCAACATAACAAATGTCAGAGCACTGTACCTACCTATAATGTCAACATAACAAATGTCAGAGCACTGTACCTATAATGTCAACATAACAAATGTCAGAGCACTGTACCTATATATGTCAACATAACAAATGTCAGAGCACTGTACCTATATAATGTCAACATAACAAATGTCAGAGCACTGTACCTATAATGTCAACATAACAAATGTCAGAGCACTGTACCTATAATGTCAACATAACAAATGTCAGAGCACTGTACCTATAATGTCAACATAACAAATGTCAGAGCACTGTACCTATAATGTCAACATAACAAATGTCAGAGCACTGTACCTATAATGTCAACATAACAAATGTCAGAGCACTGTACCTATAATGTCAACATAACAAATGTCAGAGCACTGTACCTATAATGTCAACATAACAAATGTCAGAGCACTGTACCTATAATGTCAACATAACAAATGTCAGAGCACTGTACCTATAATGTCAACATAACAAATGTCAGAACACTGTACCTATAATAGCACTGTACCTATAATGTCAACATAACAAATGTCAGAGCACTGTACCTATAATGTCAACATAACAACTGTCAGAGTACTGTACCTATAATGTCAACATAACAAATGTCAGAGCACTGTACCTATAATGTCAACATAACAAATGTCAGAGCACTGTACCTATAATGTCAACATAACAAATGTCAGAGCACTGTACCTATAATGTCAACATAACAAATGTCAGAGCACTGTACCTATAATGTCAACATAACAAATGTCAGAGTACTGTACCTATAATGTCAACATAACAAATGTCAGAGCACTGTACCTATAATGTCAACATAACAAATGTCAGAGCACTGTACCTATAATGTCAACATAACAAATGTCAGAGCACTGTACCTATAATGTCAACATAACAAATGTCAGAGCACTGTACCTATAATGTCAACATAACAAATGTCAGAGCACTGTACCTATAATGTCAACATAACAAATGTCAGAGCACTGTACCTATAATGTCAACATAACAAAGTCAGAGCACTGTACCTATAATGTCAACATAACAACAGTCAGAGCACTGTACCTATAATGTCAACATAACAAATGTCAGAGCACTGTACCTATAATGTCAACATAACAACAGTCAGAGTACACTGTACCTATAATGTCAACATAACAAATGTCAGAGTACTGTACCTATAATGTCAACATAACAAATGTCAGAGCACTGTACCTATAATGTCAACATAACAACAGTCAGAGTACTGTACCTATAATGTCAACATAACAACAGTCAGAGTACTGTACCTATAATGTCAACATAACAAAGTCAGAGCACTGTACCTATAATGTCAACATAACAAAGTCAGAGCACTGTACCTATAATGTCAACATAACAACAGTCAGAGTACTGTACCTATAATGTCAACATAACAAATGTCAGAGCACTGTAAGCCTGTACCTATAATGTCAACATAACAAATGTCAGAGCACTGTACCTATAATGTCAACATAACAACAGTCAGAGTACTGTACCTATAATGTCAACATAACAACAGTCAGAGTACTGTACCTATAATGTCAACATAACAACAGTCAGAGCACTGTACCTATAATGTCAACATAACAACAGTCAGAGTACTGTACCTATAATGTCAACATAACAACAGTCAGAGTACTGTACCTATAATGTCAACATAACAACAGTCAGAGCACTGTACCTATAATGTCAACATAACAACAGTCAGAGTACTGTACCTATAATGTCAACATAACAACAGTCAGAGTACTGTACCTATAAATGTCAACATAACAACAGTCAGAGTACTGTACCTATAATGTCAACATAACAACAGTCAGAGTACTGTACCTATAATGTCAACATAACAACAGTCAGAGCACTGTACCTATAATGTCAACATAACAACATGTCAGAGTACTGTACCTATAATGTCAACATAACAACAGTCAGAGTACTGTACCTATAATGTCAACATAACAACAGTCAGAGCACTGTACCTATAATGTCAACATAACAAGTGTCAGAGCACTGTACCTATAATGTCAACATAACAATTGTCAGAGCACTGTACCTATAATGTCAACATAACAAATGTCAGAGCACTGTACCTATAATGTCAACATAACAAATGTCAGAGCACTGTACCTATAATGTCAACATAACAAATGTCAGAGCACTGTACCTATAATGTCAACATAACAAATGTCAGAGCACTGTACCTATAATGTCAACATAAAAAAATGTCAGAGCACTGTACCTATAATGTCAACATAACAAATGTCAGAGCACTGTACCTATAATGTCAACATAACAAATGTCAGAGCACTGTACCTATAATGTCAACATAACAAATGTCAGAGCACTGTACCTATAATGTCAACATAACAAATGTCAGAGCACTGTACCTATAATGTCAACATAACAAATGTCAGAGCACTGTACCTATAATGTCAACATAACAAATGTCAGAGCACTGTACCTATAATGTCAACATAACAAATGTCAGAGCACTGTACCTATAATGTCAACATAACAAATGTCAGAGCACTGTACCTATAATGTCAACATAACAAATGTCAGAGCACTGTACCTATAATGTCAACA
This sequence comes from Argopecten irradians, assembly GCF_041381155.1. Taxonomy (NCBI): domain Eukaryota; kingdom Metazoa; phylum Mollusca; class Bivalvia; order Pectinida; family Pectinidae; genus Argopecten; species Argopecten irradians. The sequence goes on along the minus strand of NC_091134.1, from coordinate 10,928,123 downwards.
TAACAAATGTCAGAGCACTGTACCTATAATGTCAACATAACAAATGTCAGAGCACTGTACCTATAATGTCAACATAACAAATGTCAGAGCACTGTACCTATAATGTCAACATAACAAATGTCAGAGCACTGTACCTATAATGTCAACATAACAAATGTCAGAGCACTGTACCTATAATGTCAACATAACAAATGTCAGAGCACTGTACCTATAATGTCAACATAACAAATGTCAGAACACTGTACCTATAATAGCACTGTACCTATAATGTCAACATAACAAATGTCAGAGCACTGTACCTATAATGTCAACATAACAAATGTCAGAACACTGTACCTATAATGTCAAAATAACAAAGGTCAGAGCACTGTACCTATAATGTACAACATAACAAATGTCAGAGCACTGTACCTATAATGTCAACATAACAAATGTCAGAGCACTGTACCTATAATGTCAACATAACAAATGTCAGAGCACTGTACCTATAATGTCAACATAACAAATGTCAGAGCACTGTACCTATAATGTCAACATAACAAATGTCAGAGCACTGTACCTATAATGTCAACATAACAAATGTCAGAGCACTGTACCTATAATGTCAACATAACAAATGTCAGAGCACTGTACCTATAATGTCAACATAACAAATGTCAGAGCACTGTACCTATAATGTCAACATAACAAATGTCAGTCAGAGCACTGTACCTATAATGTCAACATAACAACATGTCAGAGTACTGTACCTATAATGTCAACATAACAACAGTCAGAGTACTGTACCTATAATGTCAACATAACAAATGTCAGAGTACTGTACCTATAATGTCAACATAACAAATGTCAGAGTACTGTACCTATAATGTCAACATAACAAATGTCAGAGTACTGTACCTATAATGTCAACATAACAAATGTCAGAGCACTGTACCTATAATGTCAACATAACAAATGTCAGAGCACTGTACCTATAATGTCAACATAACAACAGTCAGAGTACTGTACCTATAATGTCAACATAACAACAGTCAGAGTACTGTACCTAAAATGTCAACATAACAATTGTCAGAGCACTGTACCTATAATGTCAACATAACAACAGTCAGAGTACTGTACCTATAATGTCAACATAACAAGTGTCAGAGCACTGTACCTATAATGTCAACATAACAAATATCAGAGCACTGTACCTATAATGTCAACATAACAAATGTCAGAGCACTGTACCTATAATGTCAACATAACAAATGTCAGAGCACTGTACCTATAATGTCAACATAACAAATGTCAGAGCACTGTACCTATAATGTCAACATAACAAATGTCAGAGCACTGTACCTATAATGTCAACATAACAAATGTCAGAGCACTGTACCTATAATGTCAACATAACAAATGTCAGAGCACTGTACCTATAATGTCAACATAACAAATGTCAGAGCACTGTACCTATAATGTCAACATAACAAATGTCAGAGCACTGTACCTATAATGTCAACATAACAAATGTCAGAGCACTGTACCTATAATGTCAACATAACAAATGTCAGAGCACTGTACCTATAATGTCAACATAACAAATGTCAGAGCACTGTACCTATAATGTCAACATAACAAATGTCAGAGCACTGTACCTATAATGTCAACATAACAAATGTCAGAGCACTGTACCTATAATGTCAACATAACAAATGTCAGAGCACTGTACCTATAATGTCAACATAACAAATGTCAGAGCACTGTACCTATAATGTCAACATAACAAATGTCAGAGCACTGTACCTATAATGTCAACATAACAAATGTCAGAGCACTGTACCTATAATGTCAACATAACAAATGTCAGAGCACTGTACCTATAATGTCAACATAACAAATGTCAGAGCACTGTACCTATAATGTCAACATAACAAATGTCAGAGCACTGTACCTATAATGTCAACATAACAAATGTCAGAGCACTGTACCTATAATGTCAACATAACAAATGTCAGAGCACTGTACCTATAATGTCAACATAACAAATGTCAGAGCACTGTACCTATAATGTCAACATAACAAATGTCAGAGCACTGTACCTATAATGTCAACATAACAAATGTCAGAGCACTGTACCTATAATGTCAACATAACAAATGTCAGAGCACTGTACCTATAATGTCAACATAACAAATGTCAGAGCACTGTACCTATAATGTCAACATAACAAATGTCAGAGCACTGTACCTATAATGTCAACATAACAAATGTCAGAGCACTGTACCTATAATGTCAACATAACAAATGTCAGAGCACTGTACCTATAATGTCAACATAACAAATGTCAGAGCACTGTACCTATAATGTCAACATAACAAATGTCAGAGCACTGTACCTATAATGTCAACATAACAAATGTCAGAGCACTGTACCTATAATGTCAACATAACAAATGTCAGAGCACTGTACCTATAATGTCAACATAACAAATGTCAGAGCACTGTACCTATAATGTCAACATAACAAATGTCAGAGCACTGTACCTATAATGTCAACATAACAAATGTCAGAGCTACTGTACCTATAATGTCAACATAACAAATGTCAGAGCACTGTACCTATAATGTCAACATAACAAATGTCAGAATGTACCTATAATGTCAACATAACAAATGTCAGAGCACTGTACCTATAATGTCAACATAACAAATGTCAGAGCACTGTACCTATAATGTCAACATAACAAATGTCAGAGTACTGTACCTATAATGTCAACATAACAAATGTCAGAGTACTGTACCTATAATGTCAACATAACAACATGTCAGAGTACTGTACTATAATGTCAACATAACAACGTCAGATACTGTACCTATAATGTCAACATAACAAAGTCAGAGCACTGTACCTATAATGTCAACATAACAACAGTCAGAGTACTGTACCTATAAATGTCAACATAACAAAGTCAGAGTACTGTACCTAAAATGTCAACATAACAAATGTCAGAGCACTGTACCTATAATGTCAACATAACAAATGTCAGAGTACTGTACCTATAATGTCAACATAACAAGTGTCAGAGCACTGTACCTATAATGTCAACATAACAAATATCAGAGCACTGTACCTACAATGTCGACATAACAAATGTCAGAGCACTGTACCTATAATGTCAACATAACAAATGTCAGAACACTGTACCTATAATGTCAACATAACAAATGTCAGAGCACTGTACCTATAATGTCAACATAACAAATGTCAGAGCACTGTACCTATAATGTCAACATAACAAATGTCAGAGCACTGTACCTATAATGTCAACATAACAAGTGTCAGAGCACTGTACCTATAATGTCAACATAACAAATGTCAGAGCACTGTACTTATAATGTCAACATAACAATTGTCAGAGCACTGTACCTACAATGTCAACATAACAAATATCAGAACACTGTACCTATAATGTCAACATATCAAATGTCAGAGCACTGTACCTATAATGTCAACATAACAAATGTCAGAGCACTGTACCTATAATGTCAACATAACAAATGTCAGAGCACTGTACCTATAATGTCAACATAACAAATGTCAGAGCACTGTACCTATAATGTCAATATAAATAGTGTCAGAACACTGTACCTATAATGTCAACATAACAAGTCTGTTTCTATAGAAATATGTTTTTAACCAGAGGACATATAAATTACTTTATATTACACCAAAATTTCAGTACTGCTGAAAAAATTGTGGAAGGATTTTATTGTTTTATCCATAGAAATGTCCTCAAATCATTTACTTCTGTTTTATCCACAGCAATGTTCTCAAATTGTTTACTTCTAGAGAAATAATTTGGTCTTTTGAATAGTGAATTTTTATTTAATCAAGAGTTATCATTATAGTATTATGTAGATTACATTAAAGTTTACATAATCAAACTATCTCATTAAAAACAGTGATTATCATTCATACCTTGTGTAGTTTGGGAAAACTAGTTCTCCAAATCGATTGAGCAGCCTCTCTTTGGATTCCTCGTCGACTAGAAGGGCAAAGGTCAAACCTGTCTCCACATGAACAACTAAATCATCATAGGACTTATTGTTGATCTCGTATAAATTGACCTTTTTGTTGTCTACAGACCTGAGAACAGGAAACAATTCTTAACTTAATTTACACAAAAGATCTTTTAAGATTAAAACATTTATTTAGTTGCTTAGTAATAAAAGTAAAGGACAATTTGCAGACAAACTTTAGGGCAAAAATAAATAAATTGGTAAACAAAAAAGTCAATAATAATTAACTATCCACTGTGTTATATCCAATTAACATACATGTACTCTATTTGTATGTTACAGAGTTATCTGCCCTTGCTGGTAGGTATAGATTGTGATGTAATGTGTTAGCGAGTGTAACATCATACTTATCATAGAAAACGACATGAATTTTGCTCACAAGACGGAATTGTGCAGAAATTGTACAGAAATTATGTACTTACGTTGACGGCGGCCTGGACTTGACATTTTTCGGTTTCTTTTCCATCACCTGCTCGTGTTCAATGGCAGCCATTTTGTTCATGAAGTATCCCATACAAAACATAAGGAATAGAGACAGCAGGATGGTCCCTACCGTAAAGCCATCATACCTGGGGAAATATAAGTAGTAATTGTAAGAATATTTAGATCTTTATCTCTATGCATTTTCAGAGAAATATTTTCATCCAAAGATTTTTTTCCATGTTCTTTAACACTGGCACCTTAATTATTTGAATTCTTACTTGTTTATAAATTTCCTGAAGAAAAACTTTTATCTTAATTACATAGATTAAAGATGAACACTGAATGCAATAGTCTAATGTAAGACTTCTGATGTAAGGGATACTTACGATGTGAGGTAGGAGTACACCCTGTCTGCCCAATCGAGAAGTCTGTAGAATATCCTCACCATCAAACTCTGTAGTTACAAAACAAGTCATATTGAACACTATGTATAAAGTCATAGGTAAATACTCAGACAACAGGCAAAGTGGCCTAAATGCTCATCTGACAACATTTATTTTACAAAGGACGAGAAGACAACTTACAGTATTTCATAGCAAAAAATTAGTTATCCATATGGATCCCTGTTCCTCTGTCCCTCGGGCCAGATCTATCTCATTTATATGAAAGAACTATGTAAGGTTTGTTCACACTATTCATACCGTTTTCCAGTCGTGGTAAGTCATGGACTTGTAAAGCTGGGTACCAGTACCATTTCACAAAGCTTCGTAAGTTACGAATTTTCGTAACTTTTGCGTAAGTTATATAGTTTAGTTTCATCCTTGATTAGCCCCCTAATTCATCATTTTTTTAATTAAGCTGTCGTATTTGAAAATAGTACTTCCATAATGCATATAACGGTGTTTTTCTATTGTCACAATTTGCCATGGTAAATATATAAACTTTTATTTATTTTACATTGAATGTGAAACAAGTTTAACAACTTATGCAAATCACTCTCGATGGCCCAGATGTAAGCACACAAGGGGTCTTAGTGTGGGAGAAAACCGGAGTTCCTGGAGAAAAACTCCCGTGATTGAGCAGGTGATCCCTAACCTTTTCACGTCTTTGCCGGAGATCAAACCCTGGCCAGCTATGTGAAAACCGAGCGGCTTATAACCACCCAATAAACCCAATGGTAACCATCTTAAATATGCATAAATTAGGTGAATTTAAAAATAAAAAGTATAGACATTTTTTACCTATTTTTAATAGATTTTTTGCAAGAAAAAATAGAGTGCAGTCTTGAACAAACTCAACAATTACTGCGAATATGTAGGAACTCGAGATGCATCTTTAGGAGAAGTATAACGTTTGTTCAAGGATTTGCTCCATGATTTCTAGAAAAGAAACAACAAAAATAGCCAAAAATGATCAAGAATTTAACTTTGCATTGATCATATATCATATTGGCTTTTCTTTGAGAACTCAGACTTCACTACATCTTCTAAACCTCACACCTCTGTAAATGACCATGAATTCTAATAGGGCATATAAAAAAATAACCCTCAACCCTTTGAGCCCGTGTCTTATTCTGAAAGAAGGAAGCCTATAATTTACATACCAGAGCGTGTTCGTTATGGAACTCTGGTAGAAGGATCTTGTATGCCAGAGACTGATCAGAGTTGAGGAGAAGCTTGACTTTCTCCTCAAGGTATTCCTCACATTCCTCCAATCTGTTAGGGTCAGCACTCCAGCCTGAATTCAGCCAATCATAGCTCAGATGGTGGATGTCCATTCTCCATATAAGGACAACCTAAAACACATAGATACAGGTTATACACATACAGTCAAATCTGTCTTAAGCGGCCACTCAAGGGAAATTGAAAAGTTGTCCCTTAATAAAGAGTGGTCTCTTAATAGAGAAGCTCCCGGAAATATAAAATAGCATCAGAATTGGGGGAAAAGTTTTCAGAAATTTTGAGATTTTATTTCGCTTTACATGAGACACAAGTCTACATTAAACTGCCACAGAAAAATCAGAGTCTTTCACCAAAAATATCAGTTGGCAAACCTGGTATCATTAATGATAATTAATGAATAGGACAATATATAATAATTATACTTCAGTATTTCATCTGCATGATTTTTTTATTTCTACAATAAAATCCTTAAATAAATTCTCTGAAGGAAATCACTGAATACCTTTGCTGCATCTTTCTGAACGACAGACTTGCTTCCCTTTGTTAGACTGTTCACAAAGTCCTTCTGAGTATCTTCGTATATATAGGTGAAGCGAACACGATCCTGCTGTATAAATGGTGACCGCCGGATGTACTGACGGAATGATTCACGATATTTCTCATTATCTTTTGCCTTCTTTGTAAACAGGACAATGCAGAGTCTGTAACACAAATATTGATCATGAAATAAGATTCAAATCTGTATCAAAGAACTAAATTCAGAATTAACATTGATTAACCAAAAAAAACCCACAATTTTACTTGAAATTTTGAATAAAACTTCAATAAAACAAAGAGTAACTTTGGTCAGCAAATAATTATTTTCTTACTTAGGGGAGGTAACTCAAAATTACTTTCATATTTCAATGTTACATTTTTAATGTTACATTTTTAACAGTCCACAGTACACAAGGATAAATGATAATTATGATATTTCCGTTTGATTTTATTTTGTGCTGATTTTGCCAATTTTGCAAACAAATAAATTTGCAAAAGCTAATCTCACTGAGTAAGTATTTCATTAAAATCATACAGAAAAGTATTACAATTTTATTTTTTTATGCAAAAAACTAAATCGCCACAAATTTGATTTGAAACAGAAATCAGGGAATTTAATAGCCATGAAAGGCTGCAACCACAAATTTGATTACTTTTTACGTCGTGCTAGTCGTTCAATCGGACAAAGTTCTTCAAATCTTTCTTGTGAGGACAGCCTGGGCAGGGTGAGGAACTTGTTGCTTTCGATGACTTCATTCAGTGTACTTCGGGACAACTGGTGCATCTGGTGGAAACAATGTAAAATAAGTGTGGTTGAAAGCAGCAGTAGACCTCCTCTGGCTTTCTCAATAGAAGATAATCTTATGGATATGTAACATCAAATTTAAAAAAAAATAAAATAATACACAGTAATTTGAAATAGGCAAGAAGAAATGCATAGTGAGTCTGAAACTCAGTCATTATAGACAGTGGGCCTTTCTATGCAGACGGTCGTTAGAGCAGGTTTGACGTATAAAGGTTAATTTTATTGATGACATAAAAAAATTCTTTCGATACAAAAGTACCAATGAAAACAGAAAGGTGGTAATATAATATGTAGTAAAACTAAAGGCAAGAGAATGTAATAGGAGGAAAATTATCAAATAGGTAGGTTTATTTTACCCCTCAGCAAACCTTATGATGATCCAGGTAGAGATTGATAGAATCTTACATGGGTCTGTGAAGTGGACAGGGATATCTCAACCCGAGTGAAAGATTTTGGCCGGCCAACCCGAGGCTTGCCGAGGGTTGACGGCCAAAATCTCTTTCACAAGGGTTGAGATATCCTTGTCCATTTCACAAACCCATGTAAAGCCTCGGGTTGGCCGGCCAAAATCTTTCACGAGGGTTGAGATATCCCTGCCCACTTCACAGACCCATGTAAGATTCTTTTTCTCACAAACTTAGTAGAAAAAATGATGAAATTGGTTTCCAGCTTTTTCATCGCACCATGATTGCAGGAATGTCGTTATGCGTCAAAATGGATCAAATGTCATTTACAATGCTCGCCGCAGTTACGCCGCATGTATTGATGACGTCACCTTATTGTCTAGCGCGTGTGAGCTGTCTTACACCCCCCTGTGTAAGATAGTGTTATCTTTTCCCTAGCAACCGTGGGGTATCCCTGTGAAGTCCAGGTAGAAACATTCCTATCTCCTTGACAAACTTGTGATGGATTCTAATGCTCCAACCTACCAGTAGGATCTGTATATTACTCACACTTATTGTTGCTACTGGTGATGATGAATCCTCATTGAACATCAGTAAAGTTTCGCGGTGTTTGTTCACTCCGTTTTTCTTCATGATTCTGGCCACATCTGGTGAACCTGTATTGATGTATGCAAATTTTACAAAGTTTTTGTAGTGCATGGCCGTGGCGAGAAATCGGATGGCTGGTTCCTCTCTCTGTCCTAAGATAATAGCCCTAACTTGGTTGTCCACCCAACCGTCCAGGAAAGCATTGTAGGTGCCATCTGTCAGTTTCTGAAGGAGAAAAGAGACATCTAAAAATTGTGATTTTTAACAGTAACATGGGTAAAGGATTTAAAAGCTCTTCAGAGACATAATGATAAGAACTTTTTCTGAAAGAAAAGATTTCAATTCTCTGTTCTTGGTTTTGTTCCTTGCTTTATCGGAACATTGTCAAAGATAAAGCATAGCTTTATTAGGCTATTTCTCTTTTTAAAATATATTATACTATGGTCCTTCTTATGTATCTGTTTTCATAATAATTTAAGCTGAGAGATATTATGCTCATACATATTAGGTATTTAGCATCTCAAATAGGCAGATCTAAAATTGAAAAATATATTTTTTTCAACCAGATGTAACCACAATAAAACAATAATACATGTAATGACAAAAGAGTTTTTCTCTGGCTTAAATTACTTGTATCTTAATTCTAATAGTGTTAAAGGGACAATTCAGTCTAAGAGAACATTAAAATTTGTACATATATCGGAAAAAAACTAGTTCTAATGGAAATTAGATCAGTCGGTTTTACTGTGATATGCCAGAAAGGCCTGTTCATACTCGCTGGCTGTCCGCCATTACACACTGTGGTCAAACTTCTTGTATGCCGAACCCTGTCCCTTGCTCGTAGAGTAATGCAATTTTTGTCCAGAACTGCTCAAATCGCTCTGACGGTAGTGTGTTTACCTTGTTAGGTGAATTGTCTTGCCTAAAAATCATTTTATCACCTTCTCAGTGGTTATGTAGTTCATTTGTTTAACGTGCGTGCCTTTGACTCGGGTATGGGTACAGCGTCCATATTGTACCTGCTTAATTGTATTGATCAACGATTTGATATTTGAACGATATTATTTAAAATACTTAACAATGTCGAGGAATTTGTCAATGTTTTACGTTATATATTTCATAAGAAATGTAGAACAATACATTTATGCTATATTTGGCTTCTTGGTTATGTAAAAGAATTAGCCTGAGTGAATTGTCTCTTTAAAAATACATAATGTATCACAAAATATTGAAATCTTTAGTACTTTCAATAAACCAATTGTACAATGTTTTAGAGTTTAAAAATTATTGAAATATCTTACCCTGTCTATAAGTTTTGATGGAAACAGTTTCCTGATGAAATCCCGGAATTGCTGAGGCCCAACACTTCCAGTGAAGAAAGTGGTCCTACCATTGACAATTCCTACAATGGCAGGTACATGATGGACTCTGAGTTCTGAAGCCAATCCTCCAGCATGGCCAGCGTGGAATGTTCCAACACCAATACCTATATACAGGAGGAAATTTCACATTATCAACTAAACCAACAAGGAAAATATATCATATACAAGTAATTCCTTACCTTTTATATAACAATGTAATTCAAATGGATCAAATCACCAATACAACTGATGAATCAAAATTTAACTTCAAGATCAAGCTTTCTCTGTTTTCTCCTCTGTTACTCCTATATAGACTTTATACAGCATTTCATATCTGACATTTGCTAAACAACATATAAAATCTATTTTGTGGTAACAAACTTTGTGCATCAAAAATCAATATGACTGTATGCCTGTCATTTTGTTTAATTATGTAACCCAAAATTAAAATATATGCATAACTAGCTACCAAAGAGAACCTGCACACGAGGAAATTTGACAATGATCCTTTCAATGACTTTACAGAAGAAATAATAGTGAACAAAAATCTTACAAAGCCTATAATGGTAACCTGTCAATCACACTGCTTTTTTTTTTATTAAATAAGGATCAAAAGAAACCTTTTTAAATATGAAATTGAGAAATTTACAGATAACATGATCTGTAACCATTTCCCATAATTACCAACAAGATCCAGTTCCTTGATGAATTTCTCTATATGGTGGTCAATTCGTGAACATTCAAAACAGAAATCTGCATAGGCGTATAGGAAGTAGGGTTTAGTGTAACTTTCAGGTAGGATTTTTGTATCATACATTCTGTAAAAGAAAAAGGTTCAGTAATACAATCCATATATACATCCCATTATAGCATAACCATAATAATTTATCAATATCAAAGGTGAAAAAAATACAACAATAGGTCCCTGTAGATTAAATAGTAGTTAACTAATTATATAAACCAGCTCAATATCAAAGGAACAATTTGATGAAGCAAATTTTCACACATAACCAAAATGCAATTGATTACATAGAAATATTTTTCTAGATTCCTATGACAAATTCTACATTATTAGCAATCTTAATTGATCCCATTGAAATACTTGTATATAAATTGATTGTATATAAATAACTTTACCATTCAGTAGCTAGGTTAAATGTTTAAGCTATACACATAACCTAGTTTGGACTTCTGTAAGGTTTGCAAAAGCAAAATATATACTTTTCATGCATTATCATGTATCTCAAAAGGTAAAATATATGACTGTAAGAGCGATCGGAGTAGTTGTATACAAAAGTTGCTTTACTCCACTGCCTAGCAGATCCAGGTTTGACCTACAATGTACTATGTACATGTAGTCCCATCAATGTGTAATGGCAGAGGCAAGCTAGTTTCCCAATGTCTACACTGATCACGGTAGTGGATACTTCACAGTGATAAAAACTAGTTCAACATTCATTAGAACATATTAATTTTCTAGGTTAGTTGACCACAGCACTCCATGACTAAATTGTCCCTTTAATTTCTGGGTATTTATTATGAGGCCAAATACACAATACTTCTTTTAACTTTTTTTACTGTCTTTAAAACCACATATTTACCTGTGTGTGACAGTATATTTATCAATGATAAGACTCCCCTCCTCCAAAATGGAATCCAGAACTTCTGAAGAAATTTCCAAATCCTTCAAAAGGACCCCCTCCATGATGGAAGCCATGTTGTTTTTGAGGTTCTCTTGCTGTTGTGTAACCAAACCGGTCGTATTGTCGCCTCTTTTCCTCATCACTTAATGTCTGAAAATAAAAGCAATTTAAACTTGATCTTCATATTGATCGGATATCAATAACTGCACTCAGATAACATTTATGAAGAAATTAGAATTATATGTTTATATTCACAGCGATATAAATACGAATCGGTTTATGTTGTGACCATGAGCACATCTACAGGACCTTAAATCATAAAAATTGTGTCTAAGGTTGATAGTCAATTTCTTACATGAACAAAAAGGTTTAAAAGTTTTGATACACCTTCTCTTTAATAAACTCATGGTGAATTTAGAATCACAATGCAATGTACTGTATTCGACCCAATAAGCGCCCATGTCCCTATAAGCGCCCTTCCCCCTTTTTGAGGCCTCAATTTCAATTCCCCAGGCATAAATAAGGACCAAAACAACATAAAACGGTATTAATTTGCAATAATTTTGACTTATTAGCACCTTTTCATTTTTATCAATTTTTTAAGCGCCCTGGGCGCTTATTGGGTCGAATACAGTATATATGAAGTGAAATACAAAATACATGTACTGCATATATGTATTCTTTGAGAAGATCTTTTATTTTGTCTTGGACATAATTTTTCTTCATACTATAATTTAATTCTTTATTCATTTAACGAGGATTACAAACAGCCCGAAGGCTATACTAGATGCTCTCCTTCATACTATAGCATACCTCATATGCCTCATTTATTTTAGTGAACACATTAGCTGCATCAGGGTCCTTGTTTTTATCTGGATGCCTTAAAAAGAAAACATGAAGAAAAGGTTTAGAAAATACAGAAGTTATATATATATAGGGATTGGATTTCGTTTTTATGTTAACCATGCTTGTATGGAGCAATTCCTCTAAGAATATATTCTATATATTCCAATCCCTATATTTACACTCACACGACTTTTTATTTATATTTTATGCAATAAAATCGTCATTTGAAAGTGACGTAATTATTCAATAAAAGTCGGTCAAAAGTGGGAGGAGCTTACTCAATTGAACAGCAAATGATGACGCTTCACGTAAAGTAGAATTATTCATCCGCGACGACAAAAAAGTTCAATATTTTAGTGTAAAATAAACATGACAAACAAAGTAAATTTCAGAGATAATTTTATTTAATCAGATCAGAACTTTAATATATTCAATTTTGCTGAAAGTTAATATATAGCGTAATTACATAAAGAATTTGTACACGGACACATACATGTGTGAACTCGGTGACCGTTATTGTGCAGCGAGGCGAACCTGACGCACGCTTACACACTTTTGCCCAAGTTGTCAAAACACCGATTTTCAAGTAGCTCAATGTGTTTGAGATGTCGTCTGACTTGACGGTATTACATCATTGGGAGCCATGTGATTATATAATCTACGCTTAGATCCATATCGCCATTGATAGATGAAACAAATTCACTTGTGTTCGATGGATACAATGTATTTGTGGTGACGCGGAACTGTCAACACGTGGATTATTAGCGGTGCATGTTTTATAATACACATGATTAAATACTCAAAGAACAAAGACAAGAGGATATGTTTATAACTGACCTCTATCAGAGGGTCTCACACCCGTCCACCCCAAAGGCTCGATCGTAGGACGAACATAGGCACAGAGGTAATGTTTACATTTGACACCCATCATTTTTAACAAAAATGAAAGCACGTCGCTCCGGTCGGGATATTTTTCCGTTTCTTTATACAATTGTTAATTTAAAAATTGTTTGAATCATATATAAATATAAAACATGTATATATTGTTTACATTTTTCCAAAATTCTATGAAAAGCAACAATATACACGTAATGTTTCATCAAAATGTAAACAAAGCCATGTGTTTCTTTAAAAAAAAAGTAGTCCTTTTTAGTCTCCGTAGATTAACTTCTAGTATAGAGAGTAAACAGGGCCATGTAAGGATGTGCCAGATTTGTTCAATGTTGGCGGAGGAAAGCCGCAGTGCCTGGAGAAAAACCAAAGACTAGCGGCCGGTAACTTGCAACTGCCCACATGTGATTCGAACTCGCATTCCAGAGGTAGAAGGAAGGCTTGTGGTAATATGTCGAAAATCATAAACACTAGACCCTGATACCCTAGGAATCAAATCCATGGTTAACTAAAGGTTGAATTGAGTTTATTTCAGTTTTTCACTGCAAGAAACTGGCCATGAAGAGAACAAATATATCAGAAAAAAAATCCTACCTACCAACCCTTCTTCTTAAAGGATGTTACCGGAAACAGAATAGATTTTATTTGGCTTTAGGATTATATGTGTATGTTGTTCTCTTCCCCATCTTAAATGTGAAAGTAAGGAAATGCATTAAGTTTAATAAAGATTAAAACACATCCAATATATATATATATATATCATGCGGCTATGCCATACTGCTCAGTATGTGTATGAATTTAAAAACAAATTTCTAAAGCAGCTGGTCATGCTATTACTCAATCGATATCTTCAGTCAATTAAAATTTTATAATCTGTGAGCAGTACAGCTCATTCTCAGTCCCCATTTTGCCAATACATGCATATATATACCTGCAATGTATTATAGCACAAACACTATAGGCCTATCATATATTATTGACAACGTCATGCTACTGTATATAGAATTAAATTAGGATTTAGAGAGACGCGAATTGAAAGACAAAACTTTTAAAGAAGACGTGGAGATAAAGTGTATTTTTGAATATATATATAAGTCAATTAATAGGACAAATGAATAATGATTGACGCCGATCACCATTATAGGCCTAATCAGTTAATCTGCTAATGCAGTAACGTTAGGCCATCTGTCATCTCATATTACCATTCCCGTGCTTGAGCCTTGTACGCTTGCTTGATCTCCTTTAAAGACGCAGTTCTTTTAACACCCAGAATTCTATACAGATCCTCATCTTCGTTTCCTGACGAAGTGCATATAAATATGATAAAAAGAAGAGAAAAGATCAATTTTAACATTTTTCATGCGAATTTGTCATCAGCTACTAACGAAATCCAGGTTGGGGTGAAGCTTATAACTTTTATCTGTAAGCTATATAATAAAAACATACAATTGACCAAGATCGATATCGCTTTAGTTTCGAATAATGTGTTATTAGAAGACTTTTATTAAAAGAATTTTATTAATAGCAATGCTTAATTCGTAACATCAAGATGTTTCACAATTTTGTTTAGATCAAAAATCTCATGAAAAAGTTTTTTCTACAAACAATACAAAAAATACTTCTCAAGACAAAAAGTACGAAACTAAGACCTAGCCGATTTTCGTCCATGCTTATTATTAGAACGAAACAGAAAAATACCTGGTAAGTCATGATATTCCTTATTTATTGGAATAAAAACGGTTAACCACGTCGTATATTGGCTTCACATATGTTTTAAAGCTTATGTTCACAAACTGATTCAATACATGTAGTGAGATCATTGTGATATAACTGAAAATGCATATATTATAGTCGTGTCTATTTATAAACATTGTCAACATACAGGAGGTGTTCAAAATATATTTTCCCCTGGTCACCATCGTCAGTTGTCATGACCGATACACGGCAATAGTTTAGGCCAATGGATTGACAAATTATTCAACTTTCCATAAGTTTGTTTGAATTTACTTTGAATTTAAATATACAAATTTAACCACCATGGAACACAATGCGGTTTAAAGAAATCTAACAGTTAGAACTTTTACATATCACTTCTATCTAAAAGAGTTGCTAGAACAAATAAATATTTTTTATACAATCTGGAATTATGAACATTTGATTTAGCTATTACAAACAGAACATATTCTAAATTGCTAATTATGAAGTCGTAATTTCAGGTTTTCCATATGGATCTGTTTGCATATAAGTCCAGTTAAGACCGGACATATCCAGATCCACTTTAATAGCAATGAGAATTAATTTATTCTGAATTCAGCTGAACACATTTTTATAAAGTATCATACATGTATGTATGTAGTATGATTTTGAAATAATATTGCAACCAAATCCAATTTAGAACATTTTATGTCAAAATATCTAATATCATATGTTATTATAAAAGGAGTATGCGTGTGGTTGATGAATAAACAATTGATGTGTGTTTGTATAACATGATTTGAAGTTATTTGAAAGAAAGAATAAAAAAATATATGTGTAATAAATGTACTAGCTAGCTTATAGGTATAGCATTTCAAGCAAATAGAAACTTTCAATTTCTTCTTTCCGTTACCTGATAGGAATTTAATACCCTAGCTCACTCATTATAGCCTATAATTTCAATATATGATATATCCAAATGTTTTAAAAAGTAATTTAAACATGTACTTGTTAAAATTAGAAGTTGAAAAAGTAAACTTAATTTTCTGTTTACTGTGTTAACATAATGATTTTCTGCAGTGGATATAACAAAATGGATTTTGATTGTGAATTTGAATTTGAATATTTTACACATGTATATATAATGTACTTAAAAACAATAACGACTGACTAGTTATATGAGCGTTTTTACCCCATTCAAGTGAGCTCTTCAGACTTATTACTAATTACACCCAAGAAGCTCCCTTGAATGGGGCGAAAGTGCTCACATAACTAGTCATGATCAGTCGTTATTGTTTTTATTTCTTATAGATTTCGTCCATAAGGATTTTTCTTCAAATTTTTACACAATCATAATGTACATGTACTTTTTATATATCTATCAAGAAAAAAACTTTCATAACATATTATGTATTTCGAATAGATGTACAAAGAACATTTTTATGAACATTCTAAAATAGAATATTAGTAAAAAATCAACGATATATATATATCAAAAATAAAAAAAAAATCAGAGACTGTAGCAATCTTTTCTGCCTCAACAGGCATCTTTGAATGTTAAGTATGATATATAACATACATATAATTTTAATGGCAGCAGGTCTTAGATAACATATACAGCATGGCAGAATTGGACTGGGGAGCAGCTGTGGATCAGCAAGAAGTCAGTCTCGTCTCCCAGGTAAATAAGAGGGTGTGGGATGGGGTTATCAGCAGATGTCCATATGTAGTTCCAAACATGTACATCGCCTTACACAGATCAAACTTAAGTTGATCGGTAATGCAAAATATAGTGAGAAAGTGGTAGCAGGTCTATCTCATTTCCAATGTTTATGAGGGTAAATTGATATGTTGGGATCCCCCCTCGGATCATTGCATTGAAGGAGCTTTTCAGGGATTTCTTTAAGATCAGCCATACGTTTAATTGTCTGAGCATTTACAAGCCTGTGTATCCAAATAATGGTGTCATTTGGTTAAGTTTATATTGAGGAGGTTGCACTCTATATTAACAATGACTTTTGTACTATAATGGATAAGATGGGTAGAGAAGTTTAAGTACCACAGCCGGCAGAAAGTCTGTTTACTACATAGTATTGCAACCCCAGAAATTATCAAGATAGTCCATATGACTGACAAGCGAGTTACATTTGTACAGAACGACATATATAGCAATTTGTTCATAGTCTTAACGATAATTCCGTAATGATTCAAAAGACTTTCTCATTGCTTAAAAAGGGGACACATATTACAAAAACAGGGGAAAATTATATATCTTTTCACTTTACTGGACCATTCATTAGATGACAATTTATTCTTAGTGATTTACCAAATGGAACCACTTACAATTAATTTTATTGTTAGTTTTCAAAACTATTGATTAAGAACCATCAAATTGTGCTAATTCATATCCGCTTTTTTAAATCATATTTTAAAAGTTTTTTACATTTGACTTAGTTAACAGGTTACAGTGTTATCCCCAACAGTAATTGATTGAAATTGTTCTGTTACTAGATAATTATCTGAGAATAATCTTTTCAATTTGACTAGAAATATTAAATTTAGAATGAATATACGTACCTGACCGACTTTACCTTTCTAGAAGTCTTTAAGCTACAATATTGCAGCTATATAATTATACTCCAGATGTGGTATTTTTTTACACGCTTGTATATATACATGTATGTATAAATCTATGTGATGATTATTTATACAGGTGAAAAATCTCGACATTCAGAAGTCGGACAGTAAAGCAAGCACTGTTCCAACCCAACCTACAGAGGCAGTCAACACAGCTAATAATGCTACATCATCAAACGCTACCTCAGGTGGCAGTGATTCATCCATATCTAATAGTTCAGCCCTCGATAACAACAACTCCTCCGATACACAAGACACTTCTAAGCATAAACGTAAGTTCTTGTCTAAGTCATGTAGGCAGGGAATCTGTAACTAACTGATTGATAAGAGAAATGACATCTGTTCAATTTAATAGAGAAATTGCCATTTTCTTGGAAAATGATTATATTGAAAGTTGCCCTTATATTAGCCCATTTATGATATAGGTGTAATAGACCTTTGAACTTTGTTTGAAATCTTGAGTCAGGTATTTTACTGGATCTGCTTCTAGTGATTTTCTTACTCAATAATTTCAGGGGCCTGTACCTTTTCAATTAGGAAAACAATACATAATATCTTTCTTGAAACATGTATATTTATGGAGGGTAGTTAGATAAAGTTTGGGAAATACAGCAAAAATTCTCTACAGGAAGGGATCTTTATTCGGCCTCAAATGTACCTAAAAAGATCACTGGCTACAGCTAGAATTTCCAAGCATACAAAATCTTTTTGTCCATTCAATTCAACATAAAAATGTTTTGTATATTTGTAAGTTATGCCCAAGATTTGCGAGAATTTAAGTTGTCACGTGTATCATTATGATAGACATGATATTTGTTAAAATTTACAATTTTATGTCTTATGTTGACATCACTTTGATTGTATATAAGTGATATAATTTGTTTCAGCTGGAGAAGCAGCTAAAAATTGTATATACGCGTACGTGATATGATTTGCTGGAGAAGCAGCTAAAGATTGTATATACATAATATGATTTGTTTCAGCTGGAGAGGCAGGTAAAGATTTTATATACGTGATATGATTTGTTTCAGCTGGAGAGGCAGGTAAAGATTTTATATACGTGATATGATTTGTTTCAGCTGGAGAGGCAGGTAAAGATTGTATATACGTGATATGATTTGTTTCAGCTGGAGAGGCAGGTAAAATTGTATATACGTAATATGATTTGTTTCAGCTGGAGAGGCAGGTAAAGATTTTATATACGTGATATGATTTGTTTCAGCTGGAGAGGCAGGTAAAGATTGTATATACGTAATATGATTTGTTTCAGCTGGAGAGGCAGGTAAAGATTTTATATACGTGATATGATTTGTTTCAGCTGGAGAGGCAGGTAAAGATTGTATATACGTGATATGATTTGTTTCAGCTGGAGAGGCAGGTAAAGATTGTATATACGTGATATGATTTGTTTCAGCTGGAGAGGCAGGTAAAGATTTTATATACGTGATATGATTTGTTTCAGCTGGAGAGGCAGGTAAAGATTTTATATACGTGATATGATTTGTTTCAGCTGGAGAGGCAGGTAAAGATTGTATATACGTGATATGATTTGTTTCAGCTGGAGAGGCAGGTAAAGATTTTATATACGTGATATGATTTGTTTCAGCTGGAGAGGCAGGTAAAGATTTTATATACATAATATGATTTGTTTCAGCTGGAGAGGCAGGTAAAGATTTTATATACATGGTATGATTTGTTTCAGCTGGAGAGGCAGGTAAAGATTTTATATACATGGTATGATTTGTTTCAGCTGGAGAGGCAGGTAAAGATTTTATATACATGGTATGATTTGTTTCAGCTGGAGAGGCAGGTAAAGATTTTATATACATGGTATGATTTGTTTCAGCTGGAGAAGCAGCTAAATATTGTATATACGTAATATGATTTGTTTCAGCTGGAGAGGCAGCTAAATATTGTATATACGTAATATGATTTGTTTCAGCTGGAGAGGCAGCTTAAGATTGTATATACGTGATATGATTTGTTTCAGCTGGAGAGGCAGCTTAAGATTGTATATACATGATATGATTTGTTTCAGCTGGAGAAGCAGCTAAATATTGTATATACGTGATATGATTTGTTTCAGCTGGAGAGGCAGCTTAAGATTGTATATACATGATATGATATGTAAAGATTGTACATGTATATACGTGATATGATTTGTTTCAGCTGGAGAGGCAGCTTAAGATTGTATATACATGGTATGATTTGTAAAGATTGTACATGTATAGACGTGATATGATTTGTTTCAGCTGGAGAGGTAGCTAAAGATGATCAGTTACGTAAACTAGTCCAGTCCAAACTCATCACATCAGCTCACGCAGACCTAGAGATTCTACAGGCCGACCCTAACTCACCACTCTTCAGTGTAAAATCATTTGAAGCATTAAATTTGTAAGTGGTTTCCAAACATTTAGATTCTGGTTTTAAGATTTCAGAAACAATCAGGGTGTTCTTTCTTTTAATAGGTAAAATTTGTAATTTTAAAACCCTCATCTGACTATGTGGCATTTTTATAATTAGCTCACCTGGTCCAACGGATCTGCATAGGCTACAGGAATATCACTATTATTTAATTTAATTGGAAATAGCCAAACTTTCCTAGTAGTATTATGAATTATAAAACATATTATGTAGTTAGAGATTTACTATTTACATTACTGATGTGGTTCTTGTTATGATTTTCAGGAAAAAAGAACTCTTACAAGGGTTGTATGACATGAAGTTCAATGCCCCTTCAAAGATTCAAGAAACTGCTCTGCCAAGCTTACTGGCAGATCCGTAAGTTTTCTTTTAGGATGGAAATCAAATGATTGTAAAGACATTTGTGTGAAAAGTTTACACAATGAATGTAGCTAAAATAAGAGATATTGTTATAGAAAATCAATATTGGCTAAAATACTACTGAACTCATATCTTCTTAAACAGTATTCATGGTCTCCTACTAACTTGTTTAAAATAATATTGATCATGGATAGAATTTAAGGCTAAAGTAACGAATTGTGTATTGCTTTGCTATCAGTCCTTGGGTGTATATATTGATTGTATAACCATTATTGAGGGAATGTCAATCTGTTTTTAACAAAAACTGTTTTAACAAAAATATTGACAAATGCCATGTTATTGTTAAGAATGTTAAATGATAACTAGAAATTCCTGATCATATAACAATACAATTAGGTAGTTTGGGTGATCACCATACCCATAAACAAGCCAAACTCCTGTTAGCTTCACAAATGCAATAAATAGCTACCAGGGGGTTGCTATTTACTTTTTTTAAAGGAAATACTTTTAGCACATAATCATACATCTTAAAATGTTAGGTAAAATATACTACTGTAAGAGTTATTGCAGTAGTTCATAAACATTACGGTACTTTACTCAACTGGCACAGATTCGAGTTCATCCTACCAAAGTATATATTGTATTGACACTTATATAGAGAGTGTGGTACCTTTACATATAACAAAAACTAATCACTGTATTGGAGGGCTTCACAATGATAATAGCTACTCACTTTCATTAAAACAGGTTTATTTTTCAAGAAAAATTGAAATTTCAATGCATTCCCTGTCTGAATAATCTAATTAACTAGAACTATTTTTAACAATATAAAACATATATATATTATAACCATAGTTTAACTCAATTAACAATGATAATTTGCAAGAATGATATGAGCTGTAATGATAAGTTACATACACCACATAAAGAGAGTTTGTTATCTATTACAGCCCTGTAAACATGATTGCCCAGAGCCAGAGTGGTACAGGCAAAACAGCAGCGTTTGTACTGACCATGTTGAGTCGTGTAGATACCAACAAACTCTATCCACAGGTAAAGTCTTACTACATACAAACAAACCCTATCCACAGGTAAAGCCTTACTACACCAGTAAGCTTGTTCATAGTTCCACTGAGCCGCTGCACATTTGAATTCATTTATAACTTGTTTGATAATAAGTATTTTGGATATACAATGTATATGATTTCTTAGATCAAGATTTTTCAGGATTATGAAATATAATTAGGTCCAAAATTGTCTCAATTTAAATTCAGCCAATCAAAGGTGACTGGGATTTCTTTATGATCTTGGTCTTATA
This sequence comes from Argopecten irradians, assembly GCF_041381155.1. NCBI lineage: Eukaryota > Metazoa > Mollusca > Bivalvia > Pectinida > Pectinidae > Argopecten > Argopecten irradians. The sequence goes on along the minus strand of NC_091134.1, from coordinate 10,906,448 downwards.
TAATGAAGTTCAATTGATTATGTAGCACCAGTTTGACTTTACTACAAAGGTACAACTGTGCCTTTTTTGTTGTATAATTGTTAATGACTGTCTATGTGTTACAGTGCCTTTGTTTAGCCCCGACATATGAGCTGGCCTTACAAATTGGACAGAACATTGAACAGATGTCTAAGCACATGACAAATTTCAAACTAGTATATGCTGTAAGAGGAGAGAGAAGTAAGCTTGCCAGATACATAATCATAGTTTGAATAAAGGAATAAGCCGGTTTGCATTTAATAAAAACTTGTTATTGTTAAGAGATTGTATTGTTAAATTCGTTTTATTGAAATACATTTAAAACATTTTCATCTAGAACCAGCTTTTGACATGCAATTCATTCAGGGTTAAATACAAGCTATGATAATGTAATGTATGAACAAAATTATATTGATACTAAATTTGAAATCATCAAAGGATGCACAAAGTAAAATAAATTTTCTATATTGATAGAGATAAAGGAATGTCACAGAAACTACAGTCAAAAATGACCCAGCTGATTATCTTTGAATTTGGATTGGAAATTGATCCTAGATTGATGTAAAATCCTTTAAACACATGTTTTTGATTTTATTGATAGTTGCAAGAGGACAAAAAGTCCAAGGTCATATCATCATCGGGACGCCTGGTACTGTCGCTGATTGGTCTCTCAAATTTAAAAACTTTGATCTGAAGAAGATCGATGTGTTTTGTTTAGACGAGGCAGATGTCATGATTGCCACACAAGGTCACCAAGACCAGTCGATCAGAATACAAAGGTAGGTCAAGGTCATCAGGACCAGTACATCAGGATATAAATTTAGGTCAAGGTCAGCAGGACCAGTCCATCACGATATGAATATAGGTCAAGGTCAGCAGGACCAGTCCATCACAATATGAATATAGGGCAAGGTCAGCAGGACCAGTACATCAGGATATAAATATAGGTCAAGGTCAGCAGGACCAGTACATAACGATATGAATAAAGGTCAAAGTCAGCAGGACCAGTCCATCACAATATGAATATAGGTCAAGGTCAGCAGGACCAGTACATCACGATATGAATATAGGTTAAGGTCAGCAGGACCAGTACATCAGGATATGAATATAGGTCATGGTCAGCAGGACCAGTCCATCATGATATGTATATAGGTCAAGATCAGCAGGACCAGTCTATCAGGATATAAATATAGGTCAAGGTCAGCAGGATCAGTACATCAGGATATAAATATAGGTCAAGGTCAGCATAACAAGTCTATCAGGATACAAAGGTAGGTCAAGGTCACCAGGACAAGTCAATCAGGATACAGAGATAGGTCAAGGTCAGGATTTTTCATTAGGGTTTGTCTACTAGAAATCAGAAGTAGCTCTAGGTCATAAGAACCATTGAATTAGGATTCATTGATACACATAATTTAGGTAGTCTTCACAAACTATTGCTTGAGGTGAACATCAGTTTATCAAATGCAAATAAAGTACTGGAGTGATGTTGAGAGTGATGTTTAACTGTGTTTATAAGCCCATATGTCTTATAACAAGTTAGTGGCATGGAAGGGGGCTGTATAAAGTCAAAGTATTACTCAGCAAAACTATTGATTTTGTTGTGTTTTCAAAGATTTAATAAGAGATATGTGATTTGGTTTAATAAAGTATGCAACTTTTGATATGGACAGAAGATTTACATCAACAAATTAGATTAAGTGATATTATTAATTTAGAAGACTTGGTATAAAGATGGCTGATGGTGATACATGTACATATGTATGGTCGATTTCAAATGACTTAAGAAAAGATGGCTGATGATGCTATTTTCGACTACACATTTTTCATTTCAGAATATTTCATTGTAGTATTTCAATTGGGATTGGGCAACAGGCTATACCTATATTAGCCCTCTCCCAACTACACATACACTTCTATATGTTTGGTCTGTTTGATTTCAGAGGACTAAGAAAAGACTGCCAGATGTTATTATTTTCGGCGACGTATGATGATGATGTGATGAGATTTGCTCAGGCTGTCATCCCTAATAACCCTGTTATTATCAAATTACGCCGGGAAGAGCAGAGTTTGGACAATATCAAACAATATTACATTGAGTGTAAAGACAAGGAAAGCAAATTCCAGGCATTATCTAATATATACGGGAGCATTTCCATAGGTCAATCAATGATCTTCTGTGCGGTAAGTTGTATAGATGTTCCTGTCAGTATAATATTGTGTGTGTAGATGTAATAGATACAGTTCTTAATGAGTATTAATCATTTTCTATGAGGCTTTATGAAGCGATAACTAGAAAGTTTTTGGGGGGTGTTCCTTGACAAGCAAAATAAACACTTTCAGATGAATGTCTTAAAATCTGTTTTAATTAGAATTAACACAAATTTAAGAAATTTTATCTAATAGAACAATAACCTGCATTTTCAATAAATTCGACATCAGAATGTGTTGCAAAAATCCAGCAAAAGCACCCATTTTATTGTGCTTTCCCCAAATTCTGAAGACCATCTCCTGGAACAGGTGGGGTCTATATATATAGGCTTGCATTGTGTTTGTCTGCAACTTGTCCAGACTCCATCTTCAATACTCCAATCGACTGAACTTGGTATGCAAGTCCATCTAAATGGAGATTTATCTTGTACCATAACCAGGTCATGACATGACCTTGGTTAAAGAAAACATTTGTTTGGGCTTTATATCCTATACAATTGCAGCAAATTTTAATTGTGATAATGATATGGTCACATTTTAGCATCGCGTTAGAGGGATTTTTGCTTTAGCTCAGTTGATAGAGTGGTTGATCAGTACGTATGGGGTCCCAGGTTTGAGCCCATCTGGTCGCACACTTCTCTAACCCATAGCGTGGGTCCACCTTGGTAAGACAGTGTGTCGCTTACCAAAACTAACTCACACGATATTTATTTTGACCTTTGACCTCAGTTTAATCAAGAAAAAGCTTGTCATGGATATATCCCCTTTACTATAAGGCATTGAAATATTATACTTGTCATATAGCTCCATCTAGGTGAGATGGTATGTCATGTAACAAAACTAGGTCAACATGGCCTTTATTTTGACCTTTGACCCACATTTAAGAAAAATTATATTTTGACTATATGCATGTACGGTATCATATATTGTAAGGTAATAAAACTTACTGTTTTGTATCTTGATAACTTGAATCACCAAGATTTACATTTTACCTCCATTTCTTAATTAGCTTGTTTGGGATCTCTCCTTTACTGAATCTCCATACTTTGTGTATGGGTGCATCTAGCTATAGGTCTACATTTGGTGGGGGACTTCAATTTTCTCAAAAATGGGCCTCATATTATTGTTTGAATCAGGATATCACATTGGGGTTCCTGTCTGTTAACCTACAACAAAGCACAATTGCTCCAGATCACATTTACACATGGTACATGATTATTAAAAATGTTACATTTTCCAAGTCACTAGACAATGGCAGATTATATGATAACATATCTTTGAATATGATTTGTTTAGACACGGAACACTGCTCATTGGTTATCAGAACAAATGACGAAGGACGGTCACGCTGTCGGACTATTGAGTGGGGATTTGGATATAGCACAGAGAGCGGCCATTATTAACAGATTCAGGGAAGGCAAGGAGAAAGTACTCATCACGACAAATGTCACAGCCAGAGGTAATATCTGTAGTCAAGCTTACAGCTATAAACCATTCTCAAAACAAGTATATATAGTACTATTGTGCTGGTAATGAATTCTTCATTATTTTTGGGGACATTGGCATGATTGCGAATGTTTCATCAGTGATAAAAAATGTAAATATAAAATCATATCAAAGTCCAGTTTCTAAATATAAACACAGTAACAATGTAAGTATGTGATACCACAAGATTTCAGGTTTTTAACATGAACGACTTTTCTTTTCTGATGATTTTCAGGGATAGATGTTGAACAGGTCACAGTCGTTGTGAACTTTGACCTTCCTCTAACGGCAGACATGAAACCAGACAACGAAACATACCTACATCGTATTGGACGAACGGGCCGATTCGGAAAGAGTGGAATCGCCCTTAATCTCATTGACAACTCCAGATCTTACAGTACCCTCCGGGCGATAGAAAAATTCTTTGGTAAGTCCATTTTGGTATGTTTTGAATTTTTGGCAAATATTGAAATAAAAACTCGTGTGTTTTGCTTTGCTTGGGATTTATTAGAGCCCAAAAGATGGCCGATGATGCTATTTTCGACTACACATACACTTCTATATGTTTGGTCTGTTTAATTTCAGAGGACTAAGAAAAGATTGCCAGATGTTATTATTTTCGGCGACGTATGATGATGATGTGATGAGATTTGCTCAGGCTGTCATCCCTAATAACCCTGTTATTATCAAATTACGCCGGGAAGAGCAGAGTTTGGACAATATCAAACAGTATTACATTGAGTGTAAAGACAAGGAAAGCAAATTCCAGGCATTATCTAATATATACGGAAGCATTTCCATAGGTCAATCAATGATCTTCTGTGCGGTAAGTTTTATAGATGTTCCTGTCAGTATAATATTGTGAGTGTAGATGTAATAGATACAGATCTTAATGAGTATTAATCATTTCCTATGAGGTTTTTATGAAGCGATAACTAGAAAGTTTTTGGGGGGTGTTCCTTGACAAGCAAAATAAACACTTTCAGATGAATGTCTTAAAATCTGTTTTAATTAGAATTAACACAAATTTAAGAAATTTTATCTAATAGAACAATAACCTGCATTTTCAATAAATTCGACATCAGAATGTGTTGCAAAAATCCAGCAAAAGCACCCATTTTATTGTGCTTTCCCCAAATTCTGAAGACCATCTCCTGGAACAGGTGGGGTATATATATATAGGCTTGCATTGTGTCCTGTCTGCAACTTGTCCAGACTCCATCTTCAATACTCCAATCGACTGAACTTGGTATGCAAGTCCATCTAAATGGAGATTTATCTTGTACCATAACCAGGTCATGACATGACCTTGGTTAAAGAAAACGTTTGTTTGGGCTTTATATCCTATACAATTGCAGCAAATTTTAATTGTGATAATGATATGGTCACATTTTAGCATCGCGTTAGAGGGATTTTTGCTTTAGCTCAGTTGATAGAGTGGTTGATCAGTAAGTATGGGGTCCCAGGTTTGAGCCCATCTGGTCGCACACTTCTCTAACCCATAGCGTGTGGGTCCACCTTGGTAAGACAGTGTGTCGCTTACCAAAACTAACTCACACGATATTTATTTTGACCTTTGACCTCAGTTTAATCAAGAAAAAGCTTGTCATGGATATATCCCCTTTACTATAAGGCATTGAAATATTATACTTGTCATATAGCTCCATCTAGGTGAGATGGTATGTCATGTAACAAAACTAGGTCAACATGGCCTTTATTTTGACCTTTGACCCACATTTAAGAAAAATTATATTTTGACTATATGCATGTACGGTATCATATATTGTAAGGTAATAAAACTTACTGTTTTGTATCTTGATAACTTGAATCACCAAGATTTACATTTTACCTCCATTTCTTAATTAGCTTGTTTGGGATCTCTCCTTTACTGAATCTTCATACTTTGTGTATGGGTGCATCTAGCTATAGGTCTACATTTGGTGGGGGACTTCAATTTTCTCAAAAATGGGCCTCATATTATTGTTTGAATCAGGATATCACATTGGGGTTCCTGTCTGTTAACCTACAACAAAGCACAATTGCTCCAGATCACATTTACACATGGTACATGATTATTAAAAATGTTACATTTGCCAAGTCACTAGACACTGGCAGATTATATGATAACATATCTTTGAATATGATTTGTTTAGACACGGAACACTGCTCATTGGTTATCAGAACAAATGACGAAGGACGGTCACGCTGTCGGACTATTGAGTGGGGATTTGGATATAGCACAGAGAGCGGCCATTATTAACAGATTCAGGGAAGGCAAGGAGAAAGTACTCATCACGACAAATGTCACAGCCAGAGGTAATATCTGTAGTCAAGCTTACAGCTATAAACCATTCTCAAAACAAGTATATATAGTACTATTGTGCTGGTAATGAATTCTTCATTATTTTTGGGGACATTGGCATGATTGCGAATGTTTCATCAGTGATAAAAAATGTAAATATAAAATCATATCAAAGTCCAGTTTCTAAATATAAACACAGTAACAATGTAAGTATGTGATACCACAAGATTTCAGGTTTTTAACATGAACGACTTTTCTTTTCTGATGATTTTCAGGGATAGATGTTGAGCAGGTCACAGTCGTTGTGAACTTTGACCTTCCTCTAACGGCAGACATGAAACCAGACAACGAAACATACCTACATCGTATTGGACGAACGGGCCGATTCGGAAAGAGTGGAATCGCCCTTAATCTCATTGACAACTCCAGATCTTACAGTACCCTCCGGGCGATAGAAAAATTCTTTGGTAAGTCCATTTTGTATGTTTTGAATTTTCGGCAAATATTGAAATAAAAACTCGTGTGTTTTGCTTTGCTTGGGATTTATTATATTAAGCATTGATGTCACTATTTTTAGATCACCTGAGACAAAGTCTCAAGTAACCTATTCTTATCGCCTTTTGTCCGTCGTCGTGCATCATCCGTTGTGCGTCATCCTTCGTATGGCGATAAACAATTTAATTTTTTCTACTTCTTTTCCAAAACTACTCATCCAAATTTGTTGATATTTTGTAGAAACTTTCCATAGCCAAAGGTCAACCAAAATTGTGAATTATATAGTCCAAGTCCCCCAGGGGCCTGAGCATTATTTGCTCAATTTTCATAGGAAATGAGTCAAATTTTGTTAGAATATGAGCCTGAGATAGTATTTCAACATCGTATCCATATTAGTCCTAGCTGACCCCCAGGGGCCAGAGGGAGGAGCCAAAATGGATCTAAATGGCTAAAATTTCAAAAGTCTCCTTCTAAATTCACAGATTTGATGAAACCAAATACTCTTCATAGATTGAAAGGTCTTCAGGCCGTTTACAAATATTTTGAATTTCATAGCCATTGGATCTCAAACTTTCCCCTGGGGAGGGGATCAAATTTACTATAGTTTGTTAAGGAAAAACACAATTATGAACGTTATTTACTCAATTTTCATAGGAAAGGAGTCAAACTTGGTTAAAATTATTTCCCTGAGATATAGCATTTTAACATATCCGTATTGGTCCTCGCTGACCTTTAGGGACCAGAGAGGCAGGGCTAATCGCTGTCAGAATGACTAGAATTTCAAAAATTCTTATTTTGAATTCATAGATTTGATGGAACCAAATACTCTTCATTGATAAAAAATGTAAATTTACAAATCACTGACTGATTTCAAGGGCCTGATGAGCCAATATATACTGTTTATATGTCTTTGTTTCATTCTGTATCTGAACTCAGGTTACCACTAAGGCCCATGGGCTTTTTGTTTAACTTCATTGGGGTATGAAAGAAATTTTATTCTCACAGAAGTTTGGAAACAAAATTTATTTCATAACCCGATGAAGTTAAAAGCAGTGACATCAATAATATAATTAATTTTTCAGTTTACTTGATTATATAAACTACGTTTAAACTTACGATTCCATAGATTTTCCAATGGATTATTATTTTCTAAATCAATACGCAACATCTACATCTCTATTGTGATGTCATGATAACATCAGGTTTTCGCGCTATTCTCAGATTTTTTCTTCATAGTCTTATGAAGAAAAAGAATCTGCCAATCAGAAAGTCGTTTATAGTATGAAAACAAATAAAAATTAGTTACAAAATGTTGTTTTTAAGGAAAACAATGTCTAGATTACGTTCGTAGTAGAATAAGATAATTTCACACTGGATACTTAACATGCATTCTTGCACATAATGTAATTTTGTACATGCACTTTGAATTGGATAAACAAGTCTGATCACTTAAACCTTTGAGCTTGGCAATCATCAGTTACATCAGCTGAGGAAAGTTTACCCTATACCAACCCTTAGAGTATCAGAAATATTATACCACTTATAGCTGCTTCAAATCACAGGGGGCGAACAAAATGCGGGATATTTACTATAAAACAGTAAATATCCCGATTTTTGAAAATTTTTCAAATCTTGTATTTTCTGGAAAAAAAATTACATGACTGTTATATATTCATCAGTCCATCCACCAAATACAAAAAAAATGTATGACAACACCCATTATCATTGAGTTGGTCCCCTGTGCTTCAAATCGATGACTTGTTAAAATTCAAAAACCAAAAAAATAAAAAAAAGATACAAATTTTGTTTTTAAATAAGCATGTTTTATGTGTGATTATGATGGTACAGAAATACATTATTTTTCATTTCAATCTTGCAGGACGACGAATAATAAAGTTGGATGCTGAAGACATTGATGAAATTGAAAAGATTGGAACATAGAACTGAAACATGACAGTGGAGATAAATTTTAGTGTGCAAATTAAACTTGTCCTGTACTGGTATATTCCTTGCCATCTTCAGAGATTTTTTTACATTACGCAAAGTGCAAATTGGGAAATCAAAATACCACAACTTGGTTAAGAGATTAAGTTTTGTTACAGAAGCCTTTTTAAACATGCAAAATAATGGACAGGGCGATTCATGTCGCACTCTCAAAATGTTGATGTGTGCTTTGTTTTTATAAAAACGATAAACACCCTTATCACTTTAAGCAAGGTTCGCTCTTTGTGGCTTCTGTACCATGTGTATGTGGCTTCTTTGCATTCAAAAGGATTATACAAGAGTCCCATACTTCCTAGCTATATTATTTTCCAGCCAACTCCATATTAATCAAAATTTATAGTTATACACTATTTTCATAATTGACAAGACTTTTCCCATGAGAAAGGTTCTGCACAAGTTTTAATTTTTGAACTACAGATATGTGCCAATGTGTTCATTTACAGATTGTCCTTTAAAAAATGAAGCTTCTACATATCTAACAAAAAAGGAAAATTAATTATTTTGGAGCCAAAATTATAAACTTTGTAATATTTTTTTTTCTCCATAACACTTGTAATCTATCAATGTAATGCGTCCTCAATTCCTACAAAAAGGTGTTGTAATCTACTGACAAAAATATTGGAAAGAAGCTATAGCAAATCCACATTTCTCAGTGCTCTTCTTTTAAAAAACACTTTGGTGCAATTTATTGTTGTTTAATTAGGTAATGTGATGTTTTTACTCTAGTGCTAGGAGCAGTAACTACCTGGGACACGGTTACTAATTATTTACGAGTAGCATATGGTTGTTTATATATTATTAAGTGTCCTTTTGTCCTCATTTTAATACTTGTATCGTACCATGGGTTACATTTTTATGTTAATCTTGATCTCTTATTGATAACCCCCATCAAATATGAAGATTTTTTGATGAACAAATAGATTTCTCTGCACCTATTGATATTACTGTTTATGAAGAAAATCTTGGAATTCAACCCACAGTGTATATCCTATTTTCCTTTGTATTGTAACATGAAAATCGTATTAAATTAAGATTATAATTTTTTTTTATGATAGATAAAATTATAGGAAATAGATGACTTAAAACCTGGATGTTAGCAAGTCTCCAATCTGTTGAACCTTTCCACCCCTGAAGACACATTTGGATTCGTCAGTGAAAGGTTGGGACAGTTCATTAGGAATTTGCGGGGGTGATGGAGTCAATATCAGCAAATTTGTTTTATCTCGTTATGTTAAGTAAGATGACTTTGTTGTCTTACTGCATCTATGGAGTAAAAATTATTTTCTTGTTTTTTTTCACTCTTTTCTGGGTCAGACTTTGTATAACAAACACTTTGACATGGGTCTTAAAATAATCTTTTAGGAATAAAAAGATATTTTAAAACTTTAAGAAGTGACCTCATAATTCTGTTAACATTTAACAGTATACTAGTTCATATATAGAAAAATAGAGCGTCTTCATGCAATGCTTTTATGAAGCTTTACAATATATTGAATTCAATACAATTTTGTCTCATAGAGATATAACGTGAAAGTATAGTTTACATTAACATTTGTTAAAAATGAACATATGTTTTGTATTTTTAAGACATTTGTTAAAATCTTTAGCATTAACATTAACTACAGCTGTACTTTTAGTATTATTATACAGATTACAATGCTTAGATCCTACGGTGCAATAGTTTTGTAACATTGTGAATTTGATACGTTTGAATAACAACTGACCTCAGATATTTGATGGATGTTATCTGATATCATACTAAGCTTGGTGATAAGTTTGTCAGGTTTACTGGTAATTTTCACTGCATTTACAGGTAATCGTTAGTTCATGTACTTTTGCGATATGAAAGAATTTAAGCTTACTAAGTTGGACCCATTGTTGATACCAGTGAGGCTGAAGAACAATGTTCACATACAAACAAACAAACAAATAGACAATACTAGGTAGTGTATCACTACTATTATTGAGTTAATGTTATATGTAACTCAAGTAATTGAACATGAAGGGAAGGAAGAGAGAAGACTTTTGCATTTCCATTGCCTGTTTTAATCGAATAGTTCTTAAATGTAGTTTCTCTGACTTTCATTTACACAAACAAATGTATCTGGTGTATCAATAATATGTATGTATATAACATCATGTCCATTATTTCATATTTGTATGTTATGATCATTGACAGAATCACTCGTCATTAAAAACTTTAAAAAGTTGCTTTAAAACTTGATATTATTTTGTTATTATGGTTCTCTGTAAAGATAAACATCAGCCGTCTGTGAAGATTGAGATACGGTACATTATGTACTAGCAAAAATATAATCATGAATCAAATACAGCTAGTATTCAACTAAATCAGCAACGTAAACAAAATTAACAAACAATGTTGGTACTTAACTGTTTGGACCAATAAACACTCGCATTATAACGCCATATTACATAACTGAACCCATGACGGAAGTCTAAAGTTCCAATAGCAAACTGTACACAGAAAAAATTCAAACAAACTTCAAAAAGTCGTCATATTAATTTGTAACAAATATAACTGTAGTATAACTTGTTACAGAAACAAGAGGCCCATGAGCCGAAACAGTCATCTGACTAAATACATTACAGCACAAGATTTTAGCCATTTTGAACCATATGACCTTGAATGAAGATACATGACCTTGAATGAAGGTCAATGTCATTAATTTGAACAAAATTGGTAGTCCTTCATCCAAGCATGTCACAGACCTAATATCATGCAGGTCTCTTAGTTATTCACAAGAATTTGTTCGAAGATTTAAGCAATTTTATTTTTAACCCCTGTGATCTTGATTGAAGGTCAATGTCATTCAAACAACCCCCTTCATCCAAGCATGTCACATGCCCAATATGAAGGTTCTAAGCATTTTAGTTATTAAAAAGAAAGTCGTTTAAAGATTTTAGCATTTTGACCCGTGTGACCTTAAATGAAGGTTAGGATCATTCACAATTTGAACAATCTCTGTAGCCCTTCATCCCAGCTCGTTACAGGCTACATATCGGTACCCTAGGGCTTTTGATTATGGAGAAAAAATTGTTTGTGACCCCTATGACCTTGAATGAAGGTCAAGGTCATTCATTTGATTAAACATGGTAACACTTCATCCAAGAATGCTTCAGACCAAATATCAGTACCATGGGCCTTTCAGTTATTGAGAAGAAGTTGATTGAATGAAAAGTTTATGCATAGCGGTCAATGACAGATGGAGCTCGATGAATATAGGTCATCCTGACCTAGTTATGGAGGCGGATTAGGTCAGTGTAATAAAATATGTTTTACTCTTTCCCCTACAAGGCTGCAATCCTGGATCAAGCTTCAGTCGAGTTGGAAATATAACAAAGAACAATATGACTTACTAAATTAGACACTTTTATTCAGAATATACTAATAGCATCATCAATATGCAGCAATTTCTGTACGGTATAAAAGTGACTGTGTCTATAGCACAGGGATCTGACAATGTTTTACTTCAACTAACAATAGCACAGGGACTGAAATCATACATGTATATTTAACATCTAACATATATAGACTAACAATTACACAAGTAACATAAGAAATATGTGGTATAATTGTACCATGTTTTCGTGCGACTTTCACATCAACAACAAGTGTATTAAATGTTATGAATGATCACAGAATATTGGAATGTGTAGAGTACAAGAGAATTATAATATAGATTTACCTGAATAAAATCGTAACTTTATGTGTGGTATCTAACAAGGTACCATATAGAAGATATTTACACAGCTGACATTAGACTGTGTGAGAGTCTAGAGGAGAATATAGCTGTACCTATTGATGAAATAACAGCTCAAGCGTGGAACAGTAATAATAACAAAATATCACAGAGATGATTTCTATACAGAATGAATCATTATTTTACAGGTGAAAGAATTAAAACTGATCAAATGATCCCTTTGTAGACTTCATCATAGGCCAAATAGCTCGCTGACTTACAAACGGTCATGAACTCCATCTTTTAATTCTTACATGTATTACTGACATATAGATAACATTTTAGATAATCCATTTCTTTTGATGATATCATTTGGCACAATCTAACCTTCACACATGAATGATTTTCAAAAACATAGCTATATTATTAAATAATGATGAATAAGCATTGACCTTCAGAAAATGTAGGTAGGGCGATCATATTTTATAGGAACAAATTTATACATTTACATTAAAGTGAACAGTCGGGCAAGGATGGCTAAAGTCGGTAAAAATGGTGTGAATGTATCCAGTATAATTTCTTATGAAATGGAAAAATAAAATCTCTCGTCAAAATTTGTCTGCGTACGAAGAAATTAATTTAAAGTATGGAAATTCTAAAACGTCCTCCCGGCTCACTATGTCCGTGGTTACATTTCCACGCAGCCTCGCTTTCAATGCTTTCAACTTTTCTTTACTTTAATGGTCAGAACTGGGAAACTAAGAAGAACTTGACCGTCATATTAATATGTGAGAACTTTTGGAAGGCCAATGAACACATTTAGACTGGTTTTCTTTGCCTGACTATTCACTTTAAACTGTGAGAAGATCAACATTTGTCATTTTTATTTCTGTATAGCTATTGATGAGAAAATTGTACAAGGGAAGTGCCATTCTTTATTACTGTAAGTATATATATTTTGGATTAACATTGTTTTATGAATAAATGACCACTAGGCTTGTCAGCATGTGTATGGGAACTAAAGAATATTAATGATATATGGAATCTGTCTGCAGGGAAATTGTTCTATTCATAAACCCTGTAGCATGCTGATTCTGGTAAATAAACATTTACATTTACTGATTATTCTTTATCCTGACTAAATTTCGAAAACAAGAACATGAAATTTGAAGTCGTATTTACAAATTGAAAACTTTTAAATATAGGATAATCATCACATGAGCTACTCATATCTGTAAGGATAGATGGATGGTCAAAGGTACACACCTTAACTGAAAAGGCTATAATTTTTTAACACTACACTTATCATTACCTTCTAAACAATTTACTCTAAATATATAAAATGTTCATTACGCTAGTCTTCTGTTACCTGCTGTCATCCTAATTACTGCATATTGGTTGACTATCACTGTGCTAGACGGCAAAACAGCAAAATAAATCTTCATTCTTTAAAAGATTACAATGACAATCTTGTATTTTTGCGGTGCTGTTACCGCATCTTAAGCCATCAATACCAGATTTTCTATGTTATTATTCTTTATAAGAAACTTTGAATTTTTGTCTCTCAAAGGTAGTTGGCCTACATTAAGGTATGCAGGTAAACTAATGAACATACATGTAAATATGTTTAATATTCAGGGAACCTATTGAAGGTAATGCTATATTTATTTAAAGCAGGAAATGGAGGATAACATTCTGGTAATTTTCAGTGAAAACAAACTAATTACTAATATAACAACCTCTACCTACTCTCAAGAGCAGGTAACTCTAATATTCTACTGTCAAGAGCAGGTAACTCTAATACACAAAGACATACTAAACAGTATACTAATGATATGATATATATCATGGTAAGAAAAGCTAATCACATTCAAATTGTTAAATTATCCCAACAACTAGCACGCAGGGAGGATTTTTGGCAAGACATATGTAATATCAACCGGTTCTAAAAATATACAGTTTTACTTAATGAGATTTTAATCTTGTAACAGTAATATTTACCCAGGTAAGTGGATTTCAACTTAAGCATGTAATTTGAGAGTGAATCTCTAAAGAAAAAGCAATTCAGTATGGATTCCATATCGGTCACTATTTTACCGTAAACGCGGAAATTTAACTGGTCGCTTAACCCGAAAATTTCCCCGGAGAGTAAATGTTTTGTCAATGAATAGATTGTATCAAGTGTTAAAAAAAAGGTATGCAAAATAATACCACCACAAAAATTCTTTACATACAAATCGCCAGATTACAAGTATTTGTGAAAATATTCATGTTTACAGTATTTCTAACACTGTATATCAGGTTATTGTAAATGGAATGACAACATGAGGTCCATGGGCCTTAGTGGTCATTTCACAAAAAAAATTATTTTACAAAAATACACTTAATACAAATTTTCATGGCAAAAATTTAAAAAAAACAAACTTGGACCTGCACCAACAATTTTTTTCCCAATTCTGTTTCACACCAAACCTGGCTGTAGTCCATACAAGCGTTAAAGGGGAGAAGGAATTTGAGACAAAACTCAAGCAAAATCCCCTATTGGACCCAACCCCTCAGTCTTTGGGGGACAGACCTACCATGTTTATTTACAAGACATTTGCATTCACCCAAATATCTTTCACACCAAATCTAGTTGTAATCTACTCATGGGTTAAAGATGCTCCATCGCCGACTGAGCATAAATGATATTCATCATTTGAACAATAATTAGTGTTTAATCGTGTATATATATGCCTAATTAACACAAAAAATAACATGAAATAATTTATTTCCCCTTTGGTGCATGCGCAATCATTACTTCATTCTATATAAGATACAGTGTCACAGAATTTTTTCGGGATGCAATTATTTTTCATATTTTTAACTTGAAGTAAAATTAGAAGCTCAAACTTTTCAATGGTGGTAATGGTGCAAAATAAGTAACTTTTGTAACTGAAGAAAAATGCAAAATCGTCTGCTCCTGTTTTTGATAGTGAAAAAATACCATTTGTCAGTGGTGGAGCATCTTTAAGAAGGAGTAGGGTTTTCAAATAAATATTTAACAATTTTCCCTATTTATGCCTC
Source organism: Argopecten irradians (assembly GCF_041381155.1). NCBI lineage: Eukaryota > Metazoa > Mollusca > Bivalvia > Pectinida > Pectinidae > Argopecten > Argopecten irradians. Next base: position 10,891,166 of record NC_091134.1, on the reverse strand, counting down.
GCCCCTCCCCCTCCCTGTTCCTGGGGGTCAGACCAGGCTCATTTATTTAAATTATGATTGTCCTCCCCAATGATGTTTCACACCAAATTTGGTTGTGGTCCACTCATGGATAAGAATAATTAGATTTTAAAACAAAATTTTAGAAAAATTTATTTTAGTATCAAATATAGTTGTCCTCCCCCAGTGACGCTTCAGACTAAATGGTAGTAATCTGCATTTGAGTAAGGGAGAAATAAGTTTCCATATGAAATACATGTCTTACAAACGGCAGATGGTGCACAGAGCTCGACGACAGACAAAATATGATGGCAAAAGGTCATCCTGATTTTGGTCATATAAAAATTAAACAACAAAAATCTCAAAAGCAGTATTTGAAATCGAAAGCACATTGGAAAAAAACCGCAACTATAACAATTTTAAATCTGAACACAATGTATGAAATTTGTGTTTCCTTTATCAATTAAAAATTTAAATGAATTAACATAAATTTTCCCAAAGCTATATATACCGGTAGCTTGAAACATTTTTGTGGAAGATTTTACTAAAGCACAGCTTAATTAATTTTTAGCTATTTTCAAAGCAGATAAATATTGCCTTCAATAATTAAATTTGCTCCTATTTGAGTATGGCACATACACAACATGAATATACTCCAGCTTAAATAGTATCAGAAATTTGAAGTAGAAATACATACATGTATAGTAAAAAGAATAGGAAAAAAACAACAAATTTATGGTAAATGGTTTGTTTACAAGGACATGTACAAGAAAAAATAATCATTGAACTTAATTTTGAATTCTGATGATTTTAAACATCACAAACATTAAAGAATTATACAGTCTCCGAGATCACTTCAACCTATATTGAGGTCTCAGATGTTTTAAAATGAGTTTTTGAAAAAAAATATAACATTCTTATATTATTGCTTTGATATCTCATTGAAGATATGAGTCAAGAAAATGAAGTTTAACTGTATCTCTAATATTGTCACCAATTCCTATTCTGAATTTGCATATTACAGAGTTATGAGCTACTGTTGTAGCGGAAAAGATATCACCTTTGAGAAGGTGATATCTTTTCTGCTACAACAGTAGCTATAGAATTATCTGTTTGCGAGCGTAACGTCATACGTTTCGGAGAAAACGATGTGAATTGCGCTCACAAAATAATGATGTAACAATCGATACCTACAGGCAAGGGAGCTAACTCTGTAATATGCAAAGACGGAATAACTAGGGATTCCAGTTTAATTTGAAGCACTTTGTTAATCTCAAGCTAACTTTCAATATACTTAATTTTGTCTAATAACTTGAATACTTAGATAACTGTTATCATGGTTCCCGTGATTTATTTAAGTTTGACTTTATAACAATTTTTTTATAAAAATATTGATACATGTATTTAAGAGAAAAACACATGGGTTGTAGTAAAATTTCTTGAAAATAACTATTCAGGTATTATGATAAAAGTTTTTTTCAAATTACGTTATATATATATAAAAACACAAACACAATATATATACTTTAAACAAACAAAACAACACATCTTAAAAAAAATGTAAACAATTAACGAGCCATGCTACTAAAAGATTATTGTATAAGATTATATAATTGTAAAATGACTTTTTGGTCGAATGACTATCACAGATTACAAATAAAACAATTTTGACACGATGAAAATCTTAGGATTTTTCCAAGAATTTAAGCATATATGGTATATAACACTAAAATAAGATATGGCAGTTCAACCAAAAAATCATGACATTACATAATTAAAATTAAAAATAATAATAATTATTAAAAAAAAAATTGGCTGAAAATGTTAAACTATTTCATACTGACCAAAAAAGGTACGAAAGAATTCTGATTTAGTTTAGATGCTAATTCACTAACAGTTATTCTAAATTCTCTACAAACATTTTATAATTCAGCTATTACTTGGTATATATAAACATACTACCTAGTACATGTATCTTAACATTGCTAAATGGTAATTTATTTTATCTCATGAGATAAGTCAGCAGGGCTGTTTACAGGGATTTGACATAAAGTCCAGCTAACAAATAGTCCATATCATAATATTACAGCATATTATGGACTATGAACTAAAAAGCATGTCTCAAACCCCTGTGGTTTTGCTCATAACCAAATTTACTTCCATACAAATACAAACAGATGCACCATTTAAAATTAGAGAGTATAAATTTGGTCAAGTTTTGATCAGTGGTTAAGGAGAAGCCCTATTTTCTAGTACTAATACTATGCTTTTTGTAAGGTCTCTACAAGGTGTGACATGGATAAGCACCATAACTACCTAGGTTTATATTACTTTAATCATTTCAATTGCTTCATATCATAATTCTTGTTTTGACAGTTCTTTTGAATATTTTTCACATTCATACCTACTGCTTATTTACAAGTCCTTAAAATGTATAAAAAAAAAAACGAAAATGAAATATATATAGAGAGAAAATGACTATGAATAATCAGAATGGTTGAAGTGACAAATTACAGACTGTAATGTTATGGTGTTTTATATACTTCTGTAATATCTTGGAAACCATCTGTACATTGGGTCTAAAATTCACGAAACAGTCTGAAGTCTAGTTTAGACTGCAGCCAATCACAAACGATTTTATATTATTTTTTTAGTGGCTAAGTAATTATTTAATGATTCTGGAGCCGTAGGTCTGTACCATATTAATCCTCTGTTTCCATCAAAGTCCATCCTAACGTGGTTAACATTTGTATAGTTATAATCTTCAAGAACCAGCAGCGTTTGATTTCAGATTGGTCTGACATATTTCCAAAGGTGAAAGAGGTTATGTATAGTTAATTATAGATTATGTACTAAGATACTAAGAATCTTTCTCCTCCAGATATAAAACTGTCCTGTCTTCCAAATCAGCCTCTCCTACCAGCACGTTTAAATCTGTATACACAACACGCGGCATATTTCTTACAAGGTCGTACAAGGACAATGCACAGTTCACACAGTTCTCTGCGAATTGTAAAACCACTTCAAGCTTGTCTGTGACCCTGAAGTAGCGTTGTTTACGAGATCCATCAAGTAATCGCACAGCCAATAGAATTCGAGTCTCCCCATCTGAGGGTTCTACAGGTAGTTTATGAGGTATGAAAATGGAACTCTCCTGTGAAACCGAATTACCCTGGTTACTAGACATTTCCTCAGCTCCTTGGTAATCTGGTAATAATCTATTGTCCGGATCTTCTGATGAAACAGAATGACCTTTTGACCTCTGTTCCTCAGAAAAGTCACTTTCAGATCTATAGAGGGACCGAGAGTAAGGCTGGTCTGTTGTATGGCCTGCAGATAGTGGTTCTTTTGTCGATGAGTATTGTTCCTCATGACTTAAGTCCATTCTTTTGGTTTTTAGCGAAAGAGAATCCAGGGACATTTCATCACGGCGCGGAGCTTGTGGTGTACCAATGGCAGGTAGCAGTTTGTAACGTGTCAAGGATGAAGTAGGTCTCATCGTGGCAGGTGTGGGCAGGTTTTCTGGAGAAATAATTAAAATCCAGCAATAATTCATCTTACTAGCCAATTAAAAATGAGAAATTTGAAATGATTTAAAAGTAAAGATTTAGATGCAAATTGAAACTCATTAACAGTGTAGTTAATTTACTAGTAAAGATATGGCAGGTTGTGGAGGTGAAAAGTATCCCACAAAAGCCATCAACCAAATATTTCCCTTATAACATTAAAGTAGCAATGTAAAAGTAAAAACTAGAATTAATTTATTCTCTGACTCAATTTGGATTGGTTTCCTAAGTTTACATGTAAACAAGTCAGCTATTATCCTGTAAACAATAATCCTTGAACAAGAGGCCCAGACGACCTGTACCGCTCACCTAATTGTAAATGTCAAGTAATATTCTGAATACAAGATCATTGTTTCTTTTCTGAAGGAATTTAAAGATTCAACTTAAATTTTCTCTATTGGACATCACTCTTTCTGCTGCAGGGGGTCAGAGCCAAAATTTATACAAACTTATTCCCCTTCCTCCAAGAATATTCCTGGCCAAATTTGGTTACATTCCATGCAGAACTCTATGACTAGTAGCGATTTAAAGGACCTTCTTACCACTCATTTACATAAAATATGACTGACCTCACCTAATGTTGTCTCACACCAAATCTCGGTGTAATCCATTCAAAGAGTAATAATTTTAAAACAAAATTTCAGCAAAATTCCGCCTTTGGAGCTCCGCTCTACTGCCTGTGAGGGTCGGACCAGACTCATTTATATAAATTATGTTTTTCCTTTTCCAATGAAAATTCACATTAAATTTGGTAACATCCACATTGGGGTAAAGGTTGAGTAGGCTTTTGAATGATGCATGGCAGATGGTTGATGACTAACTGTGCACAATAACAGATGAAACATAATGGCAAAAATATGTAAAATTTTGACAAATTAAAAGCATATGAAAATAAAAAGTGAACTTACCAATAACAGATTCTGGTTCTGTATCCAGCATATTTTGTTTCTTTCTAGCACTGCCTGGAGGTCGACGCTTTTTACCTGATTTAGCTCTTGCTGAAGATCTCTGTTTTTTGTTCTCCTGATGGTATATATTTTCCTGGTCAGTCCGTTCATATCCTTGATACGATTCCTGATTTCTGTCATATCCAGTATCTTGGTTTATATAATAACCATCGTAATCCTGATTTGATGTTGGATGATTTGTGGAGGGTGATGGTGGTCTTTCGTGGTAATAAGATGAAGTGTCTTCGATGTAATTTTCATTTCCATAATGAGGCTGGTCCCGTCTGCTAGAATCTCGAGAAAACGAAGAACGCATTGAACCTGAACTTTTCCGCCTTAACTGTGAATAGGCAGTATCTCCTGCAGACTGATTAATCCTATCGGCTGGAGAATTTCTGGTGAAGTTTTCTGAGGGAGATGTTCTAAACCTGTTAGCTGACATTGGACGTTGTTGTGGACTAGGTGTCAATGCTGGACTTTGAAATCCAGATAATCTCTGCTGTCTGTTTGATGGAGACATTTGCATTCTCTCTCCAAAAGGACTTTGCCGTGGTCTTGACTGTGGTGCAGGGCTTGGACGCATTTGGACAGGAGAACCTTGACGTCCAGCTGGAGATGTAGGGGGACTCAGTCCACTACTATCATCTGAACTAATCTGGCTGTCTAGTGTCAGAGTCTGGCGTGAGTATTCATCATAGTCATGTCTGAAATAATGTAATTACAAACATTGAATACAGTATAAACAGGGTCAAGTATTTCATGGTAAAGTCAGTGAATGTATTAGATAAATCAGCTGCCTGATAGCATCAAGGAGCTCTCACATCTCGGTAAAATCTCAAAAAAGTCCATCAAATTTTTGGAGGCAGATTTACAGTGACTCTATCAATAAATTACCCCATAGTAGGATAGAAAGGCAAATAACAGAAAGAGAAAGAAAGGGGAGAGGAGCAGGAACAGGGGAATGGAGGAAGAGTGAAGAGGAGAGAATGGAAGGAGGAAGAAGAGTGGGGAGGAGGTACATGTGAAAGGGTAGAATGTTTGGAAAGAAGGGAGAGAGTAGAAAAAGAGGGGGAAGGAAAGTAGGAAGAGAGGGGCATGATGAGATGGAAAAGAGGAGGAACAGGGGAAAGGAGAGGGGAGGGTATAACGAGTGAGGAGGGTAGGTGAAGGAGAAAAGGGAGAGAATAAGAGGCCAGAAAGAGTTGGGAAGTCTAGAAAGACAGGAAAAGGGCATAGTAGGTAATTATAAGGTAAGAGGGGGTTTAGAGAAAGAGAAAGAGTGTAGAAACAGAATGGGGAAAGGGGGAATATAAAAAAGAGGAGAAAGGTGAAGGAAAAATACTAGACAAAAGTGAGGGTGGAACAAAATCATCTCCTTCACAAAACTTTCTTTGTAAAAATACATTATTGGTTTTATAGAATTGACTTTATCACCTTTTATATGTTTCAGGGGTATAACCCCTTCTTGACGCCGGCCTGCCTTGATTTTCATCCTCTGCTTCAAATCTTGGTTGAACAGGTGTTCTGCCCATCCTCGATTTTGGACGATTTCTCCGTCCAGTGCTGGTCTTTGGCCTCTCCATGGAGTCTATATCCATGGTAACTGCTTGTTGTTTCAGCTGATAGACATCTGATAAAACAGCAAAACATATAAATTTTAGATAAACAACTGAACAACAAAACAGATATCAAATTAAGTATGATATGAATATTTTAAGTACATATATACCGGCATTGTAAGCTATTTTCCAATATCTTATTATATCAAGAAATTTCATCATCCCCAAAATTTAATATTGAACACTTCCCTAGGAATGAGCACGCAACCAAATATATGATGTCATAATCAATGTCATGTGACGTACTAAATCTATTATGTGTGTAAATGATATCATAGGTACATTGGATATTAAGGGGGGGGGGGATGATGTATACACTTTGGCCCCTTATTGGATTATCAAAAGGTGATGACAATCATAACAGATTCAGTGTGGTTGATTCTTTGATTTATTTATCGCCGACCACTTCCAGCTGTGTATGGAGCTTCTTCAAAGTTCTGAAGCTGTTGTGATTGTTGTCACTTTTTTATTTTCATTATTTTCCAATCAACCTTCATACCCTTGGATATCCAGTGCAAAACCCACTAATAACCTTGAAAACTAACAATGTTGGCTCTATCCAACTCTTTTTTTATGGATTAGTGTTTATATTAAAACTTTTTGTTCATTTATTCAGGAACACATTTTAACAAAAACCATTGATGTAATGTTGTATTGTACCTTTCATTGCATCTATATCTACATGAAGTCCACGACAAACAGTATCATACAGATGTATATTTGTCTGTAAAGTTATATAGAAAATAACTGGAATTAATATATATATATAATATAGATTTCATCACAATTTACGTTATTTGAAAATTGAAACATGCTAGCATTGATTGGATATCAAAGGCCGACAACTCTAAACGTCAATCAAGAAAAAAAGGCCACAGTGTCTATGAGAAACAATAAAGGTCAATAGATATATATCTAGTTAATGTTAAATTTATCATGTTTTCTGTAATTGTTTATTTCATGACTTAAAGATGGAATGTCTCTAAAGGAAAATTATCATATGGGCAATAACGTTACGTAGGAATGAATTACACCAGAGGACAAAAGAACTGGAAATTTTGGTTTGGGTTACAAAATATAATTATTAAAGACAAATCCATATGCCATGATGTCCAGAAGGTTGTTATCTTGTAAAGAAAAATACTACTGAAGTCATGATCAGAATGCATTGAATGGATTGATATAGAATATATAAGCTTATATCAGAACTAGTAATCAGAACTATATACCATGGTCTATGTTTCTTTAACAGAGCACATGATTTTACATAAACATAATTATTAACTTATATTACTTAAAAAATTTTCATTGGAAATTTAATCATCTATTTATTTTTAATAAGTGTGAATGTAGAACTACATTAACTGGCAATCCATTGCCAATATATTTATAAATGCAAGAAAGGAGTCATTATATGATATATTAATTACCTGAGGAAGTCTCTGTCAACAAAATATGTCAGGTGAATTGTGGTTTTACTACATTTAATATGTGTAACAGTTAAACTGTCATCAATATACCAGAACAAGTAAATATCAATATTGTCTTCAAATTGTATATGCAATATTAACATGAATCACATATGTGGCACAAGGTGAGAAAATGTACTTTTAATAGGTGAAATAACAAAGACTTGACGATAACTGCCTCCGTTCAAACAGAAGTGCAAATAATAAATTCTCCCTTATTATCACGATTAACGCTGAAAACGAACGCACCTGTTACGAACACGGATAATGGTATAGACAACCATATCACATTTTTAAGTCAACTGTGTGACATGGCTTTGCTATATCCCGGAGATGCTTAACCTGACAATAATACCCCCCATTGCTCTAGTGTAAAATGAGCGGGTCGGTGTGGTTTGTAAATAGTGTTAAATACGGTCTCTGTCACTCAGTCTTCTTTGGCTCAGTCAGTAGAACCGTGGATTTCCACGCCGGAGACCTGGGTTCGATTCCTGGTCGGGCACTCGACAGGAATGTGTATTTTCCCTGTTCTTCTACATTGGCGCCCAACTAAATAACCCATGGAAGATGGTTAAAGAGTCTGGGGTTGAGATTTAGGAAATCTCAAGAATAACAGGGGGAGAAGTGTAAAAGGAGAGGGTCGGTGTGGTTTGTAAATAGTGTTAAATATGGTCTCTGTCACTAAGGTAAAGGAGCATGCTTCTTTGGCTCAGTCAGTAGAGCCTTAGATATCCACGCCGGAGACCCGGGTTCGAATCTTGGTCGGGGCACTTGACAGGAATGTGTATTTTCCCTGTTCTTCTACAGTAGAAAAGATGTCATACTAACAATGCTTTGCATAATCTACATACAGGTAGATATAATCTGAAGGGATCTGATCATGATGTTAATACTACCGAATCAAGTAGCGATACAACTCTGTCTATTACAAGATCATAAGATAATCCGGACTTAACCTGATTCATAATAGAAAAGTTGGCAATTCCATAACTGATGTGTCAATAACATCGATTTGTTGATACCCGCGCACACATCATGTAAAAGTGTGTCATTGGGCAAACAGAATGCAACATCAATTACTTCTTGCAATTACGTTAATCCGGATTCGTCAAAGACATGTCCAAGAATCCCCAAAATACTGAACTCGACATGTTTTCAATTCGAAGTGTCTGACCTAGGCGACATTGCTGTGACAAAACATGTATAGCAAATTATCTTATTCACCTTCTTGATCAACATAATCGATGGTGGAATAACTAGGGATGTCGTCTGTATAGCGACTACTTGTGTTCACATTGCGACCAGGGGCATGGTATCTTCCATGACGACTAACGGGTCGACAAGAATCCGCCATATTGTTTACATCTTTGCGTCATAGATATTTCTTTAATACTTGCTGCTCATTGGTCGAAATTACCTTTACACAGAAAAAATAAATAAAACACATAATCATTAAAATAGATAAAAAGAAATTGATTAAATTTATTTCGCATAATCCAATCAAATATAGCAACTCGAATAATAGTTTTTTTAATATTTCGTCGGAAGTACATACTAATGTTAAAACCTACAACTTTGTTAACTTTTCCGGATGAAGCGACCACTCTATGATACATCATTATCAGAATCCTGATAAAGTTACGGAATTAGCCTAAATATATTGATTGATTAGACTAATAAATAAATGTGCATTGACTCATGGAACTGCATAGTCCCAATGTACCGTGAATGAACTTTGAAGACAATTTAAATTAATTTCTTGGGTGAATACAATTACCTATCAAAAGCTACTTCAGATTTTTTTTCTAAAAAATACTGAATGCCGGGTAGTTTTGTAAATAGGTAATACCAATATAGTACATATATCTGGCATTTTTGTATAAATTTGTGATACACGATTTTGTCAAATACGTGAAAATTCCAGGTTCCGTCACCGTTATCGTTTAATTTTGTGTAGTCAACTAATTTTAGACACCCCCCTGCGTTACAAGCGCTGACGATCACGCTAAACATATTTTATGCGGGATAGCAATATGTCAGCGCCCAGATCGTAACCCGCTAGTGCTAGTCCACAGGAAAAGATGCTTGGAGATCTAATAAAAGGAAGAGAAAAGTCGGCAATTTCTTTAATCGAAGGTTTGTGTTTATTTTTTAAAGTGCATGTCCTGTTGAAAATTTATTTCCAATTTAACAAAATCAAAAAACACCTCACACAGAGTCGCATCACAGCCCGTGAAGTCCCACCACGTAACGTGTAAAAACCATGTAACGTTAGTGCATTTTAATATGAAATTTAGGCAAAGCCTCAAGAGAGCACAGCTACAAGTAACATGTAAAAGAATAAAACATCATAACTTTATATGACTTGCCAGCTATATGGGTCTCTGACTGACCAGCTATCTGGCTATAGTGGGTCTCTGAATTACCAGTAGCCCGAGATACTCTGGCCCTGACACCAGACTTAGACATTATGACAGATAGATGTCTGGTTTAGGGCCAGAGCGCAGTAGTACTCGAAAACCTGGAATAAGCCGACACCGTTTGGTATCGGGCCAGGTACTCTCCGATTCAGACTACTTACAAAATATTACCACCGAGAATCGCCAATTACCTTGGTCTTTTCAACAAATGAATAATTTATCTACTCATAGCCATCCATTTCATCACCATGCACGATCTATTGTGCCAACACAGAAGTTTCTTTTCCACAACTTTAAATATCCCTCGTCATCGTCGCCATTTTCTCATAGTATGCAAATCATCTTTAATCTCGACGGATTGCTATATTTGGGTAGATATGATATTCATTTGTTGAATAGACTAAGGTTAGTGGTGCTTCTCGGTGGTCAGTCTGAATCGGAGAGTACCTGGCCCGATACCAAACGGTGTCGGCTTATTCCAGGTTTTTGAGTACTACTGCGCTCTGGCCCTAAACCAGACATCTATCTGTCATAATGTCTAAGTCTGGTGTCAGGGCCAGAGTATCTCGGGCTAAATTACCAGCTATAGTGGGTCTGACTTACCAGCTTTAGTGGGTCTCTGACTTACCAGCTATAGTGGGTCTCTGACATACCAGCTATAGTGGGTCTCTGACTTACCAGCTATAGTGGGTCTCTGACTTACCAGCTATAGTGGGTCTCTGAGTTACAGCCTATAGTGGGTCTCTGACTTACCAGCTATAGTGGGTCTCTGAATTACCAGCTATAGTGGGTCTCTGAATTACCAGCTATAGTGGGTCTCTGACTTACCAGCTATAGTGGGTCTGACTTACCAGCTATAGTGGGTCTCTGAGTTACCGCCTATTGTTGGTCTCTGACTTACCAGCTATAGTGGGTCTGACTTACCAGCTATAGTGGGTCTCTGACTTACCAGCTATAGTTGGTCTGACTTACCAGCTATAGTGGGTCTCTGACTTACCAGCTATAGTGGGTCTGACTTACCAGCTATAGTGGGTCTCTGAATTACCAGCTATAGTGGGTCTCTGACTGACCAGCTATAGTGGGTCTCTGAGTTACCGCCTATAGTGGGTCTCTGACTTACCAGCTATTGTGGGTCTGACTTACCAGCTGTAGTGGGTCTCTGACCTACCAGCTATAGTGGGTCTGACTTACCAGCTATAGTGGGTCTCTGACTTACCAGCTATAGTGGGTCTCTGACTTACCAGCTATAGTGGGTCTGACTTACCAGCTATAGTGGGTCTCTGACTTACCAGCTATAGTGGGTCTCTGACTGACCAGCTATAGTGGGTCTCTGAGTTACCGCCTATAGTGGGTCTCTGACTTACCAGCTATTGTGGGTCTGACTTACCAGCTGTAGTGGGTCTCTGACCTACCAGCTATAGTGGGTCTCTGACTGACCAGCTATAGTGTGTCTCTGAGTTACTGCCTATAGTGGGTCTCTGACTTACCAGCTACAGTGGGTCTCTGACTGACCAACTATAGTGGGTCTCTGACTTGCCAGCTATAGTGGGTCTCTGACGTACCAGCTATAGTGGGTCTCACTCTGACTTACCAGCTATAGTGGACCTCTGACTTGCCAGCTATAGTGGGTCTCTGACGTACCAGCTATAGTGGGTCTCACTCTGACTTACCAGCTATAGTGGACCTCTGACTTACCAGCAATACTGTGTCTCTGACTAACCAGAGTGCTAAATAACTATGGCTATTGAATCGTAACACAATAAATCACTAACCAACATACGTATACATGTACCGGATGGTATATTGACAATAAGAGAGAAACAAACATTGAATACAATTAAAGTTTACTGGGTTTTTTTTTCTTGTGTATTATAGACTCGGTTGAAGAGCCAGGAAGAGGATTGCTATCATGTTTCCTTCTCAGCCTCTCTCAAAGGTAATTTTTATAAGCCAATCTGATCATGGCCAGTGTAAGGAGATATGCCAGAATTTGTCCCATATCAAAAATAGCGCATAACAGCTAGGATGTATAGGAGCAGCAGGCCAAATCCAGCTTCTCCAGGCGTTATAAGAAGACTCCCTGCTAATTACAAAGTGTGATTAGGCTAAGTTTAACAGTTTAACAAAAAATTGAAATCAAGATGAAATAATTTCTTGTAATACCAACTTTACAATTTTTATGCTATTCTTCACACAAGATATAATATATTCTCGAAACATCTTGATTGCATTGTCAGAGCTGGACAATCCTTATGGTGACCAGTTAAAACCTGTTACCATCCAGTCAACTCAAGTAAAACTATCCCTTTCTACAAGGCAGACCCATGTAGGAATCTATTATTGTGAAAACATATCTATTGTTCCTTATTTTTTGGTTTAATATTTTACAGGATGGATGAGGTACATGTGTTGACATTTGATCCAAAGTCACACTTGATGTTAAAGGAGGTAGCACCAGATACACAGACAAAGTAAGCAATGTTATCCTCAATACAGGTGATAGAAAATAAAATGTTAACTCAACCTAAACATTGTTACAAGTTAATAATATATGCACGTTTATCTGTCTATTATTTGTCTTTGTAAATGTGTCTATATTGTAAATGTAACATCTGTTAACTGTTTTACTTTTTTAGTACTGTCTACATTAAAGGTATTTTATTTTTAAAGATGACTATTGATGATCTTGATTTGAGCTTTCTTTACTATAGATATAAATATATTTGTTTGGGGGCATATTCATGATTCATGTATAATGTTATTTACTATACACACTTTTACTTTGGTATATTTGTAGAATAATTCATCATAATTTTCAAAATGATTTCCTGAAATGGAATGGATCCGCCACATCTGGTCTGGAATCAGACCTTCTGAAAGAGATCTCGGCGAAAGGAAATCTGAATAAAGAAAGAAAAGTGGCGGTAGTGATTGACTCATTGAGTTGTCTCCTCCTGTTCCGACCTGTACCGTACACATGTCAGACTCTACACAGACTCTGCAATAGCACCATCACTGGTATGTCTCATTCTGTATGGTCTATGCCTACTATTCTTAAGTCATTTATTCAATGGGTTTGATTTCTTAGTCATATTTACACCAGATTCAGCAGATAAAGTTCTTTTCATATTGTATACTGTCGCAGATTATCTTTCTGTGTCAAAAATTGTGTGATTTTTTTCTCCACAATTAAAACAGTGCCTGAGTAACCATTTTATTCTGTTTTTTCCAGGAGCTAATGTTGAACAAGTTGTTGCCTTGTTGCATCGGGATCTTCATGACGGAAATAGCCTGACTTTGGTAGAACACACGGCATCGACGGTCATTCAAACATCACCATCACAGTCGGAAGGACATGAATTCTGCTGCAATACTCTACACAAAAAGATTTCTGGAAAAATAACCAGAATAGCGAGTAACCTAAAATCATATATACATATTACATCAGGGAGAGGGCTTATATAGGCATAGCCTGCTGTCCAATCCCTATTAAATCAAATGAAAAATATTTTGAAATGAAATACATGTATTACATGTAATATACACTGAAACAGAAACTTAGATTGAAGATGATCATTTACAACTTCTAATTTGGTGTTGGTTTAAAGCAAAACTTACTGCATGTAACGATAGTTTGGTTGTCCTTATGGTTGTTAAATAAAAAAAATTTTTATTTCAGAAAGAACACTTCAACATCAGTGAGAATTTTGAGATTGACGATCTCACTGAATTAAAGGCGGTCGTAGATACAACCCCACAACAACCAACACCACAGGTAATACAAATGTACATTTAATTATTTCATAATCAAGGGAATTTCGGAAAGGATTTGTATAGACTTTGCCTGTTATCTAATCCAATTGTTAATACATTGTAATTTATTTTATTTATGATCTATATTATAATTTTGTTTATATCTATTGTATTACCATTAAAATATTTTGAAATGAAATAATCAAGGGAAGTTTTGTGAATGATGAACTTTGCAATATATACATCGTTTATTCGGGGAAATGTACAGGAAGGTTTGTATTGGGTCCATCTGTCCTTGTCCCAGGTCTATCTTCTGTACTTTGTGGAACTTATACCATACTTGGTATGTGGGTTTACCTTCGTGAGATGGTGTCGCAAACGAAAACCAGAAATAGAATTTCGCACTTGTTACACATGTTTATACATAGTTATTTAATAAAAGATTTGTTCTTTCTTCTATAATATAAAGTATTGGAACTTCATACTTGGTATGTGGGCCCACCTTGGTGAAATAGTATGTTCACTTATATTTCACTCATTCGACACTGACTCTTTCTGTTACAATGAAGTACTGAAGCATCATTCTTGACATTGTATATGGTTCCATAGGAATATAAAACCTCATGGTACACACAGTGGACTTATATTTATTATACAACTTACTATGAAGAAATTGCAACTTGGCATTTATCCTTCAAAATATTAATTTCTACGAACTTGTTTTGAAACGGAAATCATGAAATCAAAAGTTGTGAAGTCTAGTTGGTTTACTGTATATGTTTACCTCCCGATGATTGTGATTACAGATGGATCCTGCTGCAAATTTGACCTTCAACCTGTCCTTGACAGAGGAGGAGAAGAGGGCCAGGAGCCAGGTGAAGCTTCCGTATACGTACGACCAGCAGAAGTGAGTTTGGGCATTATATATACACTGTGTTGGTAAACCATTTATCAGTTGTTGATTTCACTTAAATTTGCATTCATTTATACATTATGTTGGTAAACCATTTATCAGTTGTTGATTTCACTTAAATTTGCATTCATTTATACATTATGTTGGTAAACCATTTATCAGTTGTTGATTTCACTTAAATTTGCATTCATTTATACATTATGTTGGTAAACCATTTATCAGTTGTTGATTTCACTTAAATTTGCATTCATTTATGTTGGTAAACCATTTATCAGTTGTTGATTTCACTTAAATTTGCATTCATTTATACATTATGTTGGTAAACCATTTATCAGTTGTTGATTTCACTTAAATTTGCATTCATTTATGTTGGTAAACCATTTATCAGTTGTGGATTTCACTTAAATTTGCATTCATTTATACATTATGTTGGTAAACCATTTATCAGTTGTTGATTTCACTTAAGTTTGCATTCATTCATATTAGATATCAGCAAAGTTTTGAAGTTCTAAGCATTATGACAAATCCTTCTCACTTATATTAAATATAGTTCCTTGGTTATAGCATGTCAGCTTTAAAGGGACAATTCGCTCAGGCTATTTTTTTTACATAATCAAGAAGCAAAATATGACATTAATGTATTTGTTCTGCATTTCTTATGAAACATATAACATAAGATATTGACAAATTCCACGTAATTGTTTAGAATTTTAAATGATACCGTTGTAATTACAAATTGTTGATCAATACAATTAAGCAGGTACAATATGTACGCTGTACCCATACCCGAGCTAAAGTCACAGACTTTAAACAAATGAACTACATAACCACTGAGGAGGTGATAAAATGATTTTCAGGCAAGGTAATTCACTTAATAAGGTAAACACATTACTGTCAGAGTGATTTGAGCAGTTCTAGACAAAAGTTGCATTACTCAACGAGCAAGGGACAGGGTTCGGTAAACAAGTTTTTGACCACAATGTGTAATGGCGAACAGCAAGCATACATTTCACACGCATTTCACCACCATAGGATTTTCTGGCATATCACAGTAAAATCGACTGATCTAATTTCCATTAGAACTGGGGTTTTTCCTATATATGTACAAATTTTAATGTTCTCTTAGACTGAATTGTCCCTTTAAAAGCAAGTACTACAAAATTGATAACAAGTGTTGTAACATCTACCAGTAGATTACTGAATGGTGCATGACACAGATTTAGCACGAATAAATACAAAATGTTTTTGGTTCACACACTTTCTTTCAGTAATTGGTCGCATTAATGAATATTAAGGACTCAAGAACTTCAGGTTAATCAGAGTGTATTAATAAATGGGAAGTTTGTGTGACGATCATACTTTTCTCTTTTCGGGAAAAAAATATGAATTTCGGCCAAAAGACATTTCAAATAACCTCCTATATGAAATTTAGAAATGTAACTGTCGAACATCAAACAGATAGCCATATGGTGTACCACTACTTATTGTATACCGAGAATTACTTGTAGTTATATGTCATTTTCGTTTCTAGGATAGAGGCCACCTTGTCCTCAGGCGAGGGGAAGATATTTTACCAGCCAGACGAGGCCGACGACTTTGACGAGGAAGATCCTGATGACGATTTAGATGTTTAACAACTGTTACTAAATTAAATGTTTCTTTATCAATGTCTCCCTTTGTCTTTTTACTGTAATCCAACTTTCTTTCGGGTGTCTAAAACTTTTGTGAATTTACTGTAACTTTGCAATATGTGTCACTATCCTGGTGGGGTCAGAATAATGAGAGTATGTAATTCTACTGTGCCAATTATCATAAGCTTCTGGGTTCGGAGTTCAACTCTCTAGTGAGTGAAGCAGATGGAAGGTACTGACCACTGGTTGACGGTTTTCCTCTGGTACTCTGGCTAATCTCCTCCTATAAACCTAGCATGTCCTTAAACGACCCTATCTGAATATTAAACCAATCAAACCCAAAAAGCTGGAATCATTTTCTAATCAATAAAGAAACGCATTAATGACCCTACAGTGTTTTGTATCTGATTAAACTTTAGTAGATCTCTCAAAATATGTTAAACAGTTTCTTTCTAACCTTGAAGGTTTTATAAGTAAGGCAGTAATTTAGTTTAGCATTGTTGATCAGAATGATGACCATTCGTTTACAATTTTGTCAGAAATTACATCTCTAAATTAATGTCCTTACTATTTCAAATTAGAATAGAATTCAGTTTTGACGTTTTATTTATTTCATTTTTTTATACTAAATGAATTTTCATTACTTGTCCCATTTAATATAAGTAGAGACAGATTTTTACACAAATCTTGTTTTTCAAATCTTGTTCTCTGAATAATGTTCTCTTGTACCAGTATACAACTTCGAAAGACCAACAGTAAAATAAAAATTTATTTCACAGTCATTGCAATTGTCTTGTACATTATAAACATATATTTAAACAAATCAACTTATTCCTGCAGATTTCGGAAGCATAATTTGATTTGAAAAAAACCCCAACTATGGTATGCAGGTTAGACAGAATCATCTGTCTTCTAAAATGAGCTCCTTTTGTTTTTGGTTAATTGATGAGCTCATTTTTTAAAACAACAAAAAGAAAAGGAGCTATTTTAAGAGAAAGATGATTATCAATAAACGACAATAAAAAGAAAAGAAGCTCATTTTAAGAAGCAGGTGATACGGTCTATATGCCGATATACCTGGTAATTTTTCAACATCATCATTAATTATTCATAAGTAGGGCTATTATATCACAACATTTGGTAAACAAACATAACAATATAATATCACAAAGATCAATTACTTTGGTACATTTCAGGGCAACAGTTGGCAATTTTGGAATGAACAATAATTCACTGACATAGAATTATCATCAAGATGATTTGGACTTGATTGGTTGGTTATGTCTCAGTTTGAAGTTGTACATTCCTGGTGCAAGGACTGTCAGTAGTTGGTGTAACAGAACCGCTGTCATTCCCCAAATCCTCAACTCGCCACTTAAAAACACAGGCAGAGTATAACCATTGGTGAACTGTGTTGATCGAACATTGACTGGGTCACACAGAGAGGTGATAGTCCTGGTGAAAACAGCATCCACCTGGCAAGTCAAAAATCATAGACATAAATATTGTTTCCTGTCTACAAAGGGAGGTAATACTGTAAATTAGGATACAGAATTATTTTATTGGATGTGGTCATATTTTGGTTTACATATGTACTTCGTGTTGGCACGAAAGCTCTAAAATTTAACAAACCAAATAGATAAGATATTAAGCTGTTTCTATACAGAGATCAAGGCATCTACATGGTATATTGATTACTTCTGTGAACATCTATATAAGTGCTCTTGTGGAAGTTACACTATCATGTTATGTAAACATATATTAAAGGTGTATTATGTCACCTGGAAAAAAAATACTATATAAATCTCTGCTGTTACCCATGTGATTTTTCTTTCTTATTCTTTATTTTTTTGTGGAAAGATGTATTGTAAGGTTTGCGATTATAAATGAATTCCATTTAAAGAGACAATTCACACAGGCTAATTCTTTTACATAACCAAGAAGCCAAATATAGCATAAATGTATTGTTCTACATTTCTTATGAAACATATAACGTAAAACATTGACAAATTCCTCGACATTGTTAAGTATTTTAATTAATATCGTTGAAATATCAAATCGTTGATCAATACGATTAAGCAGGTACAATATGGACGCTGTACCCATACCCGAGCCAAAGTAACGCACGTTAAACAAATGAACTACATAACCACTGAGAAGGTGATAAAATGATTTTTAGGCAAGACAATTCACCTAATAAGGTAAACACACTATTGTCAGAGCGATTTGAGCAGTTTTAGACAAAAGTTGCATTACTCTACGAGCAAGGGACAGGGTTCGGCATACAAGAAGTTTGACCACAGTGTGTAATGGCGGACAGCGAGCGAGTTTGAACATTTCACACATATGTCACCACCATGGGCTTTTCAGGCATATCACAGTAAAACCGACTGATCTAATTTCCATTAGAACTTGGGTTTTTTCGATATATGTACAAATTTTAATGTTCTCTTAGAATGAATTGTCCCTTTAAGGCCCAATATTTCAAAGGGTTATTATTGAATCCAACCTAGCTGCAATATTGTAGCTCAAAAGACTTTTGACAGATAATGATGTCGTCTTTAGAACTCGACTATTGGTGCCTACTACTGCTAATGTAGCACAGTAATAATTACTTCTGAGGCCTTATAATCCTAATTTACAGAAGTTCTATGAAGAAGGCATCACACTAGCTCACAAGTCAATAGAAAATTACACCATAATTATTTTCTTCACAAAGTTGAAGTTTGATGTTCTATGAAAGGTTAACTTATAGGACTGGACCAGATTAAATAACCTTTTTATTGGCAGTTGTCAAACCTATACAATGGTTGAGTCCATGGGGAGATAACCTACTGCTAATCTTACAAAATATAATTTGTATTATTTGTCCACGGGAGATTGCCCACTGCTAATCTTACAATATACAGTGTATTTGTCCAGGGGGAGACAATCCACTTCTAATCTTACAACATACAGTGTATTTGTCTAGGGGAGATAATCTACTTTTAATCTTACAATAGACAGTGTAATTGAGGGAGAGATAATTATAATATACTATTAATCTTACAAGATAGTATAGTTGTCCAGGGGAGATAATCTACTTCTTATCTTACAACAGATAGTATTTGTCCAGGGGGAGATAATTATAATAAACTTCTAATCTTACACTATAAAGTGTTTTTATCTATGCAGGGGGAGATATTCCACTTCTAATCTTACAACAGACAGTGTATTTGTCCAGGGGGAGATAATCTACTTCTAATCTTACAACAGATAATACACCCTATTTTTCCAGGTGATCTTACCTACATCTAATATTATAATAGATACAGTGTGTTTACAACAGAAAACTTCACATCTACATTATAGATGTATGTGTGCTTTACATACTCAAAATACATAACATTTATCATTAAAAAATCTCTCATTACAGATGGTTACAATGAAATATAATAATTTTTAGTTTAATTTTAGTAACTAACCTACCTCTGATTCATCCAACACCAGCTTAGATATATTATCCATGTCTCCACAGAATCCCAAATACGGTGTAACTTCAATTTTACCATCCTTCTGAAACATACCTATGTCTTTAAACATCTGTTTTAATTTCATGTAGCATGTTTATCTTTCAATAACAACATCTCCCACATGATTTTGTGAGGTCATATAAATAAATTATGATAGAATTTAACAGGAGATCTGTGTCCTAGCTGACCATGTTTAGTGACATTGTATTGATAAATCATGTCTGACCAGATCTTAACATTGTAATGATAGACCATGTCTGATCAGATCTTAACATTGTAATGATAGATCATGTCTGACCAGATCTTAACATTGTATTGATAAATCATGTCTGACCAGATCTTAACATTGTAATGATAGATCATGTCTGACCAGATCTTAACATTGTATTGATAAATCATGTCTGACCAGATCTTAACATTGTATTGATAAATCATGTCTGATCAGATCTTAACATTGTAATGATAGATCATGTCTGACCAGATCTTAACATTGTATTGATAAATCATGTCTGACCAGATCTTAACATTGTAATGATAGATCATGTCTGACCAGATCTTAACATTGTATTGATAAATCATGTCTGACCAGATCTTAACATTGTAATGATAGATCATGTCTGACCAGATCTTAACATTGTATTGATAAATCATGTCTGACCAGATCTTAACATTGTAATGATAGATCATGTCTGACCAGATCTTAACATTGTATTGATAAATCATGTCTGACCAGATCTTAACATTGTATTGGTAAATCATGTCTGACCAGATCTTAACATTGTAATGACAGATCATGTCTGACCAGATCTTAACATTGTAATGACAGATCATGTCTGATCAGATCTTAAGAGAAGAAGAAAACCTTGACCTTAATGCAAGTTTATATCAAATTATTGGTTAGTGGTCGAAATAAAACTCACAAGTAACATTTACTTTGTCAACAAAATTCCAGTAATCATAAAAAGACAGAATTGTTAAAATACATAAAACCTATCTTCACCTTTTTATTAGAGTAAAGACAAAAATTACATACCAACTTTTGTATCACTTTTGATAAGATAGAAATATAGGAAATAATTAATAAATGGGATCTTACCTTACTGGGGATCTTGGGCATTTTCCCCCAAATGTTGACAGATTCTGACTGAAGTCCTATCTCCTCAAACGTCTCCCTCAAGGCAGTCTGGCAAAGGTCAAGGTCACCATTGTCCTTCATACCACCTGGAAAACTGATTGAGCCAGGAGAATACAAACATTAAGTGTATGCTAAAGAATAGTACCAAAACTTGGATTTCAAGATCCCAAAATAATGTGGGTACAATACAAAACCGTTTATTAGTCCCAGCCCCAGTGATTTTCACGTCACAAGAACCGCATCAAAAAATTATGTCGTAATCACTGGCAGGCGTAACTAATAAACGGTAATTCGTACTTCATCCACGTTTTTTGAGATCTTGAAACTGATGTATTGAAATGTATTGTTTTTACTATTACAAATTTGTATTGCCACTTTCCAGGTATCTTACCAACAAGGTGTGTGAGCTCCGACACTCTTGTAAAAGGTTTTAGGAAGCTTAGTGTAAAACCAGCCAGTAAACTCCACAAGGAATATAGAAGTCCAGTCTTATAAGTTCACAGATTGTCAAAATGAAAAGATAACCATAGCTGGGTATTTTGTTAATCTAAATACAGTCCATAATTCTGACACATTGGGCATGTCATCATCAGAACAAAAGTTTTAAAATCTTTCAATTGAAAACTGTTAAAATTTTATTTGTTTGATAATGAGTCATATCTGAGAGGTGAAAATTCAAAACTAGCAAAATGTCATCATGCTGAAGGTGAAGTTAGAACAAAATTTTAAAATTCATTAGCCACTAATTAACAATTAACTCCAGCTTAATATTCTTTTAATATAGCAGTTGATGTTTCTATATGTGTAGATAAAAGGCAAGTCTTTGAGTTAAGTAAAGACCTACGTATACTCGCCCTTGTGAACTGGAACTTTCCAGGATCTGATCGATCGGTTGTATCTAAGACCTACCGTACTTCACCTTTGTGAACCAGAACTTTCCTGGACATGATATTGGGCTGATATATCTAAGACCTACTGTACTTCACCCTTGTGAACCAGAACTTTCCTGGACATGATATTGGGCTGATATATCTAAGACCTACCATACTTCGCCCTTGTGAACCGGAACTTTCCAGGATCTGACCATGAACAGCAGAGATGGTTCGTAGTTAACATAACACAGTGGCATCAGGACAGCAGCATCTTTAGGATTCTCTTGATAAGGCACAACTGTTTTAACCCGTTGTACAGATGAAAGTTGTTTTTCCACTCTGGATTTATTTTCATTTGAGAAAATGTTTTCAGGATTTACATTGGAGAGGTTACGATATTGAGTTACAAGTTTTATATTGATGTAACCGGCTGTGTTCACCTTGAATAATGAGGTATTTCTTAACATAGGTATTCTGCTGATATTTTTCAGTATCACAAAAGAAGACATCGTTCTCCCTATAATATTTTTTTATAACACTTGATCTCGTTGTTAAGGTAGGTGTGACAAATTATTTTCCATTTTCCAGCTGAGTCTGTTGATTGCTAAGTTTTCCACAAAATAATTATTTATCCATATAGATCCAGCTGACTGAACTAAAGAGAACTAACATAAGTCATAAGTTCTTTTCATGTCGCTGATAATCCACCTGATCTATATGTAGTATTCTGTATGTCCTAATATTGTAGTTTGATATGCCTTCCATATACAATATCAATTGGGCTCGAAAGGTGAATTACATTCCCTCTCAAAATTTTTTTTTCTACATGTATCTGTAAAAACAAAGAAAAAACATTTAACTCAAATAATATACATTTTTTGTATGTGAAATAAACCTGTACATCTACATAATGTATGTGTATACTACATGATATACATCCATGACAAATACATTCAAGTGCCTGGATTAACTACATTCCTTCCCCACAAGTTTTGAGCATTCTGTAACGACAGCCATGCAATAAAAAGATGCCCAGAGGGCCTGTATCGCTCACCTGGTTATCATAATGCCAACTAATGTTCTGAATATAGGATCATTGTTTCAATTCTGAAGGAATTAAAAGATTTTCCTCAAATTTCCCTATTGGGACAAACTCTATTGCTTCCTAAAGGATCAATGCAATGTTTTTCCTGACTATATATATATTTGGGGCCGAAATATGGCCCCATTCCCAAATGTATTTCTTGTTATTTTTTCCTAAATCTATGTCTAAATTTCCAAAATCAGTGAATTGATGCTTATTTTGTGTGACGAAACAAAAAAATTCTGGAAATCCCAAGTCTGAACGTCGTATTTTAGTATACATTCTTACACTTGATTCTTAGAGAAGGATAATTGTTTATTTCTACCTTTTCCAAAATTTCCATAAACACTGTTAAAATTTTTCATTTCATACTTTTATCGCACAAAATTTCCCAATTTTCACCAGGTGGCAATTTCCCAAAATGCCCAGGAAAAACACTGCAATGTTTCTGGCCAAATTACAATTCATGCAGAACTCTATGACTACTAAAAATTTAAAGGATTAACCGGTACCTCTATTTCCTCTATTGGGCCCCGCCCCTCCTGCCCCTGAGGGGTCAGAGTCAAAATTTTTACAAACTCTGTTCCCCTTCTCCCAAGGATGTTTCTGGCAAAATTTGCTTACATTCCATGCAGAACTCTATGACTAGTAGCAATTTAAAGGAAATGTTGACGAACAGACGACGGCCGGCTAACGCCGCGCCATATGACATAAGCTCACCGGCCCTTTGGGCCAGGTGAGCTAAAAACCCTATGGAAACAAAGAAATCTTGGAGCCACATCCATGCCTCTCCACAAGTCTCCAGACTTATAATGAGGCCAACTACCTGCGAATGTATTATTTCATTTGGACTCATGGACATTTATAAAGATGCTATACTCGACAAATGGTAATTTTTATCTATTAACAGCAGCAGATGAATGAGTGTTCTTCTTCAGTAACAAAAGTTACTTACTTCACATTATCATCCCACCCCCACAAAAAAAAAAAAACCCAGGAAATTAAGCCCTACTGTTTATGGAATAAAGAACTGATTGTGTAGACAACAAAAACAATTAATTTAGTGTTTATCAGATCTTACGTGTTCGTATTCTGTCTTTGCATATTACAGAGTTAGCTCCCTTGCGGGTGGGTATAAGTGCAGATAACTTTGTAATATGCAAATTCAGAATATATATACACTCAATTGTATAGAAGTTAATGTACTTTACATTAATATGAATATATTGTCCAAATGATAAGTAATATCACTGGAGCTTGAGGTTCTGTCAATAACATATTTATAACATAAATATATATATATATATCTATATATTTATGCTATACATTAAAGTCACACTAAATGTATACGTATAACTAGCAGAAACATGTTTCTATAACTAGCTAGCAGCAAAAATTCAAGTCAGATTTGACCCCGATATTGTAAAGTATCTATGTAGTTAACATTAAGCTATATAAAAAGAATATTGATAACTTTAGAATAGCAGTTGTTGAAATTTGATGCTTGTAAACTTGCTTTCAATTTAAACTGGTCATCTGTCAGTTTAAGACATTTCGAAGTTATGATCGTTGCCAAACAGAAGTCAGAAAGTTCATGACCTATTCTTGAAGAGTCCGGAAAGATGTTCATTGTTATGGTAGTCACATAGTATTCTCAGCAATGATGTTACAATGTCAGCTAACGTTGGCTTGTTTGAAAAGTTGGACTAGCTATGTTTCAATGTTTGATTTACAATTTACAACAGGATTT
Organism: Argopecten irradians; assembly: GCF_041381155.1. NCBI lineage: Eukaryota > Metazoa > Mollusca > Bivalvia > Pectinida > Pectinidae > Argopecten > Argopecten irradians. The sequence continues at coordinate 10,866,498 of NC_091134.1, read as the reverse complement.
AAAAAAAAATCTTCTGAACAACTCTATTAAAATAAACAAAACGTTTAATTTTCATGATGTAGGTCATATTATGTTTCCCCGACGTCGTCATAATTACGATGCGCAAGTTGACTATTACAGCGCGGCGCCAGATGACAAAACTTCAACTTGTTTGGTGTTGTAACCTAACCTTTGGCCATCGTTATAAATTTTATTATGACTTTTATCTTTTGTTTCTGAAAAATAGCCATGTGGCCCTTTCATGAATATCATGAAGTCAGTTGATTATCTTTTACATTGAATATGAAAGCATAAAAAACATCATTCTTCAAAAATGAATTGTCTTAATTATAAGAACTATGGCAGCTAACTGTGAACAGAACAATTCGTCAAGCTTTCCAATCATTGCTTTCTAATAAATAATATGCTGTGTGGTAGCCTTCTTAGCTTATTGGGGAGTTAATACTTGTTGGGACTTTAACAGTTATTGACCCTGACAGAACGTACTCCAACAATGTTAGAGGTTAACACGACGAGATACTTTTTAACATTGCGTCGTGTGACGTATCCACCCAATGTAATCAGGTGGAATAAGACCTCATACACGTGTAGGAGAAGACCACAGGGCCTCGTTACTATCTATGATATATATAAGATAGGTCACGTCTATGTAATGTGTGTAAATAGACGTGACCTATCTTATATATATCATCAAATCAATAGTAATGAGGCCCTGTGAGTAGACAGAACGATGCTCTGTCGACGGTGGAGCATTTTCAGACGTGCCTCCTAGACCCGTATCAAAAATGTAGATCCGTCTAGATTTTTTCTAGAAATAATTACTTTTACAAACGGTTCAACCAGTCCAACAGCCAAGATCTTCTTACAACTTAGAGCCAGTTCAGAATCAGTGGCCAATGTAAACCACCCAACTTTTGCTCACACATACGAACACTCCCGAGATGTTCCGATATTTGTTTATTCCGAATGTGTTTACGACGTCGTTTCCGGTTTGTTTTCGAGCGAATACACAGTTGGATTTTCAGTATTTTCCGGATGTATGTTCGTTTTTGATCGACGCATAGATGTAGAGTTTAGAATCGTAAGTATTTTCTGTGCAAAAGCATATTAAGGTACGATATAATATCTTGCTTAAATGGTAAGTTTGTCTATTTTTTCACCAAAATTTTTTATTTCCTGTCCTACAGTGCAGTTTTACTTTCGTTTTCACACACACAATATATAAAGTTCCATATTTTGGAAAATTTCCTTTAAAGCTGATGCAAAGGTTACCAGATGACCATTAAGACCCTTGCACCTCTCGTTTATTATAAATAAAAGTTCTCTTATATTTAATTAACATTTATTTTTCTCATTTAACAACATAATTAACTGATTAAAGCTGACATAGGAGTTTGACATTCTGTCAATAATATATACCCTTGAAGGACCAATAGCCGTCAGGGTAATCAAATCTTCCGTATATCAACAAACCAGAAAGAAATAAAATGTACGATACCAGTTTGATTAACACAAATATTTTGTCTTACTTGTACAAGTTGTCTAACAATTCGTTATTTATCCATGGCGATACGGAAGATTTCTACCCGCCGGTCACTGGGTGATGGCCAACACAATTTTCGTCAGGGGGGTTGTTTGGCTTATTACGAAAATTGAGGTAATTCCAAATAAATGTTGAGCAGCAGGCGCTTGTGAGACCGTGTTTAAGCTGAAAACTTCTTGTTGTTACATCGATTTTAAATCTTTAAAGAGGTAGTGTAATGGAAATGTTCCTTCCTTTATTTAGAAAGAAAATTTTAATCCAACAAAAACAAAAAAAATAATTATTAAAATCGATCCAGAAATCTTCGAGATATTTAAGATCGAAATTTGCCCATTTGCACCTGTTTGAAAAACAATCAACGCAACTTCCGGTTTGGCTTCGAAGCATTGTGACGTCATATGAGCAACATTCAAGGCAGTGAGAGCGACCACCTGGCGGTACCGCGAACGAAGGAATAGCTTTTTATTAGGGGGAATCGCTATATTGCACACTTTTAAGAATGTTCGTTTTAGTATATTATTGATACTTTTCTTATATATGATATTTAATGCATTTTGACTAATTTTCAGTCGAATTTCACGTTCGTTTTTCAACGAATTTTCCATAAATTCTGTGTTAGTGCTTAACAAAAAATTGACGTCAATATCATGTTCCGCTGGCGATAAAAATGCATGTAACATTAAAATATAAATTAAATAGATCACGGAAAATCATACCATTATTATGGAATCTGCAAATTTTTATCTACGATCATACGGAATTAAATTAAATTTGGTTAAATAACGAAACTGTGACAATCTAATAAAAATATGTCGAAAGGCATGAAATATATTAAAAAAAATTATACAATACCAGGAAATCTGATTTTACAATTAATTGCAATTTGCAAACGTAAAGAATTGATTTCGACAATGTCATAGGCCAAATACACGTAACTTTTCAGTTTTTTTTAACCACAAACATATATGTACAAGAAAGTTTACCACGTTCTCTCTGCATAAAATGTTAACTGAAGCTAGGTACATTTGTAAGTTGTTACTGAGAAGACATGAACGTGCCTCAGACATTGACATATCTGAGCTTTAATTTCCTATATCGCAAGATTTTACAGCAATCAAATTTACGGCGTATACATCAAATTTAGTAGATTTTACAGTGATAGGTATTTTATTCTGGTTATGCAAAATACAAGTCCCGGAACGTAAATTAAAGTTTTTTGCAACATATACTTGAAGATTTCTGTATAGCGACACATTTCATATCATATGCTTCGGTTTGGTTGCAGAAATAAATGATTCAGTAACCAATGGAACACACCTCGTCAATCAGTTGGTAATTATAATTGACTGACACGTGAACATCGAGGCTTGTAGCCAATGCTATGGCGGGGGCTGGGCCTCTAGATCTACGGCGACCTCCCGCAAAAAAAACAACCCAACATATACATGTACTTCGGTACAAGATTTATTACATAAAAACGCATGTGTTCGTGTCAAATGACAGGTTGTTATAGACTTATAGCGATACGATGATCAATATATTGCAAATATTCCAGTTGTGAATATCAGAAAAATAAATTACAGCCAATTTATTCAAGATGCTCCACCGCCGACAGAGTATAAACGATACTCACCATTTGAACTATAATTGGTGTTTAATCGCATATGTGTATACATACATGTATCTAATTAACACAAATAATAAATTAATTTGATTTGGTGCATACGTATTCAGTACTTCATTGCATATAGGACATAGTGCCACAGATTTTTTCGGGATGCAATTATTTTTTTTATATCTTTATCTTGAAGTAAAATTAGAAGCTCAAACTTTTCAATGGTGGTAATGATGTAAAGCAAGTAACTTTTGTAATACTAAGTGTAAAGTCGTCTTCTCTTGTTTTTGATAGAGAAAAAAATACCACTTGTCAGAGGTCATCTTCAAAAATGCTGAAATCAAGAAATTGAAGCATATTTCATTCTCTTACCGATTAACTAGTACTTAAGATCGGGATTAAGTCGATATTTTGTAAGTTACTACACGCTTCAAAAGTCTGTCGACAGCATAATTTACATTCCATGTATCTTTTACCATTAATCACTGACAGATACTTTTAAGGATTTAATTTGCCGTAAACTAATTATTGTATGATATGAAAGATAACTGCAGAGCTTATAATTAACCGACTTGAAAGAAAAATGATAACATGCATTAAGGTTGTTAATGAATATTTATATGTATAAATATATCGTAAATTGACACATTCGGAAGTCTGAACTACAATGTACATTATTATTATACCACGGAACACGTGTGTTCATGACATAAGATTTAGATCTTCGTCGTTGGTTAGAGTTTTAAAAGAAAAGAGAACTATTCTTGTACATGTATAAACAAGTGTCGAAAATCATAATCAATCTTAATTTTTACAATTTATGTTCGTATTCTGTAAATTATAAAAGGGGTAGAATCTACTGCAGTATTTCATATAACAAGGATTTATAGTTGAGGCATTAAAGATTAGGCCAATAATGTATCTTTATATCATTATACCGACAAAGACACCGACAAGTGCCGAGATATCGGGAAAATGTCGAGGTGAAAAAAACCCAAGTACCGAGGTCTCCAAGTGCGAGATGTCCTGATACCGCTGCAGCCTGCTGCAACAATGCACCGTCATCCTTTGTGCCGAAAACTTGCCATTTTTATCACATTTATAGGAAAAAAAAACTTCAGCTTAGGAATACAAAAAACTGTATACGTACGTAAAAAGATAAATTCAAATATAAAGAGGCGATGAGTTATAATGCAATGTTTTCAAATTGATACGCATCGAGCACGAAGCCATAGTGTTGTCACAACACAGACGTAATCTGTTGCTCACAATACGTCACTTCCGGTAAAAAGGGGAATTCCCTAAAGTTGAAAATTCTAAAGGTATGTTTTTGAACGGAGATTACTTTTACGCCTTTTATATGTGAAATGACGCACCGGAAAATTTTTTGCTTCGTGTTATAGTATTTTTCATGGTTTATCAAAGATTTTATTTAAGGTTTGCTTCCACATTACACTACCTCTTTAAACCTCTTGGTCATGGAAAGTGGCGAACACCTCTGTTTACATAGAATAACGTTATATTTTCGACAGTACCGCACCAAAAATTTCGGGTTAGTTGAATCGCCAAAATAATTTGTAATAACCCAAAATCTGGGCTATGAATGACATGACCAGACACGTGACTTCCAGTACTTTGTTGACATACTACTGATCAGTGCACCTAGACAGTCAAACACTGACGGTAGGGTTTTAAAGTTTCATTTAAAATGGACTTAAGAAAATACCTTCGTTTTGAGGTATATTGCTACATCGTTTTTATAAAATCACTTGGTTATAGCACACAATGTTTTTTAAGCATGGCAAATCTTCCTTGATCAAATCTGCTTTGGCAGACGACACTCTTTATGAAATCACGAGTTGAGAGTTCATGAGATATAAGCAAAATTGTAAACATGACGAAAACAGGTCCCTGACGAATTTAGGGCACTTGACCATAGTATAGATATATAAAAAATACTCCTATATAGTGTTTTTATTTAGTATATAGGGGTATTTTTTATATATTTATACTATATATTATTGACAGAATGTCAAATTCCCGTGCTATACTGTGTAACAGGAGAGGAGAAAATGTAGCGGCCAGACCGGGATTTGAACCCGGGACCCTCTGAACACTAGCCGAGTGCTCTACCGACTGAGCTACTTGGTCACCGATGATCGACCCAGTCCAATCCCCCTACACTCCTCCCTCCTTTCTTGAAGTCTTCGTCTCGAAGACACACGAGACCCTTCCAAACACCACCACCTTGGGTTATTTAGTTTCTGTTGGGCGCCAATTCTGTAACAGGAGAGGAGAAAGTGTAGCGGCCAGACCGGGATTTGAACCCGGGACCCTCCGAACACTAGCTGAGTGCTCTACCGACTGAGCTACCTGGTCACCGATGATCGACCCAGTCCAATCCCGCTACAACTGTAACGTTAGGAACAGTTGTTTTGCTAGTTCCGAATTTTAGCCAGTTCCGAATATTTGATAAATCAAACTCTTAATAAATTAAAACTGTATGATTTTCCATTCATACATGGAAACTGTTATGTACCTTGACTAATTTCTTTAAGTACAAGTAATCAAGATATATACAAGTGAGAAGGATTTGTCACTGTCTCTTTACACTACTAAACACCATGCGGGACGCCTATGAACCAGGAATAAAAATAATTTTTCTCAACAAATCAAATGAAACACCAATATAAAGCTTAATAAATTACATGACATCTAATCCTTGCTTTACTAAAACAAGGATGTAAGATTTAATAAAATAGAAGAAATGCCGTAAATTTTCATTAAAAAAATACGACATCTCATGAAATGACGGCCCACTTCAGAAAGTAAGACGGTAACCCTCGCACCCTCAAGCTACATCAGAGGTTGCGCCTGAGGATATCAGAGGAAAATCGGTCGTCACCCAACGTCATGGTCGGTTCACAAACACAAAAGCGTTAGCGACATATTCATCCCAAACCCAGAGTGACTTATCCTTTTCATCTACCCGTACATCCTTGCTTTAACATATACCCTCCTAGATGTTTTGTTAGATTATTTCCTATTGACAAGTTGGCTCAGTCAAGGCTGACATATATTTTTTGGTTATCTGCATGTAAATAAATTAATATTAAAGAAATAAGTACTAGTGACTTAAACTAAGGGACAGGTGTAAAGTCAAAGAAAAAATTTTATATTCTGACGAACACATCCTAAATGGATCATTGTCGGACTATTGGTGTTTAGGAGTTACACTGAGAAATGATTGCTATATCAATATTAAACTAAATGTGCTGATCAAATCTTTGTGGATTTTATCTACTTTTCATAAAATTGTTTGTAAATTATTTCAAGGGTTCATAGAAAGATAGTCAAAAAATTATTTTTCAAATTACATAAATGTTAACAGATCAAATAAAGACAACATTCTACTGATTAGATTTCATACTAACTTTCTTTCAGGTGCTTTATTTTTAGATAACTTTTGAATGATACAATGCATTGCTGACATAAACGATGGCATCCGGAGGCAGACAGAGTATCAATATCATTGCCAGTGGAACTGGTAACTATGATCCGGAATATGTCAATAAAAAACTGGAGAAAGCAAAAATGAAGGTAATACACATATATGTATAGGTATAGATTAATAAAATCTCTTACCCCCTTTGAGGTGAGACAGGATAATCTCAACCCGAGGGGTAGGATTCTTAAGTTGTCGAACATGAGGCTTTGTCGAGTGTTAGACAGCTTAAGAATCTTATCCCGAGGGTTGAGATCTCCTGTCTCACCCCAAAGAGGGTGAATAATTCTTTTTCTCTTACCCCGTTCACCACTTTGTGTTTTTAAAAAACGTGTCAATTATGCAAGTGAGGAAGACGTAACCTCAATGAATCGTCGTCTTTGTCGTGTTTGTGACGTCATTTCATTGTTGTGGTGCTGTTATAATACTATTACCGCGACGTCATGAAACTGTTGTTGTGACGTCATACTATTGTTGAGCATGTGCGAAGATCTCGTGTAACTTGTCTTTACCCTAGGGTGAGATAGAAAAATCTCACACCGGTAAAACTTTGGATATCCCTGTCTGTGGTAAGAAAAACATGAATTTATACTTTAATGGAAACAATTTTATGTTAAATTCAATGATTATTTCAAAAACAGAAATGCAAGCAAGTTTAATATTTGCTTAAGAGAGAACAGTAGGTCTGTGTCATTCACTATTACCTATAATGTATTACATATATATCATGCTATTTAAACACAATAAATTGAGAGAAAAAAACCATGTTGATTGACAAAGATTAATTTGATTATTACCATGATATGTTGAAATGGGATTATGGGATTATAAAAATTATGTTAAGTTGCACATATAATAGAATAGTGATGAATTCTGCTTCATAGGAAATAGACAATAGGTAATTTTAAGCTAACTAATTGATCATCGAAAAGCAATTGGTTGACACTTACACTAACTAATTATAGCTGATCATTGATGATGAAATCTCAACTGATACTACTTATATGAACATGTATATACATGTAACTGAAAAGCAAATGTAAGGCTTACTTATTTATTTATTTATTTATTTATTTCAAATTTAGCAAACTTATTTCAAATTCAGCAGACCAGAAGGTCCACTTACAGAACGGATACCGGTAATAAATTAATACATTCAATATAGATATAAAATATCACAGATAAGTACTGGGTAAAAGAGAAACAGAAGTAAACATCCAGTTACAAACTAATGTAAGATTGTATTTAAACAGGTTTTAAATGGTGCAATTGATAAACAAAACATATCACAGTCAGACTCGGAGTAAATTCCTTTAAAACTAGATTGCTTTCACGATCAGTTTCAGATACTGTACTTTCATACTCTTCTACTCTGGCAATAAAACTGATTGGAATGACTTGAACGTAAATTAGGACTAGGGATGAAAAATACATTTGGTTGACTAGGTCAGAACAACCATAATTACTGTTGACACAATTAAAAAGAATGGCCACATATATAATAACTATACCTTTTGAATTATATAAGTATTTGCTAATTGTCTTGTTCTAGCTACAGAAGCCATTATATCAGCAGATTGTATAAGAAGACATGATCACTTACGGACGTGTTTTATACAGGTGGCTGCAGCAATGCAAAAGGTGCAAAGGTCACAAAACCAGGTGTCATTTGGCAGCAGTACAGATTCTTCTTCCTCTGATGATGATGATGTGGGATATGGCCATCATGCAAAAGGTAGGTTTAGTCCTGAAAACAGAATTAAGAATACATGTAAATGAAAAGTTTAAGTTGAAAAGTTTATCAGTGCTGACATAATCGATTGTTGGGGTATAGGAGATTTCAGAAAAGATGGCGTGACGTCACAGAAAATTTACATCCGGGTCCTCAAAGGTACAAACACATCATGGCGACTAATGAAAATGATAGCAGATACGTACATCACTGCTACACAATCGATACTTTGACAAAAGTATAAACTTTCATACCTGCAAATTCTGATTTTAAAATGGTTTGTTATTGTTTCAGAGGTTACAGACATTTATATTTTTATATTTACAATTGTTTATTGCTAAATAATGTGTAGATTTAGTCCTGAAGCCAGCTTGCGGAACGGTGTCGGCTCGTCACACGCACCCGTTTTTTCTTCACTTGTAGAAATCCATGTTGTGAAAAAGTTATGAATAAAATAATTGATTTAATCGTGTCATGTTTCTGTTATACATAAAATAGCTGTTCACAACACTATTTGATATAAAGAAATGTGAACCACCTGGAACACGGCCGCTCGTGCATGGCTTCGACCTCGCTGGTAGATCACCTCAGGCCACAGTCCATTGTTGGGGAAATTAATATTATTAATACGTAATTACCAACACATATCTTAATAAGTACTTGTAATATATATATACAGATATATTTCGTTCTTTACCATGTATATCTTGTTTACAGGAATGCTATAAATATACATATACATGCAGATCTACACAATGTACATGTTTGGCTGCCGATATCTCGAAAATCAAATGGTTAAATCGTTCAGTTTTCATGCTGAATAGTTTATTTTTTTAATTTCAATCGCTTTTATTCCATGAGCTGCTAAGTGAATTCTCAAATTGAAGTGATGTTACATTTAAATAATTTGAATACATGTAAGATAGAATACATTCAGATTTATAAATACAGATCATAATACATGTACTGTAAATGCCAATCAGGACACATTGCGCACAGCTTCGAGAATTCTAAAATACTCAAAGTTTTGTTTAAAAATATGATAAATAATAACTATAAACTGACTTATTTGCATGTCATCAACTAAATTCCACAATTTCTGATGAAAAAGTTATCCGGAATACGTGATTTTGTGACTCTGAAAAAGGACGAAATTCGAGAGTTCGGCAATACTATATATACGTAATGGCTGCCGTGCGCTTGGGGTAATCTACGAAAGCAATTTTTAATTTGGCCATAATCACACATCGTAAGCTGTTTAACCAAGTAAGACTTAGAAAGCAATTATCGGTTATTAAAATGTCAGTATGATATTTTGGGGGAATTGGAATTTAATCTATAATTTCAAGATGAAATTTGCAATATTTTGTCAATGTTTATACATAATCGGCGATCGTGTTTTTTCCCGTGAAGGTCGAAAATGGAGTATAAACATAGTAAAATATATGAATACCATATGTTTATATCTATATATTATTGATACATATTTTTACTCACACTTTTTGAAATAAAAATAAAGCAACAATTCTCGAATTGCCGTACTATTTATCGCAATAAAATGTAAACAAACATCGCAGGCGGCTGTGTTCCCACTATGTTAATGTGTACAGATATACGGAGTTGTACCTTTGAGCGCCCGGATGTACCTTTGTGTGACGTCATCGCCATCTTTTCTGAAATCTCCTATTTATATTGCTATGTTCATGCCATTGTTTTAATAGCTCATTTATATATGCAAACTTACAAAAATTATTACAGAAACATGATCCGAATACTTAAAAACATGATGTTTGCTGCATAAATGTGAATATCTAAAAAACATTTTGCAAAATCAAGATCTGATTACTTAAGAAACAATTTAACTGGTTGTTAAATGTTTCCGTTGTAATTATTGAAAATATTAAAATGAGCCATCCTGCATTCAGTTCTGTTATGTAATGATTAATTAACCCCATGCTTATACATTCTACTGTTAAAATGATTAACTTCATAAAAAAATAACGTACCAGATAGCTCACTAAAGCATTCAGTTCTACATAAATTATTAAAAAAAATCAATTATATGTAAAAACTAGTGGGCTAAAAACGATACCTGCATATTGACAATACACTAAAACAGTATATTTTACAAATTGAATGCCAATACAGTGGAGTGCTTTTTCAAAATTAATAGATTGACCAGTATGTTTTGAATATTGTGAAAGTGCATATCTTGCGGGGAAGGGGAACAGAGTTTGTATAAATCATGTTTCTGACCCCCGGCGGATAAGTTTTCAAAGAGAATGGCCCAATAGGGATATACCGTATATTGGGATATTTTGGATGTGGTCAAAATTTAACCACCCTGTTTTGATACAAAAACGCCAAGTTTTCCCGACGCCAAAATATCCTAATTTACGGTACAGTGAAAAGTCCTTTAAACGGGTGCTCTATAGTCATAGAGTTCTACATTGTAACCAATTTTGGCATGACACATCCTTGGGGGATGGGGAACAGAGTGTGCATAAATCTTGGTTCTGAATCCCAAGGGGCAGGAGGGACAAGGGCCCAATAGGGGAAATAGAGGTAAATCCTTTAAATCATTGCTAATCATAGAGTTTTGGATGGTTTGTAAACATATTTAGCCAGAAGCAACTTCCTAGGAAGGTTAATAGAAATATTTACTCTGGCTCCCTGGGGGATATAAGTTGGGCACGCTTGGGACAATTCTTTAAAATCTTTCAGGAAATATATGCTTAATCTGTTAAAAAATATACCAAACCTTTGGATAGGATTTTTCCATTGGTGCTATCATCTGTGTTGGTCTCTGTCAATTGTATTCTTAGTAATGAAAATGCATTTCTGGTACATATGTTTGACATTACCTTTTGATTGAAATGCCTTTACTTGTGTGATGTTTTGTAATGCATTTGCACATGAATTTCCAATTTTTGATGATGAAAACGGTAGATTCAGTAGTTAAATTAATACAGGGATATACAGCATGTTTGTGTATTGAGAATTGAAAAAGTTGCAGAAAACCAATGTGTAGCGATCGAGTTCTTGTAAACATATTTTTGCATTGCAGGAGTAAAAAAGAAACCAGAGGGAGCCTCAATAGAAATCAACAAAAGATTGGGCAGTGGTGCCATTGCCAAGATAAATATTGAGAGTGCCAACAATGTACAGTTAGGGGACCACAACGTAATGGTTATTAACAATGCTAGGAAACGAAAGGAGACTGATATGCCGCCGTCACCGTCCATTACAGATGTAACTCCTCCACCACAACTGACGGCTGCACAGCAGGCCGTCTTAGGTACGTCTGTCACGGCAGTTATAGATTCTTTCACTTTCATGAGGATGAGAAAGGCAGGGTATGAAATCTTACTTTGAGTGTTGAGATTTACAAGGACATTCACCTTGTCAGAGTTGTCTCATTCTCATGGCGGAGAATGATCATTTTTCTTTTATTAAACTGTTTTTATCATTAAATTAATTATTTCATATTATTTTTTGTGTTTTTACACGATTAAACACCAATTGTTGTTATATTGATGAATATTATTTATGCTCTGTCGGCAGTGAAGCATTGTTGTAACAAAATGGTTATGTTGATGTAATGTCATATAACTGTTCTGTGTATGCCAGTTTACTTGCTCAATACCCTCACTGAAAGTGTAGGTACCTATCAACTGCATGGATACTGTATCTTTGTCAAGGTTATGAGAAGTTCTCTTTCTAGACTTTGTTCCATGCAGATCAATGTAATCAATGTATCCTTCTGCATTTTGAATGTTACAAAGGTTTCTGCTTTTCTAGACAAGTACATAATTAGATACCGTCGCGTCCGGCGTCAGTCTGTCCATCAACAATCAACTTCTTCCCCATAACCGCTGGTCGGAATTCAACAAAATATGACTGGTAGCATCCTTATGGGTTACTGACTGAAAATTGTACAAATGATGAGGTGGACCCCTCAGTGAGGGTCGGGGTCAAAAGGGGTCGATTTTGGCTATTTCCAATGAAACAACTTCTTCTCTGAAACCAAGCATGGGTTACCATCCATAATGCAATGGTAGCATCCTTATAGGGTGGGGATTCAAAATTGTACAAATGATGGGGCCGACCCCCCGGGGGCCTGAGGGGCGGGGTCAAAAGGGGTCAATTTGGCTGTTTCCATATAAACAACTTCTTCTCTGAAATTAAGCATAGGATAGCACCCATACTGCAATGGTAACATCCTTATAGGTGGAGATTCAAAATTGTTCAAATGATGAGGCTGCTCCCCCCCTCCCCCTAAGGGATGGAGTCAAAACAGGTCAATTAGGCTACTATTTTTATATAAATTACTTCCTCTCTAAAACTATATACACATGTATTGGATAGCATATTCATTTGGTATCTATAGCATCATTACTTTTTCTAATTGTAAGAGTCTTTGTGATAATTACTAAAAAAACAACAGGTGAACGATACATGCTTTCTGGGCCTCTTGTAACATCTACAGTTTAGAAGCACAAAACCTGTTTTCAGAGAGAAAAAAACATAATTTTCATTCACAAACTGGTGACTACAATTGATACTTTTCCCCAAGGGCAGATCACTCTGTAATATAGGCAAAAATGGAGTACTGTATTGAGTGTTGTTTCCCCATTTAGATAAAGTTGATCATCAAAGTCTTTGGACATGTACTTATAAAATGTATATGATGTAGGTCAGTGGCTTTCCTCCAGATACTCTAGTTTTACTCTATTAGATCCTAAACCTAAATTACTTGTATGTATAGCTGGTGTTTTAACGCACATATATATGTAAAACTGGTATTTGTTCTTTTCAAAACATCTGTTTATTCAATCTGTCCTACCCTAGGGATTGTTAGTATTTTACAGCTTAACACAGCGACAAATCAGTATTGTATAAATGAAAATAAAATTAGTGAAAAAGCACATGATTTTATCGTTTTACAGATTCTGTAGAGGTTGTTGATGAACGGAAACTGAATATCCTTGCAGGATTTATTGGGAAACAATGGAGACGTATTTGTAAGTATTCCCACCTACACCAAAATTAAAAAAGATTTTGAATTGAACCTCACATACTCCTGTAGGTATGTATGTCGACAGACAATGCATGTGCCTATAAATCTTTCATTATTCTTCCAAGCAGACGTTCTTGAATGAAAATATTTTGCTTTTATAGGTTTCTATCATGACACCTGATTGTTCATGGGATGAGTAACTACGTAAATTAACATATCAGGATTTGGAGGCAAATGACATACATTATGCAACCAAATAAGCGCCCTGGGTGGTTCAAAAATTAAAAATTGAAGGGCACTGAATAGTAACAAATTAAGGCTAACATTTCACAAGGTAAATGCCTTAAGTAAGATATTAATTAATTTACAAAAGAAATCAAACAGTGAAACCTACACGGTTTCCATAGTTCAGTCTGTATTTAAGTCAATGTAAGAGAAATTGAAGCCTTAAAAGGGGGAGGGGTGCTTATAGGGACAGGGGTGCTGATTGAGTTTAATATGATACTACTCATTGTATTTCAATGTTGGAGAGATATAAGAAGTTGACATGGAACATAATAATGATAATATTATAGGTAATATTTTCTCTCGTTTTTACAGTCAGGAAACTTGGATTAACTGAAGAGGAGATTGATCGACTTCACATTGATTACCAAGCAGCAGAGGGAATAAAAACTGTAATATACAAAGGACTTGTAAACTGGAAAGAAAAAAATGGCAGAGAAGCAACTGTAGGGAAACTTGTGCAAGTGGTGTATTCTATTTCTAACAATGTCAAGGTCATCGATAGTATGATTTAGGCAGTCTTCCTAAACTGTTGTGATGACAAGTTTAGGGATCCAATTCTTTCGAGCTAGACTCTCATAATGTTTGGGGTTATGGAAACATTCTACCAAGAATGGGAGGATGTCACAGAATTTGATAAATTTGCAGGCTTACCTGCGTATTATTGTTCATCCGAATATCTCACTATTCTTTTCTCATCAATGTGTATGTCACTTATCCTCGGAGGTGCAATACTATGGTGGCCTGCAACTTTACCAAATTCTGTGACATCCCCACGTTCTTGGTAGAATGTTTTTGTAACCCCATAGGTACAGTCTGATCAGCCATTGCCATGTTATTGTTTAATTACTGACATTTTGTAGGATAATACAATCAATGGCTAACTGCTTGAAAGATGTTAACTGTTAATCCCCAAGACTGGGGCCGCAGGGAATTTTTTTTTTAGAGATTATAATTACATGTACATGGACTTTGTATTGATTTAATAATTTAAAAGTTGTGAACTCTTTTGTTGTATGAAACAAAGCCTTTTAATGACAACTTTGGAATGAATTCTGAACACAAAGACATGATTACAATGAAAGTAAATTTTGGAGTCTTACAGATCCCTGTAACTTCATGTGTTTTTGCCCAAGTCTACGAATTTGTGACTTTGGGATACCCCTGCTTTTATTTATAACCCAGCAGGTTCCTGGATTTTTAAACAGGTGTTCATCTGTCTCAGGTTAATATTGCAGTATGTCAACACTTGTCCAGGTGGTCTCAATAATCAAAAACTGGCAAAACTTACAGTCATATAACAATGTGAAATATAGCTTTTGATGTTTGATATTAATAGGCAATTTTCTGGCAGATTGTTGTATTGAAGACCCAGATAACATCAATGTTGATTTTCTTTGTAAATAACTGTTGTTTGGGAGGCTATCACAAGCACCTGGACACATGATCTATCTTTCTTGCTATCTTTAATTTGTACAAATTGATCTGTAACTATACTTTATTAAATCACTGTTCACATGTAATCATGTTTTCATTCATAAAAGTTTATTTCGGTATATTCATTTATTTACTACCATTTGCCACTACCATCATATAATTTGATTTTGGTTGTAGCACATTTTGTTCTCATTTGGTTAAACTATTTTGTCTATTAAGAACTGATATGAGGCAGGAGGGGGCGGTGCCCAATAGCGGAATAGAGGAATATCCTTTAAATGGCTACAAGTCCTAGAGTTCTTCATAAATTCTTGCCAAATTTGGCCAGAAACATCCTTGAGGGAAGGGGAACAGAGTTTGTATAAATTATAAAAATTATCTCCATAACATAAAAAAATCTATTCAAGTTAATACTTATATAAATAAACTGAACTGCTGTATTTCAAGCTATAAATGATGTCTAAAAGCTTGACCATTATGACCTCACTAATATCCACTGATCACGCTACAAAATATTTGTTTTATCTCATGGATTAAATCATTTATATTAAAATGCTTTCTTTGTTTAATCTCAACATATTATTAGTGCAGACCCTACCTGCAATATTGTAGCTTAAGAGACTTTTAGACCAATAATGGTGTCGTCTTTAGAGCTACAATTGGTGCCTATTACTGCTAATGGAGCAAAGTAATGGTTATGCAAATCATTATTAAAATGTTTGTATGCATTTGATCGTACTTATTTTATATCACTTACCTACTAGACAATAAAACTGAACTGTATAAAGTATAAGATTCAAAATGAGACATTATATTTTTACATAAAGATATAAATGCCTTTTTGAAGGACAATTATACGGCAAGTCTCCAAATTGTCAATTTGACCTCTTGAGAGCGGTATGGTAGATATTAAGAATGGTTGTTATGTTTGTTTTAGACATAAGTAGTATATAAATACATTTAAATGCATAAATTAATTGGAAACCTATAAAAAAGCATAAAAAATTGTGCCCGAGTGATTTTCTGAGGCAGCGCTCCACTACGACACTTAGGCACCATTTCTTACCCGGCCGAAATGTATAGTAGGCGGAGTACGTATACATTGTATTCGTTCAATGCAGAACCCAAATGAATCAAGAATGTAAATATTTTTTCAAGCATTATGATTACAGACAATCACCATATTAGTTGTAGGTGTTGTATCAAGGTGTGCATCATGATGATAGTCTACAGAGCTCTCACACATATTAGTTGTATGTGTTGTATCACGGTGTGCATCATGATGATAGTCTACAGAGCTCTCACACATATTAGTTGTATGTGTTGTATCACGGTGTGCATCATGATGATAGCCTACAGGGTTCTCACACATATAAGTTGTATGTGTTGTATCACAGTGTGCATCATGATGATAGCCTACAGGGCTCTCACACATATTAGTTGTATGTGTTGTATCACGGTGTGCATCACGATGATAGCCTACAGAGCTCTCACACATATTAGTTGTATGTGTTGTATCACGGTGTGCATCATGATGATAGTCTACAGAGCTCTCACACATATTAGTTGTATGTGTTGTATCACGGTGTGCATCATGATGATAGCCTACAGAGCTCTCACACATATTAGTTGTATGTGTTGTATCACAGTGTGCATCATGATGATAGTCTACAGGGCTCTCACACATATAGTTGTATGTGTTGTATCACAGTGTGCATCATGATGATAGCCTACAGGGCTCTCACACATATTAGTTGTATGTGTTGTATCACAGTGTGCATCATGATGATAGCCTACAGAGCTCTCACACATATTAGTTGTATGTGTTGTATCACAGTGTGCATCATGATGATAGTCTACAGAGCTCTCACACATATTAGTTGTATGTGTTGTATCACAGTGTGCATCATGATGATAGCCTACAGGGCTCTCACACATATTAGTTGTATGTGTTGTATCACAGTGTACATCATGATGATAGCCTACAGAGCTCTCACACATATTAGTTGTATGTGTTGTATCACAGTGTGCATCATGATGATAGTCTACAGAGCTCTCACACATATTAGTTGTATGTGTTGTATCACAGTGTGCATCATGATGATAGCCTACAGGGCTCTCACACATATTAGTTGTATGTGTTGTATCACGGTGTACATCATGATGATAGCCTACAGAGCTCTCACACATATTAGTTGTATGTGTTGTATCACGGTGTGCATCATGATGATAGTCTACAGAGCTCTCACACATATAAGTTGTATGTGTTGTATCACGGTGTGCATCATGATGATAGCCTACAGAGCTCTCACACATATAAGTTGTATGTGTTGTATCACGGTGTGCATCATGATGATAGCCTACAGAGCTCTCACACATATAAGTTGTATGTGTTGTATCACGGTGTGCATCATGATGATAGTCTACAGAGCTCTCACACATATTAGTTGTATGTGTTGTATCAGGTGTACATCATGATGATAGTCTACAGAGCTCTCACACATATAAGTTGTATGTGTTGTATCACAGTGTGATCATGATGATAGTCTACAGAGCTCTCACACATATAAGTTGTATGTGTTGTATCACAGTGTGCATCATGATGATAGTCTACAGAGCTCTCACACATATAAGTTGTATGTGTTGTATCACGGTGTGCATCATGATGATAGCCTACAGGGCTCTCACACATATTAGTTGTATGTGTTGTATCACGGTGTGCATCATGATGATAGTCTACAGGGCTCTCACACATATAAGTTGTATGTGTTGTATCACAGTGTGCATCATGATGATAGCCTACAGGGCTCTCACACATATTAGTTGTATGTGTTGTATCACGGTGTGCATCATGATGATAGCCTACAGGGCTCTCACACATATTAGTTGTATGTGTTGTATCACAGTGTACATCATGATGATAGCCTACAGGGCTCTCACACATATTAGTTGTATGTGTTGTATCACGGTGTGCATCATGATGATAGTCTACAGAGCTCTCACACATATTAGTTGTATGTGTTGTATCACGGTGTACATCATGATGATAGCCTACAGAGCTCTCACACATATTAGTTGTATGTGTTGTATCACGGTGTACATCATGATGATAGTCTACAGAGCTCTCACACATATTAGTTGTATGTGTTGTATCACGGTGTACATCATGATGATAGCCTACAGAGCTCTCACACATATTAGTTGTATGTGTTGTATCACGGTGTGCATCATGATGATAGCCTACAGGGCTCTCACACATATTAGTTGTATGTGTTGTATCACGGTGTGCATCATGATGATAGCCTACAGGGCTCTCACACATATTAGTTGTATGTGTTGTATCACAGTGTGCATCATGATGATAGCCTACAGGGCTCTCACACATATTAGTTGTATGTGTTGTATCACAGTGTACATCATGATGATAGCCTACAGGGCTCTCACACATATTAGTTGTATGTGTTGTATCACGGTGTGCATCATGATGATAGCCTACAGGGCTCTCACACATATTAGTTGTATGTGTTGTATCACAGTGTGCATCATGATGATAGCCTACAGGGTTCTCACACATATTAGTTGTATGTGTTGTATCACGGTGTGCATCATGATGATAGTCTGCAGGGCTCTCACACATATTAGTTGTATGTGTTGTATCACAGTGTGCATCATGATGATAGCCTACAGAGCTCTCACACATATTAGTTGTATGTGTTGTATCACAGTGTGCATCATGATGATAGCCTACAGAGCTCTCACACATATTAGTTGTATGTGTTGTATCACAGTGTGCATCATGATGATAGCCTACAGAGCTCTCACACATATTAGTTGTATGTGTTGTATCACGGTGTGCATCATGATGATAGTCTACAGAGCTCTCACACATATTAGTTGTATGTGTTGTATCACGGTGTGCATCATGATGATAGTCTACAGAGCTCTCACACATATAAGTTGTATGTGTTGTATCACGGTGTGCATCATGATGATAGCCTACAGGGCTCTCACACATATAAGTTGTATGTGTTGTATCACAGTGTGCATCATGATGATAGCCTACAGGGCTCTCACACATATTAGTTGTATGTGTTGTATCACAGTGTGCATCATGATGATAGCCTACAGAGCTCTCACACATATTAGTTGTATGTGTTGTATCACAGGTGTGCATCATGATGATAGCCTACAGGGCTCTCACACATATAAGTTGTATGTGTTGTATCACAGTGTGCATCATGATGATAGCCTACAGGCTCTCACACATATTAGTTGTATGTGTTGTATCACGGTGTGCATCATGATGATAGCCTACAGAGCTCTCACACATATTAGTTGTATGTGTTGTATCACGGTGTGCATCATGATGATAGCCTACAGAGCTCTCACACATATTAGTTGTATGTGTTGTATCACGGTGTGCATCATGATGATAGCCTACAGGGCTCTCACACATATTAGTTGTATGTGTTGTATCACAGTGTGCATCATGATGATAGCCTACAGGGCTCTCACACATATTAGTTGTATGTGTTGTATCACAGTGTGCATCATGATGATAGCCTACAGGGCTCTCACACATATTAGTTGTATGTGTTGTATCACAGTGTGCATCATGATGATAGCCTACAGAGCTCTCACACATATTAGTTGTATGTGTTGTATCACGGTGTGCATCATGATGATAGTCTACATGGTTCTCACACATATAAGTTGTATGTGTTGTATCACGGTGTACATCATGATGATAGTCTACAGGGCTCTCACACATATTAGTTGTATGTGTTGTATCACAGTGTGCATCATGATGATAGCCTACAGAGCTCTCACACATATTAGTTGTATGT
Source organism: Argopecten irradians (assembly GCF_041381155.1). Lineage (NCBI taxonomy): Eukaryota > Metazoa > Mollusca > Bivalvia > Pectinida > Pectinidae > Argopecten > Argopecten irradians. Next base: position 10,846,514 of record NC_091134.1, on the reverse strand, counting down.
GTTGTATCACAGTGTGCATCATGATGATAGCCTACAGGGCTCTCACACATATTAGTTGTATGTGTTGTATCACAGTGTGCATCATGATGATAGTCTGCAGGGCTCTCACACATATTAGTTGTATGTGTTGTATCACAGTGTGCATCATGATGATAGTCTACAGGGCTCTCACACATATTAGTTGTATGTGTTGTATCACGGTGTGCATCAATGATGATAGCCTACAGAGCTCTCACACATATCAGTTTTATGTGTTGTATCACGGTGTGCATCATGATGATAGTCTGCAGGGCTCTCACACATATTAGTTGTATGTGTTGTATCACAGTGTGCATCATGATGATAGCCTACAGGGTCTCACACATATTAGTTGTATGTGTTGTATCACGGTGTGCATCATGATGATAGTCTACAGAGCTCTCACACATATTAGTTGTATGTGTTGTATCACAGTGTGCATCATGATGATAGCCTACAGGGCTCTCACACATATAAGTTGTATGTGTTGTATCACGGTGTGCATCATGATGATAGTCTACAGAGCTCTCACACATATAAGTTGTATGTGTTGTATCACAGGTGTGCATCATGATGATAGCCTACAGAGCTCTCACACATATTAGTTGTATGTGTTGTATCACAGTGTGCATCATGATGATAGTCTACATGGTTCTCACACATATTAGTTGTATGTGTTGTATCACGGTGTGCATCATGATGATAGTCTACATGGTTCTCACACATATAAGTTGTATGTGTTGTATCACGGTGTACATCATGATGATAGTCTACAGGGCTCTCACACATATTAGTTGTATGTGTTGTATCACAGGTGTGCATCATGATGATAGTCCTACAGGGTTCTCACACATATTAGTTGTATGTGTTGTATCACAGTGTGCATCATGATGATAGCCTACAGGGTTCTCACACATATTAGTTATATGTGTTGTATCACGGTGTGCATCATGATGATAGTCTGCAGGGCTCTCACACATATTAGTTGTATGTGTTGTATCACGGTGTGCATCATGATGATAGTCTGCAGATGAGCTCTCACACATATTAGTTGTATGTGTTGTATCACGGTGTGCATCATGATGATAGTCTGCAGGGCTCTCACACATATTAGTTGTATGTGTTGTATCACAGTGTGCATCATGATGATAGCCTACAGGGCTCTCACACATATTAGTTGTATGTGTTGTATCACGGTGTGCATCATGATGATAGTCTACAGAGCTCTCACACATATTAGTTGTATGTGTTGTATCACGGTGTGCATCATGATGATAGTCTGCAGAGCTCTCACACATATTAGTTGTATGTGTTGTATCACAGTGTGCATCATGATGATAGTCTACAGAGCTCTCACACATATAAGTTGTATGTGTTGTATCAAGGTGTGCATCATGATGATAGTCTACAGAGCTCTCACACATATAAGTTGTATGTGTTGTATCACGGTGTGCATCATGATGATAGCCTACAGAGCTCTCACACATATAAGTTGTATGTGTTGTATCACGGTGTGCATCATGATGATAGTCTACAGAGCTCTCACACATATAAGTTGTATGTGTTGTATCAAGTGTGCATCATGATGATAGCCTACAGAGCTCTCACACATATTAGTTGTATGTGTTGTATCACAGTGTGCATCATGATGATAGTCTACAGAGCTCTCACACATATAAGTTGTATGTGTTGTATCACGGTGTGCATCATGATGATAGTCTACAGAGCTCTCACACAATATAAGTTGTATGTGTTGTATCACGGTGTGCATCATGATGATAGTCTGCAGGGCTCTCACACATATTACTTGTATGTGTTGTATCACGGTGTGCATCATGATGATTGTCTGCAGGGCTCTCACACATATTAGTTGTATGTGTTGTATCACAGTGTGCATCATGATGATAGTCTACAGAGCTCTCACACATATAAGTTGTATGTGTTGTATCACGGTGTGCATCATGATGATAGTCTACAGAGCTCTCACACATATAAGTTGTATGTGTTGTATCACGTGTGTATCATCATGATGATATAGTCTACAGAGCTCTCACACATATAAGTTGTATGTGTTGTATGTGTTGTATCACAGGTGTTGTATCACGTGTGCATCATGATGATAGCTACAGAGCTCTCACACATATAAGTTGTATGTGTTGTATCACAGTGTGCATCATGATGATAGCCTACAGGGCTCTCACACATATTAGTTGTATGTGTTGTATCACGGTGTGCATCATGATGATAGCCTACAGGGCTCTCACACATATTAGTTGTATGTGTTGTATCACAGTGTGCATCATGATGATAGCCTACAGGGTTCTCACACATATTAGTTGTATGTGTTGTATCACGTGTGCATCTGATGATAGTAGATCACATATAGGGGTTGTATCAGGGATGAGCCAGGTCTCACACATATTAGTTGTATGTGTTGTATCACAGTGTGCATCATGATGATAGCCTACAGGGTTCTCACACATATTAGTTGTATGTGTTGTATCACAGTGTGCATCATGATGATAGTCCTGCAGGGTTCTCACACATATTAGTTGTATGTGTTGTATCACGGTGTGCATCATGATGATAGTCTGCAGGGCTCTCACACATATTAAGTTGTATGTGTTGTATCACAGTGTGCATCATGATGATAGTCTGCAGAGCTCTCACACATATAAGTTGTATGTGTTGTATCAAGGTGTGCATCATGATGATAGTCTACAGAGCTCTCACACATATAAGTTGTATGTGTTGTATCACGGTGTGCATCATGATGATAGTCTACAGAGCTCTCACACATATAAGTTGTATGTGTTGTATCACGGTGTGCATCATGATGATAGTCTACAGAGCTCTCACACATATTAGTTGTATGTGTTGTATCACGGTGTGCATCATGATGATAGTATACAGGGCTCTCACACATATTAGTTGTATGTGTTGTATCAAGTGTGCATCATGATGATAGTCTACAGAGCTCTCACACATATAAGTTGTATGTGTTGTATCAAGGTGTGCATCATGATGATAGTCTACAGAGCTCTCACACATATAAGTTGTATGTGTTGTATCACGGTGTGCATCATGATGATAGTCTGCAGAGCTCTCACACATATTAGTTGTATGTGTTGTATCACGGTGTGCATCATGATGATAGTCTGCAGGGCTCTCACACATATTAGTTGTATGTGTTGTATCACAGTGTGCATCATGATGATAGTCTACAGAGCTCTCACACATATAAGTTGTATGTGTTGTATCAAGGTGTGCATCATGATGATAGTCTACAGAGCTCTCACACATATTAGTTGTATGTGTTGTATCACGGTGTGCATCATGATGATAGTCTACAGAGCTCTCACACATATAAGTTGTATGTGTTGTATCACGGTGTGCATCATGATGATAGTCTGCAGGCTCTCACACATATTAGTTGTATGTGTTGTATCACGGTGTGCATCATGATGATAGCCTACAGGGCTCTCACACATATTAGTTGTATGTGTTGTATCACAGTGTGCATCATGATGATAGCCTACAGGGCTCTCACACATATTAGTTGTATGTGTTGTATCAAGGTGTGCATCATGATGATAGCCTACAGAGCTCTCACACATATTAGTTGTATGTGTTGTATCACAGTGTGCATCATGATGATAGCCTACAGGGCTCTCACACATATAAGTTGTATGTGTTGTATCACGGTGTGCATCATGATGATAGCCTACAGAGCTCTCACACATATTAGTTGTATGTGTTGTATCACGGTGTACATCATGATGATAGCCTACAGAGCTCTCACACATATTAGTTGTATGTGTTGTATCACAGTGTGCATCATGATGTAGCCTACAGAGCTCTCACAGTATTTAGTATGTATGTGTTGTATCACGGTGTGCATCACGATGATAGCCTACAGGGTTCTCACACATATAAGTTGTATGTGTTGTATCAAGGTGTGCATCATAACGTAAGCCTACATATCTCACATCTACATTTAATAAAAGATGTTGAATCAAGATAGTTTGTTGCTTAAGTATTTTATATTTTTTTTTATGATTTCTGTGGTTGGCGAAAATATATAAAGCTGTGTAAAAAACCATTTCATGTAATACACATTCATTGTATGTTGCTGTTTAACATGTATTTTATGCCCAGAATACATAAACCGAATGTAATGATCTTTATTACTACCATGGTATGTATGGGTTGTAACCTTTTTGGTCCCCAAATAAATCAATTATATTTTAAAAGGATAATTGGTAATGATTGGCCTCATTGAAGAAGCACAGATTATATAAACAATTTCCACCCCCATAGACAACTACGCTCTAAAACAATATTCTCACTTGTGCTTAGTAAGACCAACCTCATCATTTGGTTGGCTATTCAAGTCGCCTTTTTCGTCCTTTGTCCGTCCGTCCTTTCGTCTGTCCTTCTGTCCATACGTCCGTTTACAATTCTTGTTAGCGCTATTTCTCAGAAAGTACTGAAGGGATCTTTTTCAAATATGATACGTAGGTTTCCATAGGGCCCTAGTTGTGAATATTGCATTTTGGGGCCAATCAGTCAACAAGATAGCCGACCGGCCGCCATCTTGGATTTTAGTAGTTAAAGTTTGTTAGCGCTATTTCTCAGAAAGAACTAAAGCGATCTGTCCTAAATTTCATAACCAGGTTCCACTTTTTCTCAGAAAGTACTGAAGGGATCCGTCTCTAGTTTCATGTCCAAGATGCCCTTGGGCCATAGTTATGCATATTGCATTTTGGGACTGATCGTTGACAAAGATGGCCGACAGGTCACCATCTTTGATTTTGATATTTGAAGTTTGTTATCGCTATTTCTCAGAAAGTATTGAAGTGATCTATTTCAAATTTTATATGTAGTACCCCGGTATGTTTAAAAAGGTTTGAAAGCAGGAAAAAGATCCCTCTTCCCAATGTCAGACAGAATATTCTTTGGGTGGCGCCAAGAACCCTCTGAGATCTCTTGTTATGCATATTGCATTTTGAAACCGAAATGATAACAAGATGATTGACAGACAGCCATCTTTGAATTTGACTGGAGTTTCTCAGAAAGCACTGAATGGATTTTTCTCACACTGAAAGTTAGCCCAAAATTAACTTTACTTATTTTGTAGTATTGCCTATCTCGGACTTATTACAAAACAACATGATCATCAGTTGCTCATCTTGGATTTCGATAATTGAAGTTTTTGCCACGAAGTTGATATTCTGTAGTTTTCCAATATTCACCAATGCCTCAACGGAATAGCCAGATATTCTTATTTGTCAAAAAAAAAAAAACATTTAGTTGCCAAAATATTGACATACAAAATAAACCGTTCAGTGGTATTAGAGACACAGTGCAACTCTTTCGTTTTTTCTAGAACGTCTCGTTCTGAAACTGTCTAGGAACAACTGGAATCAGAGGTGTGTAACTGTCTTGTGTCATTTTGACGAAAATAAATGGATTGTACAGATGTCTTGATTAGGCGACAGATGGATCTGCTACATATATCAAAGATAGAAACGCACTCGGGTCTTTCCATATCACTATCACAACATCACAGCAACAACATATCAAAGAATCAGGGGTGGAAGATGTAGCTGTTGTTGATGCAGAAAAGCGGACCGCGTCTCCCATTCCATTTCCTCCACAAACAGACAATGCTCAATTTGCTGTCGATCCAAAGCTCTCAAGGGTTGTCGTTAAGTCCAAATAAACCATATCCAAATGCCATCACTCGTCCAGTATTTCAGTAAATAAATTACATCAATAATTACAAGTAAATGTTATTGAAAAGTTGCAGGTATTTTTGTGTTCATTAGTAATCTGGCAATGGAGCTGTTGCAGAACCGCCCACAGCGTTTTATTTTTAAATTGGCTATATTTTCCAGTACAGCTATGTAAAATACATATGTAACAAGATGTTATTTTAACTCATTAGCTTGCCAATATCGCTATCTACTTCACGTTTTCGTTTGTCCAATAGAAGCTTTTTACCATATATACTTTAGATAAAATACACATTGCTATGTCAATTTATAACTCCATTTCGTCCCAGTATGCATATACCTTTAGCTTTGCTGTGCTCTTTGGGCGAGATGACTATATACACGAAAATAATTCTGACAGCTGTTTCAAACAATTTCGTCCCCAGTCATGATTCTTGCAGCAGCAATGTGATTGGTCATTTCCAAGGGTCACCAGTACGTGACCCCTAATGGGATGTTGTCAGATCCTCTTATCAAACGTAGTGATAATAAGAATCTGTATTTTAATCAGATTGCATGTTGTGTGAATTAGTTTATTTAATTTCAATGAGTTTTCTGTGTTTCTTGATGGGCTTCTGTATATACATCCAATGACTAATTTTTGGAAATTAAAGGAAACGGAGCACTTAGTAATTAAAGTTTGATACAACCCAATGTGTTCTGTTATTTTTCCAGACAAACAGACAGATGGGGACAAACATTACTTAGGATTGTTGGGATTTAAAATTCATACGCAGTCTAGTTGATATTAAATTTAAATATTTTATCACCCATGCTTTTCTCATTTTTTGTACGAACGTATTTTTATTTAGAAAAATGAGTTAAGTTTATATTACAATACTGAAAAAAAATGAGCCATAGCAGGAGTTATATACTGCAATTTACTGCCTGCTTTTTCGCAAATAAGATTATTTTATGTTCCATGCAAGTCATGTGTATTCAGTAACATCATATACAATTATACACGTGTTTTTACCAGAACGCCTACGCTGTACTTCCCAGAAGCTGTAAACAGACAACTTGATATTTGTTAAAACCTAAAATTTACAAGGATATTCATTAAAAAACAAATGAAAGTACATCACTCTATCATATGTGTGTGTGAGTGAGTGTGTGTGTGTGTGTGTGTGTGTGTGTGTGTGTGTGTGTGTGTGTGTGTAGTTCCACTTTGTCCCGAATTACTGTTCGTATCCTATTATGTAATCGTGTTCGTTTTGTATGTCTTGATAAAGGGGCAGATCGCCTCGAAAATTTGACAATTTTTTTGTCCGCACGATTGGAATTACTTCCTTGTCCCATTTATATATATATATATATAGAAATATTTCTAATCGAATTCTCTATTGTACATGTCTTCCGACAAAGCGAAATCAATTCTCTTTTGATTGCGCTATCTCTCATCTGTTCCTCTTTTCCGGGAATCGATCAATTTTGTTGCTGTGTTTCTGTGACCTACATTGTGTTATTATGAATATAAAGATTATATCGAACGAGTAGGATAGCTTTGGTTTATATAATCACCCTCCTTTGTGCCCATGTTTATTTTAAAACTGTCGTTTTGTTTGTCCACTGATTTAAGTGCCGTTCGTCTTCGAAGTGGCTGTGCATTTTATCTTTTAAAAGTCTAAATGGCCTTCAGTGAGGATACATGTAGTTTTAAACAGCAGAATTCAAATGTATGATCCCAATTTCTTTTGAAATAACGATCAATTTTGCCTATGCCTTTGTCAAAATTAAATAACCTCTCTTCTGTCAATGATATTCACCTGACAAATAATTTTGTTATAAATTTAGAAATGCTTCGAACTTGTTTTAATAGCTGCTAATTTTAACATTAATTATCAGTTTATTACATGTCTAATTTGACAATCCTTATTTACTCTACATGTATATTTTATATCCGTTGTGACATTTGAGAAAAAACTCATGTGTGATAATTGTGTATATCCTCTGATAATTTCCTTCAATATCTTTTATGAAAAAACGATATTGTCCATCTATTACGTAATAGGAATAATATATGACCATCCTAATTGCCTAAAGGACACTGACAACGGCGATATATGTCAATCATAATTCTATGATTATATTATTTGTACATTTATATAACCATGCTATATTTTATTGTAAATCAATTAGGTCCCAGATTTTTACGGAACAGTCCGGATACAATGTACATTCTGGACACTCCAGAATGTCCCTCCGTCAAGTCGAAGTTATCATTATTAAATTTCAAAGCTCAACTTCAAGAATTCTGACGTCAACATTTTGACAAAACGTGCGGACTTTTCCGTGTATTACAACCTCCCAGATAAAGTTTTCGCTTAAGGTTTTTTCTAAAAAAAAACCCACAGTGACTATCTTTTCTGTAATATTATACAAACATTTTATTTCAAAGGAAAGCTTATTAATCCGATTTACTACTTGCAGTGAAATATGTGGTTTTATGGTGATAATTAATGAAGTACATGTATATACCAGCGGTGTGAAGATATCAGTTTTGATATTTTGTCTCATTTCAGAACACAGCATTTACAGTCAAATATAGTTTTTGTGGAAATACTATTTTTTGAAATATCAATCATGTTGGAGTTTACATATTTTCTTCGGAACTCGCACTTTATGTGTGGAACTAAGTTAGTAAGCAGGGAATCGTGAAAGGGGAGTAAATGGTACTACATGTTCTAGTATTACCGGGTAATATGCCTAGTTTAGACCAATTGGGACAGAGACGTAACATGTACTAAATAGAATACTCCATGTTTCTGAATGAATAACAGTTATATTTCGTCTCGCGAGATAGTAACTTTCATACTTTTTACTCCTACTTAGCACTCGTGAAAAATTATCAAAGTTTCTACCCCACTCGATTAAATAGCTGTTTTTCATTACGAAGGAAGGAATATCCTCTCCGTATGTTATACCATAGGACGGATAATTAAAGGATTTTTATATTGCAATTATTGCAGAAATATATGCAATATGGGTGGCAGTTAAATAGAATTGCGCCATATACATATTTGTCTGCCAACCACATTGTATTTATCTAATTAATCTAACAATCTTTATATTTACATTATTTTTTTTCTATTTCAAAGAAAAACAAATTTAGATGAGAGTGGACATTTGGAAACCCCGCTTCAACCATTTAACTTTAATAGCCAATTTAAAGTAAATGTGATAAAAAATAATTCCTATAAATAATCTAAAGATGCTCCACCGCTGACGAATGGGTATTTATCAAAATTAGGAGCAGGCGAATTAGTATTTTTCTCCAGTAGTAAAAGCTACTTACTTTACACCATTAGGATCATTGTAACGTTTAAGCTTCTTATTTTACTTAAGATAAAAATATTAAAAAATAATTAATTGCGTCCCGAAAACAATCCATAGCAGTATGCCCTATACGGAATGAGGTACTGATTGTTCATGAATCAGAAGCAAAATAAGTTATTTTATACGTATTTTCGTGTTATTTAGACACATATATATACACGATTAAACATCAGTTATGCTCGGTCGGCGGTGGAGCATCTTTAAAAAGACCACAAATTCATAACTAAACTGCTTCATGTTACTACAGTGTCAATTTTCCCGCGCGGACTAACTTGGTGTCCCATTTATGCATATGGCTATTACTACAGTAAGTCTAGGCTGTATGTATTGACTCATAATGCAGATCACGATTATCATTAGAGTAATGGGAGTCACTGTGGCAAAATGTAAATATTTGAAATTGATACATGTTATATATTTTTTTATCAATTTCAACATTAGACCGAATAATCTGTCTCTTAAAATGAGCTCCTTTCTTTTTGTTGTTGTTTATTGATACGCTCATTTATGAAGGAGTCCGTTCTGTCTCTAAAATGAGCGTATCAATTAACGATAACAAAAAGAAAAGGAGCTCATTTTAAGAGAAAGATTATTCGGTCTATTTCACCATTGACTTATTAATAACTGGCAAAGTATTTAAATTTTGTCGTTTGATCTTTAAATCGAGTACATGTACATCTTTGGTCATAACAACTCCCTCCCAGAGCCAACGAAATGAATATTTTCGTAAATCGTATTATGTTTTACTCACAGGGACCATACACGAATTTTTTACCAACAATATATGTATATATTTTAGTATCAACAGACCTATTTTTCCAAATCCGTGATTTTTTAAATAAGCGGGCTTTATACACCAGTGACGAATATCTTGCCTTAAAGAGAACTCATTTATCTTGCCAATGAATACTTGATGAACAAAATTGGTCAAGTACTGACCCGGTTATGACCTAATGAATCAGGATATTTACTAAAGTATGCTAGGTAGACATTTCCCTGTCCACTCGAAATGTCGTCTCGCCTCTAATGGGTAACTCAAAAACAAGCCAAAATCACAAAATCTACGCTTGTGGTGGTAAACAGTACCCATAATTGTGTTCATCCACAATCTCCTTTGGAGTTTTTTTTATATCCCGTACTCGTGCCAGGTCTCTATGTTTTACTGATATTTACAATTATCTCTTGTAAAGGATAACGTATCCTTTTCCTTCATATCGACATGGAGTCTTATAATATCGAATGCATGATTAAACAAGTGATATTTTGAATGTTTGTATATATGCATTAGACCTTAGGTATCACAGCCGAGTGGTAGAGTGTTGTGTTGTTTGTAAATTATGGCAAAATGTGAACAATATTGTACATTTCAGGGTTCGGTACATCTTTCTGTAACCAAATAACTATGCCATTCTGTTTAAAAGTGTCTATAGCATGTACAAGGACCGTTGGTTTGACCGAATTCGACCTTACAAAAGCATATACATCGAGCCCTTTTTGACCTTGTCATGCAAATGGCGACTATAGAATAAACACAAACAAAAAATAAACAAACATAATATACAACTTTACCCATTTTCTGTACCTGTGAACATAAAGAAACTATTCCTGATCAAATTTTGTTATTGTGTTTCGGCTGTTCATGGTGTTTCGGTAAAACAAAATCAATTCTCTTATAGAAATCGCTATCTGTCGTCTGTTTCTCTGTTCCGGAACTCGATTCTTTCATTTTTGTAACCGAGTTTCTATGACCTTCATTATGTTATCCGACGTATATAAAGGATATATCGAATAATTAGGTTTGCTTTTGTTTGTATAGCAACCCTCCTTTGTGCCCCTGTTTATTTTAAATCTGTCGCTTTGTCTGTGCTCTGGTTTGTGTGCCGTTCGTGTCATGGACATTGTGTCTTTTAAAAGTCTACATGACCTTCATCCATGATAATTTAAAACAGCAGTTAAAAAACGATCAATTTTCCTCTTGCCTATAACAAAGTGAAAAAACCTTCGTCTGCCAATGATATTGAAAAATTGGAAAATGTTTCCAATATAATGGTGTCGACAATTTCATCCCTTTTTGGCATCTTTCCAGATAAAGAAACACATGGAATATCTTTTCCAGAATAACAGTATACAGCCAAGCATTTTATTTCTGATGAAAACTCTTTAATACGTCAACAATCCTAGTCCCACATCCAACCTTTCTTCGTTGAGGACATTGTTCGAGTCGCCAGGTGAGGAATCAACATCGTCAGCCAATGATGCATTCCTTACATGTTCATCTTCGCTACGATCACAAATTTGACTTTGTAAAATTGGGTGATTTTGTATTTTCGAGTCTAAAAATATTGTACATAAAGAGCTATGTCGTTCACAGAGATTTGTAACGCAGGTTGTGAGAAAGTCTGCTGTGTATACATGTGTACTATATATTATATATTAGACCTACACATGTATACACAGCAGACTTTCTCACAATCTACGTTACAAGTCCCTGTGATGGCGTTTGTCCGCCATGTGCTCAAACACTAGTACTATTCCTCCTACTCAAGGAAAACCTTTTGCTAAATCATGCCAAGCCCTTTTCTTCTGCTGATCAGCTCTGTCGAGGAAAAACCCATCAAAAACCAATAATCCCATATAATTATTCTTGGAGGTATGGTCTCGAAGGAACATTTAAATATGCAAATTCAAGCACGAGTGTTGTGTCTGTGGCAAAAAAAAAATTGTCACCAAGAACTGCCACTGGCCCATCAGTCATTACAAGACCATCATCATACAAACTTCCGACTCAAGTCAACGCAGTCTTCTACTTAGTTATAACAAATTACGAAGTCAAATATTTATTCGCTCTCCAATCTTATCTTATTGATGTTTATCGATAACGCATTATGTTATCTATCAAACTTGTTATTATATTGGAGAAAAATATATTGGAAAAGACATTGGTAAATGTCTCCATTATTATTCCTTTGAGTACAGCAAACATAGCTTCAGTCACTGTGTTCCATATGTTACGAAACAGGGATGACATGAATAACATTTCTTTACAATGGTAAAATGAAGACGTCATGCTGTTACATTTTTATTTTACAAACTATATGTTCGGCCAGCGCCCTAAGGGATGGCTATTTGAATGGAAAATTTCTAGATTTGATTGAATAATTGAGGATGTTTAAGGTCAAGATTTAGGCTTGGACATCTACTCGAGACTATGCCCCTCTTCCTTTCTCATCACGGGCTCGGGACCGGCTACGGCGGTATGATTATTAGCTAGACCGATTGGTCAGCCTATAAGATGCTATGCCTACAGCCACCGAACCAATCGCTGAGGGCGTTGACCTCACTTTGTCCTCGGTGACGTCACTATCGCATTTCAATCTTAGTCAGCATGCAGAATTTTGTGTCTAAATTTATCCAAAATCAACAGATTTGTTTCACCCCATACCCCACTCCATTTTTTCTCGCCCTTTTTTAACACTATGTTGTCCTTATATGGGCTGGTAATAGTGTATAAAGATAGTCTTAGTACATCTGTGCTGTCTCGTTACCATAGACATTTTTTTTAAAATTTTTTGTTGATGATCTTGCCTATTCTGTACCCCATCTTTGCTGCTTAGTTCAAATATTTGTTCTCCAATCTTATTCTTATGATGTTTACCAATAACACATTATCAAAATGCTATCTATCAAACTTGAATATTGCAGAAGTCATTAATAAATGACGAAAACTATTATCTCCATATTCCTTTGAGTACAGCAAACATAGCTCCGGTCACTTTGCTCCATGTTACAAAACAGAAATGACATAAACTAAATTGTATCTGATCCTATTTATCAATACTGACTTTTCCTTACCACGGTTGACGTGACACGTTTATTGTGTATTGGATGGACACAAAAAGATTTATCGCTTACATAATGATATTTTTAAGGATATCTCTATTAATATCTTTTATTTTATACATTTGATATCAAATGTAATTCAAAATTTGAAAACATCTGTTTAAATTACAACAACAAAAATAAATATGAACATTGCTTGTCAAAATAGGAATAGAAAACGTTGGTGATTCGAACTCTGGCTGTCCTCTCTATATATTATATAATATGAGTACGGATGTAGTCATTGTGATGATTTTGTATTCTATACATCAATGATGCAACATTTATTTCCTATTGAAATAATACCTGTTATTTCTTTGTTTATAAATTTCAACATTGACTTACTAATAACTGATACAAATAAATATCTAGGTTATTCTTTAAATCGAGTTGATGTACATTTTTGGGTATACTAACTCACTCTCGCTCTGAGAGACAACAAAATTAATATTTTCGTAATCGTATGACGCTCTACTGATGTTTTACTATTGCCTTCTGTTACGGATAACCTATCAAACCCTAGTATATTAGATAACATTTACAGCCAGTGGCTAATTACAAACATGAGATAATACACACGTTAATGCACTAGACTTTGGATTTTTAAAAAATATAATGTCTAAGTATCGTACTTTTGAAAAACGTATTGATATTACTTTGAATAAAATAGCAATAAAGTGCAAATCATTATATCTAATTCCAAATATCGATAGCTTCCTCCACTCTTACTTAACTCGACTTCCAAACCCTTTATTAGCCACTTTAATCCTTAATCAATCCATTCGTACTTGAAACTGTTTATTATTATCGCTGAATCGCTGAAATGACATCTTTGGTAAGCTTCTGGGCTTATGAAGAACAACACACTCTCCCCTGACCATTTTATTCACTGACGTAAGTACTAAGAGGACTATACCTTTAGCCAGTTCATTAAAAACCCTCAGTTGAAAATTCAGCGTTGCTGGTAAAGTACAGTCTTAATCTACCTCAACCAATGGCGTGTGCAGTCGTATTATGACATTCTGATTGGAGGAGACATCGCTTAATTTAGACACATTAAACACAAGTTATCGAACTGAAATCAGCGCCCATAGTGATACCTTGAGGCTGATCGAGTTACATGTTGATATATTAATTTGAATGTTTTAGTAACATAAAACGAAATTGTGTTTTCTGTATCAAAGGATTTCAGTTTGTTAATAGTAGACTTATATATTAAAAGATAGTACCTTTTGTGTTGTAGTATCAGCTCTACATTAGTGTTATAATCCCATTGCCTGTCAGAGTGGTGAGAGGATGGATTACTCTAACAGTATGAAATCGGCCGGAATACTTACCCTGATGTTAGCACTACAGATGACAGGTAAGATTGTCTCCATTGTATACCGTATACTATACAGTTGTTCAATTTCACACGTAGAAAATGTCGCTGATTTATCAGTGATATTCATTCGCGGATAGAATTTATCGCGAATTCTAAATTTTTAACAGTAAAATGATAACGATTCTGATAATCATTCTTGTCGATCTTTCAAATACATTTCCAGGTACGCAATTCGCAAAAGTAACTTAATCCTGAATATAGCGAAATTGAATCCCTTGCAAATCAAATCAACAGGAACACTGGTATCGGAGACACGTTTGTCATGTTTAATAGTTTTATCATACATAGCTGCGGTATATAGAAATTGATCATACGACGGACTAGCATGTAGCACAATATCCTCTACTGATGCACTAGGAAAATATATTAAATGTAACATGTTATCATTATATCTCTCATAGCATTGATATTCGTAATTAAAGAATTGTTCCTTAACTTTTCACCTATATATATTCTGCAAATATGATGGCAATGAAACATAAATAAATGAATAAATAGATAAATAAATAAATAAATATAAATAAATAAATAAATATAGATAAATAAATAATATAAATAAATAAATATAGATAAATAAATAGATATAAATGAATAAATAAATATAAATAAATAACAACCTACTTTATTTTTGTTTTACAATAAGCATGTATCAGGTAGTTCTTAACTTTATCAAGTTTAAATATTCTTGTACAGATGTTTGTCGACGTTTGAAGTCAGGTGTTCTGTGATAAAAAAGCATGATAACCTATTAAGTTGGTACATACTTTACGACTATTTGATGATGTCTAACAAAGAACTGATTGAAAATTAGAAATCACACCGTGAAGAGATTCCTTAGGGAACTGTTAGCTTATTAACAACAAAAGACTGTAAACAATTTATGCATTGTCTGGAACTATTAGTTGATCAATGACTCTTATATTGATTTCACTGTCTTACACAAATTCCATAGTGAAACGACACGTATTCTGTTACTTTGAAATGATGAGCACACCAATGTCATTTGAAAGTATAGATTTTACGAGAAATACCTAAAATTTAATAAATTATGGTAATAGAACCTGGTGTATCGTAAAAGACTTTTGCTCTATAGACAACATCGGGGATGCTGAGATTTCGAGAGATACCTGTTGATGAAGACTATTTAACATTAAATGGTATATTCAAATATGACTGAGTTACTATGTTGCAGTTATTTTTACAGTGAATTTTGAATATCATTACAAATCATACTGACGTATTACCAAACATAGGTCATAATTCAAAATGTTTGTATTACAGACCAATCGCCAGGTGTAATATAGTCACACCTCGTGCCCGCATACGCGCGTGTACCTATTCAATGATACTAATGTTAATGTTGTCAAACTATTTATTGTTGATTTCATATATAAAAGGTGTTTGATCATAAGATTCTAAGTGTTGATTTACGTGTATATATATATAAGTGCTGCAACCATTTTCAGTATGACAGACTTATTGCTAAGCAGATTTTTTTGATTTTTTTTTTAGATTTGTGTTCTGCACCACTATAAATGCCTTATGTAATATAACTACTTCGTTAATTTATAATGTTTTTAGTCTTCTAAATACCAAAATAAAAGTAAATACGTTTGGGTAGCACTGATGTTAATATAGATATATCAAAACTACTGATTTGTAATCATATTTTTCTTAGTTGTTTGACGATGGCTAATAATAATGGCATTTCCCAACCTTTAATTAAACAAAAAGATGTAGATTACTAGGTCGTCTCATGTGTTGTGGGATATAAATCTTAAGTTGGCCTGGGATGACAAGTTTTGTCAGTAATTGGCTGTGGACATTTTAAACTGAAACTCGGGAAGTTATAACTTGATTTCATGCTCCACCCCACTGAGAAAACTATTTAAACGTGTCAGTGGCAAAATGTATAAGGGGATGATCCCCCTCGCACCGCTATGTTGAATATAGTCCGCTAAACCTGCCTATATTATTAGGCTTTTTTAATTCTTAATTTTTTTTCTTGCCTATATATTAGGCAAAAAAAAAAATTTAAAAAAGCCTAATAATACAGGCAGGTTTAGCGGACTATGTTGAATACAATGCAAACTATTGCTTCTATATCTATCTAATGATCTCATTATCAGTTGTCATTCAAATCTATTTCTGTTTTGGATTTCCTTTATTGGATAATATTTAGTGAATAATAGTAGAAACACATCCATAAAGCAACATTTTATATACAACTAAATATCCTTCTAAATGTCAGTAGACTCAGTATTAGCATTAAACATAAATGAAATATACATATTTTACAGGTATACAAGGCTACAGGAAACTTAACTCTATCTGGAAGGAAAATGTAACGGAAGTGAATCTTGTTTATAATGATGGTGTTGTATTTACGGAATGGATGCCAAGCGCCATTAGATGTGCCCGAGCATGCGAATTACACTCCATACCATGCTTAGACGTTACATTTACGACAACCACAAATGAGTGCCGAGGATATAATGGACTGTCATATGACTCCGCCAGCCAATCAGATACTCAGATGTGGAGACGTAAGTTGTTATGCACCAACAGAAACTTGGTGTATTATCAAGCTATAAAATAATGTTTAATATATCCATGGGATACCAAACACAAAACAAATCATATACAAAAATAACCAAAGTTTGCGCTGCTATATGTAGGCATCTAGCTGCAATATTGTAGCTCAAAAGACTTTTATACAGATAATGGTGTCGTCTTTAGAGCTACAACTGGTGCTAGCCCGAGATAATCTGGCCCTGACACCAGACTTAGACATTATGACAGATAGACGTCTAGTTTAGGGCCAGAGCGCAGTAGTACTCGAAAACCTGGAATAAGCCGACACCGTTTGGTATCGGGCCAGTTACTCTCCGATTCAGACTGACCACCGAGAATCACCACTAACCTTAGTCTATTCAACAAATGAATATCATATCTACCCAAATATAGCAATCCGTCGAGATCAAAGAGGATTTGCATACTACGAGAAAATGGCGACGACGACGACGAGTGAAATTTAAAGTTGCGGAAAAGAAACTACTGTGTTGACACAATAGAACGTGCATGCGTGGTGAAATGGATGGCTATGAGTAGATAAATAATTCATTTGTTGAAAAGACCAAGGTAAGTGGCGATTCTCGGTGGTAATATTCTGTAAGTAGTCTGAATCGGAGAGTACCTGGCCCGATACCAAACGGTGTCGGCTTATTCCAGGTTTTCGAGTACTACTGCGCTCTGGCCCTAAACCAGACATCTAACTGTCATAATGTCTAAGTCTGGTGTCAGGGCCAGAGTATCTCGGGCTAAACTGGTGCCTATTACTGCTAATGGAGCAAAGTTATGATTATGCAAACCGTTATTTAAACGTTTGTATGCATTTTATCGTATTTATTTTATATCGCTTACCTCCAAGGCAATAAAACTGAACCATATAAAATATCAAATTCTCAGCGAGACATTTTGTTTTACATATACACATATGAAGGCCTTTCTGAAGAGAATTTATACAGCAAGTCTACAAAGTATGAATTTGACGTTTTGTGAGCGGTACGGTAGATATTAAGAAAGGCACTTATGTTTGTTTTCGACAAAAATAATATATAAATGCTTTTGTACGCACAAAATAATTGGAAACCTACAAAAAAGTAAAGAAAATTGTGCCCGAGTGATTTTCGGAGGCTCTGCTCCACTAGGACACATAGGGACCAATTCGTACCCGGCCGAAAGGTATAGTAGGCCGGGTACGTATATTCGTTCTAGTAGGTATCCTGTTGTTTCCAATCTCTTTGCATCCTCGATACTCCAGGAGTTCCGATTACTTACGATTTCTACACCACTGGCCTATCTCATAGAAAAAATGGAGTCAGCTCAGCGGAAAACATTTGACCAATCACAGGCCAACGAAAATTTCCCTTGAAGACTACAGAGAAAGTGACGCCTACCATCAAAGCCACACTGTCGACCACAGTGTACTACTATACGACTCTTTTGATATATATCAAAAGACTAAATTACCTGTTCTATTCTGTTTCCCCCAGTTTTACTATGAGATACTCCAGGAGTGTAGAGATCGGAAGTGATCGGAACTCCTGGAGCATCGAGAATGATCTCCTAGATGATATGTGGCCCTGGATGTATCTATGACCACAAATGTGACAGGTGCATATCCGAGTGTGAATTTGGTAACGCTGTCATAGCGATGATTCAACCCCGTTGACATTGCGTTGCTTTATAGTATTACGTGTATATTTATGTTAATGTTGATAGTTAGTGACTGGAACAATCTGATGAGATAATATCGCTGCACTTTTTAAGCGTAGTTTCAGAGCATGAACTCTGGTCCCAGGTGGAAAAAAACTATCGGAAATCTGCTCATGGTGCACATGATGTTCGACTTACGACTACTAGTGCATCAACTTATCCCAGGGGTTACTATCACTATTATATTACCCTGGACTATGTCATAGTAAACATACATGTAATAAAACTGAAGTGAGATGTGCGACAACACATGAAACAGTTGGTTTGGCGTACATCAAAAGAATCAACTAACGATACCCTCGCTGTACACCGCTTCGTTCTCTTTAATCTTCAAAAGAAGTCTCCTCAGCCCAGTTTTTTTTTTATGAAATACCTTCAGATTTGCTATTCAAGGAGTGGATATACAATAGTGATAGTCGCCCCTATCATATCGAGGATAATACAATATATGTAATTCGCAAATCGACCTAACACTCCAGATACTAAACTAGGTTCTGGATATGTAAACAATGGCAACATAGAGCAATGATTATTCAGATTACACAATCATTTGTAACTAAAGCGAGTTCCATGTCATCATTAAGTTAAGAAATTCTCAACTTGACACTAGATCAATACAACAATTGATGATATTGTTTTTGATACATATGTAGTTGATTTTCTGTTTCCAGACGCCTGCCGTCTACCTGGGTACACCTATGATCCAACCTTCCGTGTGTGTATCCGTCTGTATTCAACTTCCCAGAATTGGTACGAGTCTCAGACTACGTGTCGTAATGACGGGGCAGACCTTCTCATCCTGGACACACTGGAGAAAGTGCTAGCCACGGAAACTGGTGTTCACAAACACCTATTTGCAGGTAAAACTCGCGCGCGTGTGAGGATGTGTGTGAGGGTGTGAGGGTGTGTGAGTGTGAGTGTGTATGTGTTGGGGTGGGGGCGGGAGCGTAACGGGGTAAATTATGTATACGTAAGTGGGATACAATAATTCAATAAAATGATGCAAGATAAATATATTCTAGTTCATTTCTGCCGATGAAAATGTTTATATTGCTGATAAAATGATTCCTGGATTAACTAAAGTCTTGAAACTGAAACTGACATGTTCTATGACAGTATAAATTTCCGTGAACGTCTTTTGAAAACGTTAAGTTTGGCAGTTGTTTAAGTTTAAGTAAGCTGATTCACGTAATCTCCTGCTTGTTTTTTTTTTGTTTTTAATAAGAATGATAATTACACTTTATTAATGTTTTAAACCTATTCATTTGACACTCGTTATATTGGCATTGCAGCGTCAGATGAGTGGTGGGTTGGAGGTTATGATTATGATGCCGGGACTGACAATGACTTCAGATGGAGCGATGGGTCGAGTATTGCTATACCTAGCGACATCTGGTTTCAACAATCAGAGCCAAGTGATGACCATGAAAGATGTATTAATTTGTTTATGTATACGGGTTTTTTTGGACTCAATGATTACGGGTGCTCTAATACGATGTATTTTGTATGCCAAGAAATGCAATAGGGAGATACAGAACAAACGATTGTAGTAAATACATTAAGGACAGGACATGAGAACGGCCTGATTCAAAGTTATAGGATTCAAAGCTCAACTTGGAAATTCTTTCAAAATGTTATGAACTGTTTGTGTCGACACATATTTTGATTTTGTTTTAGTCGCCTAGGAAACGGATATTAGTTTTATTGCACGGTTTGAGATGTGATATTGTTCAGCTTTGGAAATGCCTCGCCGTTTTTATTATTTTTCTAATTGTAATATACATTCTTGTTTTACAAATATCTCGGTAGATTACACACATTGACGGTAAAAGCAAGACTATGTTATTGCTATCACTTAAATATATAGAATCATAATTTTTGTTTCCAAAAAAATTGGTTAGGAATAATACATGTTTTTGGTATTTTTTTGATCACGTAAATGTCTCATTGTACCCAAGTGATGCTTCTTTGATTCTTTCTGCAAATTAAGTGATCGGAGTGCGTTTAGCTGTAGAAGTAAATATCATATTATGTCTAGAAACTGTTTTCTATCAAGAAAAACAAAAACTGTTTTAAAAACATTTAATAGCATATAGGTGATTTGTATACTCTTATGAAATGTCCCATGAATGAAGATGTGTTTCATTGGCGTATATTTAAGGTATGGCAAATGAATAACTCAGTTTGGGCTAAAATGTCAACAAATGATTCTTAAAGTCGTTTGATGACAAATTAGTTAATTTTTCCTTGTGTATATTTTGAGCTTATTTAAACTTTATCTGCCGCTGACCACGAGTAAGAACTCGGAAGATCTCAAATCTTTGACTTATTTGTCAGTCACATATATATGGAGTGCATACCATTCGTATTAATGTCATTATTGTATTTTGTTAACATGATAACTTCATGAAACTTTATATGCAGCCTATAATAGACAATAGAAATATTTTGAGTTACAAAATCCGACTTATTCAACTCATTTACGTCCGACAAATTACAGTGTAGTTGTTTACAAGGCAGAGATCAAAACTTCACCAAATGAATCATTTACATAATTAATATTTCACTTTGCTTGATAGAAGTTGAATAGTGAAGTATATCACGAGAAATATTTTGTAGACGCCATGCAGAACTGATATCAGTTTGTGTTTAAACTCAAGAATATCTGTCACATTAAGATTTCACCCTTCTTAGAATAAGGATTACTTTGATATCTAACGATGTCAAAAGTATCAGCAATCGATTAGTCACCTCGGACGTAATTCTATGTCACTTTACTTTCAAAATTGTGTATGTTACACACTAGTGGCGGGTTTCGGGTGGATTTTTTTTATGTGACAATAGGTACAAGCACTCGTGCACATAGTTGGAATTTCAGACTGGTATCTTAGATATATAATTAGCTGCATTAGAATGTTAGCTATGCGCAGCGGTGTAAAGTGTTAGTATTTCAGAACTTATTTTCCATGGATTGTTAGTTCAGTCCGACAATCCTGTTGATGCTATAAAATATAAACAATAAAAAGGTTTATCTTTTTATACTGTGTAGCTGAACGGTGATCTCGTTATTTGTTTCTTTAAATATCTGTATCGTTATCACAACATACGTAACCCAGATACTGGATGATCTACTGATATCATTACATATACTTGCAAAAGTTTTAAAACAAGGAGCGACAGAGCAATAACAGTGTACAGTATTGGCTGCCGAAAAACACGAAATAGCCGGAGTTACACCTGCAATATAATCTACACTAATATATAGGATGACTTCCACATATGTTTACCACGTCACCAACCGTGCGACGGAGTTACCAATAAACAGAAATGTTACAAGTGGGATCCTGGAAGGTGATTTCGCGCATGTGGGATCCTGGAAGGTGATTTCGCGCATGTGGGATCCTGGAAGGTGATTTCGCGCATGTGGGATCCTGGAAGGTGATTTCGCGCATGTAAGATCCTGGAAGGTGATTTCGCGCATGTGGGATCCTGGAAGGTGATTTCGCGTATGTGGGATCCTGGAAGGTGATTTCGCGAATGTGGTGTTTACCCTTACCTTTATAGCAAGTGCGATATCTGTGTTCGCAGCGATCACATATGTGGTTGTTTTCTTAAGGTTTCAGACCAAAAACACACAGAATATCCTAATCGCCCTGCTTACTACAGCTAACGGATTGACATGTTTTGAGACTCTACTCGGGACTTTCCATTACAAGACAGACATACCGTTCGGAAGGGGCGAGGGTTTCTGTGTCTTTCAAAGTATAATTTGTACATACTTTGGCATAGTGGCTGATATTTATACATTTTATGTGGAACTCTGTATCTGCCTCAGAATAGCTTTCGGCTTAACTATTATAAGAACTCGGACAGCGAAGGTGGTATACCATGTACTCGCCTGGGTTGTTCCACGTAAGTAACCGACAGATTATTGAAATGTCAATGAGCTATATTTACACTTGCTAGGCTTGGTCACTATACGCTAATACTAGCCGATTTTGTTTACCATAATTGCGCATGGTAACATTGAACTTTGAACTTGCGTAAGGAAATGTTCTGTGCAACGTAAAAGGACTACTTTTTAAAAAAAAGAAACACATGGCTTTGTTTACATTTTGACGCAAACATTACGTGTATATTGTTGTTTTTTCATAGAATTTTGGAAAAATGTAAAACAATATATACATGTTTTATATTTATATATGATTCAAACAATTTTTAAATTAACAATTGTATAAAGAAACGGAAAAAATATCCCGACCGGGGCGACGTGCTTTCATTTTTGTTAAAAATGATGGGTGTCAAATGTAAACATTACCTCTGTGCCTATGTTCGTCCTAAGATCGTCGAGCCTTATGGGTGGACGGGTGTGAGACCCTCTGATAGAGGTCAGTTATAAACATATCCTTTTGTGTCTTTGTTCTTTGAGTATTTAATCATGTGTATTATAAAACATGCACCGCTAATAATCCCACGTGTTGACAGTTCCGCGTCACCACAAATACATTGTATCCATCGAACACAAGTGAATTTGTTTCATCTATCGATGGCGATATGGATCTATGCGTAGATTATATAATCATATGGCTCCCAAGGATGTAATTAATACCGTCAAGTCAGACGACATCTCAAACACATTGAGCTACTTGAAAATCGGTGTTTTGCCAACTTCGGCAAACTAAAGTGTGTAAGCGTGCGTCAGCTTCGCCTGGCTGCACAATAACGGTCACCGAGTTCACACATGTGGCCGTGTACAAATTCTTTATGTTATTACGCTATATATTAACTTTTAGCAAAATTGAATATATATTTAAAATTCTGATCTGATTAAATAAAATTATCTCTGAAATTTACTTTGGTTTGTCATGTTTTATTTTACACTAAAATATTGAACTTTTTTGTCGTCGCGGAAGAATAATTCTACATTACGTGAAGCGTCACCATTCGCTGTTCAAATGAGTAAGCTCCTCCCACTTTTGACCGACTTGTATTGAATAATTACGTCACTTTCAAATGACGATTTTATTGCATAAAATATAAATAAAAAGTCGTGTGAGTGTAAATATAAGGGATTGGATTTTGTTTTTATGTTAACCATAGCTTGTATGGAGCAATTCCTCTAAGAATATATTCAATATGGGCGCTAACGCGCCCCATAGAATATATTCTTAGAGGAATTGCTCCATACAAGCATGGTTAACATAAAAACGAAATCCAATCCCTATATGAAGCACGTTTATTCGAAAAGGATTTGATATGAAATTGGAGAAAATGATAATCTTTATAGGGTCCATATTGAATTTTTACAAGGTCACGAAAAATATAAACGTTTGTCAATGTGCTTTGTCCTTAACCCCTAGAGTGCCACAGAGACTATATATAGGCTCTATGATACTACCGTTGAGTGCCAAAGGGCCTTTTTTAGGCTCTCTGAAATTCGACAGTTTAACAATAGCGATGACGTCATCTAACTATTCTGCAACGTCATTTTCGTGCTCCAGAAGATCGGCTCGACGGTAAAATGGCGACGTGATTGTTTGCTCCAAGGTTTCGAATTTTTTCACCTAAGAACAATGGCTTTATTTATCGACGGATTTTTACCAAATTTAGTATAACAATACGATATTGTCTGCTCTCTCAGTTCATACTATTTGCTGAGTCTTTCGATGTTTCATTTTCAAAATATCATTATTTTTGCACCGTTAAAACTCCATGAAACTTTCTTTTTTTACAAATAGCGTGAAAATGCTTGCTCATAGGACACGGTTTTCTAAAAAAACAATATTAATCAAAATTACTGATGTATGATCTGTAAGAGTAGATAATTTTCTGGATGTTTGGCAACTTGTTTAGAATCAATGAATAAATAAAATCAGGTAGATCTATATTGCAAAATTGACCATGTCAGCCATGTTGTTTTCTGATTTGTCCTAAGTTACAATATGCATGTTCATAGGAAGCGGGAAATATGAATGAAAAGAAATCACCTCAAATACTTTCCGAGAATATATTACCTGTAGCGGTAAAAAGAATTATTAATGCTTACGGACGGCTGAAGAACGACGGACAAAAGGCGATAATTAAGTTTATTATACCTCAAGTGAGAATTCTGCATTCTGATTGGTCGAGAGATATTTGGTATTTTACACTATCACACGGCAGGTAACATTAGAACAATAGGAAACAATAGACACGTTCGTAGCAACCCCCTAGCAACGGGTGATAGTGTATTTTTGACAGTGCAAAATATTAACCGCCCGAAAAAGATGCGCGCTCGTTTCTTTTTTCGACGCCATCTTTGTTTTTTAAGCGACGCTTCAAAATTTATCTGGATCTATTTAGTAATAGTGTTGTATAATTAGTATGTTTATTGATTTTTTTTCAAATTAAGGACGGATCTTTCCGTTTACGCCTTTTCGCTTACCGTCCAAGTGCTATATGTTGGTTTTTATGAACCCGTCGGTGATTAGGTGAACGGAAGACATGCGATTTCAAGCGTCTTCTTGACGTTGCTAATGTTGTAAACAGACGACGGGACGAAACCAAAATTCATTGAGATTAAAAAAAAAAAAACGTTAAGATTTTAACAAACACAGGAGACATGACAACAATGCAGTGATAGTTAGTGCTACTGAGTAGATGCTGGTAAGCTATTCTACTGCCGACGGTGACTGTTCGACTTTTGCTAAAATCAGTAAAAATGTTTCAATAGATTGCAAACACTTGAAAACTAGTTTTGTTTCTAGACTTTCGGTATAATAAAATAAATACTACCTGCATTAGAGGGTGACAGTGCCTAGTGTCACCCATCGGAATATCACTGTTACCCCCGGCTTCGCCTCGGGTGACAGTGATATCCTCGGGGTGACACTAGGCACTGTCACCCTCTAATGCAGGTAGTATTTACATAATATCAAATTTACGTTATATAATTTAATTTTAAGGGATTTATGCTTAAGGGCAACATAAAATGCACAGGTATTAACGCAATATACCAATATCATAAATATAGGAGAACATTGATTGTCAGTTGCATTCTTATCTGTTGAGATAAGCACAGGCACAAAACATGTTTTATGTTAAATACAAATGTATGCTTAGACAAATAACTCTCGTTCGCTTGAATGTTAATAATTACCGACACATCAAATGTACGTCAATAAATATCGACATCAACAAAAATAAGTAACTAACAAATCAACTTTAGTCGATTGTAGGATATTTTTTCGCGGGCTTTTTGGTGTACTCGCGCGGCTGGCAATACTGTTCAGATTTGTCTCTGATTAATGTGAATAACTTACACATATACATGCATAGGATTTTATGCGGACTCGTCCGCCTTATTCATCTTTCTGAAAAAAATAGATTTTGAAAATGCACAAAGTCTGCACCGGGAAAAAATTATATCATTTGTTCGAATTCCTTATCTTAAAATAAAGAAATATATGAAAGTGAAGTTATCGATTACACCTACCTCGCTAGCCATTACGATACTATCCCTGTTTTGGGTACTTGGCTTGCTATGTTGCGGTTATAGACATGTTTCTCTCTATTACATATATATATGTAATACTGTGACGCAGTATCTTGTATAATATAAATAAAGAGAGGGAGAGAGAGGGAACTGTCTATAGAGCCAAACCCCTGTGCTTATACCGTATCGCTGTACCATTCTCTCGTCCCCCCATCCACCGCTATCATTTATTTACCGAAAGGATATACAATGTATCTCGGTGGCTGACCGTCTGTTTTTCCTATATCATTCTTAGTTGTTTTTTTTTTATACATTTTAGATTGATACAAATGTGCGAATACTGTACAGATGACGTCACGAAGAATAAATGTTGTTTGGTTTTCTGTTTGGAATAAAATGTGATTTGAGACGATACATTGTTTTTTATTTCAACGATTCATATAATTCTATTTAAAAACTTCTGTTAAAATATCTGAAAAAAGACATATAGCACATGACCTTAAACGCTACATCAACAGTTTCGGGTCAAAAGTCTTTCCGCATTGTTAGATTTTCCTATATATTTGTTTTATTTTCATTTTATCTTTGAATTTTTTCTTATCTCTTTATTAGTGGATTTTTTTCCAAATTCATCTATATGTTCAACTCATTATATTTGCATAGTTCTCCAATGTTTATTTTTTTAAGATATTGTTACATTAACGAATAACAGAAAGGAGAAACCAGCAGCTAAATTCAAAACACAATTTAATTATATATACAATATTATACAGAGATGGTTTACAATATCTAAAGTAATTGGTGGTGGTACAAGACTAGTACGATGATTTAAAGTGTTACTTATCTGTATGCGAATGTCCTGGTATAATCCTTGATCCTTCCAGGTTTCAAATTAACAATAATCACAAATCCACAAGGAAATTGAATGTCCACCGATGATTTGTAAAGTTCCAGGCAATATGAATAAATCCACACAAAGTGTTGTAATAATCCACAGATAAAGTCACAATAGCTCTCCCAATAGAATCTTATATGGCGCTGTACAATTCTTGATATGTCTTATTACAGGTCTCATTACAGTTCTGATTAGCCTTGGACAGCTGGAGAATATATATCTAAACCGTAATTCAAGAATATTGGAGAACCTTCTACTTCTAGAAATATCTAACTAAAAACAGTAAACAAGTAAACACACATAACTTTCTGGAAATAGATCATTCTAGATCTCTACTTAAAATCAACATGTTTACAAACATATTTGTTTATACATGATTATATTCTAGAAAGTTCTATAACCTAAATCAATGATATGACCTTGATAGGATGTATTGATAAAAAAAGCTATAGGAGTTATCTCCCTTATCTCATAACTACATGTATTTAGTGTCATACATAACACACCCCTCCTTAAAGAAAAGAAAGTTTTCTTGAAAAGGAAACTTTCTTGACATATCAAGTAATATTTAAATCCTTGATAAAGCATCTGCTAGAATATTGTCTTTCCCTTTGATATGTTTGATGTCAAGATTGTATTCTTGCAAAGTCAAACTCCACCTGAGAATTCTTTGGTTTTTGTTTTTCATTTTCCCAATGAATGTCAAAGGGTTGTGGTCGGTGAAGACCAACACAGGCACAACTGTAGTGCAGAGATACACATCAAATTGGTTCAAGGCCAAAATCAACGCTAAACATTCTTTCTCAATGGTGGAATAATTTCTCTGGTGTTTGTCAAACTTTTTCGAGAAATAACAAATTGGATGGTCAATTTGTTCAGTACCTTCTTGCATCAAAACAGCACCAACACCTACATCACTGGCGTCAACAAACAGTTTAAACTGTTTATTAAAATCTGGAGCAGTCAGAACTGGTGAGATTGATAGTATGGCTTTCAATTTCTCAAAGGCAGACTTACATTCGTCTGACCAGACAAATTTGACATTTTTCTTTAACAAAGCAGTAAGTGGAGCTGCTATAACAGAGAAATTTTGACAAAATTTTCTGTAGTATCCAGCCATACCAAGAAATCTCATCAGCTCTCTCTTGCTTCCAGGAGATGGAAAATCTATAATTGATTCTACTTTGGCATGAACAGGCTTAACCTGCCCCTGTCCTACAACATGGCCTAAACATTCAACAGTTGCATGACAAAATTCACATTTCAATAAGTTTACAGTCAATTTCATGGTAGTGAGTCTTTCGAAGAATTCACGAATCCCGCGTAGATGGTCTTCCCACGTGTCGTGGTAGTTGATGACGTCATCAATGTATCCATCACAGCCTTCCAGGTCTGATATCACGCTGTTAAGAAGACGTTGAAATGTTACCGGGGCATTCTTCATACCAAATGGCATAACTTTGTACTGGTACAAACCTTGCGAGGTTACAAATGCCGACACTTCTTTAGCTCTTTCTGTTAATGGCACCTGCCAATATCCTTTCAACAGGTCAAACTTGCTTACACTTGGCTTTGCCAACTTTGTCAATACATGAGTCAATCCTTGGAATTGGATAAGAGTCTGTTTTACTGACAGAGTTTACTTTTCTGAAGTCAGTACAGAATCGGTATGTCTTGTCTGGCTTTGGTACCAGAACACATGGAGAGCTCCATTCACTTTTGCTTGGTTCAATAATATCATTGTCCAACATGTATTGAATTTCTTTCTTTAAATGTTCTTCTTTCAAAGGATTGACACGGTAAGGATGTTGCTTGACAGGTGGCGCATCGCCTACATCCACGTCATGATAGATAGCATCTGTTTTGCCTGGTGTATCCGGAAACAAATGTTTATACTCAAGTATCAAATCTTTAAGTTCATTGCGTTCCTTTTCCGATAGATGACATAGTTTCTTGTCCAAGTTCGCGAGCACATCTGAATTCCTTAACTTAACACCACAGTCTAAACCTACATCTTGTACACCACCATCTAAGTCTAATTTACAAATATCAGCTGTACTTTCACTTTGTGATGGTACAGAGGCCAAAGTAGCAATAGGTTGAGAGGTCTTGCTCTCTTCTCTATCTACATATTTCTTAAGCATATTAACATGACATAATTGAGTTTTCTTGCGCCTCCCTGGAGTTTGTACAATGTAGTTAACATCATCGACCTTTTTCTCAACAACATAAGGTCCAAAATATCTAGCTTGCAAAGGCTGACCCGGTATTGGTAATAGAGCCAAAATTTTGTCACCTGGATCAAAACTTCTTGCACGGGCATCTTTATCATACCATGTTTTCATTTTGGTTTGAGTAACGGCCAAATTTTCTTTTGCCAGTTCACATGCCCTTGTCAACCTTTGCTTAAAGTTAGACACATACTCTAAGAGATTCACTTTAGAATCTTCGTCCAAAATTTTGTCTTTCAAAATTTTCAAAGGACCACGTACAGTATGTCCAAACACAAGTTCAAAGGGACTAAAGCCAAGAGATTCTTGTACAGATTCTCTAACGCCAAACAACAACATGTGTATACCTTCGTCCCAATCTCTTTTGTTTTCAAAACAATAAGATCTCATCATATTCTTCAATGTCTGATGAAAACGTTCTAAAGCACCCTGAGACTCTGGATGATAAGCACTAGACTTATACTGCTTGATCTGGAGCTGGTACATGACTTGTTGAAAAATACCATGAAATTCCCTTGGTCCGATTGGACAGCTTTTGGAAGACCAACCAATGTAAAGAATTTAACCAAAGCCTTGACTATGTTAGGGGCTTTAATATTCCTGAGTGGAATGGCTTCAGGAAAGCGTGTGGAAGCACACATAATAGTTAAAAGATACTCATTCCCAGACTTAGTTTTGGGTAGAGGACCTACACAGTCTATAATGACTCTACTAAATGGTTCCTCAAACGCTGGAATGGGGTGCAAAGGGGCAACAGGGATTTTCTGATTAGGTTTCCCTACCACCTGACAAGTATGACAAGACCTAAAAAAATCAGCCACATCCCGTTTCAACTTGGGCCAAAAGAAGTGATCTAAGATCCTGTTATAAGTCTTGGTCACACCTAAATGCCCTGCCATAGGTACGTCATGAGACAAACTTAGAATATCTTGCCTATACCTCGGTGGGACAACTATTTGATTGACAACCTTCCAGTCTTCCTCGGGAGACACATCAGGGGGGCGCCACTTGCGCATCAACACACCTGACTGACGGAAGTAACAAACCGGGACTTTCTCAGCCTCTTCCTCACTCAAAGCCCGATTACACAATAAGGAGATTTCAGGATCTTTCTCCTGTTCTACTAAAAGCTCCTCTCTAGACAAAGATGATTTACTCATCATGTCAGACAAAGAAGTACCCTTGTTAGGAACAACTCCATCACTATCAAAGTCTACAGGATTGCTCAAAAGATCACACTTGCCCCCGATATCCTCTATATCATGAGCCAAGAAAGTGTCACCTAACCCTGGACTATAATGATCCTCAACTACTGCAACATCAGAAACCTTCTTACTCATTGAACGAGTTACAGCACAAGAAGGGAAAATACCAGGAAATTCCTGTTGAATAGTCTCAGCATCATCTGTTTTATCTGGAATACTGGACACTAAGGGATCTACCCTAACTTTCTCTCCAGCCAAGTCATTGCCTAAAATGAGCGACACGCCCTCTATGGGAAGTTCCGGTCTAACACCAATGGTGACAGGCCCAGTAACCAAATCTGACTTTAAATAAACACAATGGAGAGGCACATTAACAAAACCTAACTCTACACCTTGAAGCAAAACACTACTACCAGATGAGGTCTCCTCAGACAAAGGCACTACGCCATCTAATATCAAAGAATGAGAAGCCCCAGTATCTCGCAAAATCTTCACAGGTTTCAAGTTGGTAATATCACTAGTAAGTGAAACAAAACCTTCAGAAATGAAGGGAGAGTACTTCTCAAAGACACTATCAGACTCTGAGCTCTTAATCTCAACAGACACTTTAGAATCTTCCACAATATCACTAAGTTTCTGACTAGGCTTTGACATAGCTAACACAGAAGGAACTGACTGTTTACGCCTTTGCTCATAACTACATGTATTTAGTGTCATACATAACAATATCATTAGTTTTGTGCACAACTCAAAGCTGACACCTTCTTTTCCTTGTTATGCTAAACATGGCGATGAAGATGTTTTTCGTTTTTTTTTATAAAATA
This sequence comes from Argopecten irradians, assembly GCF_041381155.1. Taxonomy (NCBI): domain Eukaryota; kingdom Metazoa; phylum Mollusca; class Bivalvia; order Pectinida; family Pectinidae; genus Argopecten; species Argopecten irradians. Next base: position 10,815,213 of record NC_091134.1, on the reverse strand, counting down.
TGTTTTTTCTCAAAAGAATCAGTGACGAGAAACTATGCAAATATCATGAGCTGAAAGAGTAGAAAATTTCCCATTAGCATGTCAAATTTGGTTAAAATTCACTTGGCTAGGAACTGTACACAAACATGTACTTTTATCAGTTGTGCACAACAATATCCATTTTGTGACAGAGGAATTCCAGGCTTGCCGTGATAATGACGTGACGTCATCGCTTGTTCTATTGTTCAATTGCTCTACGTCAGATCGAAACCCGGCTTGGCACTCTCTAAGATGATTCCTGTGGCACTCAAAGGGTAATAACGTATGGAAAATAAGTACTAACTAACGAGCGTAAAATAAAGGCTATAATCAACGATAACTGCTATAACAATATCAATGGTATCCCCAATATTCTGTGATGAGTTTATCTAGATGTTGAGTATCGTGCCTATGTGAACAATAATCATGTAGTGGCACATCTAAAAGACGTATTTATGTTAAACATTCTCACTGAAATAAAAGATTGCGTAAAATGATGATTGTGCTAATGTTACATTTTTTATACATCCTTTCGGTTCTTCATCGAATACATAACTCTCTGTGCTGTAACAAGATACAGCTACATACATATTTTTCTCACATAGATAACCATGTAAGATAGAGTTGTCCCATGAAAGACAGCTATGTAAGATAAATTTATCTTACATAGCTGTGACGTCACAATTGAAAAAAACAATGAGATGACGTCATGTCAGCCAAAGTTGACGTCATTTTTCTTCTATTTCGATTGATTTGTCGGATTTATTTACCATTTCATTTGTTTAATTTGCATTTCAAACCGTTTTACCTAAGATTTCTTGTTTATATTTTCAATATAAACCAAACTTTGATGAGCTCTTTCGAATGGCGTTCTTATTTTTAAAATCGATCGATTATTTAAGAAGTTAAGATTTTGTCACAAAATAGCTGCCTCACCTTTCGTGCAAGTAATTCGACAAGCAATGTGAGAAAATAACTCTTTCATATGTAAATTATGTAGGATAGAACTATTCCACCCTCGGGTACAGAATTTTGGGTAAATTTGTATTTTTGCAATCTATTGCATAAGACTTTACGACTCTTTATTAAGGAGTTTGTTTAGTTAGATAATAAACGTTCGTACCACTTGACCCAAATAGGAACTGGTCTTGTTAGGACGAGATATTTTCTTGTGTACTTTTGTAATTAATGTTCTTTAGACTTCTCATTTGAAACAATTTCTAATGAAGATTTATTGTTTATTTATTTACATACTCAGCAACATAAGTTAAGGGTCACATCTTTGGAGAATCAGAAAAAATAGAAGTATATCATATAACTTTTTTAAAGCGTCCATTTGACAAAGACTTACATATGAGTGAAAACGTGAAGGTCAGACTACTTAGGCAGTATTCCGTCTTTGCATATTACAGAGGTATCTACCTTGCGGGTAGGTATCGATTGTTACGTCATTATTTTGTGAGCGCAGTCCACGTCGTTTTCTCCGAAAATTTTTACACTAGTATACACATGACGTAACAATCGATACCTACCCGGAAAAGCAGATACCTCTGTAGTATACAAATACAGAATACGTAAATGGGACAGTGATGGCGACACGTGGGTAAATGATTTGAATTTCACAGCGTTTTTCATTGTTTCACACTAAAAGCCATTTTAAGTAATAATAGTAAGAAATGCCTAAGACGACATCACTTGAGTGAACAAAAGATAGGTACTGCCATAGGTAATGCTCCAATAGAGATTGACTGCATCGAAATGTTGCTGACAATAGGAGTCATCGTTAGGTTATTGGAACGCTAGCCCTTCAATGCTACTAGTTCGGTAGTCATGGACCAAGGGATGACAGACCAAGATGTACGACAGCCCGTGAGGACCGTGCCATTCTGCAATCTATACGTAATCGATTTCGTCTGGTGTTGAGCTCAATAAAGGCCTTCGCAATCATCAGGGACTGTGTATTTCTTCTCAAAGCTATAGGAGTCGCCTCCATGAAGTTAACCAACGCGCTCGTCAACCAGCTGTGAGGCCACTTTTAATCGCGATGAATAGGACTGCGCCATATTCAACCGATTCTTTTCACTGACAAGTCGAAATTTTGCGTGGACTTTCATAACGCGACAAGTGTGGCAAGAGAAAAACGAACAATGGCGTGACAATTCAGTGACACAACACTATCGCTGTGGTGAAGGCGCGGTTATAGTGTGGGTTTCTCTAGACGGAACGATATACACTGACTCGAAATCGCCATATTGACGAAAACCTCGACCCTATTTTGTTGCAATTCACTGTTGCAATACATACCGATTTTGTACTCATGGGTGATAATGCGTGTCCTCTTGTGCTATGATAGTCAATGAGTACCCGGAAGCTGGAACCTTCGAGTGCATGTGCTGGCCCACGAATCCTACGGGACACACCTGAAATGTTTTTCAGAGTCAGATTCAGAATCGGAACGTCGTCATTTCTTGAACTGGAAACCGTCCTGTTACAGGAACGGCGTACCCTGGCACAATTGACTATCCGTAGAAATATCCGCAGCTTCATCAGGCGGTGTCGTGACGTAATTGAGGCTAATTAAGGTCACACTGAGTACTGACAATCAAATGACCACTCCTGAAGGAAATTTACCTTTCATCACCTTGTGTTTCCACCTTTAAATTAGGGATACACAGGTAATATTTCTTGAAGTGAAGAAATGTTGCCTGTGTATGCCTTGTTACATGCCTGTAGATTGGTTGATGTACAATTTTCTGAAGAGGAATCATTTTGAATCAATGAATGGAATACTATTTGTAATAAATTAGTTTAAATCCTATCTAATTAAATGTGACCCTTACCTTAATTTGTTGAGTATAAATGCATATATGCTCAAAACAGTTTGGAACAAGATTTCATAAACAAAATATTTAAAAAACTATTCTCAGTGATCATCGTGCTGTGTGCTTGGGGACGTGGCACGTTAGGTGAATCTGAAACTATAGCTGGGATGTGGTGCTGGATCAGTGATGGAGTATCTAAACAGGAACGGTGGGTCTGGATGGTCGTCACCAAGCAAGGCTGGGAACTGGTAGTGTATCTCAGTACCTGTTTCATGTTCATCATCATAATCTACCAACGATACTGTAGAAAAGTTCATCCCTCTATAACCGTAAGTTTACCTCACTTCACACACCCCTAAAATGGTGCCTACTTTAAGTGTTATTCATAGGACATAAACAGAAGCTATAAACAATCCTTTTAGCCCGCTATTCAAATCGCATTTCGTCCGTGGTTCGTCATCCGTTCGTTTATCGGTCCGTTCGTAATTCTTGTTACCGCTATTTCTCAGAAATTACAGGGCGGATCTTTTCACTTTCATGTGCAGATTCCCAAGAACCTTTGTTAGGCATATTGCATATTGGGATCAATTGGTCAAGAAAATGGCTGACAAGCAACCATCTTTGATTTTGATAGTTCAAGCTTGTTACCGCTATTCTTCAGAAATTGCTGAAGAGATCTGTCGCAAATTTTATAATTATAGTATGTAGGTTTCCTTATGGCTCTAGTTATGCAAATTACATTAGGGGACCGATTTGTCAACAAGATAGCCCATCGGCAGCTTTCTTGGATTTTCATAGTTGAAGTTTGTTACCGCTATTTCATATGTATGTTCCCCCAAGGTCCCAGTTGTGCATATTGCATTTTAGACCGATCAGTCAACAAGATGGCTGACAGGCCACTATTATAGATTTTGATAGTTGAAATTCGAAAAACAGAGAAAAGATTTCTCTTTCTTTAGTCAGACATAAACCTTTTTTTAATAGGCGCTGCGATCTCCGTGGGTATTTTGTTTGTTTTAATTTTGTCAAATTGTCTTTTTAGCTTGTATTATTTAGCGAGCGGAGCATAAACAACACAATAATATGATTTTTTGTTTCTTTTTATCGAAAATAATTATTGTTAGTATTCATAGTATTTGAATATAGCTTCCATAAACGTCTTTATGTCTTTACTTTTAGAATTCTTACAACGAATCGAGAAGGTTATTTGACAGTGGAAATTCAACAGACAACGCCGAACGTCAACAATCGTCTGTCAACTCCATCCTAGTGTGGGTTGGGATCTACTTCTACCTCGCCAAGATGTGGGGAACCATTAGATACAGTGTACATATCTACTCGCTTGCGTTTGACGCTGACATCTCAGGATTTCGTCCTGTCGAAAAATATTTCTTCGTTCTTTTCCAAAGTGTCGCAGACAGCTTGCAGGCCACCATTACTTTTTGTATTTTTGTTTTGAAAGATAAAGATATGAGGCATAAACTGTTCTGTAAATGCAAAGAAAAGGAGGAACAAGGATCCAGTGAGAAAGACATTACACCATAAAGATTTTTTTATTTAACTTTGACAAATGGGAAAACAATAATTAAAGTTGTATTCTTACTTTAACGCATTTTGCTCCAAATTTTAAAAATTATGATACTACCGGGACAAGTATAGGAGTATTTTTTTTAAGTTACCGGGTACGTGTTCGCTAGTGGACAACCTAAACTGTGGCACATGACAAAAGAGTTAAATAAATAAAAGTGAAAAATGACAGAGAAATAACTTGTTCTAACGTTTTCCTGACAAAATACTAGTATATTGATATGATCATATTTTTGAACCTCTTCCTGTGACGCGAAAGAGAAAAATATCAGTGTAATGACATGTCCTAGCGTTTTCCTGACAAAATACAAATATATCAATATGATTCTGGACCTCTTTCTGTCAGACGCAGAACATCAGATCAATGAATACACGTTCTAAACGTCTTCCTGACACGCGTAAAACAATTGTAGATAGCACGCGAGATCATCTATTCCAGAGTGGGAGATGAACAGATTGACACAGCGTTCGACATCGATGTCCGGCTGGGTCGGGTCGAACCAAATAGCGCTGGGAATAGCAATACTGTCTCCATTCAGCCATCGGAAGTAGTTTGCAAATCCAGGGTCCTAGTCGTATCCTCCCATCCACCATTCATTTGAGGCTTTGGGAACGAACACATTAAAGATGATCATACATCATATTTATCATTTGATATACGGATATGGCATAAAAATGACTAAATGTCAAATTGGTCTGCTAACCTCATTTACTTAGACCAGACAATACAAGCTTAACATAAATTTGGGATTACAAATATTGTATACTAACATCGATACCGAGGCGGATTAATATATATTAAGGCGGATTAATTACGGAATGAATTTAGTTTATAAATTTTGGCCGTTCGTTGTCATCCGCAACAAAATTGGCTTAAAATAACAAATTTTCAAGTATAAATTACGGATATGTTAATAACATTCTGCGAATTTATTACGAACAAATGCGGATATTTCACGAATAAAAACGAATACGATAACGGATGCTCTCCCGTGTGGGGTACAATCGGTAAGATTATCCAACAATGCGGATACATAACAATCAATAACGAATATATAACGCATAAATTGAGGAAACAGATCGGAAGTATTGCGATTGTTACGGAAGTATTACGAATCTATTAATAATGCATTGCGTAGATGTAGCGGAAAGAACGGTTGTATTGCGCATGTTGGGCATCTGAATTACGGTAGGAAAAGAAGCGCACTCGGGCCTTTGGATATCGCTTTTCACAACAACACGACTGCTACAAAGATAAGCAAGCTGCAACTTTCATCCTACATCCTCCAGATACAAAGAAGGTCCAGTCTGATTCAAATCAAAGCAAAACACTTTTTCTTTTATGTCTTTGAATTAATTTCATGACTTGTACCATTGTTATGTTGCATTGGTATTATTGCCGAGGAACCATTATTACACCTGTACTTCTCGACGGACTGGAAATAATAGATGAATATGTCGATTTTTTGCCATATTTATACAGTAGTTTTGTTTTACGCAACATGTTTGTTATACATTCGCAAATTATTCTCAAATCAAATGCAAAACAGACGCAATACAAACGCTGAACTCGATATACATTCGCTACAAATTATTTTGACTCGTGATGTCAACGTGATAGGTACGCTATATATTCGTTTTACACACTGTCCCAGTTCGGTATAAAGCCGTAAAACCCTGTCAGTTGCGGATATCAACGAATAACAGCGGATATACAGCGCATATCATAAGCATGTATTGAGTATATATTACGAGCGAATAGCGTATCTAATGCGAATGATTTCCGCAATCAAAATTTTGTGCAGTTCAAAAATCCTGGGAACGGAAAAACACTCCTTTGCGGATAATTACGGAGGTGTGCGGATGTTAGGCGACAGATACAAGTTCGTTTTACGAATATTGCGTATGCTCAGCGAATATCAGCCAATTTTGTGCGCAATGCATTCGCAAATCTTCCTAAACGCCAGTGGGACCGGGCCTTAGTTCGTCATAAATTAGCAAAATTTTATTAATAAATCCGTAATTTAGACTTGAAAATTTGTTGTTTTTAGCCAATTTTGTCGCGGATGACAACGAACGGCCAAAATTTGTTAACTTAATTCATCCGTAATTAATCCGCTCTTTAGTGTGACTGGGCCTTAAACTCTCACCCTAGTTTTATCCCATCGATTCTGTACGTTTCATTTAGCCTATGACATGAAAAGTAAGTATTAATGTATTAAAGTATTAAAGTATTAATAAGTTATGAGAAAAAAGTTATCACACCGACCCCCTATTCTTCTGCCTGATTTAGAAATAACAACTTTTCCTATTGATATGCAAAATATTTACAAAAGTTTAATACCACAACTGTTTCTATAAAATGGTTAAATCAGGTAAAAATGACGGAAAATGGTGGATTTCGCAGCTCAAAATTAAGAGGTAGGGATAACATATATTGTTATTCTGACAAATAATAGGAGTCTTATTAATCATAACTGCTGGTCAACATGGCACAATTCTCATAAAATATTTTGTCAACTTGGTATCTTTGAGTGACCACAGCTAAAACACGAGCACACTAACATATATTTTTATTCTATTTTTTTCTTTTATGATATGTACACCAATTTCCAAAAAATGTTGAATACAAGAAAATTTAGACTTCTCAGAGGTGTACATCCTTAAAATGGAGGACATCGTTTCCTAAACCGGAAATTTGAAAGAATATAACTGTTGACGTGGACTGTGTAAACAAACAAATAAACATCTACCGATAGCATTCGTCATATTTACCTGCAAAAAGGTTCTGATGTACACCATTCTTGGTGGCCCTCACTTTCTCTATCGTATCCAGTATGAGAAGATTGGCCGACTCATGAGAACATGCAGCCTCAGCGTCGGGCCATGACTTTGCAGTGGTATACAAGCGGATACACACATTCAGGATTGGGTCGTAGGTGTAACCTTCCAGACGACAAAAATCTGTAAATCAACCGAACCTTAATGACTCTTAATGACTTAGCCAATCAAAGATGACATTACAAAAAGTTACGTCATTAATGATTGGCTAAGTCCAAATTTAAGTCTAACATTATTTAATGATCCCGGAGCCTGGTTCTGTTTTTTTTCTCTTTCCAAATCCTTAAGATTAGATTGTGACAAATTTAATCGATTTTGAACCTGTACTGTGCCATCATTGTGTTGACAATTATGGATTTCCAGTGATCATAATAATAAGCTACGTAATTTATGAATTTTAAGTGTTAAAAAGTTTGTCAATCAAGAAAGTCATTAATCACAGACTATTTGACTCGTGTTTAGAGACATGGTGTGATATATTACACTAAAACTCAATGATATCATAATTTTAAGTCAAATACCAGTAAAACATATACAGTTTCTAGCTTTCCACTTAACTCCATTTGTGTCGCCATGTTTGTCACGTCATCGCCGACATTTACCAGGACTAACACACTCTGGTTTGTTTTATCACATGTTTTCGCGGTGACTTGAGTTATTAGCCCCGTTTTACTAAATCAATAATTGAAATTAAAAAAAAAAAATTGAATTTAATTGATATGAGTTAATAGGAATAATCGAAGCATGGTCGGATTTTACAACTCCCCCTTTGGCATTTTTTCTTAACAATATTCTATGTTCAAATGATAAAATACCAATGAATAGTTGCATTTGGAATATATGCCATATTTGCATGAGAAATTTTACAACCGCAATCTGAATGAAAATATCAAAAGAACACGATGTGCATACTTACTTTTGTTAAGTTGAATCGGGTCAAATAAACGCTCCTTGGACCTGCTATAAATATCAGTATACGTAACGGCATGTTTATTTGGTGACAAAATTATGTTCCGAACCCTGTAGACTTGTTTTCATGAAATGTACATTGTTGGCATCTTTACCGCATTGTACAAGATGAACAACATTTCACGACGACTTATCAATAATGCATACACACTTTTTATCAACTGTGTTGTGTTTAATTACGTACACCTAAGACGTCATATATAGACATACACAATATCACTATTATATTTAATTTTGCATAATCATGCTCAGCGATGTTTTCGCCAATTCTGATCGGCCGCGGCAAAATACACAAAATAAGCTTTTGTACAAAAGTAGATTTGAATGACATATATATCTTATTTGGTACCATTTACTTGCCGTTGGTAGAATCTTTACTTACAAAAATGTATATGCGCGGTTATTTTGGACGAATTCTTGTTCTTTTAGTCTTACTAGCAATTTTGATTTCGTTATGATTGTTTCCATCAAGATCCTGCTTGTAGCCAACGTATTTTGTCGTTGACCGGACAACATTGAAGTGTCATGATGACGTCACCAGTCATTAGCATTCGGTACTACACGGCAACTCCGTGCCCAGGATGCCGGAGTCATACGAGCTTAGGTGAATACAAATCGATACATCTGCCTGTATATATAGAGAAACCTGAAGGTCCAGGCAAACAAATCACTGTTTATTAATTTTCTATCGTTCTGTGTACTGTAAAATATAATTGAAATGGTTCACAAATCCTTCCTTTGCAGAATATAACTTCAAAGCTGTAACTGACCGCGTTCATGTCATTGGCTTCAATTAATACATTTTAATTATACGTGCGTAATGAATGAGCTTCTTTCGTATTTATATATATATATATATAAATAATTATAGAAGGCATAACAAAACATTTGTAGACTGAGTTTTCGGTCAACACGTGTTATGTTGAATTATGGGACCGAGCTGTTGCCCTTTTAGTTCAACATATCAAATATTTGAACTCAAACTCAGTCAATGTATAATGTCTACATATTCATCAAACGTACTGTGAAAGATCAGAATATCTCCATTCTTACCTGTTGTTATTGCAGCTGAAAAGATTAGTATCCAGAGACAAAATGAAGTCATAGCCATGTAGTTTGTTCTAGTTTAGTCGGAGTCATACGAGCTTAGGTGAATACAAATCGATACATCTGCCTGTAGATATAGAGAAACCTGAAGGTCCAGGCAAACAAATCACTGTTTATCATATTTATATATATATAAATATGGGTATATATTGGTTAATTATCATTAAAGCTGAAAGAACAATAGATGTGACTAATACTTACGTGTTATGCACGCAATCAAGGTTTTCTAGTGACATTAACTAAAACTGAATATGGATCTCTGTCAACACAACAACACACGATCCAAAGCCTGTTTTATTTGTTCGAGCTTACTGAAATTTAGCTTATATCCTGAAAATGTTGATATTATGAAGCGACTGCATATGAAAAAAACATTGTTCAGGAAATCACTTAATAGTTTCGAGGGGAGATTCGATATATTTTATCATATAGAACATTTAATAATTTAATTTAATTCTACAAATGTATTTCTATTGGATAGATCTTTGAGGTTATTTTTTCATACACCGAAAAAATGGTACGTAAAGTATTTTGACGCCATGCATGACCCCAAAAAGTATTGATAATAATGCTTAAATATATATATCGATATTGGCCAGGCAGGGGGTTCTGCTGAGAGAAATGTAAAATCATTGACATAAACATTATTCAATGTTTGATCAAATAGTCCGCCTATTATCTAATTATTAAAAACTTGAAACATAATATTTCATACGACAATATATAGCATATTAAATGAAGCTTCATTTCAGATGATATTTTATGAAACGAATTTAAGAAGTTTTTTATTTAAGCGAGTCATTTTGTCATGAAGTCCTCGATTCTTTTTGCTACCATCCTGGCAGCTATTATAATCGGTCGCTTTGCCTGCCATGTTGTTTGGATTTCATATGGTTATAAATAGTCGGTTCACTTTGATTGGCTGGCCAAAACGATTTACGTGTTTTGATTGGTTACTTGTTGTTGAATAGTTCATGTGTGTAAGGGTTACCAGTGGGGAAATTATTACAAACAAATTATCATTAGATAAACCCAGAGAAGTCCGAATGTTTTTTTTCTGGTTTCTGATTATTCTCAGATTACACAAGGCGGCGCTACACGTACTGCATAGAACATAAGTTCGCAATCGGATCCCCTCGGAGAAATTGACGGAAATATTTATCTGATTTGCCGAGTTTTGTTTACATTGTCGGGAGCGCGTGGAGCATCTATATATAGCCTAACTAGTACTGTTAGAGTGATGTGAGATGCTGAAACAAAGTTAGGCTTTACTTTGAGGATATTTGTGGAACTATATGCGTATAGTACAGTTTTAACCGACATCTTATGCATGTTTCTATGCGTATGGTGTGTAATACACCAACTGGTCCAAGTACACGTACATGCATATCAGTACAGTATTATTAAACGGAAAACTTGTTTGCATTAGGAAAGGCCCATTGCACCTTCTGAACAACTTTATTAAAATAAACAAAACGGTTATTTCCATAACGTACGTCCTATTATGTTTCCCGACGTCGTCATAATTACAACGCGTTAGTTGACTATTTCTGCGCCAGGCGGCAAAACTTGTTTGGTGTTGTAACCTCATCTTTGGCCATATTATGTTATAATTGTTTTAAAGGAAATTTATTTTTCTTGTGTCGGAAAGGTAGCCTGGTGGCCCTTTCATGAATATCATGAAGTTGATTAATTTTTACATTGACTGCGAAAGCATTTAAATTATCATTCTCCAAAAATGAATTGTCATAAGAACTATGGCAGCTAACTGTGATAAGAACAATGCGTCAAGCTTTCTTATCATCGCTTCCTAATAAATAATGCAGTATCGTAGCATTTTTAGCTTTTTGGGAAGCTAACACTTGTATATGTCTTATATCCAAAATAAATTGTCATGGCCTATTGAATTGTTCGCATAATAAACGCCAAACTCAGCAGAATTTACTACTCAAACAGTTCATAAATTAGATACATAGTTAGTTGTGAAATTAAAGTATATTTATATGAGTTATTAACCCATACTCATTCTTTCCTAACCAAGGTTGACGTGACACGATTGGGTTACTAAAAGGACACTTTAATGCGGGTACTTTTTATCAAACACTTGTCTTTGGTTACATATATTTGATATCACATATAAATTCAAAACACCTATTTGACATGACAAAATAAGGGATTGCTTCAATTCAATTCTCAGATACACATAGTGTATAACAAGGGTTCATACATATATAATTATATTTTTAAGGCAGGACAGGCGAAATTAAATGCATTATTTGTATACAGATTCAAACATTTACTAACAAAATTCAGTGTATCATAACATTTTGTCCAACAAATTGTTTCACCTTTAAAATTGGTAACATAACAGATATTAATATACATGTATTGAGTATAGTAATAATTGACTTATTCATATGTGTATATATTAATACATTAGAAAAATACATATATATATATCTGATAATTTTGAGCTGCTATTAATATTATAACAAATGGCATAATTTCTGAATAAAAAAGCAGAAATTTGCGTATATTTTTTTATGAAGAATGAAGAACATGCCTTTCATCTTAATATGATAAGGATGTTTTGTGTAATATGCAGGAATGTAATCCCCACGTAACTGGCTTACATTATAAATCGAACATAAAAACAAATAATTCAATTTTGCTTGTTACGAGCATTTTCATTGGCTTAAAAATTTACTTTATCAGCCCATAAAGGAAAAAATGGCGTCGCCGTTTATGACGTTGCTTCTGATTGGCTGAGATGACGGCGTGATGATTTCATAGACAAAAGAGTCCCAAAATGAATTTTAAATGTTGAAGAGATTATCTTTAGTAAATTGAATTATAAGGAATAATTTGAATAAATTTTTTATGTTATGGAGATATAACACAAAAATCTGAGTGTACTCTCATCATAAACCGCTTCGCGGTTTATTTAGAGTACACTCAGATTATTGTGTTATATCTCCATAACATAATAAATCTATTCAAGTTAATCCTTAAATAATGAAATTCATCACCAATACCGGTATTGCATAAATGACATATTCTGTTTCCATCTTCCGGTTTCACATTGTTTTTCTGTCTTTTTCGTTTAATCGTATTAAATAATTTTCAAGTCCAGAATAGTTTTTAAATATAGAGTAATAATTGCTATTGCTCTTCCACTCTTTTCTTCCAATATACATATGTATGTAATTAATAAAATTGTGTACTTTTAAACAACACGGCTTTATATCCTAAATATAACGATGCCGTCGATTGCCAAAATGTTTGCTTTCCGCCTACTACGACCTAGGTCGCCTACAAATTTTATTCGTGTTAAAAATACACTACAGGTAAAATGTCACATGATGTATTTTTGCTACAATCCCAGGATGGTAGCTATTATAATCGGTCGCTTTGCCTGCCACGTTGTTGGGATTTCACATGGTTATAAATAGTCTGTTCACTTTAATTGGCTGGCCAAAACGATTTACGTGTGTTGATTGGTTTCTTGTTGTTGAAATTATGCTAAAATTGTTTTAAAGAAACTTTTTTTTTTGTTTCGGAAAGGTAGCCTAGTGGCCCTTTCATGAATATCATGAAGTTGGTTATCTTTTTCTTTGAATGCGAAAGCATATAAATTATCATTCTTCAAAAATGAATTGTCATAAGAACTATGGCAGCTAACTGTGAACAGAACAATGCGTCAAGCTTTCCTGTCATCGCTTCTTAATAAATAATGCTGTATGGAAGCCTTCTTTGCTTTTTGGGAAGCTAATACTTCTTATTGTTTACTGATGGATTATGTGATAACATGTAGTATAGCCTGGGCGTTTTTATTGGCTTTGCAAGGTCTGGAATTAATTCATGCGTGTTCATATGCTTTAGAACATTTTACCATTGTACAACATTGTAACATGGTGTGTGTGGAAAGTTTAGCAAGGTGTTCATAATTGAAAGAAAGTCTATTTTGAAATAGCAGAAAAGGTTTCGGCGGAGTCCACTTTGTCAAACATTAGTTTCATCGACATTCTGTTGGTGTCTTCAAAATAACGTAACAAATACCCTATTATAGGTCTAAAGATGATAAATTAAATACCCATTTACACCCCCGAACAGCAGATTTCTTCGTGTAGGAATGATGACCTTTTCATAAATCAGGTTATTCATTACCTTATTTAAAGATGCTCCACCGCTGACAAATGGTATTTTTTCACTATCAAAAACAGGAGCAGACGATTTAGTATTTTTCTTCAGTTACGAAAGTTACTTACTTTACACCATTTCCACCATTGAAAAGTTTAAACTTCTAATTTTACTTCAAATTAAAGATATGAAAAATAATTAATTGCATCCCGAAAAAATTCAGTGTCACTATATCCTATATGGAATGAAGTACTGATTGCGCATCCACCAAAGGCGAAAAAAATGATTTCATATTATTTTTTGTGTTAATTAGACATGTATATACACGATTAAACACCAATTATTGTTCAAATGATGAATATCATTTATGCTCTGTCGGCGGTGGAGCATCTTTAACACATTTTGAGGAAATTACATGAACACGATATTGTCTTAGATTTTGAAATAATTTCCAGCCATTTTATTACATAAATATGTACATCGATTGTTAAAACATATTTCCCCCGTTGTCGAGTACATTATGAAGTTTCCCAACCCATTTCTCAAAGACAGGAAAGCGCAATACTCTCATTTTAACTCTAATATTATTTGTTCGACGAAATGCACCGAAACGTTGTATCTCTTTGATTCTAAAATTGCCATGGCCTTGAAAACGTAGACCGAGTGCAATAGAAATAGCAGTATTGAACTTTCGTGACCTCCCTACATGCACTGCGATAATGAAATGATAATAAACAACATAGCTGGCCAATAACGTGAGTGAAGCGACCACAAACAAATTCAGATATTTATGGCAGAAACACAGAGTTTAACAAGAGTCAGTAACTGGCGCGGTTGCGAAAAGATGTTGATATAAATGGATCGCTGCAACGGGAGCAACTTCTGATTTTTATTGCATTTTCCGCAGTTGAATATAACGTTTTACGGTGAACATAAAAACGATATACTCCACTCGCTTTTGACCAATCGGAATGCAGCATTGACAATGAAAATATAATATTGATTGTTACGTCAGTAGTTTGTGCACAAAAATGACGTCATATTTTTGAGCAGAAATATGACGTTATAATCGCAAGGGCAAATAACTCAATAAAATGGCGGAATAACCTTTGGCGGAACTAGTAGTGATGGTCTTCTGTAAATGGAAGAGAGAAAACAAATGAAATGAATAGAGCATTCCTTCTTTCTTGTTGAATACCAGTAGTATTTCATCTCATGAGGTGGTAACTTTGATATTTTTTACCCATGTGAATGTCTCTTGATGATTACCACTAAGTAGTATTTCATCTCATGAGGTGTAAACTTTAATATTTTTCACTCGTGCGAATGTCTCTTGATGAATACCGGTAGTATTTCATCTCATTCATGAAGTGGTAACTTTGATATTTTCACTCGTTCCAATGTTTCTTGATGAATACCTTTAATATTTTATCAACAAAGAATACATATAGGATGTTCTCTACATCACGACTAATGTGTGTCGATCCCATTTATTATATGTACAAAACCACGGCAGACATTTGGTTTTACTAGTTTAACGTCATATAAACAGCCATGGTCATGTAAAGACGTGGAATGGCAGACAGTTGTATAGATTATGAGTATAAAGTCTACGGGTGGTAGGATACATATTGAGTTATTTGTTACTTCCCTATATATAGGCTGAACAAACAATAGACAATAAACACAACAAAGGTTCCATTAACTTTGTTTATATTGTCACCATACGGCCTCGATACCACACAATAACTTTAGCCTTTATTTACATTTCAGATGTGCATGGATCATTTCACATTCCCATAATATATCGATTTTTCAGAACATAGGTTCATCCTTGATACTCCAGAGGTTCCAACCACTTACGATCTTTACACTATTTCTAATTTTACAATCACTATTTCTACACTATTATCCTCGATACTCCAGGGGTTCCGATCACTTACGCCCTGGACTACTCTATAGTAAAACTGGAAGCAACAGAACAGGTAATTTAGTCCTTTTTGAAGCACATCAAAAGAGCCGTACAACCGTACATTGTGATTGACTGTACAGCTTTGAAATTGGGCGTCGCTCTCTTCAAAGGAAACATTTGCTGGCCTGTGATTGGTTCAGATTTTCCCCTCTGGGCTGCCTTAAGTTTTATTACGAGATAATCCAGGGGTGTTTATTTATTGCATTTTTTAACTTATATGAAACCAGCCTGGCTCGAGTAGTAAGAGAGCGTACATATATTGTATGAAAATTCCAATGATATCAATTATACAACATTTATCGATACATTTCAATTGTCTTTTTAATTTCACATAAGGAATGTTGCATTTCGTTTCATGGTTATGTAACAATATTAGCCTTACTGAAATCCCCATTTAAGTTTTTAGACCCTGATTAAACCAATGATATTTTGTTATGTTAATATATCCCTTCTTATGTGTATTTGAACATAGCGATACATCGATAAAAAGTGTATGCGTAGGTGCCAACAGTGGGTATAACTATTGATTCGTAAATTGTTGTGTAGCTTGTAAATTTTGGTAAAATATGCGATGATTTGAGCTGATGTGAAATGATGCTTTTGTGGTTTGTTTTTTTTAGTCAAATATGACCCATCTTAGAACACAAAGAAATAGGGGAGGTTTATGAATAACTAAATTCAAGCTTGCAAAATGGATTGAGATCCTTAAGTTTTTATATGATATCTAAAAATGACGTTGGTTTTCTCAAACATATGAAGCTAATTTAAGACATTAGCTCCTATTTAAGTAGTGATATTTGCTATGCCTATATACCACTTCTTAGGTGTTTTTGAATCCAAGTTGATAAAAAAGTGTGTATACATCGGGCCTAAACTTGAGTATTACCGCATACCATTGTAAAGCTTGTAAAGTTTCGCAAAATATGCAAACAATTGTAGGTTTCATTTAAAGAAGTCTACATGGTTCAGATTATATTTATATCAACAGATAACCATGTCATTATATTAACTAGTGTTTATAGCATGTACAAAAAACGATTGTTTGACCGAATGCGGCTTTATAAAAGCATACACAAGAAGTCATTTTTGACATCGTCATACAAATGACGGTTGGTGATTATATCACCCAAAAAGAGAATGTTCTATTGACGTAGATAGCGTGGCACAACACTACTAATGTTCCAAATTTTGCACGATCTTGCTCTGTCAGGTCGTGGAGGTCGTTGAGAGTGTCACTGTTGACAACCAGGGCCGAGGGCCCAGAGGACCCAATTCGAACACTTTCTCTTGTTGATTGTGTAATAGTACGGAAAATCGCTCCTGGAGTCCTTATCGGAATGTCGGTAAGGTCGTTAAACACGAAACAGAGATATACCTTATCAGCCATCTTGACTATTTTCGTCTTTCAGGAAATTGTAGAAAGATAAGAAATAGCAGTACACTTCGACTAAAATGGCCTACACTTGTTTTGGTAAGGGTTTAATAACTACAAAATCTCAATTCAATCATACATGTTAATTTGCACTTTATTTCAATAACCGTAAGTTCGTGAGAAAAAAAACTTTTGGTTGGTTTAGTTTTGTTTTGACGTAAAACCTGATGGTTACCATTGAAATGTTTTGTTAGTTATACAAGTTCTGTTGAGTCTGTTATGTTAATAATATCAGTAAGACGATGCAAATTATTGAAATAACCGAAATAGAAGTAAATTGTTTTACCGTTTCTGTTTAGGAATCCTTATTCTTTCGTCATTGCTGTATACAGGTCAGTATATTTCACCGCGTATTGATCATATGATGATGACTCGCGACTTACCTCTCGTTACCGAACAGCCATTTTGTATTTAAGAAACCTTTTGTTCATGGTAAGTCATAGTAAGATAACCGAGGTTTGCAATTACTTACCTTGTGCTTACTGACATAACAAAAGCAAAATCATTTAAATGAAACATAATGAGGTAAACACAGTATAAAGCTAGTATATTAATAATCCAAAATAAAAGCCAAAATAAATTCTATTGAATATATATTCAGCCACTATAGGGCCTTCTTCAGTCCTTCATTTTAAATGAAAATATAATACATAATCTTAATTTTTCTACGTATATTGAGTCTGAACTTTCCCATCAATCCAAGGTGGTTTATGTTAGGGAAGATACGATAATTGTTGTTGTACAAAATGTGGATTGTAAAGTGGATGCTTTTATGTTCCCCAGTACACACTCTGACTTGTCTGTCCTGTACCGAGTCTAACCATTGGACTTCTGACTGTCGCCATAACTTCACCACCTGTAAACCAGACGAGGTAGAAACTTCTATAACACATTCTTATTTGCCTGGTAATGACCATTAGGTGGTAAAAGTATAAGGCCAGGTGTTCGCTAACTGTGTTGTGCCCTTTCGTCTTTTAGTCATTTGAAGTTTGCTTTGTTAAGTTGTGTTTTTCGTTATTTCGGCTCTTTTCCAGTCATTAAGGTTTGCTTTCCTGTAGCTAGAGTAACACAGTCATTAACTCATTCCATGATCCAAGTGCTATTACTAAGAAATTATTAACCACTTTATTACACATACTGAAGATTTTGTGCTTTACATGTTTGATTTGCTTCTCTATGTTTTTAAGCAATGCTTTTTGGAGCAAATTCGGAACAGCACAACCCACAGGAGAACTTACACAGCCGGGTGTCGCTCAAATCATGTGAGTACTGACCAAGTTAGTTAACACTTGACGACTAATTAAAAATTAAGAAAGCTTGACAAAATCTACTATGAGAAAGATGTTCCACCCAATTAGTGTTACGAGTCTTCTTTTACAAATCTAAATAATGTCCTTATTCTCATTTCGTTTCATGTAGTTTACAGAACCATCATGATCAGTTTCGTCTATGTAATCGTTTAGTTTACAGAGCACACCATACTTTAATACACAAGCTATGCTGTGTGTCGCCTAACGTCAAATGTTGTAGCCAGCTGGCAAACTACATTGGAACTGAAGTATATGCAGGATTAAAGTCACCACAACGTGACTTCTGATGGGATGTTGTCAGATCCGCTAATGCAACGAACTGAGATTAATATCAGTATCTTGAGTTCAGCTGATATTAATTTCCATTTTTAACTACCAATGACATAATCATTTTGTCGTGGGGTAATTTGATAAAGTTCTTCAATTCAATGTGGTATATGCATCTTTTTCATTATGAAATTAGTTATGCCATATGAAATCAGGCGATGTCCGCCATAAAAGAATTTCTAAATGAAATGAACAACATATTTCCAGCTATGCAATCTCATAGAAATGCTGGGTGGAAACTACGACAGTCGGAGGAATATTCCGAGTGATAGAACAGCTACCATTTGTTCTGAATGCTGCGCAACATATGACAACTGCAACGATCGTCTGTGTTACCCATCCAACCATCACTGTATGTGTTTATTTTGATGTCAACAGTTATGTTTAATCGAACTAAATACTGGTTTGCATTTGAACACGCCAGTGTCCATGCTAAGAAATTTGTATTTGGAACTCAATGTCCATCATTACTGACGTTTATAACGTATAACTTTAACCTTGGTGTTTTTTATATATATCTTCGTTTAACATATTATACCGATATCTTTACATAGTTTGTGTGTTTTGGTATTTGTTAATTGCACTTGGTTTAAGATTGCACTCTTCACAACTGCCTTCACTAGCTGCAGACTAGCTGGTTTGGATTTGAACACGCCAGTGTCCATGCTAAGAAATTTGTATTTGGAACTCAATGTCCATTATTACTGACATTTATAACATATAACTTTAACCTTGGTGTTTTTAATATAAATCTTCGTTGGACCTATTATACCGATATCTTTACACAGTTTGTGTGTCGGTATTTATTAATCGCACTTGGTTTAAGATTGCACTTTCATAACTGCCTTAACTAGCTGAAAAACTAAATGTTAAATATCCATGTGTTTGTTAGGTCATAGGTTTGCGTGTGTGACGTCACACCTAGATTAATGACGTAAGCAACAATCTCCAGAGGAGATATACACAGACGGATGTGTACATGTAAGTACAATATCATTATATGTATGAACTAGCCTTATCGGTTCTCAAATGATATCAATTACTTTGTTCCCAGTTGCTACGACCCCGGCACCTTTACAGTGCATCCAATGCAGTGACGTGTCAGACATAAAGGCGTGTAAAACCAATATTGTGACCTGTGGTTCTGACGAGGTAAATAAAATGACCACTTGTAGTTCGGGTTCGTATGGTGTCATACCGCTAGTATCTCTATTTAATTCAACTGAACAGAACCTTAACGTTTTTCAATCTCAACTCTGCAACAAAAGTAAATCTTTGTCCGTTTTCTGTTACATTTACAAATCAACTTTCGTTCATAGAAATAAGAAACAACAGAAAAAACCAACACCGCGGAAGAATATTATTATATTTCAATACATCACAATATCACATTTAAAACGTTTAAATATATTCCTGAAATTGTTGTACGCATGTTCTGTTTTTTTCTGTTTATGACACCTTGGTTTTACAGGAATGTTTCATGGAGGTAACTGAAGACGAACATGATGTTGTGCGGTACAATGCGGGATGTAAAAGTAAACTAGTGAGTATAACTTACATTTATTTCATACATGTATATACAGTGATATTCGATGTTTGTACATGTATGCTGTCTCAGGTGTGTAATCGAACAAGGCGGGAAAATATACTAATTCACATTCACAGAAAATTGAGTGATGTAGATTGTTTTGATCAAACAGTTATACATAACTTTAATATCCGTCTTCCAAGTATGTTAAATGTCAGGGAGAGCTCCAGTGTGTCATATCCTATCCACCTTCAATTTATTTCAGTCTCATTTTTGCGTAATAAGCGACCGGATTTTTTCATTTTTTTTTCTACTAAATCGTGAACATCCCAAGCGGATAATATATCGAGGCATTATGCACATCCTGTTTCAGCTATGTGCAGCACAGCAACACTCGAGTCCTGCGGTGGGGAGAAAGAAACGTGAACTAGCGCTCGACTGTTTCGGCTGCTGCTCTAACAGTTCCCCAGGGCACACATGTAACGCTCACTTATGTGGAGTAGACGCTCCAGGTATGTATTGTGTAACGATACCCCGTCTTAATTATGTTTCATTTTTCACCCTCGTCACCAATATTTTAAAAATAAAATCAACAGATTTTGATTTTAATTTTGGGGCAAATGAGATTCAGGCAGTATTTACCATCTGTGCGAGTAATC
Organism: Argopecten irradians; assembly: GCF_041381155.1. NCBI lineage: Eukaryota > Metazoa > Mollusca > Bivalvia > Pectinida > Pectinidae > Argopecten > Argopecten irradians. Next base: position 10,794,501 of record NC_091134.1, on the reverse strand, counting down.
TTTCTCATTTTCATTCAAACAGAAAATAAGTGTTTAAATTGTGGTTTGGTATCTTCGGTTGGAGTATGTCACAACACAACATTCTGCCAGCCGACCGAGGTAAGTGGCCATACATAGGCCTATCTATAGGTGATTGGCCAACTACTGTATATATTTTAAGCATCGAATATATAATACATAACATTAATTTTTTTTTCAAATTATATTAATATGAAAATGTCTTAATACAAATATGTAAAATAAAACCCAAGAAAAACAAAACTCAAAAAATATAACTGGTTTCTCCTTTATTTTTTACCACAAGTCTTATATATCAACTAAATAGCAAACTTAAAAGGATAATGAAGGTGTTTTTTCTCATCGAATCATATAAAAGTCTATTTAAATTAAATGAATCAATTTATTAAAGGTATGTTACAACAGCATCAACCATGGTCGGTGGGCTAATACGGTATTACTATGGATGTGAAACTAAATCAGTAAGTTTTATCATTCTTACACTGGCAATACATTGTATTATTATACATGATTATGTATTCATTTCTAACTCAAACCTTGATGAGATAATACAAAGGTGAGATTTTGGAGCTATAAGATATTCTGATGAATGTTTGCTCATAGTATGATCTTTTTAATATTCTATTACTACTTTGTAGCACTGTAATGCGTTCATCGCTAACGGAGGAGTACAGGGTGTTACTCATGGTAAACGCCATGACGCCACGGACGGATATCCCGAAATCTGTTCCTCATGCTGCTCCGGTACATTGTGCAATAGCCAGGATTGCTACAAAATTGCCGCAAGTAAGCTGAACTTCTTCGTTTGATATAAGTATAAGTTATGAAAATGCTAGTTTATAAAATTGTAAAAAAAATGTTTGCACGAAAGTTTACAAACAATTTCTTTTCATAACCCGAAAAAAACACTGTTACATTATTGCATATAATTAATGTTTTAGACTATTTGATAACATGAAATATATATTAATTATTTTTCCAAATAAATTTGCAACGTCAATGTCTCTATTTTAACATCATGATAACGTCGGGTTTTCGAATCATTCTCTGAGTTTTGTTTTCATAGTGGTATGAAAAAATAATCGGCCAATCAGAAAGTTATTATTTGGTATGAAATAAATTCATAAAGAAGAAATGCAGAACTGTTGAAAAAAATGTATAAAATGTAAAAAATGCCATTGAAATATTTCCGAGCTATAGTTAAGTTTCAATCTTGACAATTCTTAGAAAAGAAGGCAGATTTTCTTTTCTTTGTGAATTTGTTTTATTTTGCTTCTGTTTTTTTTTAGATATGATACCCTTTCCGTATCCATGACGTGTTCCTGTGAAGTTCGAAATTACATGTAAATGTTATAAAAGATAATCAAGTGATAAATGCGTCGTTGTTTTCTTTTTTTAATGCCGGTTTTATAGTGTTTCGTACTGAAGCGAATTTTTACAACAAAATAAACAAAAGAGGCAACTCAACTTCATATTCAATAAATATTTTTTTTGTTTCTAGCATTTCAACTGACGATATTTGGTAAATAGAGTAAATGTCTACGTAATTACGATAATATAACATTTCAATTTATGTAGGATTTGGAACATAACGACATTGCGTGAAGGGATAAAGCAAAGTCTGAAAGTAAAAAGTAAATAAAATATCGATAAAACGAAGGATAACTTCAAAAAGGTCCTACTGACGAATAGCCGTACATATACATGTATTTAATTCTAATCACGTTTTTGAACTTAACAGTATTTTAAGTGTAGCGACAAAATAGAGACATATACCCTTTTCTTCGCAGCATTCAAAATAAACGGATATTTGCAAGAAATATAGACTCATTTTAAAAAAAAAACTTTCAAATTAACTAGGGCAAATAATTATATTTAGATAATGCTCTTAAACTATGATAATATAGCACCGAAACGTAATATCTATAAGAAAACCGTAATGTCATCTTTTCAGAGAAGAACGAAGTGAGCTTCCCTGACAGTATAATTACATCATAATGTATACCTATCAACAGGGGAGGTAACTCTGAAATATGCAAAGATGAAGTATCACTATTCAAATGATGAAGCACACTTAAAGACGAAATAACGATAATCATAATAAAACAGGATTTGTAAAAATTTTGGAAAAATGATAATCTTCAAAACGCAACATTTTTATTTCATAAATCATTCTTTCCATCATGACGAAAATAGTTTTTTTATAAACATTTTAAAGCATTACCCTTTATAGAATTGATGATTCCCGTGAGACGATTTTATTATAGTGTTTTATACACACAATCTAATATCCATGATGTTTGATTAGTAAATACCCTAATAAATCAATGCTTTTTTAATTGTTTACACGCTATCGAAACCATCCGATCTCACCCTCGACTGAGATGATATCCGGTCATACACGGCCTAGTTGACGAAATCATTGCCTTTGTGTATTGTGATAATTGATTCTTTTTAAAATGAAACAAAAATAGAACTGATTGATTTTGGTATCTCTGTTTTATTTCACTAAGAAGAACAATAAAAATTTTCGTGAAACCACCGACCTGTGTATTTGCTCACGTTAAGCGTTAGTTTAATACCCTCATTTTATTTTTTTTCTAAATATTGATTTGATTTAAAATGCTTATTCACCTGGCCAATTCATAATTATTCCCCTGTATTGGGATATTAGAAGAAGCATTTCAAATGAAGAAGCAGTCGGAGGTCAAGTTATCCAGTATACACAGACTGAGAGCACGTACGCACGGATATTCATTACTGAACATTTGGGGTGACGTGTATTCAATCATTATTTATTTAGTTGTTTTTACAATAACCTACTTCTGAGCGCTTTTTTAACACGGTTTGCATTTCATTATTACAAACTCTTTTTTTTATAAATTGAACTTCAAATAATTCTGCTACCGTTTTATTGTTCCTTACTTGATAATGGCCATACCAAATTTGATTTACTCCAACAATCCAGTTTTATTTGGTTTTTGGTTATTTTATCAACTGTCTTTTAATAAATTGTTACAAGCTGGAAAAAGACAAAGCATGATGTTTCTGTTCTAATACAATCTCATCCGAACGATCCGAATTAAATATATATCTTTTTTTTCTATACTATAAGTAACTGGATCAACCAATTCAACACCCCGAGATAGATCATGGCAATGAAGAGTGATAGCATGACTAAGCCATTGTTCTTGATACTACTTCTACACACAGGTAAGTCTTTGTGCATTGTCATCTTTTAAAAAATAATCATTTCCACTATCGTAATATTTCATTTTGTAAATTCTAATAAATAATAATGATCTTTTGGGATTAATCATATATTTTTTTATCCGTGTTTGTTGTATTTATATTTGTTTTACTTTTAAAATACATATTTAGTCGTAAATATTTTAGCGCTTTTGTGTTGATTGCGCAAATTCATCATTGCGATCCACTGTCATATTTGCGCTTCAATTTAATTAGGCCAAAATAGTTTACAGTATCTAAATGATTATTAAATAATCACGTGACTGTGTTTTCAACATTTCTACAACAGTACCGGGAACAAATTGTTCTTGTTTTAATCACGTGTTCTTGTTATAAATATGACATATCAAATACATTTCAGTGATAAACATTATCATAAATTGTCTTACAAAATTAATTTTAGCTGCGAGCATGACCGTAAGTCACATTTGGAAAGAAAGTTTTACCGAAGCACACCTTATCTACAATGATGGGATTGTGTTTATACAACAGACCAGAAATGCCGTCAGATGTGCACGAATCTGTCAGACGTATCCCACATGTCGTGATTTTACATACACGAACACGGCCGAGGAATGCCGAGGGTACGATGGATCATCACATGACTCTGTTAGTCAACTGGATACGCAGATGTGGAAAAGTAAGACAACTAAATCTTACAAAACCATTTAGGAAATAAGTACGGATAATCTAAACAAAACAGGGAAAAAAACATAAAACAAACATATAAAATCGACAATTTCTGAAAATGAATTAAGATGTTAAACGATATTATAAAACGAGTCTTGCAATTTCTTCTTAAATGAGCATTGGCGAAAACACCTAAAAATGTTGAGTGAAGTTACAGTCAATGAATCGAGAAGATCCACAGTCGATAATCCGTGTAATAGTTCACTAGTAACAGAATAATAACAAAATAACACATGTGGACCTCATTGTAAATTAGTCGAACTATGTATTAAAGAAACTATTTACGGTTTCGACAACCAAATATCGCAAATTTAAGAAATGCTTAGAATTTTCAACATGAAGACTTATTTTCAGATTTTATGCAGGTTTAAACATTTTTCATATTTATTACTTCATCAAATGTTGTAAAACGTTTCGGCAGACAGACTTACAATACTGTCTTTATACTATATGATTGTAGGTGTATGTCGTCTGCCCGGGTATACGTATGACCCAGACCTGGGTGTGTGTATCCGTCTGTATACCACTGCCCAGACCTGGTTCGAAGCTCAGCAAGCCTGTTCTAACGACACGGCATATCTCCTCATACTGGACACAAAAGAAAAAATGTGGGCCGCAAAGTTTGGTGCTCACAAGGACACCTTCTTAGGTAAGTTTTGTAGCGTTAATTCAAAAGGACATTCCTTTGTAGTCAAGATGATAATTATCAATATTGGGACTGTAATCGGACACATGTCTGTTTGTTTGATTATTTTAACAGCCAAGGTTATGTAAGGATGGCCTCCCAGGTATCACTGTATTGACATTTAGTGGGTAACTGAAATTTAAAGTTGCGTAACTAATTTTTAGGTGAATGGTGGGTATTTGACAAACATGGAGCGTAACTGACGAATTAGGTTTTGATCGACCAACCTATTATACTTTTTTTTCATTATTCATGCATATTCATGCATATTTAGGGCTTTTCACAAATGAATGAAAAGACCTGTTGTTTTTGTTCTGTTTGTTATTACTGTTCTGCACAGAAACTAGTATACAAAGGATCTCTGAAATGACAAGATATATACCAATGTTCATGTCACCATTTTGTAGGGCATGAGTTGAAGGCGAGATAGCAGCATTTTTATGTTGGTCGGACATTCAATATGGCCGCTATGACCTCTCTTCCGGTTTTAAACTTATGTCAATATTTCGTTGACGGCCTGACGCATTTTTTTTCTGTTTTAAATATGTTATGTAAAATAAAAAATGGAGCAAATTACTATAGTAACACTTTTCTGTAAAACGTCAACTTTCGGTTGGAATAAGGGTCAAAGTTTACAAGTGCAATTTTTCGAAAAGAATCATTAAAAAATTGTCTGCTCAGTTCTAGAAGACCCATAGACCTAATTTTTGGTCTGTAGCATGCTGACATAAATTCCTAACAAGTTTAATAATATCATTGACCTTGACCTTCATTCAAGGTCATATGGGCCAAAAATCCTTAAATTTTTAGATGACTTTTTCTGCAATTGGACCTGTAACACGTTGCGATTACTGCTACCAAGTTTGTTAATATGAATGACCTCGAAAGAAAATTCTTGTTGGTGAAAAGCCCGTCAAATTGTCCAGTGACAATTTCTAGTTTTTCTTTGTTTTCATACTATATCTGTATTCCTGATTAGTCGATTATTTGCATACCTCTAGAAAAGTTGAAAGTTTTGGCTGTTGTTAGTTTTTGAAGTGTCAAATGGCGCAAAAATTTTAAATCATTTATATAAAAACAAGTATCAAATGATTGGAAATAATTTGTTAACTACTGAAGTTATGTCCACTATCTTTTTTTTTCTTTATTGGGTTGGGTACAGTGATGTATGCAGTGTGTAGCGTATGTATAGTGCGAAGTGCGTGTTTTGGGAGACTGTAATCAGGATCAATATGTCTTTCACAGTATGTCTTATTCCTTTTTATCAGACTCTATGTTTATTTCTATTAACAATTATATATTATGCCTTTTTTATCAGACTCTATGTTTATTTCTATTAACAATTTTTAATGCCTTTTATATCTAGACTCTATGTTTATTTCTATTAACAATATATATATGCCTTTTTTATCAAACTCTTGTTATTAATTCTATTAACAATATATATATATTATGCCTTTTTATCATAACTCTCTGCTTAATTCAGTTAACAATAATATATTTTTTATCAGACTTTTGTCAGATGTTTATAAGTCCGATTCCAAGAATTTATTTTTTCCCAAATCAATATGCAACGTCGATGTCTCAATTAAGGCATCACGGTAATTTTGGGTGTTCGAGCCATTTGAATTTTTCTTCATAGAGATACAAAGAACAAAAATCGGCCAATCAGAAAGTCTGATTTAGTATGAGTAAGATGCATAAGTATGAAATATCTTTAATTCCGTCTCGTTGCTTGCTAAATATACTTTCGATTGTAATTCAATAAGCTGCGTGCTAACGTCATTTTTAAATTCAAACTCGGTGCATATTAATATTTGTATTACCGCCGTTTTGGTTTTGATTATCATGCTTGATGTTGCAGTGTCCAATGGCTGGTGGGAGTCTAGCATAAATATTTAATCTCTACAGGAATAAAGAGGCTCTGACAGGATCATATCTTCATGTAATTAGGTCATTAGACATATGGAAAGATTCCTGGATATTTTTTTAAAACATAAAAAGTGTAAAAGTTTAACTAGTGATCATCTGACATTTTGCTTTAGCTTGCACATTTTTCTCATTGAAAAAGGAAGTTTTTGTGAGTAAGTCACCTACTCCCTCATTCTAGGTTTATATTTTGACTATTTTAGGTCGTTCATGCCGATCTTTAAGCTACTCAGAGCATTTGACACAACAGCAGCTCAACACTGGTCAGTTTGGGCTCTGGCCAATCTCACCCTAGTCTACCGTAAGTACTGGTCAATCTTACTCTGTTTTACCATAAGTACTAGCTATATTACTACCTGTTTTATTTTATGCCTAACGAATACTAAGAATTTTTCTACATGATTAAGTGCACTTTAAAACTGCAACATCTTTTGTTGACCTGTAGCGGGGAAATACTGCAGTTTATTGAAGAAGGAAGGAGGTGTTGATTTATTGGAACAAGTGATTCAGGATCCCCGTCCAACAAACGCAGTGCGAGCTTTGGCCAAACAGGTTCTGTCACAAGTACACAATGAGGCAGAAGTCATGGACAATAGCTGTGAGCAGGAGGAGGTGGAAGAGGATAGTCAAGACGAAAGCGATGTTGAGATGGAGTGATGACTTGTTAAATGAACTCCATAACTTTCTTCAGACATTATCATCAATGTTGTCATCATCATCATCATCCTCATCACCATAATCATCTTCGTCATCCTCATCATTGTCATCAACATTGTAACTGTCACTGTTATCACTATATTATATATTAGTCATTATCATATAATTTTATTTATGAACATTAAGGTTTGATATTGTCTACAATCATGTGTTGTAGTTTTGTTTCTGACGTGATGGCATCAGTTTTAAGAGTGATCACCCTTTTTAACTATTTTAAAATTTGTTCAGTGCTTTAACTTTGATTTTGTTCTAAGAAAGTATGCTATGACCAGATCTTGCGGAAAAAAATCATACATCTTCACTTTGACGTTGGATTTTCAGTAGGCTTGTGATAGTAAATATATGCTGTATTTTATATCTGATGGTTCAGATGGTGTGTTCTCCATTTGCCCACTTTTTAGAGAACAAAGAAAAGTGTTGGTATAGGAGAACAATGGAAAACCAATTATAGTCAGTTTCATAATAATTTTTACCTGAGCTTACCTGTATTCATTTACCTGCGCTACCGATAGTTTGTCAAAAGTCTTGGAAATAGAAAGATATCAATATATACAGTACAGTGTACGTACAATGTACTATATATATTTGATCATTTTGACAGAAAATTTTGCATAATATTTTATATGTGACATCTTTGTAAATTTCAACGTTGAGATAAGAATAAAGAACAAATTTGCATCCAAGTTTTAGGCGAAGTGTCATAGGAAGAGCAAATTGTTTTTTACCAACTGTTTCAATTTCAAGAATTAGTTAAAATTAAAAAAAAAAAAAAACCCATCTACATCTGTCGTTATTAGGAAAACCCAATCAAGACAATAATGCTTGTAATGTTGACATGTGTACTTATGTAGCTTTATAGAGAATATATCACAAGAAACTGTTCAATTCTGTAGGATGATACATGTGTCAATACACATATAAATATACATGTATCTAATTAATTATATCATATACAGTTGTATTCCATATACATTGTATATCAAACTTCACTGATGTCCCGACATTCCAATTCTACAGTAACAAGAAAGTTAAACATACATGTACTGTATATATAGGTTAGACATTGAGAAAATCCAGCTATTTTTCATCAAGGATGATATTTTCGCAATTTGTTGGAAACATCCAGCTGGTCGCTAAAATATCCTCCATGAAATAATTACTAAGTATGAGATATTAATAGATTAAATATCCTTTTTTGTCAGAATGTAATATTTGGATTAATTGACATGTATTATATATATCAATGCGCATCACTTTTATCACACTGTAACAAGATGCCCATGGGCCTTAACGGTCACCTGAATTAGAATATATAATGAAACAAATAATGAAACAAATTGAAGACATATAAACACTATATGCTGGGCCTTGAAGTTGGTCAGTGATTTATAAATTTGACTTTTTTGATTATGAAGAGTGATTTGCTTCCATCAAACCTGTGAACAAATTTTGAAAAATTTTAATCATGTGAACTTTGGTCCTGAGGTATATTTTGAAATTTTAATCATTTTGACACTGTTGGATGTCCAATGTGCCCTAAAAATAAGACCCTCAGATTTCAGTAAAATGTCAATGAGAAGGTTTATTTCTGTATGAAAAGAGCCGCTAATATATATGATTATTAAAATGTATTGATACGACTAGATAACCATAACACCCCAACTCCACACGTTTTTTTTTTCTATGTTTAGCATATTCATGTTATATATTGTAGATGAAGTTTTATGTTGCTGTTTGTATGGTATGTATGTATTATCATGTTTGTCAATAATGATAGAAAGAACTTTTTGCGGAAGTTAGTACCAAAATATTAATTTTATGTTTTTTAATAGAGTTTTCCATGTAATAAGATTTTCCATTGCATGTACATTGTTATGCATAAATGATACCCTTATGAAATAAGTACAGTATAGCACAGGTGGAAATTCACAGGTAAAACACAGGTAAATCCCAGGTTCACTCTTCTCTGAAATAGAGATATAATTTGTCAATAAACCATTCTGCTAATTATCAGATTATAAAAAGTGGGCAAATGGAGATACAGCACGTAATTGTTTTATGGGTAACTAGTGACCACGTGCAGGGGCGTAGGAAGCGGGGGGGGGGGGGGGGGGCAGAGGGGGCAACTGCCAGGACGGGGGGGCAAACATGTCTTTTTGCCCCCCCCCCCCATTTTCGCCGACTGAAAATTTTATCTAAAAAAAGCTTATTTGAAAGAAAAAAAGGGTCCTCCTGCACATTTTTCGTACTTCATTCTAGAAAAATTTTCCGCTGCGCGGCGCATTTCCTAAAACGGTTCAAGCACATAATGTCAAACCTTAAATTGTAAAAATTCAATACACACAAAACTAGACTAAAAATGTCCATTCAAGGGGATTCTATGTACTATTTAAAAAATGTCTCTTAAAAGATCAATTTGTTTATATGTCTTAGCGAGACAATTAATTCATTTTTTTCTGTTACACAATGTACCGATGGTGTTGAAGCCGGTATATTCAGATCGAGTAGGGTTCCATAATGTTATGACGACACAATTATCATTTCTAAATGCAGGATAGCTTTAAATCGAAAAATTACCGTGTTAAGAACGCTTTATAATCATTAAACTTTATCGTAAAACTCATCTTCAGCCATTCTAAATCGTAATTTTTTTCCATGGGAAGACCCCCCGGACCCCCTTAACACCGAATTCTCGCGCCTTTGGGCGCTTGCTGCAAATTCATCAAAATGCATCGAAAAACTCATCTAAGCTATTCTAAATTGTAATTTTTTCCCCGGGGAGACCCCCGGACCCCCAAACACCAAAATTTCTCGTGCTTTCGGGCGATCGCAAAATCATCAAAATACATAAATACTCATCCCTGGGGGTCACCTCTCAGACCCCTAATTTAAAACACCAAAATCTTGCGCCTTCGACGCTCACACGCTAATTTGGCCAATTTGCGTATTCGTTAATTTCCTTTTATCGACCCCACTGTCTATAAATGTGTACAAGGATTAAATTTAGTGAGTGATATATGAAAAATGTAACATAAAGCATATATTATATGGTTTGGGAGTTGAATTAATCTCCTCCTGTAGGTGTGGTGGGGGGGGGGGGGGGGGTGTTACAAAATATTGAGGACCTTTGCCCCCCCCATGACGTTTCATCTTCCTACGCCACTGACGTGATTGTGTGTTTACTTCCAAATATAGTGATAGTTTGCTTGCCATTTTTTCGGAGAAATTGATTTTATTGAAAAAATATTTAGACCCCAAATGTTATTAATATTGTATGCATATCATTTTAACTTGCACATATGTACTATTTTGTCATAGATAACCATTGCCACGTTCTATTTATAAAATGATATAATGCGGATTGACAAATTCAATCGGTCTAACCGTCTAATCTAGGATCAGCGAAGATCGGCTACTCTCGGTTTAATTCATAAAATTCTAAATTCATATTTACCTGCTTTAGGTTTCAGAACAGATAAATATAACACAAGTAAAATAAAATCTTGGTCAAAAGGCCAAATTATATATACTATAATACAATGTCAGAGAAATCAAAGTCAAAGTAAACACACAATCTTGTGATTACTACATGTAGTTACCCATACTCTCGGCCAATGACATGAATGAGGTATAAGCACGTGACTTGTTACTACGTTTTACTAAAAAAACGCGTGTTTTGTACCATTATGGTCCCCCGCGGATCGTGGTTTCATTTCCGACATTTGAAATTGCTAAGAAGCTTAAATTCTTTCAAAACGCTACTTGTCATAAAGGTCTTATTGGATTTAAATCAAATGTGACCAGAAACCACATTGGGTGAAGGGGAACAGATTTTGTAAAATTTGAAGCTGAGGAATTTGCTTTGAAAAAAAAAACCTAGTAGTCATAAGCACATCAATAAAGTTTGATCGTTAAGGCCCATTGGAAAAATAATACCTTGGTTAGTCAGCGGAATCAAATACTAACACATTTTTTTATTTTACTTATTAGTTTGAAAAAAAAAATTACAAGTATCGATGTCACTATTTTTGAATTTCATCGATTTATATTTACATTTTCACTGCGGCCCATCTAGATACATAACCTTACAAAAGGCAGTTGGCATTCACAAGACTATGAACTTCCAACCACTTAATATAAATTATGGCGTCATTATAATTGTGATGTCACAATTGCCGTGTCAGCTTATTATGACGTCATTATCATTGTGACGTTATACTTGTGCCAGCGATCACGGAAGGTGGCTGTTCAAATAGCTGTTTTGTCTTGGACGATAATGAATTATTTACTTATTATAATATCTTGGGATTTCATCATAAAATTGTAAATATAAGCAACGAATGTTCAAGATGAAGGGCTAACGCACTACGCGCTTCATGGAATTTGCCTCAGCCCAGTTGGCATTCATATTGGCTATGAATGCGGGCTGAAAGACGTTCAATGCTTAAATGAAAAAAGCAAGTCAAATTGTGTCATTTTTTGCATATTTTTTGATGATTTTTGTCTAAGAGACAATAGAGCGCAATCGTGAACAAAATTAACATTATTTTAGAATGTGTAAATAAAAAAAAATGTTTAAGAATGCGTTCTGGTTTCTAGATGAAAAGCTTTGGAAAAGGGGCCAAAATAGACTTTTTTACAATTTCCTAGTTTTTACATATTTAAGATGGTTCCCATAGCAACTACAGCTCCAATGATATATCACAGATGTACTTGGTATATTATGCCCATCAGTTTAATCACTTAATAACAGGTTTGAAAAAATGGATTTGAGGACAAAAAGTAAAATGCTGACATGTCCTATAATGGCAGATGATTCAACGAGTTTTTTATTCACCTCCTGGCATAAATAAGGTTATTGAATACAAATATCAGCGTATGTCTACGTATTGTTGACAGACCCTGTCCCATTCTGGACACAGGGACTTGTAACGTAGGTTGTGAGAAAGTCTGCTGTGTATACATGTGTACTATATACTATGTCCTTTTATATAGTATATAGTACACATGTATACACAGCAGACTTTCTCACAACCTACGTTACAAGTCCCTGTGATTCTGGATGGCAAACATGACATTTTATTTCCGTTCCTGACATGCGTAGAACATGAGATCTAAGCATTGTTGGTCATTTATCCCAAGAGGATGGAGGTACAAGTTTATACATTGTTCTGAGTCGCAGTCCGGCTGTGCAGGATGGTACCAGATAGCACTAGGTATGTCAATGTTCTCATTGTTGAGCCATTTGGTTCCGTTTTCATTGTCATAGCCTCCTAACCACCATTTATGAGTTTCTGGATCAAAAACAAATAACGCCATAATATATTAGACCTTCACATTGTAATAGTAAGCAGACTCGATTACGGTAGGTGCATGTTTGTAACGAGTATTTCTACAAATAAAACGAACGAGTCAGGATTGGCAACGCTAAATGACTCCCTGAAGGACCAACCTGAACTCAATTCATCGATTTACGCTCTTCTTAAGAAGAGAAGTCTTCTCGGAAGATCTTCCCGCCTTTAGACGGAAGAGCTTCCAGAATTAGAAGAGCTACAACCGAGTGAACGGAAGTTATATTCTGGAAGTAGAAGAGGGCAAATCGAGTTAAGCTCAGGGTACTGTCGGACACTTCCGCAATCTGTATTGTATAAACTATTTTGTCTAAAATCTAAGATGAAAGCTAAGCAGCCATTTTGAATTCAGTTAGCCCAAAATGTTTTTGTCATAGGTAATTATCCTACTAGATCTAAGAAAAAATAAATGATAAAAAAATCAATCCAATATGGTCGAAAAACTTTCGCAGGACCAAACATCTTAAAGTGAAGAGTCGGGCAAAGAAAATCAGTCTCAATGCGTTCATTGGCCTTCCAAAAGTTCTCACATACTAATACGACGGTCAAGTTCTGCTTACGTTTCTCAGTTCTGACCATTAAAGTAAAGAAAGTTGAAAGCATTGAAAGCGAGGCTGCATGGAAATGTAACCACGGACATGAAAGCCGGGAGGACGTTTTAGGATTGCTATAGTTTAAATAAATTTCTTTGTACGCAGACAGATTTTGACGAGAGATTTTATTTTTCTATTTCATAAGAAATTATACTGGATACATTCACACCATTTTTACCGACTTTAGCCATCCTTGCCCGACTGGTCACTTTAACTTTTGTGCCATTGAAAAGTTGGGAGTTAATGATAGGTGATAAAACTTTGTTTCCGCAGTATATTCACCGTAAAATAAAGCAAAAGCTGTTACACGGGGTTTATGTTCTGACATATTGTTTTTTTGTTTCTCTCCGGTTGCACGGGCAATGAGACATGTCTCTGTTACTAACCGGCGAATATATTCTTGTGAAGCCCTGTGACCGTTGCCCGAACTTTATCAACCGTGTCCACTATGAGGAGATGAGCCGCGTCTGCATAACACGCTTCTAAAGCCTGGAACCAGGTCTGAGCAATGGGGTACAGACGGATACACACACGGAAAGCGGGGTCGTACGTATACCCAGACAAACGACAAGTCTCTGTAACAACGAAAAAACGCAAAGTGAAAATAAAGATGAATAAGCCCCATTAAAGCAGCAGTAAGCAAATAATATGTAGCTAGTCCAATAGTTTATGAGATTTGTTTGTTTTTAATAGCTAGATTTTCCCCTAATATTGTTTGCGATGTTTTGTAAATACTTACTTTTCCACATCTGAGTGTCTGATTGGCTGATAAAGTCATGTGACAGTCCATCGTACCCTCGGCACTCTTCTGTCGTTGTCGTGTAGGAATAGTCTAAAACACGGCACATAATGTCTTTGGCAGGCTCGTGCACATTTAATAGCATTTGGTAGTTGTTTAATAAAGACAACACCATTCGTATAGATAAGGTTCGCTTCCGTTATATCTTCCTCCCAGATCTTATTGATGTTTAAGCACACAGCTTCAAAATCAAAGTACATTCAAGATAGAATAATTGCATGTCAAACTCTATCTAAAAACACGCTTAGTAAAATGAATGAATACGGACGCAAAAGTGAGATAAGAATTTTTCTCATAATTGATACCATGGATATTTTGGAAGTCTTTTATCAGAATACAGTTATATCAAAATACGCACGCATGCTTAGGATATTGACATGGAACTTGAAGGACTCGACTGCAATTTGAATGATGCAGGGATCACGCTTATAAAACATACTTTTGCTTCAATGTGTCGTTAGAGTGTGTAGTCTAAAAATAATGGGACAGATATATCGATCAAAATATGTGTAACGATCCGGCCGAAGGTATACACATATTTAGATGATTATATATCTCACCTGTTGATATCTGTGTAAATAAAAACAGCATCAGACCAGCAAATGTAGTAGTCCTCATTGTTCATCTGTATTCAGAAGACAGACACTGGCGGTTATGGTAGACCCATAGAAATTTTACTCACAGAAAGACCATTCAGAAGCAAACTAAAGAAACACAAAAATAAAGAAATTACTAGATAATAGAATGATCAAAATTAATTATGTAATACTTTTGTTCTATAAATTAATTTCAATCATTTCAATCACGTTGATATTTTACTTGCTCCGAGTTATGTATTTTGTACATACAGCGTCAAAAGCTAAGCACTGGTAACCTAGATTAAATTGTGCTTCAAGACTGGCGTTTGACCTGTTCGATGTGTTCCATGTAAATATGCTGAGTACACTGCTACTGTTGTACATTTCAGTCGCTCCGGAACACCTAGCTTCACAATGATGGGATTCAATGCAAATTCGCCAGAGATATGTTTGTCAGTACGTTCTGACGTTCTGACCATCAAAATCAGAAGCAAAAAGATGGCAAACAATACACAATATTTAAAGCTGATAAGAACATTTTCCATGCTATTGTTTTTCGTCTGGAGTGAAATTTTATATATATTTATTATTTTTCTGGATTTTTTGTCACTTCTCATTGGTCAAAAACACGCCACATGATCACCGATAAAAAACTATATTGCACGATTTTTCCGGAAGTAGTTTATAGAAAAAGTATATTGCACGGTTATTTTTAGATAACGTTATCATCTACGTTACCAAAACGCTTCGTGTTCCTGGCGCTTTGAAACAAACGCTTTGATGACCCGAGTTTGAAGCGTAACCACAAAATGTGACAGACGACGTTGATTGTTTCGGTTTCTATCAAAGATGACTTCCAGTAGACTTGTTCCCGCCTCAGTTACCTCCCTTGCGTACGCTTCACTGAGGACCGGTAGCGAGTAGCCATCTTGAGTGAGAATTCCAACTCCAGAGTAGTGAGCATCATTTCTGCGCATGATATGTCATCATGGAGACGGCTACTTCCGTTAGGAGAAAATACCGTCATTAACGTCGTTCCTATGAACACACTAAACTCTGTTAGCACGAAATGATTTCAAAACTTAAGATCTTTTTTAATTTTGTTTATATATCGTTCAAATAAATTATTTAGTCTTCAAGATTCTCACTCAAGATGGCTACTCGCTACCGGTCCTCAGTGAAGCGTACGCAAGGGAGGTAACTGAGGCGGGAACCAGTTTATAAGATCCGTCGCTTCGTGCGTAAAGGGGTTTCCCACGTCTAAAAAAAGTGATACCAGCGAACCGGATATGTAGATTGACCAATCAAATAAAAATCATCATGGTTACCCGCTACCGGTCCCTAGTGAGCGGAGCGCAGCCTGGCGGAGAGTAGAGAACTAAGGGAAGGGAACCAGTCTAGACTTCCAGCTGATGACTACAATTTAAACTTTTAAATTTTCAACATAAACACGGTAGGATAGTAGGAAATAATCGAATAACATTCATTAAGCATCTGGAGCTATTGGATAGTGATTACATTTGATGTTTATTTTTTAAATTCCACCTGGGCTAGTTACAACATTAGTAGGCCTAGGCTAATCCTACTGTATGTATACGATTTTTATTTTACGGAATGGAGTACTAAGCATAATGGCCCTGCAGGTAGGGCGTTAGAATTGTACCTGCTGCCCCTATTGCATGATCTTAAAAGGCGACTAAATTTAGGATCTTATCTTTTCTCTTCTTCCTAACTGACTTTATCTTTCCTAATGCCTCCCTTGGCACCGCCTCACTTTTGGCCTTGATTTGAGCGTTCGCCCCTGTGAGGAAGGCTCTGGGTTCTGTCCCCTGGCCGAGACACACCAAAGTCTATAAAAGTGGTAGTTTCTGCTCCTGCTTAGCGTTCAGCATACATGGAGTGGGACGACTGGTTCGCCCGTTGTCAGTATAATGTGACCGGGTGGGGTGTGTTGCTCGGTATCTTCGGCGGCATGCATCAGTGATATAGCACTATAAACAGGGCAACAGTTCCACTAAACAAGAAGACACAACACGAACATACCGCAGTCTCCCAGTACACTCACCTCGCACAACATACACGCAACACACCGCATACATGGGAGGCCGTCCTTACATGACCATAGCTGTTAATAGGACGTTAATAAATCAAACAAACAAACAAACAAACTAAGCATAAGAGAATTATCTTCATGTCAATCACAATCTTTTAATGTATGTTTGGAGTCGAAGTGGATTATTTCAACGGAGAACAAACTATACATTTAACTGACTGTGCCCGACATGGAGCTACAGGTATAATGGAGTACATGTACATGTATGCAATTTACAAGCACGCATGCACCGAGTGCATGTAATAAAAGCGTGAAGTGCATCAATTGATACTGTTTTCATATGGTTTTTTAAACTAAACTTGTTACAAAATTATAAAATTGTAACTGTCTTAACGAAGCAGAATTTACAATGCGTGCTTATTTAGTTTCACACTCATTTCAAAATGTAAAAAATCCAGAAAAATAATAAAACAATTATAGCATTTTGATTTCTGTCAATACATGGTTATATCGACCACAGAAAAAATATCGACCTCGGACTACGTCCTCGGTCAATATTTTTTCTTTGGTCAATATAACCATGTATCGACCTCATCAAAATGCTATATTTGTATAATATAAAAAAAAAATCTTGTGAAGAATAGACGAAGGTATGTGAATTTTACATTTGGTGAAATCTTCGGTATGATCTTAAATTGCGTTCTTTTTCCTCCGTCAATAAATCTTATATGTATTCCATAATGATTATAATATATTCAACATGTAAAATGTAGTGCAGGACGTTATTGCGTATTTTACTACAATTTGAAGATGTGGAAAAATAAAATCGAAGAAAAATATGTTTTATGACGATATGCAATTATTATTAAAACATGAACCTTCAATTACTGAGTCTTTTAAAGTTATAAATATGTATATTAAAGGGACAATTCACTCAGGCTAATTCTTTTACATAACCAAGAAGCAAAATATGGCATAAATATATTGATCTACATTTCTTATGAAACATTTAACACAATATATTGACAAATTCCATGTTATTGTTAAGTATTTCAGATGATACCGTTGTAATTACAAATCGTTGGGTAGGGCGTTAGAATTATACCTGCTGCCCCTATTGCATGATCGTAAAAGGCGACTAAATTTAGGATCTTATCTTTTTTCTTCTTCCTAACTGACTTTATCTTTCCTAATGCCTCCCTTGGCACCGCCTCACTTTTGGCCTTGAGTTGAGCGTTCACCCCTGTGAGGAAGGCTCTGGGTTCTGTCCCCTGGCCGAGACACACCAAAGTCTATAAAAGTGGTAGTTTCTGCTCCTGCTTATCGCTCGGCATACAGGGAGTGGGACGACTGGTTCGCCCGTTGTCAGTATAATGTGACCGGGTGGGGTGTGTTGCTTGGTGTCTTCGGCGGCATGCTTCAGTGACATAGCACTATAAAAAGGGCAACAGTTCCACTATACAAGAAGACACAACATGAATATACCGCAGTCTCCCAAAACTCTCACCTCGCACAACATACACGCAACACACAGCATACATGGGAGGCCGTCCTTACATGACCCTGGCTGTTAATGGGACGTTAATTAATCAAACAAAACAAAAAATCAATACGATTAAGCAGGTACAATATGTACTCTGTACCCATACCCGAGCCAAAGTCACGTACGTTTTAAACATAATGACTGCTTAACCCAGCTGAGGTGTCGCCCCCCCTAAAACCGAGTTTATAGCAGGCAATTTACCTTATAAGGTTAAACCTTTACTGTCAGAGCGATTTGAGTGGTTCTAGACAAATGTTGCATTACTCTACGAGCAAGGGACATGGTTCGGCATTCAAGATGTTCGACCACAATGTGTAATGGCGGACAGCGAGCGAGTTTGAAAGTTTCAAACGCATTTCACCACCATGGGCTTTTCTAGCATATCACAGAAAAACCGACTGATCTAATTTCCATTAGAGCTGGGTTTTTTCCGATATATGTACAAATTTTAATGTTCTCTTAGATTGAATTGTCCCTTTAAAATATCTGGATCTAAAGTCAACTTCGAAAAAAAACCCGTCATCTATGCACCTTGGTAGATGGAAATACACGCCCCCGTCATCTATGTACCTTGGTAGATGGAAATACACGCCCCCGTCATCTATGTACCTTGGTAGATGGAAATACACGCCAGATCTATAAACTGGCCAAAGACAAAAGTAAACACTCTAGGGCTCTTCCATAGAAATATTGTAGATGGTTATGCACTATGGAAGGAAACATTAAATAAGATTCACAGCTGTTTAAAAACCTTGAAAACAAGAAATCTCTTTTCTGTTTAGGTGATTTGATATTGGGTATTAAAGACCTCAACATAACAAGTAAAATTCATTTATAATATTAAAAAGCTGAAACCACTTCATGGAACACATAGGCAATCACTGGCTGAGATAAATTTTTATGCAAAAAACTACGAAAAACTTCGAGAAACAGTACTTCTAAATTGTCAAGTATTAAATACGCCTTAACAGAAAAATATATATATAAAAGATTTAAGATTGACCTTTCAGTGACCTGGTCACCCTATTGTTGACTGATTTTTTTAAAATAGCAGATAGGAATAATACTGTAGTCGAATGTAAAAAAAAAACCCACTAAAACCGAGCATAATTATGGTGAGGTTAACAAAGAATACAAACAAAATAGGAAAAATTATACCAAAAACCGTTCCCATGGATTGCATGTGGCAGAATCGGTGAACATATTGTCTTGTCTTAATGGAATTGCTTACATCTGATTCCCTATATAGTAATACGGAATTTTTGTATGAGGAATGACAGTTTTGTAAACGAGTAAATGAAAATAGCTCCTAACTGTTTTTAAAATGTGAATACATATGTAAACAAAACTTATTCTAAACTACAATGTATGTAGAAGGATTAATGAAATATATAAAAGCTGAGTAATCTACAGAAATACTAAATATTAAAAACAAACCTCCTGACATGGATGGATGCATGGAAGGAAAACAAAAATCAGCACATCTTACCTATCACGTGTCTTAATACCCCGCTCTAATCATACCCACCGACCACTGATGAGGAATATTGTCTGAACAGCCGGCTTCAATACCGAGTTGGTTACCTTCTGACTCTGATCAACAGTGCTATATATATATATATAGTACTGTATTAACGTCTCAAACTTTAATAGTCATATATCATAAACCATGCATACATATCCTATTATTTCAATTACCAGAGCCATTCAATTAATGAATTATTTAGAGATGATATATACAGACTATCAATAAGCTACTCAAAATACATTTGTAAAGGAAATTAATATCATAACAAATATATACGATTTGTATAACTTTTAGTGAAAAGCCGTAATTGCTTTATTGGAAAATGCATTATTGATTGCAATAAACAAACATTAAAACAATTTCTAGGTAAGCCACAATACGACAACGTCGCTGAATGTAAACACGGATGAAATATTGTGGTTGTATATATAACACTTTTTATTTAAACAATCAATGATAAATGTGACACCGTATAGCGGTATTCGGTGTATGAGGTGGTTTCGGTAAATGAAAGATGTCCAGAACGAACTTGAATATGATAAATTATTGTATGTCTACAGGACTTGAAAGTCAATAAATATTTAAGGAGCCTCCCTGAAATCTTAATTAATTTATTAAATTTAGAGTATCGTTTCCCTTTTTAAGGAATGTTCGTGAAACTGGGCCCAGGAAAACAAACGGACCAATCACATGTCCAATAGAAGCTTCCTTTGAAGATTTACAAACGCCGCCCAACTTCAAATCAAAGCCATACCGTTTACAGTTATTTTACATTTTGATATGCACCAAACTACCTGTCTCATTTGTTGCCGCACACAGATCCTTCAGTATTGCTATGACATGATCCAGGAGTGGATCAAGGATGAATATATATATATATATCAATGGTGTGACAATTTACCGGGGTCTACAGACAGTGCTGGCGGCATTCTGTTTATGTTAACCTTTTTTGTTCTATATGACATAAAATAATTGAATAGTTTCTTTTAAGCATGCGTCAATAGCCCACAACCCTAGTATTTAGTGTTCTATGATAGAGAATATTTGATGAACATAATAAAGTATATTGTTTGGTTGTTTTCGGATCGTTGTTATAGTTAACTTTGCAGGACACAAAAAAAGGATTCCAAATGGCTTTTTGCTTTTTTTAATTGTATCGCATTTGGTTCTACATAAGAAATTGTGGTCATGACATAACAATAAAATCAAAGTTCATTTGTATTGGTGATTCAATATAGACACTGAATTCATTGTCTGTAGATGTTCACACTCACAGTTCCCTATTTGGTAACCAATATAGACCTTGGCTGCTATCCAAGTAATAATCAAAGTACTGAAAGTACTGAAACACAAAGGCTCCTGATCAAGTTGGTACTAATAGCAATACCATTACCGTTGTAATGAAAGGAGTAAATTGGCCGATTACAATTTTTTTCATAAATGTATGTACTTTTCCGTGACTGGCAAGAAATTATTAGATTCTAGAAAGAGACAAATTTTATACATATGCCAATAGTTATTGAGAAAGAGAGAAAAATAATTTAAGTAGGTATAACAAATAAAAAATAAGAAATAAATGGATAGATTCCATTAAAAAACAAAGTCCAATAACAATAATTATGATTGCAAAGGGCAATAACTCCGTCAGTTACAGTCGAATCAAGCTGATTTTCGAACTCGTCCGAGATCTTTCTAATGTTAGTCTACATTTAAAGTTTCATTAAGATCTGTGCATATTTATTGTGGTCGAACTTGTCGAAGATCTCTCCGAAGTTGGTCATTACGCAAGTTATCATGTTAACAAGATCCAGTAATAATTGTTAGTGCAAAGGGCGATAACTCCGTAACTAACAGTCGAATCAAGCTGATTTTCACACTCCTATGAGATCTTTCTAATGTTAGTCTACACATAACGTTTCATTACACTTTGTGCATATATATTCAAGTTATAGTGTTCACAATGTTCATTAATTGTTATTGCAAAGGGCAATAACTCTGTAAATAACGATCGATATCTATCCAATGTTAGCTACACACAAAGTTTCATTAAGCTCAGTGCATACTTCCTCAAGTTATGGTATAAACAAAGTCCAGTTATAATTATTAGTGCAAAGGGCAATAACTCCGTAAATTACAGTCAAATCAAACTGATTTTCAAACTCATTTACTCATTAAGTTGGTACATATTTACTCAAGTTATCGTGTTCACAAAAAAAACGGACAAAAGACTATCACAATAGGTCATTATGACCTATGGTCAAGGTACCTAAGAATGTAAAATGTATGCTGCAAGCGTAATAACAGTAGTTTAAGTGGATTTGAAGTGGGTCACTTAAGGGGATTTTAAGTGTTTAAAATATTTAAATGAGGTTACCAGTGGATTTGAAGTGGTTCTGCTAAGGAGATTTGAAGTGGGTCACTTAAGGGGATTTGCAGTGGTCCAGCTTCGGGGTTTTCCAGTGATTTCGATAAGGGGATTTGAAGTAGCCCAACTAATATAAGGGGGTTTGCAGTGGTCCAGCTAAGAGGTATTAAAGTGGTCGCGCAAAGGGGATCTTAAACGTCTAAAATATGTAAATGAGGACACCAGTGGATTTGAAGTGGTATCCTTAGGGGGATTTGAAGGGGTCTCACTTAAGGGATTTGAAGCATCTAAAAATCAAGTGGTGCTTAACAAGAGCTATTTTATTAAAATCATCTTTGGTAACTTCTGGCTTAAAAGGAATAAAAAAAAAACTGCTTTAACAATTGTTGTTTTAATCTCTAAGCAAACCTGGCGTCCAGGGGTTTGTGAAAGATGTTTTACTGGAATAGCTCTTATTTCTGAAAAATAACAGAAGTGACAACTAAATAATAGTGTATTTTATTTCAGATAAATTATTATTATTGAATTTTTTTTAAAATACATTCATAGATAAAACATATAATAATACCATAATAACAGGAAAACATGCATGTCAATCTACATATAATCCTCTAAATGCTCATTAACTAAAATATATTTTTGTAATATAACAGCACAGTCATTACTTTATAGTACAGATATTGACTAATGATCCCGTATTTGCAAATTACAGAGTTATCTGCCCTAGCAGGTAGGTATTGGTTGTGATATCGTTTGTTTGCAGGCATAACATCATACTTTTAAGAGAAAATCTCGCACACAAAATAATGACATCACAATGGATACCTACCCGCAAGGGAGACAACTCTTTTTTATAGTTATATATGAGGAGACACAATAATATTTTATAACTGATGAATTTTAATTTTCCTCATTTGACTCATTTGATTTCATTCTTCTTTGTTAAAATTAACTTTGAAATAATTCACATTTTGGTTTTTTTGTGTCTGTTTGTGAACAGCATATGTCTTTCTGTAATCACGGTCTACTTCAGTGTCTGAAATACATGTAATATAACAGAAAACATTAATAGTTTTTGCATGTGTGAAGAATGATATATTTTTATATATCGGTACAAGATATATTCATCACTATTTGTTTTTATCAATTGATATTTCTTATTAACAATCCTAATAATATTTTCATATTCAAAGGACTGTAAATTCATACAACTTTGATCTTAAAATGAATATCCCAAATATGGTCCTTGCCTTTCCTCTGACAAAATAGGTGTAGGAAGGCAGTATAGGAAAGGTATTCATTTTTATTCATTTACGGACCTTCCAGGTTAAGGGGGTGAAAGAGAGGCGAAGGAAAGTCGAGAGTATCAGAAAAAACATCGACCTACTATTAGTACATGCAGGCAACTTCCCAATGCAGGTTTTGAACTTGTAACACAGGTGGTGGTAATTTGACACCTCATTTTATATAGCCATAAGGCCACTGCTTCCTAAGGAGGGGTTTTAATCAATTACAAAATGAAAGGCCTTAGCTATAATATACTGACCATTTTTTATTGATTAAAAACATGTCCATAACAGCTAAGTATATACGCAGTGTAAATTAAGGATTTGGATCAGATTACACATTTGTACCTGCAGTGAGGTTTGCATTGATGACAGTCTCCATTCTAGGCCAGCGACACAGATTTCATTTCTTGTGCATTTCTTCAAAAACAATAAAACATTTAGGAAGCTCTTCATTTCTTCGAGAATAAAACCTTTAAGAATACTATGATCAATGACTAGTAGATTGTAAAAAAAAATTGAATTCTAAATGCAAGACAAATTAAATTTTAAAATGCATATCTCTGAACTTAAAACGGCTCAGAAAAATTTCCAGATAAAAAATATCAAATGTCACTTGATGACTTAATAATAAAGGACATGTGTGATATTCATGATCAGCCAAATCTGTATTCTGCATGATGACATATGTACATGTAGTTTGATAATTAGGATATATACTACATAATATATCTCACTCAGATTGCATGGTAAATTAATCTTATTGATAAACAAATATTTCAAAGGCCTAATTGTTTTTATCTCTTCATTTTCCGAGTATTAATTTAAAAAAAAATGCTATAATGTCTTTTAAATACGTGTATTAAATACCAGCCATTAAACAAATAAATCGATAATCAGCTATACAACAAATCAGTTGATAATGTCTTACACAGTCATACAACAAATCAGTCGATAGTGTCTTACACTGTTATACAACAAATCAGTCGATAATGTCTTACACAGTCATACAACAAATCAGTCGATTATGTCTTACACAGTCATACAACAAATCAGTCGATAGTGTCTTACACTGTTATACAACAAATGAGTCGATAATGTCTTACAAAGTCATACAATAAATCAGTCGATAGTGTCTTACACAGTCATACAACAAATCAGTCGATAGTGTCTTACACTGTCATACAACAAATTAGTCGACTATGTCTTACACAGTCATACAAAAAATCAGTCGATAATGTCTTACACAGTCATACAACAAATCAGTCGATAATGTCTTAAAAAGTCATACAACAAATCAGTCGATATTGTCTTACACTGTCATACAACAAATCAGTCGATAATGTCTTACAAAGTCATACAACAAATCAGTCGATAATGTCTTACACTGTCATACAACAAATCTTACAAAGTCATACAACAAATCAGTCGATAATGTCTTACAAAGTCATACAACAAATCAGTCGATAATGTCTTACACAGTCATACAACAAATCAGTCGATAATGTCTTACACAGTAATACAACAAATCAGTCGATAATGTCTTACACTGTCATACAACAAATCAGTCGATAATGTCTTACAAAGTCATACAACAAATTAGTCGATAATGTCTTACACTGTCATACAACAAATCAGTCGATAATGTCTTACACAGTAATACCAACAAATCAGTCGATAATGTCTTACACAGTCATACAACAAATCAGTCGATAATGTCTTACACAGTCATACAACAAATCATAGTCGATAATGTCTTACACAGTCATACAACAAATCAGTCGATAATGTCTTACACAGTAATACAACAAATCAGTCGATAATGTCTTACAAAGTCATACAACAAATCAGTCGATAATGTCTTACAAAGTCATACAACAAATCAGTCGATAATGTCTTACAAAGTCATACAACAAATCAGTCGATAATGTCTTACACAGTCATACAACAAAT
The DNA here is from genome assembly GCF_041381155.1 of Argopecten irradians. Classification (NCBI taxonomy): domain Eukaryota; kingdom Metazoa; phylum Mollusca; class Bivalvia; order Pectinida; family Pectinidae; genus Argopecten; species Argopecten irradians. The sequence continues at coordinate 10,769,164 of NC_091134.1, read as the reverse complement.
CAGTCGATAATGTCTTACAAAGTCATACAACAAATCAGTCGATAATGTCTTACAAAGTCATACAACAAATCAGTCGATTATGTCTTACAAAGTCATACAACAAATCAGTCGATAATGTCTTACAGGGTCATCAGGTTTGGTGTTAAAATGCTAAAATCTAATCACATTTTATGATAAGAAGCTAACAAAATAAGTTCTTTTACTCTATTACTTTCATTTAATAGCCCGCATTAGATTTGTATCAATTATTGGTTCGGTTTCCTCACTCTTATTGTCTTCAGTTACACAACAGAATCTCTTTTTAACTGATCTTTTGAAATGTTTCCAAACACTGTCATCCAAAAAACAAAACATGACGAAGTTAATTGTTCCTTGCAGCGAGTCACCGACAGACTGCGCGTGTATGAAGAAGTGTTCATCCAGTGGTGTAAACCCGGGAACTCTCGACCCAACAACCAGACCGATGATGGTAACAAAGTTGCGTGTAGTACCCCAGATCCTTGTTAGGTAGAAATAGAACAGCATCCAAATCATCACATTGAACTTCGGCTTTTTTCGTTTATTATCGGCATTGTTAGTTGTAAGTTGGCTGCTCTCACTATAGGATAGGTTGTTTGTACTATACTGTAATGGAATAACATTGATTATGAAATATGACATTACAATTGTTTACTTGAAGTGATAACAGAAACAATCATGATTTGGAATCGCAGATTAGTGTCAACAGACTAACGAATCCGTGGTCTAAGCTTAAAATTATATTAAAACTAATACCGAAAGAGATATATATATATATATAAAAACGAGATTTGACGTATCAGTGTATGTTAATGAGGGTATGTAGCAAAATTTTCATTATAAAAAAAGATAGCATTATAACATTATAACATTATAAATATGTTTGATAAGATATATCTATGATGAGGCCTAGCATATTTAATCTTGTCAAAAATGACCCATTTCAAGTTTTTACCCACTCTAATTATAAATATTTTACCGAATGACGGAATTTTCTTTGGATTCTTTTCTTTCGTTCCTTCCTTTTCTTTAACCAAAAGGAGATGACAATGAGAGTGCCAGAGAGAATGTAGATAAGAATTTCCCAGATCTGTTTGGTAAACAACATCCATAGAAGGCGCTGTTTATCGGTCAGTGTATCTTCATCGATCCAACACCAGGACCCAAATCGTGACAAGGCATCGCCAAGGGCCCCAGTAGCTACTGCAGATACTGTAATAACCCCTGCAATGTGAATCACTTACTAAACAATACCCGAAACTGAATTTATTCAAATATGCAAGAAGCCAAAACCTCGTCAAATTTGATATAGAATAAATATTCAATAACATTCGTTTCACGATTCTGACTACCGCTTGTAGATTATCATAATATTATTTCAAACTAATTTATTACAGTACTCTGAACATCAGTAACACCACCCAACTGCACCATCCAAAACTATCAAGTATATTTTCATTGTCTCATGACTGCAATTACTACTTTGAAACACAATGACAAACACTATTCAAACCATCATTTACAGATTTCGGTACTATCATCAAATATCACCATCCACCATTATCAACAACCACTATCAACCATATTTAACAATCCGAACCATCACAAAAACCATTCATCAATTGTCATCATCCGCCACCATGACCAAACCACCATCCACCAAATGTCATCATCCGGCATTATACCATACCACATCCACAATTGTCATCATTCATCAAAATTACTCAACCACCATTCACAAAATGTCATTATCCACCACCCTTACCAAACAACCATTAACCAAATATCATTATTCACCACACTTACCAAACTACAATCCACCAATTGTCATCATCCGCAACCCTTACTAAACCGCCATCCACAAAATGTCATCATTCGCCACCGTAACTAAACCACCATCCAACAATAGTCATCATCCCCAACCCTTACCAAACCACTATCCAACAATTATCATCATCCGCCACCCTTACCAAACCACCATCCAACAATAGTCATCATCCGCCACCCTTACCAAACCACCATCCAACAATAGTCATCATCTGCCACCCTTACCAAACCACTATCCAACAATTGTCACCATTCCCCACCCTTACCAAACCACTATCCAACAATTGTCATCATCCCCCACCCTTACCAAACCACCATCCAACAATAGTCATCATCTGCCACCCTTACCAAACCACCATCCAACAATAGTCATCATCTCCCACCCTTACCAAACCACATCCAACAATTGTCATCATCCGCCACCCTTACCAAACCACCATCCAACAATGTCATCATCCCACCCTTACCAAACCACCATCCAAAATAGTCAATCTGCACCCTTACAACACATCACAATGTCATCATCTGCCACCCTTACCAAACACATCCAACAATATCATCGCACCCTTACCAACCACCATCCAACAATAGTCATCATCTGCCACCCTTACCAAACCACCATCCAACAATAGTCATCATCTGCCACCCTTACCAAACCACCATCCAACAATTGTCATCATCCGCCACCCTTACCAAACCACCATCCAACAATTGTCATCATCCGCCACCCTTACCAAACCACCATCCAATAATTGTAATCATCCGCCACCCTTACCAAACCACCATCCACTTATTGTAATCATCCGCCACCCTTACCAAACCACCATCCACTTATTGTAATCATCCGCCACCCTTACCAAACCACCATCCACTTATTGTCATCATCCGCCATCCTTAAAATACACTTTTTAGTAACTTAAGTTATGTTCAACTGCAAGTGATATACATGTATAGGCATATAAAAATCACTATTTTAAACGAGGTCTTAAATCGTAACTACATAAAAAAGGTGCAGATACTTTTTAGTACAGTCAATACAACAAAAGTCAATAAAACAGACAAATTCGCTTACCTGGTAAAAGCCAAGCTATTATATGATATATCCATTTTGTTTTTACCCATCATCCACTGTGAGTTCAACGTTTCTTCACTGAAACCATGTATGATGATATATAAAACGTAGCAAAATGACACTAGATCCGCGAAGGTAGTAAAGAAACTCTGGGTAACGCACAACGCGTCAACAGTAAGGTATTTTGAGTAATATAACATTCCCATATCCTCTCCGATACAAAACAACACGTCCGCCACCGCAAGACATTGAACTAAAGTGATAACTAAATCTCCAGGTCTTCGTACTATGTATCTGAAAATAACCACCAATAATATTGAAAACAGTATGGACAAATTTGTAAAGAATAGTGTCAGCGCTTCAACCCAGTTAGAGAGGTCTAAAGGGGTATGTCGTGACGGTGTCATGGTGATGTTACCGATTATGGTCGTGCTCTCGACAGACTCCTCCATCCTTCTCCGTGAAATGCTCAGCGTTACGAGTAGGGATATGACCGATCGTTAAGTCCTTAATCACACTTATTTAGACACTGACACTTCTAGAAGGCCATTTCAATATAAATTATATCATGCGTTCCCAGCGACAATAGAAATACTTAGACTTTGTCTGATTTGTATGTAAATATACCACTGTCAGAAATACTTAGTCTTTGTCTGATTTGTATGTAAATATACCACTGTTTTATCACATCCTGCAATCGTTAGTATCTGACCTGAAAATATATCGGTGGTCCTATCTCTCCTATTGTAAAGCTGCACCCTGCCTATTTAATCTGATATCATCAACTACATGATAAAGAGTAATCTCTCATATACTCTTTATCGCGAGTTAATATCGTAGGTCCGCTGAGTTTCATTATCACCGTGTTTTACTGTGTGTGACATGATGGCGTCGTCATGAGAAGAGCAGTAGTTACAAAGCAGCCAGACATATGGAAACAACAAAATGGTTTGACGTTTTGTTTAAAGTGAACAGTCGGGCAAGGATGGCTTAAGTCGGTAAAAATGGTGTGAATGTATCCAGTATAATTTATTATGAAATGGAAAAATAAAATCTCTCCTCAAAATCTGTCTGCGTACGAAGAAATTAATTTAAAGTATGGAAATTCTAAAACGTCCTCCCGGCTCACTATGTCCGTGGTTACATTTCCACGCAGCCTCGCTTTCAATGCTTTCATTTTCTTTACTTTAATGGTCAGAACTGGGAAACTAAGCAGAACCTGACCGTCGTATTAATATGTGAGAACTTTTGGAAGGCCAATGAACGCATTTATACTGGTTTTCTTTGCCCGACTATTCACTTTAACTTTAGGTTCAGACTTAGACAGCATATCGGATGTCTTTTCACAGACAAAATCAAATGCAGATAGTTTAGTTGGACTCCATGACTATATACGACCTATCCAGTTTGTCACCTGATCAACAACCTACCATTGTCATGTTTACGTAGACTAATAGGGCAGACATAAACAAGCTAATAGTAAGTGTTGCAAGCAACACAGGTCCCCTGCCGTCAATTACATTTTCTAAATATATGGCAAATTATTATCATTTACTTATGTTACCGTTGTATGAAGTTTGAGCAAGTTCTGTTCATGTTCAAATATCGTCCGGAAACTAAAATTAGTGAAACAATCTGATTTAAGTAACAGTGACCTTTAGACTCCAAATTCAGTCCCATCGTGTGTAGTTTAATTATAATTCATCAATTTTTCTCAAGTTATCACATGAAAACATAATCCGGACAGACAGACAGACAGACAGACGGGTACAAAGACCACGCAGGGAACAGATAATGAAATATCAGAACAACGTTTTTGTTAACAGAAATATCGTAAGACAAACAAATACCAGAGTTCAGGTAAATATTCCAGTATGCTCTATAGAAACCTTCAGGCACAAAATAATTCTTATCTGCAATTCTTACATTTAGGATATTGATGACTTAAATTTCAGGTAGAAAAAACGTACCTCTTTTTTTGAACTCATGACTCCTTATCATACAACAATTACATACATAGTCTTATTTCCTCAAAATACCGATATTTTTTCCGATATAAACATATGTCGTTGGCAATGTCCATGCATAGTGCCTAATAAACACTAGCTTTAAATGTATCATTCAGTTCCGAAAACGTCAAATAGTTCGTTGTTACATCATGATTATGACATTGTCAGACAGATGTTCCTTTTTTCAAATAACGTTTTGCATTGGATAAGAAAGTGCACGATAATATTACTTCCTTCTTGCCACAAAATACAAATCCTTATCCACATACTTGTCCTCAGTCTGGAAAACGTATTGTTTCGAACCATGGCTTGTTACATGTGCACAAAATAACCGTTGTACCTCTTAAAACTGGGAAAGTTTGTACTAAGTTTGAATATTTGTTGGGATATGATATTTCAAATTTTCTGCAGATATCGTAAAAAAATGTGCAGACGTCCACTGGCTATGCACATCATCACCATCACGGCTCATTCAATTCACTGTTTGAAACCCCAGAACACTTAACACCAACCGAGAATGAATTATCATCTTCAAGATTTGTGGTAAACACAAGGTCGTCATGAAACCAGACATAAAGCCGAAACATCAACGACATCATCCGCCTCTGAACAAACGTAATGTAGTTAATCAACTTGGCGATTTATTGGGTCAAGTTATCATAGTACCTTTGGGACCGCGATGGCCGAATGGTTAACATGACTATTCGAAGAAATTGAACAAAGCCTATGGGTATCCTGGACCAAATGAGACAGAATGCATACATTGTTGGAGAAAGCCAACTCCAAAATTAATCACCTGAGCGTTGGACCAGATGCTTATGTGGACAGGGCCAGAAAAAACAATACTCTGGTCCATTTCTCGTAGAAAACAACACTACATTAAACACAGTATTCCTACGCAACAAATATTCAGGGACATATTACGTCGTCCAGTTCACTTGACTTAAGATGCATACATTCGTATGTCACAGCCTTCACATTATTTCATACCAGCTGTCATAACTAATGCTTCATTTTCCACACTTATTAATGATGTTTAATCGTTATGGCACAAAAATCTTGAATGATTGAATATAAAACTCTAAGTTTGACCTTATTACTCAAAAATTGTCAATATGCTATATGTATGGCCATGCTAAGCAGTTATATGGATAATATAGAATAAAAAGCTGTTTCCTACTTTGATGAACGTGCCATTTAACCTTAGTAAATGTGTATGGAAAAACAGAAGTGTGATACAAGTCATTGTTGATATATCCTTATGACATTTAACAGAGGCACATGTCAAAACATGTAGTAAAGCATATATACGTTAAGTCATGCATTCGATTCCATTTGAGTGGAGTTGATGTCTATGCATTGTAAAACTCTATCCATACAGAACATACTTGTTAACTATGTTTGATGATAATTCTGGAGAATATTGCAATAGTCATTTTGATTCATTTTTCACGTGTCGTTGATTTTCTTGTCACTTTTATATAATACTTATGTCTGATTATATCATAATTGTGCAATGACATTGGTTGATGTAAATGTTTCACGACCAGTTTTGAAATATCACTGCGTTCATTTCTTTTCCAGGAAGCATGTTATGTAGATGGTATACTAATCGTGAGATATCTACTTATCACAAGTACGGTCTAGGGGAAGTAACTAATGTTTGATATTGCTACTTTGTATTCAATACTTACATCGCTTCTGCGGAAGTTGCGACCAAGCAAGGGACGTAACTACTTTGCAAGCCATGGCGCGCGAACTCGAAGATTGTCCTTTAATTTACTGGGTGAAAGGTTGTAAATACATATTTTGAATCCTGCCAAGTTTTGTCATGTTCATTTTCAAATAAATAAAACAATTATTCAAATGAAAAACGAAGTATTTTATTTACATAAAGGTAGCAAATCTGTTGGAAATGCTTGCTAATACACAAGTATGGGGGCGAACTCCCGAGAAAAGACATTGATTATTTGTAAATTTTAGATAGTTTCCTGACAAGCGTAATACAACTGATTTTGACAATCGTTATCAAAGAGTCCGATCAGGTATAGATAAAGATTGACACACCTTTCTCTCTGAGTGTCCGGCTGATTAGGAAACCACAGATCATTGGGCGGTGCAGGGATACCGTTTCCATTACTCCATTTGTAGTCGTCGCTGGGCCCACTATCATAGTCATAACCACCAACCCACCAGCCATTGGACACTGCAACATCAATCTGTCCCATTATTTTTAGACTACACACTCTAACGACACATTGAAGCAAAAGTATGTTTTATAAGCGTGATCCCTGCATCATTCAAATTGCAGTGGAGTCCTTCAAGTTCCATGTCAATATCCTAAGCATGCGTGCGTGTTTTGATATAATTGTATTCTGATAAAAGACTTCCAAAATATCCATGGTATCAATTATGAGAAAAATTCTTATCTCACTTTTGCGTCCTTATTCATTCATTTTACTAAGCGTGTTTTTAGATAGAGTTTGACATGCAATTATTCTATCTTGAATGTACTTTGATTTTGAAGCTGTGTGCTTAAACATCAATAAGATCTGGGAGGAAGATATAACGGAAGCGAACCTTATCTATACGAATGGTGTTGTCTTTATTAAACAACTACCAAATGCTATTAAATGTGCACGAGCCTGCCAAAGACATTATGTGCCGTGTTTAGACTATTCCTACACGACAACGACAGAAGAGTGCCGAGGGTACGATGGACTGTCACATGACTTTATCAGCCAATCAGACACTCAGATGTGGAAAAGTAAGTATTTACAAAACATCGCAAACAATATTAGGGGAAAATCTAGCTATTAAAAACAAACAAATCTCATAAACTATTGGACTAGCTACATATTATTTGCTTACTGCTGCTTTAATGGGGCTTATTCATCTTTATTTTCACTTTGCGTTTTTTCGTTGTTACAGAGACTTGTCGTTTGTCTGGGTATACGTACGACCCCGCTTTCCGTGTGTGTATCCGTCTGTACCCCATTGCTCAGACCTGGTTCCAGGCTTTAGAAGCGTGTTATGCAGACGCGGCTCATCTCCTCATAGTGGACACGGTTGATAAAGTTCGGGCAACGGTCACAGGGCTTCACAAGAATATATTCGCCGGTTAGTAACAGAGACATGTCTCATTGCCCGTGCAACCGGAGAGAAACAAAAAAACAATATGTCAGAACATAAACCCCGTGTAACAGCTTTTGCTTTATTTTACGGTGAATATACTGCGGAAACAATGCTTTATCACCTATCATTAACTCCCAACTTTTCAATGGCACAAAAGTTAAAGTGACCAGTCGGGCAAGGATGGCTAAAGTCGGTAAAAATGGTGTGAATGTATCCAGTATAATTTCTTATGAAATAGAAAAATAAAATCTCTCGTCAAAATCTGTCTGCGTACAAAGAAATTTATTTAAACTATAGCAATCCTAAAACGTCCTCCCGGCTTTCATGTCCGTGGTTACATTTCCATGCAGCCTCGCTTTCAATGCTTTCAACTTTCTTTACTTTAATGGTCAGAACTGAGAAACGTAAGCAGAACTTGACCGTCGTATTAGTATGTGAGAACTTTTGGAAGGCCAATGAACGCATTGAGACTGATTTTCTTTGCCCGACTCTTCACTTTAAGATGTTTGGTCCTGCGAAAGTTTTTCGACCATATTGGATTGATTTTTTTATCATTTATTTTTTCTTAGATCTAGTAGGATAATTACCTATGACAAAAACATTTTGGGCTAACTGAATTCAAAATGGCTGCTTAGCTTTCATCTTAGATTTTAGACAAAATAGTTTATACAATACAGATTGCGGAAGTGTCCGACAGTACCCTGAGCTTAACTCGATTTGCCCTCTTCTACTTCCAGAATATAACTTCCGTTCACTCGGTTGTAGCTCTTCTAATTCTGGAAGCTCTTCCGTCTAAAGGCGGGAAGATCTTCCGAGAAGACTTCTCTTCTTAAGAAGAGCGTAAATCGATGAAATGAGTTCAGGTTGGTCCTTCAGGGAGTCATTTAGCGTTGCCAATCCTGACTCGTTCGTTTTATTTGTAGAAATACTCGTTACAAACATGCACCTACCGTAATCGAGTCTGCTTACTATTACAATGTGAAGGTCTAATATATTATGGCGTTATTTGTTTTTGATCCAGAAACTCATAAATGGTGGTTAGGAGGCTATGACAATGAAAACGGAACCAAATGGCTCAACAATGAGAACATTGACATACCTAGTGCTATCTGGTACCATCCTGCACAGCCGGACTGCGACTCAGAACAATGTATAAACTTGTACCTCCATCCTCTTGGGATAAATGACCAACAATGCTTAGATCTCATGTTCTACGCATGTCAGGAACGGAAATAAAATGTCATGTTTGCCATCCAGAATCACAGGGACTTGTAACGTAGGTTGTGAGAAAGTCTGCTGTGTATACATGTGTACTATATACTATATAAAAGGACATAGTATATAGTACACATGTATACACAGCAGACTTTCTCACAACCTACGTTACAAGTCCCTGTGTCCAGAATGGGACAGGGTCTGTCAACAATACGTAGACATACGCTGATATTTGTATTCAATAACCTTATTTATGCCAGGAGGTGAATAAAAACTCGTTGAATCATCTGCCATTATAGGACATATCAGCATTTTACTTTTTGTCCTCAAATCCATTTTTTCAAACCTGTTATTAAGTGATTAAACTGATGGGCATAATATACCAAGTACATCTGTGATATATCATTGGAGCTGTAGTTGCTATGGGAACCATCCTTAATATGTAAAAACTAGGAAATTGTAAAAAAGTCTATTTTGGCCCCTTTTCCTAAGCTTTTCATCTAGAAACCAGAACGCATTCTTGAACATTTTTTTTTATTTACACATTCTGAAATAATGTTAATTTTGTTCACGATTGCACTCTATTGTTTCTTAGACAAAAATCATCAAAAAATATGCAAAAAATGACACAATTTGAATTGCTTTTTTCATTTAAGCATTGAACGTCTTTCAGACCGCATTCATAGCCAATATGAATGCCAACTGGGCTGAGGCAAATTCCATGAAGCGCGTAGTGCGTTAGCTCTTCATCTTGAACATTCGTTGCTTATATTTACAATTTTATGATGAAATCCCAAGATATTATAATAAGTAAATAATTCATTATCGTCCAAGACAAAACAGCTATTTGAACAGCCACCTTCCGTGATCGCTGGCACAAGTATAACGTCACAATGATAATGACGTCATAATAAGCTGATACGGCAATTGTGACATCACAATTATAATGACGCCATAATTTATATTAAGTGGTTGGAAGTTTATAATCTTGTGAATGCCAACTGCCTTTTGTAAGGTTATGTATCTAGATGGGCCGCAGTGAAAATGTAAATATAAATCGATGAAATTCAAAAATAGTGACATCGATACTTGTAATTTTTTTTTCAAACTAATAAGTAAAATCAAAAATGTGTTAGTATTTGATTCCGCTGACTAATCAAGGTATTATTTTTCCAATGGGCCTTAACGATCAAACTTTATTGATGTGCTTATGACTACTAGTTTTTTTCAAAACAAATTCCTCAGCTTCTCCTATTGAGGCCCTGCCCCTCCTGCCTAGAGGGGGGGGGGGGTCAAAGCTATCATTTATACAAAATTTCTTCACATTCCCCTATTGGGCCCCGCCAATCCTCCTCTCCGAGTCAGAAAATCTGTTCCCTTCCCCTAAGAATGTTTCTGGTCAAAATCCTTAAAAAAAAGAATGACTAGTAGCGTTTTGAAGGAATTTTCCTCTATTTCCCCTATTGGGCCCCGCCCCTCAGGCCCCAGTTGGGCTAGAGTCACCAATTTTACAAAATCTGTTCCCCTTCACCCAAAGTGGTTTCTGGTCACATTTGATTTAAATCCAATAAGACCTTTATGACAAGTAGCGTTTTGAAAGAATTTAAGCTTCTTAGCAATTTCAAATGTCGGAAATGAAACCACGATCCGCGGGGGACCATAATGGTACAAAACACGCGTTTTTTTAGTAAAACGTAGTAACAAGTCACGTGCTTATACCTCATTCATGCCATTGGCCGAGAGTATGGGTAACTACATGTAGTAATCACAAGATTGTGTGTTTACTTTGACTTTGATTTCTCTGACATTGTATTATAGTATATATAATTTGGCCTTTTGACCAAGATTTTATTTTACTTGTGTTATATTTATCTGTTCTGAAACCTAAAGCAGGTAAATATGAATTTAGAATTTTATGAATTAAACCGAGAGTAGCCGATCTTCGCTGATCCTAGATTAGACGGTTAGACCGATTGAATTTGTCAATCCGCATTATATCATTTATAAATAGAACGTGGCAATGGTTATCTATGACAAAATAGTACATATGTGCAAGTTAAAATGATATGCATACAATATTAATAACATTTTGGGGTCTAAATATTTTTCAATAAATCAATTTCTCCGAAAAATGGCAAGCAAACTATCACTATATTTGGAAGTAAACACACAATCACGTCAGTGGCGTAGGAAGATGAAACGTCATGGGGGGGGCAAAGGTCCTCAATATTTTGTAACACCCCCCCCCCCCCCACCACACCTACAGGAGGAGATTAATTCAACTCCCAAACCATATAATATATGCTTTATGTACATTTTTCATATATCACTAAATTTAATCCTTGTACACATTTATAGACAGTGGGGTCGATAAAAGGAAATTAACGAATACGCAAATTGGCCAAATTAGCGTGTGAGCGTCGAAGGCGCAAGATTTTGGTGTTTTATTAGGGGTCTGAGGGTGACCCCCGGGATGAGTTTTATGTATTTTGATGATTTTGCGATCGCCCGAAAGCACGAGAAATTTGGTGTTTGGGGGGTCCGGGGGTCTCCCCCGGGAAAAAATTACAATTTAGAATGGCTTAGATGAGTTTTACGATGCATTTTGATGATTATAAAGCGTTCTTAACATGGTAATTTTTCGATTTAAAGCTACCTGCATTTAGAAATGATAATTGTGTCGTCATAACATTATGGAACCCTACTCGATCTGAATATACCGGCTTCACACCATCGGTACATTGTTGTGTAACAGAAAAAAATGAATTAATTGTCTCGCTAAGACATATAAACAAATTGATCTTTTAAGAGACATTTTTTAAATAGTACATAGAATCCCTTGATGGACATTTTTAGTCTAGTTTGTGTGTATTGAATTTTTACAATTTAAGGTTTGACATTATGTGCTTGAACCTTTTAGGAAATGCGCCGCGCAGCGGAAAATTTTCTAGAATGAAGTACGAAAAATGTGCAGGAGGACCCTTTTTTCTTTCAAATAAGCTTTTTTAGAAAATTTCAGTCGGCGAAAATGGGGGGGGGGCCAAAAAGACATGTTTGCCCCCCCGTCCTGGGGAACGCCCCCCCCCCCCCCCCCCCCCCCGCTTCCTACGCCCCTGCACGTGGTCACTAGTTACCCATAAAACAATTCGGCTGTATCTCCATTTGCCCACTTTTTATAATCTGATAATTAGCAGAATGTTATGACAAGGATTATAGTCTATTTCAGAGAAGTGAACCTGGATTTACCTGTGTTTTACCTGTGAATTTCACCTGTGCTACTGTACTTATTTCATAAGGGTATCATTTATGCATAACATGTACATGCATGGAAATCTTATTACATGGAAACATCTATTAAAAACATAAAATTAATATTTGGTACTAACTTCAAAAGTTCTTTCTATCTTTTTGACAAACATATTATACATACATACATACATACAGCTACATTAAACTTCATCTACATATATACATGAATGCTAACTAGAAAAATAGTTTATGGTTATATGTATCATACATTTTATAATATATATATAGGCTCTTTTCATTAGAAATAACCTTTTTGACAATTTTCTGTAATAAAATGCAATTTATCGTCATTTTTAGGGCCCCATTCTGCCGATTTGATGACAAAAGTCTCACTTTTACTTTCATATTTGGACAGGTGCAAACTATCCGAAGTAGTATATATTATAAAAAGTCATCACTAGCTACAAAATTACCGTTTTTCTCGGAAAATTGCGTGTTCGGACTCGGAGGTTTACTGCTTATAAGTTAACGAAATTTCAAAATCAGAAAAACTTTGAACAATTTCTCTCTGTTCTTCAGTTAAAGTATGACATTCTCATTCTCTCAAACAATTTGCAGTTTGCAGAAGTCTATCTTCTGTATAAATGCTTAGATTTTTATAGTGTGATAAAAGTGATGTGCATATATATATATATATATATATATGATAAAAGTCAACGACTTTCCTCTTGTACATTCACCATTTCATGATGGCTCTTCAGGAGTAGAAATGTATATAAATAATAAATGTATTATCAAATTATGCAAATTTACAAAGTTTTGCAGGTTACTGTAAACAAAAGATATCTTAATTAATCCAAATATTGCATTCTGACTAAAAAGTATATTTAATTTATTGATATCTCATACTTAGTAATTATTTCATGGAGCATATTTTATCGACCATTGAATGTTTCCAAAAAATTGCGAAAATATCATCCTGATGACAAATAGCTGGATTTTCTCAATGTCTAACATACAAATATATACAACATAAACATATTGGTGTGTATTTCTCTGGCGATGGTCACTGGTTGGATCATGTATGGCCTACAACTTATGAAACGGCACCTTATCTAAAAAAGATGTTGTCCTTATCTTTAACGATTTAAAGTCTTGTTTATTGTATTATACTTTATATATCTAATGAAATACACGTACCTATGATGGCGTACAGGGGACACTATACATGTCTATAATTGTATCTATCTTGTACGTACAGCATATATATATATATATTATCTTGTACATATGAACAACTTAGTATATAAACTTGTACGTACAAGATACTGTAATAATTTGTAAGATATGAAGTTGTACGTACAAGATAATAATTTGTAGGTACAAGATACTAGGTTGTACGTACATGATACAACGATGTACGTACAGACGTACAAGATAAGTGTTTGTGCATACGTACGTACAAATGTACACGATACTGTAACAATAGATACTAAAAAGATACTAAGTTAAACGTACAAGATAATAATCTGTATGGACATGATAAATAAAACTATATATTGGTCCTAACAAGCTGCCGTATATAAAAGCATTATATGTGCTTGTATATCACTGTGTATATGACTTTAATACATTATGCTTCAATATTTCCATTTGAATGTGTGCAATTGTGTTACAACGAAAGTTGTTTTGTATCAATACTTAGTCAACTATTTTAAAAAGTAAAACAATGAATTTACATGACTTTCTCTACAATTTTAATGCAAATCATTGAAGGCAAATACTGAAATAGAATACAAATCCAAATAATACATGCAATAAACTTTAAATTAATGGTTTCGAAGCAAAATATACTTTATATAAAATATACCTTATTAAGAAGGTTTACAAAAAAACACTTTAAATGACCAATTACAAAGAATATTGATATGAAATTGCAGACTGCCACATTTGAAATAGCCAAAGGTAAACCGTTGATATTTCGTTCCCACGCAATAATTATTTCGTTCCCACGAAATAATTATTTCGTTCGAACGCAATAATATTTCGTTCGAACGCAATAATATTTCGTTCGCACGCAATAATATTTCGTTCGAACGCAATAATATTTCGTTCGAACGCAATAATATTTCGTTCGAACGCAATAGTATTTCGTTCCCACGCAATAATATTTCGTTCCCACGCAATAATATTTCGTTCCCACGCAATAATTTTATTTATTTCATGTCCGCTCACAGCCACCGTACATGAATGAGGTTTAAGCACTTGACTTGATTTTACTACGTTTTTACTACAAAAAATAGATGCAATACATGTTAAACTGGTGTCCCCAATGTGTAGTGTGTACCTATAGTGTGGCCTTTGTATATTGTATTTGTAATAAATAGTTAATTGTTAAAAGGTCTTTTTTGTTTTTCCTCTCAGCAGACAGACAAGCGAAATCTACACCTATATATGTATATGTGTGTAATATGTACTGTGTCGATATACGGACACCTATGTATATGTGTGTACTATGTACTGTGTCGATATACGGACACCTATGTATATGTGTGTATTATGTACTGTGTCGATATACGGACACCTATGTATATGTGTGTAATATGTACTGTGTCGATATACGGACACCTATGTATATGTGTGTATATGTACTGTGTCGATATACGGACACCTATGTATATGTGTGTAATATGTACTGTGTCGATATACGGACACCTATGTATATGTGTGTAATATGTACTGTGTCGATATACGGACACCTATGTATATGTGTGTAATATGTACTGTGTCGATATACGGACACCTATGTATATGTGTAGATAAACGGACACCTATGTATATAATAATGTGTGTAATGAACATTTTTTTTATTTTAATCAAATTATTCAAAAGGTGATGATACGTATAGTAATAACGGTAAGTTAATACTTTTGCAACTCTACAAAATTATGGATCACGTTTTACATTCCCATTTTAAAAATTGAAAGACGTTTCAGAAAGGTCATGTCCCGTTCATTCTCCACTAATTTGCATGTTTTCAGAAATGAAAACATAAAATATGAAAATTGAAAACAAAGTTCTTATTTATTGTCATTTGTTTGGCAAATATCTCTACTTTTTAAATTCAAAAGGGCTGGCTCCTATCTTTACTCAAAGAAAAGTTATTATTTTTACAGTCAACCATCATAATTTGGTAAAGAACAGATACGTGACTTTGTTAAAATGAACTAAATTGAGGTTTGTCATTAGAAATGCCACAAAATATACATTTTAACTGAATTTTTGCTTTGGTTTTGGACTTTTCTTTCCATTCAAAGCCATTTGTCCGTCTCAAAAGCAACTTGTCTTTTTCAATTGCAGTTATGAAAAGTTCATTTGTGAATATTGTTTTGAATGATTCATAAGTGTGTTCGAGTAGTTTCATATAAAAATAGTACCAAAGTATTTTGTTTTTATATTTTTCCTTATTATCAAACTGTAACTTTATCTGCATCAGTACATGTCAGTAATTTTGTATTTGTATAAATCACAAAATACTCTATAGGACATTAAAATCCTACTTTAAAAAGTAACGTATATGTTACAACATACTTATTCTCGCACCTCGGACAGGGAAATCTCACATGATACCCAGTGCTAGATTTTTCTATCTCGTCCGATCTGTCTGGTACCTTTACGCGATTTTTGACGGAATTTTACACTATTCATGTAACAGTCCGCGCATGTGACGTCATACTCTCGAATCGATGACGTCACACGCTTCAGACAATCAATATTACTAGAAATATGTACATTCAGCATTTGCCATGCATTGTTTGGTTGTTGTTTTTAATGATTAAAATAGTATGTACCGATTGATCAGCTTTTTTCTTTGATATAACCGAACTATAGTTTTACGCGGAATGACTAAATTCGAAGCGCAGATGAAATGGTCAATCGGCTTTGGACCAGGAGGCCCAAGACGGGATAATTTTACTCTGAATGCGTTTATAGATGGTTTTATTATATCTTAGAGGCACGAGAAAAAAAAATCTATTACCTTTAAGTGATAAAGATCGGGTTATCTCAGTCTCGGGCTAAGATTTTGTAACATCCCAACCTCGGCTAACGCCTCGGTTGGGATTATGTTACAAAATCTTAGCCCTCGACTGAGATTACCCGATCTCGATCACTTACAGGTAACAGATTTTATTAATATATGACTGTAGAAAACTGACAGGATTATTATGTTTTTCTATTTCATAAATTCGTCAAAATGCATCAAAGAAAACGTACTTATCAGCAGTTTCACTTCTCTGCAATACTTTAGATGATTTTTGCCTAAATTAGCAGCGATAACGTATCTGTTCTCTTGGTATAGGTCTTTATGAAGTATTAGAAAATAAACGAATTCAATAACACGAATCTGCTTCAAAACTTGTAGTCAAAACTACAACATCGAAATTATCAAACGATAGATCAAAACTATTGAAAGTGGCGTCGATGAAGGGATGATTATGTTTGTACCATATTGGTAACGTATCTGTCTACACCGATTCCCATTGACTGCGAATGGTTTCGGCGTTCTTGTCATTTTATTGGGAAAAAAAACGACCCGCACGGCTGACAGGTAGATGTGATAACTCAGGATAAACAGTTCGTCTAATATCATTGGCCAACGAAACCTCACTTGTCCTTTGTTGATGTTTTGTGACATGAGGAAAAAGAATAATTCATTGTCATTGTCCTCGCCTTCCTTCACCTGAGAAACGTATCAGTCTCCGTCATACTTGATTGCCACAAACAACCTTAAACTTACATTTTCTGACCATATCTAGTCTGAAACAAAAAGCTACAAATGAAACCAAGTTCACTCAAATTAAGGTATACGTACAAAAGTACAGATCCGTTACCAAATATGACAGGTACGTTACCAAATAAACAGATACGTTATCTCATGTTTATATATATCACATTACCGTATCATTAGTATAACAAACATTCTAACAATATCTGGCTATAAATGTATTTGAATTAGTCGATGTAACAGTATTTTTATTGGTTTTACACTAAATATTAGAGTTAACGGTACATCTTTCATCAAACAGATACGTGATCTTTTATACCAGATACGTTACTATTTTGATATGTGATTTATACATTTAACAATTAATTATATACCTAATAGCTTAATCAATACAGCTAACTAGTGTTAGGAATCACGTGATTATTATCAGAAATGTATATATGGTGTCGTTGCGTAACATGTATATTTTCAAGATTAGATCGCACCTGTCCATTTAATTGTTAATGGGTGTGTCCTTGTCATAAAGGTAAAAGTTAGTATACATATTAAAGTACATTATCACGAAAAAAACGTGGACATTTAATAATACATTAATTGTGTACATAATTTTATTTGTTTGTAACGTATCTGCCAGCATAGTTTGTGACAATGATAAAATGAGTTATATAAAAAATATCTAAGCATTTTGTGTGCCATTACTTGTCTGTTCTCATTGCGTATGATAATATCTATGATATGATAGAAAAAAATGTAACATTTACCCATTTCCTTAGTCACAGTTGATTTACGAAATACATTATAGCTGAAGAGGACAGTCGAAATTCGTCACGAGAGCCATATTTAATGTGATGATGAGAAAAATCTTAATTGGTCAGAGGAACAACACTTGATTATTTTCGAAGATCAATCAATATGTTTTACGTGTGAAACAAACATGATATACAAACATGATTTTTAAGTCCCGATATTGATAGAGGACACTTAATAATGCAATTTGTACATTTAGTGGAGAATGAACGCACAGGAGTTTGACGTTCTGTCAATAATATATAGTATACATATATAAAAAATACCCCTATATACTATACAAAAACACCAGTGTTTTTATATAGTATATAGCGGTATTTTTATATATCTGTATACTATATATTATTGACCATACATGTATGTATAAAATATATGGCCTTCCGTCTGCAGAATTCACTAAGGCCGTTTTCGTTTATTCGGAACAAACGGTTCGACCGTTTGTTAAAGTAATTATTTCAAGTATAAATCCTGACGGACCTGCAGTTTATGACAGGTGCCTGTGAGGGCTTTGTCAAAGATCGTCTGGAATCAATATAAAATCACCAGGTCCGTCTTTAATTCATAAACGAACAACTAGGTTGAAGTTGTGGGTTCAGGTAGAATCCGTCCCAGTAACTTATTCCTGACTTTAGTATATACGTTAAGCGTCCGTTAACCTCGATGAAAACAATACTCCGTCAGACCGGCTCTTTACTTCCGGCTGTAAACATTATGACACGTTGGGTTAAAAGCAGGATTAGTATTTAGTAGGTGAGTATATGTGACGACTTTTAAGACAAGTATAAATTCTTATAGTACATAGATATCCTGTAATTTTATAACGTTGTGAATACCTCAAATCCACTAACTTTGGCGGGTAACTTTCCTTTCTGAATCCCTGAATCCGGAGTCCATCTGGTTAATAAGGAGGCCGTACTATAGCTAACATCTGTTGATCTTGTGTTGTTTTTATAAAGCATAGATATATAGACTACACAATAAGGTTCCAGATAAGAAAATAAACTTTCACACAGGAATGCAGATCTAATTAAATAAAGTGGATTCAAGTAATCAAGTTTAGGTCCTTGTGGTCATTTCATTCTGTCTGTGAACATGAGTTTGACCTGTTGACGTTTTGTCAATAGGAATATACATGTCTACATCTACATCTACCAAATAATCGACCTACTTCATCATATTGAAGATCATGTAAGTTTAGTAACAATCTAGGTAGAGTGCCCCTATTTATAGACCTTTGCATTGTATGGCTATGCAGACCTTATACATAACAAAACCGTATAGAGTGGATACTTTATGTTTATGCTATAAAACGACACATGTAACATGTTTAAGTTGATTACTTGCAATTCCTTGTGTATATAAAATATATGTACATATGTGTCTAAAGTCAATAGGATTATAAATCTAACACAGAAGTGTGACTGTAATAAAAGTAAAGGCTTAAGGATCTAAAATGGGCCTGCCATATCGATAAGGAATTTTCTTATACATTTACCTGAGGATGGCCTATGTTACATTATGTATATCTGAAGGAAAGATTTTAAATCTAGTCAATGTGATATCATATTCTGCCAAGTGCAGACCAGCCAGAATCTTTCATGTTGTTTGAGAGTTATAATATGACGTTGGCAAACCCACCTTTGTTTATATTTTCTCCCTTATGGAAAAAAATGATTCAAATATTTTTTTTTTTATTTTTAGTTTTTTTAACACTAAAACGCCATCTATCTGTGCTTAGTCTGCATCAAAATTGAAAGTGCTATCAACAATTCATGTCTTGGTTGTGTAGAATGAATTAATGATGTCACATAAGGTGTTTAAAGAACATGTGAGCTTTCTTTTCCCTACTTATCTTGAGAAATTTTCACTGAAAGTAGTAAACTTACACTTATACATGTATTCAAGTATTTTTTTTTTTTATATTTGCACTTTCCTGTTTTTATTTTATTTTAGGAAACCAATTTCTAAATGATTAATGATGTCCGAAGTGTAGAGAACAGATTGATTTTCATAGAGGAATTAATCAGATTCCAGTATTAATTACATCAAATATTTCATCATCACAAATCTAGTCAAGTTAAGACAAATGGCTCCGAAAAACAAAGAAAGTGACGGAGGACGTAAGCGTCATGTTGGACAGCACCGATTGGTGGATGTGACGGACCCAGAGTCTGAACTCTCGACCCCTCACATACCTCTTCACACGACAATTAGACAACCAGACCTGGACGAGATGGAGGATGACAAAAATACAAACCACAGCCTAAAGGGAGACTACTCCAATATCGCTCTACTAATGCTGCTGTACATTCTTCAAGGTATCCCATTAGGCCTAGGTGGGAGTATACCCATGTTGCTTCAAAGTCAGAATGTCAGCTATAAAGAACAAGCCATTTTTAGTTTTGTATTTTGGCCGTTCAGTATAAAACTCCTGTGGGCACCTTTGGTGGACTCACTGTACTTTTCTTGGTTTGGACGTCGGAAGACTTGGCTGGTACCCATACAATACCTCATTGGACTATTTATGTTTGTACTGTCGATCCACATCGATGATTTGATGGGAAAGACAGGACATGTTGTTAATATTTATACTCTGACTGCCGTTTTCTTCATGCTGAATTTTCTTGCTGCTACACAAGATATTGCTGTAGATGGTTGGGCATTAACAATGTTATCAAGGTATGTATTTTTAGTTAAGGTAATAATGCATTCACCATACCAAAAATTAACACTGATATTTTGTAATAAGTCAAGTATCTAAAAGTTTTGCAAACGTTTGTCTCATCCCGAACAGATTAATTCTCATAAAAAATGAAATGGGGAAGAGTTTGCTGAAATGGGGAAGAGTTTGCATTGCCTGCGGCCGTCTTGTCCTGGCTCACAACACCTCATTACATCTTATTGTGTTCTACCCGTGTAGGGGAAGCCTAACCATTGTGTCGCACAGGCATTTCTTGTTTTAAATCATCATTATGTAATTATCATTTCAGACGTAACGTTGGATGGGCCAGCACCTGTAACACCGTAGGACAGACTGCTGGGTATTTCCTCGGGAATGTCTTGTTCATGGCTCTTGAATCATCTCACTTCTGTAATACCTACCTCCGGTCAGTCCCATCTGATCAAGGCATTGTTACTCTGTCATGTAAGTTATACATTATACAAATAATGACTCCAGATGAGGTTAACATTTAATAACTCTAATTTTGAAACTTGAGGTTATCAAGCCCAATCATCTCTGATTTCTGCTTTATCCCATACAGTTTTGACTTTAAAAGTATTTATTTTATTGTTAATTTGATGCCAAATAAAGTTCCGTCTCAATGCGTTACCCATGCAATAACAATTTTTTAGGAATGCTGTTTAATTAAACTAAACCATGGTTACAGATTTCCTTAGAATGTGGGGGGTTGTGTTCGTGGTCACGACTACGTTGGTCTGGGCCCTGAAGAGAGAAGCGGAGGATCCCGAGGCTGATTTAGACCAAGGTGTTGTAGGAACGTACAAACAATTGTTTAACGTCATCAGACTACCATCTGTCATCTCCTACGCCATCATCATACTCACAGCCAAGGTAACATGAGGGACAAATACCCATGATTACACTCAGGATAACATAAAGTACACTTACATCAATTCATACTCACAGCTGAGGTAACATTAATGACAAATACCAATGATTTCTCTCAGGATAACATTTTATAAGGGACATAAATTCATACTCACTGCTGAGGTAACATGAAGGACAAATACCCATAATCATACGCCGCATAAACAAACTTTTAAAAAAGGACTTGAAACATATTTTTCATAGATAAATATCTTCAAAATGCCAAACCAATGCTTACAATTTACAAGATACATATGATTAAATGTTAAAACAGGTGGGTTTTTCTGTTGCTGACTCTGCCACAAGTCTAAAACTGATAGAATCTGGTATGAAGAAGGAGACGTTGGCATTGTTTGCTGTTCCAATGATTCCAATACAGATCATGCTGCCACTGATCATAAGCAAGTTTACTGCTGGTCCAAGTCCGATGGCGGTGTTTCTCAAGGCTATGCCAGTTCGGTACGTAGATACTGTAAATGTTCCTATTTTAGTGGGAATAATATTTTAGCACATTTCACTACTGATCGAGTTTGTTCTTGACCTTCATACATGTAAGCCATAAGGCTACAAGTTTAATAAACAATCAACAAGGTCATAGGTAGTGTTAGAAATCGGTTGAAATTTCATGGTCGGTCATCAGTTTTGTTTAAAGAATCAATAATCAATTAAAATTGATTATTTTTTTCCTTGATGAATAAACAAGTCTCATATAAAATTTCCCTCTAAGACTTACGATTGCGGGGCTTCGTTATGCTGTCATGTTTTCATGTCGCTTATTTTCTTCACAAATCATGCTCATCTGAATGTTTACATTACTACTTATTGCTGATGCGCTCTTCAATTCGTCTAGGCGCTTGAAATTTGAAATTATATGAGTGACAACCACACACAAGGGAATGTTTTTAACAAGTTGGCTATGGGTTTTTTTGCATGTTTTACTGATCAGCTAATTTTATACTTTGGTTTATCATGGTGTCGGAAAATTCTGACGAAACTCGATAACAGATTTCTTACTCAATTAATTGATCAAACACCTCAAACCAATAATATTCAAAGAACTTGATTAATCGGAACACCACTAGTCATAGGTGTCATTGGGGTGTAGCATACTGGTATGAAGGATTACTAAGTTTATTCAAATGAATGACCTGGTCCTCCGTTGAAGGTCACAGGGGTAAAATAGACTGAAATATATTAACAACTTATCGTCAATAACTAAGAGACTTAGATACCTGACATTAGGCCTGCATCTTGCTTAGATGAAGGGCTACCAAATCTGTTCAAATTAGTTACCTTGACCTTAATTCAAGGTCACAGAGGTCAAATTGGCTTAAATCTGAAGACAACTACTTGTCAATAGCGTGCTGGGAGAAAGGGTTAGGCATTTATGAACTTAAATATTGTATCTAATGCTAGGTTTACACTATGTTCCCGGCGGCCACGGCAGCCCCGTTTCAGACCACCGTGGACAAAACGTGGTGACCGCGAGACAGCGCAGAAGGACGTGATAGACAAACGTAGGCGATCGTGAATACCGTGGATGCCGTGCCAGATTTTTAAACTGTCAAAAAATTTGCCACGGCAGTCACGGTACAGATGGTGAACGCAACAGGACGTAATAAAACGGGATTGATGTAACAAAACGTAACAGTGCGTACGAGGCCGTAACAAAACTTCCAGACGGTCCGTGGTGGAACGGGCAGCAAGCACGTTCCCCGGAATCTCACGGTGATTTCAAGTTTTGTGACGTTCTGTTGATTTTTTTCCACGTTTTCCCACGATTGATGCAGATTGGCTGCACGTTTTGTCCAGGTTTGTCAAGGTTTTGACGGCAAACCAAGGTGAATGATAGCCGTTTCGATGCGTACTGTCAAGGCACATCATGGCTAGTAGCGGTTGAAAGTCCGACGTGATACGGCGTGTTGCGTCTTATTACGGTCTTACGTTACAAGCAATATATGATGGAGTATTATTGCTTGGCCTGGTACATATTTGCTACTTCATGGAGTTATTTGTATTAATAAATAAAAAAAGTCATTATCAAACACATTTAAACCATCAAATTACACCAAAGATATTATTGCATAAGGCAGATTAAGTGAGAACCATTACAGAAAAAAAATATTTGCGAAGAAACACTTGGCTATAATAATTATAATTTTGTAATTAAAACGTGTTTGAAATGACATTTTCGGCAATAAATATTGTTTCATTTGCTCAAAAAAAGCCCGGCATCAGACTTTCATCCCTAGTAAGCCTTGGCGGACCGTGAAAAACGTATCGGAGCTTGATCAAAACGTGTAAAACGTAGCAGACCTCATCAGATCGTAACAGGCCTAGAGAGAACGTAGTGGTATCCTTGATAGACCGTGCTTAAGCCGTAGTGTACCTTTAACCTCCGGGAACAGCACTTTTCCCTATATCCACGGTCCACCACGTAATCCGTAAAAGACCGTGGCAAAACTTCACAAGACCTAGCTTAACTTGAATACAGAGACAAAAATAGCCAAAATTCCACGGCGCACCACGTTTCGGGCAAACGGGGCTACCGTGGTCGCCGGGAACATAGTGTAAACCTAGCATAAATCCAAATTATATTTTTCTTTTTCAAATCCAACGCATCAACTTGAAAACACACCATAAATTCCATTTTCCAAGATTAAATGTACAAATACAATGTATAACAATTGTACATTTCAGACTGTTGTTTGGCTTATGGTATGCCTTCATCGTGTGGTTGTCATATCGTGTCCAGGTTACCCCAGGGGAATTCCCAGTCTATTTTTATCTTTTATTATTAGGAAGTTATGCTCTGCATCAGGTAATTATCTAAATTAACATGATAGTTGAAGTTCAGTTCTTTAATTTTTACACCTTTTTTTCCTTAAGTTGAAAGTGGTTAATTAAGCATAATTTCATTCAGTTGCAGAATTGTAAAGAAATGAACATATTTACACATCATAAGATTGTAAATTAAATTATAAATAATATGCTCTTCTAAAGAAAGGTGGAAATAACCATGTAAACATCCTTTGTATGGGATAGACGGTTACCAGTACCATATGATTTTTTTTCTTTTCCAGGTTTCATTATACAGTATGTTTGTAGCACAAATGGCCTTCCATGCTAAAATTAGTGACCCTGCCATCGGGGGCACATATATGACTCTGCTCAACACCTTAGCTAATTTAGGTAAGTGTTAAATCTTATTGTAATTGGATTAATACCGTTATACTATAGAGATTGATGCTATATATCTGTATCTCATTCCCAATCTTTTAATGTAACATGTTTTCAAGAAAGCAAAACAAATTTTCCTGATGATCATCAATTACTAATTTTAGGAATTTGTCAGCACTTGAATTATCCTTGAAGTACATTGAAACAATAATATACCTATTGTTAACGGTATACATACATTGAATATATCTTTATTTAATGTTTGACAGGTGGGAACTGGCCCGGGACAGTGGCCCTATGGATGATTGACAGTCTGACCTGGAAGGAATGCCAGGGCGGTCCTGGCTACTGCGAGGACTCCACAGAATCAGAGGTAAATAACATGGGGAAGCTGTTTTGTAATTTTTCGGTTCATTTCATATTATAATTCTTCTCTTCAACTGTTTTCATCTAGGGCCTCACTTGTCTGAGCTCCAATTTGGGGTAGGGGTAGGGAGTAGGGGTTTTGAGATTGTCATCTTCATCAGATTTAATGAATTTATTGAAACTTAATTAATTTTTTGCAACGGTTGTTTTTTCAGGCATGCACTTCAGGAGGAGGGAAATGTGTTATTACTACGGACGGCTACTTTATAGAATCTATTGTCTGTGTTGTTATAGGCTTTTTATGGCTTTTATGGAGAAGGAGGAAATTACATCAATTGGACTCCCTCCCTCAGTCAGCATGGAAGTGTTCATGATCTATCTCATCAAATATTCTGTGTTCCACTTGCTGTCTTGTGATAATAAAACATCTGTTATGTCTCATACACAAATAACACAACAACAACAAAAAGAGAAAAAAATATCCTGTTTCAGCCTCACACGCTACACACATCAAAGAAGAAGTGTTAAAGCACAAACTGAATTATCTTATTTTTCACGTATTTATGGTAAAATTAGACTCTTTGAGAAATTGAATGTACTAAAAAAAAAATGATAAATATTCAGTCTTTCTGCCAGATAATAAACAGCAGTTGTTTGTTTTAGGTATGTAATTAATGGATTAGGGTAGCTAATAACAAGTCTCTAGGATAGAAATCTTCTACTAGTAATATATTTTCTGAAAATTCAAAGATGTCTATAAAACAATGGTAAAACCGCCACAAATCTTTCTACAAACTTAGGAAACACCAATCAGGTTAAAATACAAATCCTTATTCTCTCTCTATACATCATGTACTATAAGACTCTTTCATATGTGGATATGAAGGATAGGGATATTCTACCCGGGTGTATTCGGGACCAAAACAGTCGTGACCAAAACAAGTGGTTGTTGGTCATTTACCGTTATACATGTGGTCGCTATGGCAGGTTTAACTGTGTATGTTATCAAGGTCATATTGATGTCATTGGCAGCAATTCTCCAGGTCTTTGTTTTTTATATTCTTTGTATGCAAGGAGTTACTGAATGACAATTAGGATATGTAATTTCAACTAAACAATATCATTAGATGATCATTTTGAAAGCATGCAATTGAATTGCTCGATACAACAAAATTCAAAACAATTTATGTACATTATAAAGAAATATGACATATTCATGTGATGTAACGATATCAGATCGGTTATGTTAGTCTTTGAGATTTTAAGATGCATAAGCATGTTGTTAGATATGTGTTCATTATATATAAAGACAGTGGAGCCATGATAATGTGTACACCAATAATCCAGAAACTCCCAACATGGGAAGAAATATCCGGGAACAGATTTGATTATTGATCAAGTAAATGGAATCCTACAGTTCAGGAAATTCCCAGTCCGGGCGGTTTGGGCTGGGGAGGTAAATGTATGGAATACCGAGGGTCCACTATACATGATATTGGTGTTGCATTGCTATAAACTGGAAAAATTGCAGATTGTTTAAATATGATTTTATTATGTCTATTTTCATGTCTTGTTTTGTTGATTTATTTTTGTATCTAGTTATCATTCACTATATATTATAGAATATGTATTGTTCTAACTTCAATAGTTTTAAAGATATTTAAAAGACGCATTTATCATTAAATAACATCAATTTTCATCAAAAGAGTATTTTGAGTAATTTCTGATCAAGAGTTTATATGAAACATCATGTATTTATAGGGCTAAAATTATGTAAACAAAATTAATCTACCATTTTATTCCCCAATAAACTCCAAATATTGTAGTACTCATATGTTACTAGATATGATTCCATGTCAAACTAGCATTACATACTGCAGGCAAACTAATCACCTTTCCTATTTATTTCAAAATTTATCAATTTAGCAATAATAGCTATCAAGAAGTGAAGTATTGCCACAGTATTATTAGAAACAGGTATATGAGTCCTAGCCAGCTGTATGCATTCCCATTTTAACTTTTTTAACACTCCTGTCATTTATATAGTTACAGGAAATATGTGAATCTGAAACTTCCTACAGGGGAGATAACTTTCTACATGGGAGGTTACTCCCCACAGGGGAGAATACTCTCCTCAGCTTAAGCGACAATCCATCCAATTTCAGGCCTGGCAAATTAATCTAATATTTCATTATCTAGTAAGTGAACTTCTTCATATAATGTTTAAATTCTTTGCAATATGGACTAATAATGTATTTAGTTAAAATAATTATTTGAATTAAAAAATTAACTACTGTAGAATTGAACTGTTTTATGAAGGTTTTATAAGTTACCTAATTAAGGTTTTGATTATTGATTTTCTTTGTATCTGTGTTATTATTGTTTAGATTTGTATGCTATATTTAACTAGTTCTGTTTTTAAAAACCTTTCTAGGCGGTAAAGAAGTATAATTATCATTTTAGTCAATAATTTGTTATATTGATTAAGTTTGCTTTTACAAAGGAATGGTTGAGTTTCTGAGCAAAATGTCACAAAATATTGTGTATACATTAAAAACAAACCAGATAGCTCACTCTATCTGATTATTAGAAATTATTACATTGCATACCAAAAATATATTATCTTGCATTAAATGTTAAACACATTGTTATGAATTTTAATACTTTTGAATCACATTGTAAAGGCCCAGGAATACACAAGCTGTTTGGATGAGAATACTAGAAAGTATCTGTAATGCCATCATACATATAGATGTTGTTTAATGT
Source organism: Argopecten irradians (assembly GCF_041381155.1). Classification (NCBI taxonomy): domain Eukaryota; kingdom Metazoa; phylum Mollusca; class Bivalvia; order Pectinida; family Pectinidae; genus Argopecten; species Argopecten irradians. The sequence goes on along the minus strand of NC_091134.1, from coordinate 10,741,124 downwards.
TGTAAGATTATGGTCCAGATCAAAACTCATGAAATAAAATCCTATTAATGAATTTTTGATTTTTAAAAGTGTTTTTGCAGACAGTTGTGTTTGCTGTCTTATTCAGAATCCGTGAAGACATACTGTGTATTTTTCTTGTCAATCCAAAAAAAGTTTGTGCATAATATTATAAAATGAATAACCAAATAATTACAGAAAATGCGAGTAGAAATAAAATACAAATACATAACATAACGCACTGCTTTTTATGACCTCACTCATTTGATGTAAGGGAGGACAATAGCCGTAGAATTTACTATAATATGTAGTATGCAGAATAAAACACTGACAAAAATTATTTTACAATTGATTTGACATTGTGTTCATAAGGGTGGTGTCTTATTACCATTTGGCAATAAATTATTTTTTAACAATTTATTTCAGATTGTTTTTGGAGTTCATCAGGGTGATGGCCTATGACCATCCTTTTTCTTGTTTAACATGCACCTCATATAATCCTGTTGACATTTTTCAAAGACTTAATCTTATGTCTAATATAACAACTTTGATACTGTCAATATGGTGTTATAGTGCCCTGGTGGAGTCTTTAATAATGACTTTAGGTTATGTACAACATCTTCGGTCGTAACTTAATTTGATTTAACAACCATTTTTAAGTCTGTGATTATTTTCTCATTGTTACAAAAATGTGCCCTAATCACGTACATATACTGAAGTATATCCAGAGTGTCAGTTTCATTTACAAAGTAACATTGGCTTTTTCATTTGGAATAATAAAAATAAAGTATATTTTTAAAACAAATGTAAGTAATTTTTTATCTTAGCATACACGGCAATCTCCAGAGTGCAGAGAGAATTCATAATTTATTTTGAGAGGTGTGTTTGGTAATGGTGGGGTGCCTTTGAGAGAATAATGCCTGTATTAGACAGAGAATAACTCACAAAGTGAAACCCTGACTGCCACCTGTGAATATTACTAATATTACTGTAAAAGCTGAATTTCTTGGTTTGGTGATGTGCACTCAATTCGCTGCACTGTACAATTGTAGATGTAAATAATATCATGATTTTTTGTAGTACTGTCAAATTTCACTTCGAGCTCTTTTTAACGTAGTAGAATTTAAACCTATGCACTTTAAGAAATTGTAATTCTCAAAATATTGTTAACTTTTGGTGGTGAAAAACATTAAAATCTCTTCTTGATTTGTGAGTTTGAAAATTACGGCACATACATATGTACATGTATGGCACATACATATGTATATGTATGGCACATACAAATGTATATAGGTATGATTTTAAAAAGTTGACCTTTACATAGATAACCTGTTACAATAATAGCTACGTATATACGTATCGGTCTGCTTCATCTATGACACCATTTTACCATTACAACTGAAATATTTGTCAGTTTCTTTTAACACGTCATTTTGATTTTCCGAGTCAACAGTTACAAGAAATGACTCGATTCCCGGCTGCGGATCTAATTTTATGTCTCGCTTGATTTGGACAATTCTGTAAACGATCGTAAATCTAATTTTGGCAGCTGTCAAAAAGCGCTAGATTCTCTTACATAATAGTCTGTATACCAGACGTAATTTGTCCCGATTCTCTATATCTTTACCACCTGTGAGCCGACCGGATTTAACACCATCTCGGAATGATTTGGTCAGAGACAAAACCAATTCGAATGGCAGGGTTTAGACAGAGATCTGCCTGTATAGTTATTGCATGTTAAACGTTTTAGTACCAGCGTAAAATTCAGCAACTATGACACCATGTCGATTTTATTATAAGAACTTATTCATGCGTAATCAATTATCGATTCCTGGATCTACACAACAAGATATGCTCTCAAGAAAATCCTCATATAATGATACCTTGATTGTTTTGCGATGAGTTTCCTGTTTTTTTAGATAAAATACTTGTTTTAATATCGAGTTTCTTTGGGAAATGATAGCTACATGTATATGTAGACTTGTACGCGTACGTCTCTTCTTGCACATGAAAACCCAGTAGTAAGAGTTATTTCCCTTCAAACTGTCTCTCATTTGGCTCACTCCAGCTTTTCGTGTTGTGAACGCTTTATGAACTTTAATGGACAGCTAGCTAAAAAGGGCAAGAGTTCCACTATACTGTACAAGAAGACACAACACGTATTTGCCAAAAATTAATATGTCTGTTTAGGGTTACATCTGCAAAAAAAAAAAAAAAAAAAAAAATAGGGTCGGTAGGTCGGGAGGATTTTTTTAGTGTCTTTCACTCTAAAATAATGGCCGAAACCAGAATCTGAGATAGAAATCCCTACATTTATTTTTTGTTTTCGTAGAAAAATGGGGGAAAATTAGGGTCAGGGGTAAAAAATTAAGGTCGGTCGGGTAATCCTAAACAGACATATTATTTTTTTGGCCTAATGATGAAATTCCAAACACGTATTTGAAAATTAATGAGAAACGGATTGATTCAGTCCGAACTATGCTCTTAATTTTCCTATTTTCTTTCTACTTTAAATTTTACTAATAAGGTTTTGTGTTGGTTTTTTCACAGACCTTATTGAAACACGACATTGAACCCGTTAGCTATTGTATTTCTTGTCAAATTAGGAAATTGCGATTATCCAATCTACAGTGCTGTACGCCTGAATTCTGTTTGTGGCTCGACCTATCCGTCTTTCTTACTTCTTATAAACTCAGTCCTTACTGTCGTCAGCTATGTCGCGTTGTCAGCACCCCCTCCCGTCCCCAAATTCCCTGTGCGGTCAGGCGAAAGTACCGGAGGTCTATAACGAGAGTCTTACATGTCATGTGATCGTCAGTAACGACAATTATTGAAACCCATTGACAGGTGCGAAAGTGAACTTGGTTATGGAAGCCCGATTCGAACAATACTTTTTATTGCTTTATCAAATTTACATTTTAATCATTTGGCATATTTTCATGGATCTCAACGTCTGTAAAACGATTCTGATTTCATTTCGTTCAGTGGGGTTCTTTTTCCTAAAGAATAGCTTCCCGCATTGGAAGCTATGGGACTCGCAAATACTTTAGTACACGGTGACACATCTTATCCCGAAGTCCTAGCTATGGTCATTCTAGGGAGTTTTACCATAGATGGATTACGAGGGAAGGAAGCAAGGGACTTCTTCTAAATCTAAAAAGAAATGTGATGTATTCAACCCACCACCATTGTCTAGCTCCATTGGTGTCGTCAAAATTAAAGTTAAACATCAAGAAAACAAGTTGTTAATCTGCGAGGTACAAGACAGTATATTTTAAAAGGACAAGAGCAACGTTTTACGGATTTCAGTGGCGTGAATAGAATGCTTCTGGTGGCGTGATATTGGTCATTATGTGTGGCACCATTAGGGTTCCGTAGAAATAATAAAAAGGTCTATTGTCAGAGACCGTGCTAATTTGTAGGGACAAGGGTTAACGTAACAAGTATTTTATTATCCCCCTTAGAGAACAGTTTAGTTTTATCAGTGAAACGATCACCCAGTTTAACTGGCCAATTTCCTGCTGGCTGTCCACAAAGCATGTCGGACCAGCGACAATAGGAAGTAATAGAGTGTTAAATCGTAAATCTCTCCCCACCCGACCATACATCACAATTATATAAACATGTCAGTGAAAAATGTCTACATGTACATACTTCACATGTATATCCCATATGAGTTTAGTTTGGACCTTCGTGTCGTTTTAATCGATAGAATACAAGCTACATTTAAACGTGTACGTGGTCGGGTGGTGTATTCGCCTTCACCTTTAGCTGGCTGGGGTTCGATCCTCGGCATGGACGTCAAAAGGTCTGATCACTTGTCCCCATCACGTTAGTTTTCTCTGGGCACTCTGGTTTCCTTCCACTCCAACTGTCCTGCAGGCATGGCGTTAGCATTGTAAAATGACTGAAGGCAAGGCCTTAAAGGGCGCAGCCAGATGTTTCGGTAAACCATTAATTATACAATGTTAAAAAGTTCAATTTATGGAAATAACGGAGCCGACCGAATTTTCTGTTTATTTTTTATTCATATATTCACACTCTGTCCTTATCCCCAAACCCCCATTTGAGAAGGAAATCCACATTTTATTTCCGTAACAGATATTCCGTTTTTGGTTAGCTGATTATATTGAAAGTGGTCTATCACTTGAACGCTTGCAAATAAAGAGCAAATAGCACTGATCATAAACTTCTGCCGGATGAAGATTGGTATGTTCGTCGGATCATTAAAGCGTTTGAACCGCTTGATTATATAATGAGATGACTTCAAAGCATCGCATCACGCTGATATGATTTTTTACAGTGGGTAAAACAATGGCGGCCGCAAACTAACGCTGTCAGTGTGTTGGATTGAATTTGAAAAAATTGTTTTTTTATTGTTTTTTTGTGTGTACGTGTTACCTTAGAAGTGCTTCGCACTTCGTGCCCTTTGGGCACGAAGGGCTGCGCCCTTATTACATGATCAAAAAAAACTTAATTTAGGATATCAGCCGCCTTCCTAACGTCTCTCTTAACACCGCCTTACTTGTAGCATTCAGTGCAACGCTCATCCTCGTGAGAAAGGCTCTGTGTTCTGTCCCCAGGCCGAGACACACCATTGTCTATTAAGGTCTAGTTTCTTTTGTTCCTGCTTGTGTTCTAGATTGGTTATAACCGAGACTAGTGTCCTAGACTTGGTTATAACCGAGACGAGAACGTTAACCCCTATCACTGGTTTGCTCGTTGCTAGCACACACGCGGCTTGCTTTCAGCGGGAATCTTCAGAGAGATAGCACTATAAAACGGACAAAAGTTCAACTATCACAAGGAGACACAAGGAAACACACACACTCGCCTCATACACGCAACACATCGCATACATGGGAGGCTGTCCTTAAATGACGACATTAACCTGGAACCAAACCAAGTACACTTCAGACCCCCTCGTGTGCCTACATCCAGACCGTATGAGTCGACTACTCTATCGGAAGTCTATTGACACACCGGAAGTGTGTATATATATATGGATGAATGTCACGTTGTCCTTTTTGTCTTAATAGCTCTCCACTTAAGACAAGAGTGATACTTGTAAGACACAGACCGAGATGTAAAGCTGTTTGAGGTGTTCTAATAGTATGTTAGAATCAATAGATATCTTTGGAGTTGTGTTAGGTCTAATTGAAGAACAAAGCTGCATTATTGTAGCAAACTCGCATAGCAAGTAAAGAGAGGTTTAATAGAGACATTATTTCGATTGGACATCGGGAAAATATTGAAAATCTAAACACAAAATTAATACTATAAAATTACATGTGTTATTGTGACCATGAATTAAGGAAATAATTTTCATCTGTACGAGAAACAGTGTGACGTAATCTCGTATAGTCATTAGCGGAACTTTGTGTTGGCATAGCTACCAATTAAAACAAATAGATGTGGCGCAGTGGTAGAAGGCGCAGGTATGTTTGGCTAGGCGATTGGGTGCCGTAGATCGGAGTCAATAAATTGGCATGCTTTGTTAAATTGTGTTTCTTTGATATTATATATATATAAATATTCTACTATTTTAAAAGTGTTTGGAAAAATACATAAATGTCCATTTCGTGTTGTCTCCTTACCCTAAACCCGTTTCAAAACGCAACGCATGAACCAGGAAAGCCAATGTACATCTTTAGGCCCGTCAGTTCTCAGATACATGTATATATAAACTTCTGCATCAACTTTCCTCTGGTATAACTGACATTTCTTGAATGCTGACCTCTATCTACTAGGAGGTACTACATTGCACTGGTATGCTGGTCTTTAATTGGTCGACCGAATTAGTTGCGTCTTATAATTAGTCAGTTTTACTTTTAATTTATTGATATGCTTACTTAAACAGATACCGTATGACTACCAGAAGACGCTTCTAAAATGCTGGTCTTTAATTTGTATAACCGGTGCCGACTTTCTACCAGAAAACGCTACGGGTATTTGTTTGCTAACCGTTGATTGGTATAACCGGTGCCGACTTTCTACCAGAAGACGCTACGGGTATTTGTTTGCTAACCGTTGATTGGTATAACCGGTGCCGACTTTCTACCAGAAGACGCTACGGGTATTTGTTTGCTAACCGTTGATTGGTATAACCGGTGCCGACTTTCTACCAGAAGACGCTACGGGTATTGGTTTGCTAACCGGTTAGTTTGTATGACCGGTGCCGACTTTCTACCAGAAGACGCTACGGGTATTTGTTTGCTAACCGTTGATTGGTATGTCCGATGCCGTCTTTCTACCAGAAGGTTTACTTCCGAATCTCATTTCCTAATAACGTTTTCCTCACGTTATCCTAGAATGAACAGATTCGTTTTATTGAAATCCTTTAACTTGCCAAAAGAGCACGCAAAGGCTAAATACCGACAATTTGATAATTTTGGCGTCACAAACTCTAACATTATTCAATAAACACCTGTTTATGTACGCAATGTAACATGGTAATTGGGAAATAATATATGTCTATTTTCCCAGCAGGGATATATCTTCTTTAGAAATAGACATGCTATTCCCTCGTCAATACCATACAGCATACTCGAATATTACACAATATTCATCTGTCAGTGCATAACCACAAAATTTGTTATTTTTACCGGAACATAATACCTGCAATTCTACGTATTCACGTCCCTCGGCGTTACTTTGGCGAGATTTCAGGCAACCGGAACCACTCGATGTCTAATCGCCATGGCGACGTGACGTTGGAATTTGGGATTACCAACTTGTATCACTGATACCAGTTTTACGTCTTTCTTTTCTTTAAGAAGTTAGGTTTTTAACAGAATATTAATAATTTGATATCTTTTGCAGAAATCATTTTGATGTGCTGAACGCGAAACCAATCACGCGTCCATACGTTAAGATTACACAGACATTTTGAACAGGGAACTATTCTCGCATCCTTTGTAATGAATGACTATTTGTTAGCATCTAGAGCCAATATATATCAATTTTGGAAAATGTCTTTCCCATGTTCGAGGTTCTACGGTAGCCTTTTATAAAACCTGTTGTCTCCTGAAATATACTATTGTAGATAATTTTAACAGGTGAAAAAACAAATTGAGCAAGGCGGCAAGGAAAAGAAGGAACTCTAATGACTGAAACATGACAGTAACATAAAAAGGTACCATGAAGGCACATCCGTGACGACAATAACACGGAAACAACATCATGGATAAAGGCACCAATAACAACAAACCATAAAGCAAGGTATGATAATAACTTGACAACATCACCATGGTAACAATGGAAATGTACCAACGCCACCGGAACAGCATCATGGCAATAACGCAACGACGACATCACCATGGTAACAATTTCTTATTTTTAAGAAGTCGGTTTTTCACAGAATATTAATAATTTGATATCTTTGCCAGAAGTCATTTATGGTGTGTTGAACGCGAAGCCAATTGCGAGTCCACAGGTTAAGGTTATGCAAACATTTGCATATAATGTCTCCGTAGTAATAGCGCCAACGGAACAGAAAAATGGCAATAACGCCTCGGAAAAAACCACAATGTCAGTAACACCATCTTTGAAATTACGTCACGAAAAAAAGGGCATGGGAACAGCACCATGGTAATAGAACCATAACAAGAACGGCATGGGAACAGCACCATAGCAATAACACCATGACAACAACGGCATGGGAACAGCACCATAGCGATAACACCATGACAACAACTGCATGGGAACAGCACCATAGCAATAACGCCATGACAACAACGGCATGGAAACAGCACCATAGCAATAACACCATGACAACAACGGCATGGAAACAGCACCATAGCAATAACACCATGACAACAACGGCATGGAAACAGCACCATAGCAATAACACCATGACAACAACGGCATGGCAATAAATTAACACCATGACAACAACGGCATGGAAAGAGCACCATGGCTATAAAACCATCGCAATAACACCATAGGAACAGCACCATGGTAACAACGGCATGGGAACAACACCATGGCAATAACACCAGTCACGCTGTTAAACTGTTCACTCGAGTTATATACTGCTTTCACACCGTCCCCGGCTACCATCTGGTGAAATTCTTCTATCCGAAGTCGAGGTATGTATACAGGTGAAACATCATTTAGGTCTAAAACAGGTCTATCTCACGAATGTCTCAGATTCAATGCAGGTTCAGAGGAAAGTCGGATATGTCAATTAGAATAAACGTGGAACAGGAAAGCGATACAAGTTAAACAAACCATATGTTAATTATCTTTCCTGAATTCTTGCCATACCCAGGAAGTCGCCACGCTAAACTGAATCAAAAGGTGTCGCCATAACGAAGCCATTATCATAGATGGCATTGTTGTAATTACAGAGAGCCGAAATGTTCGGGAACGTCTGAGTCATCAAAGATGGCCGTCCGCCAGTCAGTGACGAAGGAAACGCTTCCTCGTGTTCCTATACTGTTACTTTTGGCACGTACTGTGAAATTCTTAGCCGATTTTAGCAAATGAGTAACTTTTTGCATTGCTTAGATGTATGACGGTTTTTCATAAAAAGTGTTCCTTTCTGGAGAAATATCGATAAAAAAGATATAAAAATACTGGCTAATCGAACGCTCATATCAAGTTTATTCTATACACAACGCTTCTGAAGGCTTGTGCGATAACCGTTTTTTATCAGACCAGGATAAAACGTGCGATCTCGATCTAAAACCAAACCAATTCCAAGTCATAACTTGGAATTTCCTGGTAAACTAATTCTAAAGCACCGTCTGCCTGATGAACTGAACGCTCGCGCCTACGTGGAAGGCTCGGGGTTTCGTTCCTGGTCGAGACACCATATAATAGTACAAAAAACCAGTAATGAGTGTGATGTGACGTCTGCTTAACCCTTTGTCAGTATACTGTGACCGGGTTTGTTGATCTGTGTTTTTGGCAGCAAGCTTCAGTGAGATAGCACTATACTATTACTAGGAGACACGCCGTGAATATCCCGCAGTCTCACAAAACATACAGACAGCATCTATAATACAGATATGCATGAGGCAAAGAATAATAAGGCTTAAATTTCCTTATCAGTTCATCATATTCTGTTCCGGTACGCCCATGATCACCAACATAATGTCACCGAATGTGGCATTACCTCGGCGGAATTGTATATTATAAGACTCTTTCATACGCGGATATGAAGATAAGGATATTCTAACCGAGGGTCACAAAAATGTAGTAAAACCCGAGACTTGCCGAGGGTTTTACGACACTTTGTGATTCCGAGGGTAGAATATCCCTATCATTCATACCCACGAATGAAAGAGTATTTTTCTCTCATACCTCGACGTTTTATTGCAATTTTAATACTGTGATTTCCCGCAATTTTGAATCAATTCGGAAGAAAACGGGACTGCAAGTCAATTCTCCATATATGGATTGAGTGATGTTTTCAACTCAATTCCCGTTGTTTGTATCTTTTCATATAAATACTGTATTAGCGAGGATTTGAATTAGCGCAATTCTGGGGATCAATACCGGAAATACTTTTTTTCAAAATTTAGCACTGTACACGAAAGAGACTTCAAAGTCAGCGCGAAAAGCGCCAAAATGAAACTACAGTTAAAATAAGTATGTGTGTAGTATGTCTCATGTTATGCCATGCACGTCTACTACCGACGAATGCCGACAATTACATCGCAGTACAAGTGTCTTGTACATATGTACTGCAGGAGTATCCAAGATTTCTTCCGATAGGAAAATTATTAGGCTACTATGATTGGCCGGATAACTGGACAGACTTCGCCATTAGGCGAGGCCATTCAGTACCAGTCAGAATAATGATGTCGATGTAGTGTAACCAGAATGTCTCATTCTTACTTGCTGTCGGTATCACTATGCACTAGTGTCAGACTCATTAACATTCCCGCCGCTAGAGGCGCTATTGTCGTGCACCAACATGGCCGCCTATCTAGTAGGTTGCTGCTGCTGACGACGATGATGGACAGTTAGAAATATTATGCCAAATATCAAATCAATCACGGCATGAAAATTGGTATGATTAATTACGAAGAGAGGTCATATTAATATTCAAATGACTGTTCACGACTGTACATTACATCACGTCACGTGATTGCACCAAGGCCATGCGCGTGTGACTGAGACTAAAAATATGTTCACAAGATCTGAGATCAGGGAATATTTCACGTAGTCATCAACTTCAACAACTTAAGACAACCATCATCTCGATATATTGGCTTCGGCTCCAAAGAATTCTCACGTTCGTGTGTGGGTCAATGGCAAAACTGTAAATAAAAAATTCATGATCCATTCGTCTCCGACCAAGTCACTTTGTAACAGCTAGGGCACTTTGACCCACAAAAGTTGATCTGGTTCCCCAATTTTTCTAATCTGATTTCCATATGTTGCAGATAGCTGCGTTACCAACAACTTGCCTACAAAGTCGGTACTGCTTTCGTGTTAGTACACTTCGGTGCTGGTAATGTAGGTGTAACTAATGGGTTAAAATAAGTATGTGTGTAGTATGTCTCATGTTATGCCATGCACGTCTACTAACCGACAAATGCCGACAATTACATCGCAGTACAAGTGTCTTGTACATATGTACTGCAGGAGTATCCAAGATTTCTTCCGATAGGAAAATTATTAGGCTACTATGATTGGCCGGATAACTGGACAGACTTCGCCATTAGGCGAGGCCATTCAGTACCAGTCAGAATAATGATGTCGATGTAGTGTAACCAGAATGTCTCATTCTTACTTGCTGTCGGTATCACTATGTATATACACTAGTGTCAGACTCATTAACATTCCCGCCGCTAGAGGCGCTATTGTCGTGCACCAACATGGCCGCCTATCTAGTAGGTTGCTGCTGCTGACGACGATGATGGGCAGTTCGAAATATTATGCCAAATATCAAATCAATCACGGCATGAAAATTGGTATGATTAATAAATCATACGAAGAGAGGTCATATTAATATTCAAATGACTGATCACGACTGTACATTACATCACGTCACGTGATTGCACCAAGGCCATGCGCGTGTGACTGAGACTAAAAATATGTTCACAAGATCTGAGATCAGGGAATATTTCACTAGTCATCAACATCAACAACTTGAAGACAACCATCATCTCGATATATTGGCTTCGGCTCCAAAGAATTCTCACGTTCGTGTGTGGTCAAATGGCAAAACTGTAAATAAAAAATTCATGATCCATTCGTCTCCGACCAAGTCACTTTGTAACAGCTAGGGCACTTTGACCCACAAAATGTTGATCTGGTTCCCCAATTTTTTCTAATCTGATTTCCATATGTTGCAGATAGCTGTAAAATGTTTCGTTACCAACAACTTGCCTACAAAGTCGGTACTGCTTTCGTGTTAGTACACTTCGGTGCTGGTAATGTAGGTGTAGAATTTAGTCACGCGACCACGTCATCACGCTCGTGTACTGACCTCACGCGCAGACGTTCCCTGTTGTCATCACGTCAATGATTGAGTACTCTAGAGTGTAATATATTTGTTTTCCACTCATGCACGAAATTCGAAATTTGAGCTACATCCTCGCCTTCAAACTAAGATATTTTGATGTGACTGTATTCACTAACGCATGAACTTCAAAAGGTGGATTAGATTTCAAGACGGCTTCGGATCCTGATTGACTTTGTTATCATTTGCACATCTATCATGCCCACCTCACACAATATGAGGACTTTGGAAGCTGTGGAGAAGATTGGGATTGGTCGTGATGTGTTATCATTTATCATTATTTACTGTGTATATCACATTTGACGCTACATAGACACTTTCACTTCCGTGTAGACGTGAACAGAACGGTATAGTCAACCAGAGCACAGATCGGTACTTCGTAAAGGGGATCGAAACTTGAACTATGCCTGTCCCTCAAGTGTTTTTTATTCGTTTATACAATTTCTACATATGATAATATGATATGTACATGACTAAGAAGAAATAGACATAATACAACGCGGAAAAATCCTAACATGGTGTTAGTTAACTGGACAAAACAAAGCCCGCAAGGAAATCGCTCAGTTCCTACAAGATGAGCGAATCAAAAGCGACCTTGCAACCATATAGACGTTCGAGATGAAAACACAAAATCAATGGTGATGCATGATGCAAGCATATATTACAATGGCATTGTTATAAGACTTTTACATCAATTATCGTTTGTTTAATACTTTTGTTCGACAATGACAATCTTTTTGGACAATATCAATGTTACAACCAGGTAGGGCAAAGATCCGAAACCCACCAAATATCAAAAGCTGTTTACAAAGCAATGGCGCTTTGACACACCTTTCACTATATATATTCAAAATATATACAAACGCGACAAAATCCATCGTTTTCATAATGATCTTACCATTGAAGTTAACTTTCATGTTCAATACAATAATGTCTATATCTTCGTTGTGCTAGTATGATCTGAAGACTGCTATATCAGGTCGCAGAACAACTAATTATAGTGTGGTTATACTGGAATGACATCCGGTTGACACGAATGCATGACAAGACCCAATCCCGTTGTGTCACAACATGTCAGGAATTTGTTCCTGAAACAGCTGCACCACGTATCTGTTGACGTTGACGGTTAATTTAAATACCATTGTTGCTTTAATTATCTCATCAGAAACAGCATATTAAAACACAAAAGACCTTAGATAATGTATTTCGCATTTCTTCATCAATGGCACAATTTTTACACCATAAGGTTTCAACTTTGCATACGCCCAACCTTAGATGATTTGCGTCTATAACCGGAATGTGTATACCCACTACCATCGGATTGCGAGGTGTGCATCTTTTAATGATGGGTACGATTTTCACAGCTGGACTCTGTCCTATAACTTTTTCTGACTACGCCGTGGATATAAGTCCGCTAAACCTGCCTATATTATTAGGCTTTTTTAATCCCCCCCCCCCTTAATATATAGTCTATATCTTAGGGGTGGGAAGCTTAATGATATAGGCAGGTTTAGCGGACTACGTGGATATATGCCTTTTAGTTCTAAAGTTAGGAGAGGTCATTTGAAATTTCAGAGGTAAATGATTTAAACATAAAAATTCTTCATAACTCGAGATTCAGGGGATCAAGCATTGACGTATTACAATTTTATAAACGCCATTCTTTGCTTATTTCTCTCTACCGACAGAAACCTGGCCTTTATCTGTACATCTGTGGTTTAACACCGAGTAGTCCGGCTAGTTTTTATTTAGTTTTAAACATATTTTATTAAGATCGGTGATAAGTTATTAAACTTATATGAAGTTTTCTCTTTGTATTTGCCTCTAGTACCTGATACTTGTTGATTGTCCATGGCTGCTGATAAGACATTAAATACAAGAATAACCTACACTTAAATGTGATAGACTATGGTTTTTGAATGGGAATATTTGTGTGACCTCTTTTTATTTTCTATGTGCCATGATTAACAGGATTAAATGGTAGTGAGTTCACATTTTAGCGTATTTAAAACATATCTCACCAAATCTAGAAATGTGCATCTGTGTGGGTAACTGTATAAGTATAATGAAGTTTGTGTGTAGGAATTCCATTTTAAGTGTTTCCCTCCTCCGCCATTCCATAAACATGTAAATAACAGAACGTTTTGTTGTACGTCCGGCAATAAGTAGCCTGTGAATCGGTCATTTCCCCACGCGTCTCTTTACTGGCAAATACATCCCATATGACGTCATACATACAACAATATATTCATATTTCGGATACGGAAGGACAGTTGTACGTTTTAATTGCTTAGTTTCCGACATCACCCCCTCCTACTTATGTCATTTCTTAATACATTTGTACTGATGCATTGGCCTTCGTCACTGCTCTTGAAATCGTATTACATGCATATTTCAACTATTATACGTGCAGTGACAAAATGTTGACGTCGCCAAATCTTACTTGTCGTGAAGTATACATTGTCGAAAGAACTCAAATTAATATAATACCCATGCATACAAAAGACACCATTCTGTAAATAATGTAAAAATTGTTATCTTGTATGGTGGCATATTTCTGCCATCGAGTTGCCGACTTACGACTAATGATGTCGACATAATTAAGGCATTAAGTCGACATCATATCGGAAGATGTCGACATAAACAGACGAATATGTCGATTTACCACATGTACATGCCCACATTCCAAGATAATTATGTAGAAAGTCGGTAAATCGGCGATTAATCGTGTTTATGCTCGGGTGTGACACCGAGTTGTCAGTTATTGATATGTCGACATCTAAACTAAAAGATGTCGACATCTGGTCTTGAAAATGGAAATCAAAGGTCACTCTTTCACGACGCACTGTGTATATGCAGCAAGGCACCATACAGCAGAGATCGATGTTGATTTTGTTAATTCAGGTTTTTATTTCTTTGATTTCAAAATTAAAAATGTGATCCTGCACATCCCAGCCATGCAGCTGTAGCTTGCGTGTACGTAGTTGTTAGTCCGAGCTGAGGAAGTCAGAGTGCATTTCAATCCTCTTGGCCATAATCATTTATTAATATATATAACCACGAGTTGAAAATTCGTTTAAAAGCTGTGTGTGTGTTTTGTGGATTGGCATTCGTATTAAGTCCATGTAGTACATACCGTACTATACTATATTGAAAGAATGAATGAAAAATGAAAAATGCAAAACAATTATTTTTTTCATGTTTTATTTTCTTGCGAATCACCAAAAATACCAGTTACGTAAGTTAAAAGCCATAAATTTCACTGTTCAGGTACACAACAATACACATTGGGAAACCAGCTTTACTTGTTAGCTTGCCCTGTCCACACATATACATGTACATATATATTTACATCCCTCGATACATTTATATAAAGGCACAACGAATTTTTGTTATAATCTTAATGGCCAAATTCAAAATTTGAACTAAAAATCCTCCCGGGACGCGGTTTTAAACTCCAAACTCGGTATACATCTGCATATATATATTTTTTGTAGTAAAAACACGCGTTCTTTGAAGTCAAACATAGTAAAATAAGTCACGTGTTTATACCTCATTCATGCCATTGGCCGGAATATACAATTGTATTATGGGTAACTAGTGATCACGTGATTGTGTGTTTACTTCCAAATATGGTGATAGTTTGCTTGCCATTTCTTCGGAAAAAATTATTTATTTGAAAATATTTAGACTCCAAAATGTTATTAACATTGCATGCATATCATTTTGACTTGCACATATGTACTGTTTTACTATAAATAATGAACTGAAATGAGTTATAAAACTGGCGTTTTCACGTTTTGTAAATAAATGATATAATGCGAATAGACCAATTCAATAGGTCTAACCGTCTAATCTAGGATTAGCGAAGATCGGCTACTCCCGGCTAAATTCGTAGAATTATAAATTTATATTTATATCTATTATTATACCATGTACCTGCGTTAGGTTTCATAACAGATAAGTATAACACAGAGAAAAAATAAGATCTTCGTCAAAAGGCCAAATTATATATGCTTAATACCAGGTCAGAGAAATCACTATATTTGGAAGTAAACACATACTCATGTGATCACTAGTTCCATATTCATTTCGGCCAATGACTTGAATGAGGTATAATCACGTGACTTGTTTTACTACGTTTGACTACAAAGAACGCGTGTTTTGTACCATTATGGGGAAAATCCCCCGCGGATCGTGGTTTCATTTTCACCATTTGAAATTGCTTTAGAGTAATGCTATCATATCATTGTTTAATTTCCAAATTCTTTCCAAACAAATGGTTATATAATTAGTTTTTCGGGAATCTAATACATGTACTTGTACACAAACTAAGGAAAACGATGTGCATGCACGGGCTTATGTGCTAAATTGGGACCTACATATATATATATGTGTAGGCCCTAACTCATTATACTTCGGTAGATTCCGTACAAAAATGCCTAGATACTACTGGTTATTAGTATATCATTTTGTTTGTCAGAAAGATCGAAAGGTCTCAAGGCCCTCTACCAATATTGTGAATTTAATGGACCTAGGGTCTCGGAATTTCCCCCAGGGGAGAGGGTCAAATTTACCATAGTTTATATAGGGAAACACATTTATGAACATTATTTGCTCAATCTTCATAGGAAATGTAACAGATGTGATAGAATCAAATACTCTTCATAGATTAAACTAGGTTAAATTGATACCTCATCACTGACTGATTTCATGGGCCTGACAGGCCAATATATGGTGCTTATACATACAGTGTATGTCTTTGTTTCATTCTGTATCAGAACTCAGGTGACAATCAGAGATAAAAACATGGCTGACAGGTGGCTATGTTTTTTTATTACTGCTATAGACTTCATTTTTAGTTGTCCCATGTTATAAAACATTTCCAAGAGGAAAGAAGAAGGTAAAGAATTATAGAAATAGGGAAAAGTTCCATCTTTTATTGGCATGTTTTTCATCAGTCAGTAGTGGGTACGAAGTTCATTAAACTTTAATGTGAGACTGCAGGGGTGTAGGAAGAAAAAGGGTCTCCTGCACTTTTTTCGTACAGTAATTCATTTAAGAAAATTTTGCCGCCTTGCGGCGCATTTCCTAAAACGTCCAATCACGTAATGTTCAAACATTTAATAAATTCAATACACATGAACTACACTAAAAATGTCCATCAAGGGATTCTACTATTTCAAAAAAGTTTTTTTTAATATTAATTTGTTTATATGTCTTAGCGAGTCATGTGATTTTTTTTTTAAAAAATACGAGATTTGAAAAATTATTAAAAAATCGGAATATTTACTATAGAACAGAAACCGATTTTTTAATAATTTTTCAAATCTCACGTTTTTTGAAAAAAAAATCACATGACTGTCATATTTACTCATCAGTCCATCTACCAAATACAAAAAAATGTATGACAACATCCATTATCATTGAGTTGGCCTGCTGTGGGCAAGCTAACAATTAATGCTGGTTTTCCAATGTGCATTTCGTACCTGAATTGTGACCTTTATGGCTTTGAAATTACGTAACTGGTATTTTTCGTGATTCGCAAGAAAATAAAACATGAAAAAATCATTGTTTTGCATTTTTCATTCATTCTTTTAATATACAATAATACGGTATATACCACATGGACTTGGTACGAATGCTAATCCACAAAACACACACAGAGTTTTTAAACAAATTTTCAACCCACTGTTATAAATATTAATAAATAATAATGGCCAAGAGGATGGAGATTCGTTGTACAAAACAGAGACCTTTTGCACTCTCAACTTCCTCATTCGGACTAACAGCTACGTACACGCAGGCTGCAGCTGTATGGCCGGGATGTGCAGGATCACAATTTTTAATTTTGAAATCAAATAAATAAGAACCTGAATTAACAAAATCAACATCGATCTCTACTGTATGGTCCCTTGCTGCATATACACAGTGCGTCATGAGAGTGTGGCCTTTGATTTCAACTTTCAAGACCAGATGTCGACATCTTTTAGTTTAGATGTCGACATCAATAACTGACAAGTCGGTGTCACACCCGAGCATAAACACGATTAATCGCCGAGTTACCGACTTTGTACATAATTATCTTGGAATCATTATATGGGCATGTACATGTGGTAAGTCGACATATTCTTCTGTTTATGTC
Organism: Argopecten irradians; assembly: GCF_041381155.1. Lineage (NCBI taxonomy): Eukaryota > Metazoa > Mollusca > Bivalvia > Pectinida > Pectinidae > Argopecten > Argopecten irradians. The sequence goes on along the minus strand of NC_091134.1, from coordinate 10,723,503 downwards.
GACATCTTCCTATACAATGTCGACATAATGCCTTAATTATGTCGACATCATTAAGTCGTAAGTCGGCAACTCGATTTAATTTCCCTACCTCCTCCCCCCCTCCCCTCTAATCTGTTAATTATGACAGTCATGTGATTTTTTTTTCAAAAAATACGAGATTTGAAAAATTATTTAAAAAATCGGGATATTTACTATAAAACAGACACCGATTTTTCAATAAGTTTTCAAATTTCGTATTTTTATTTAAATTTATCATAAGTACATGCATTGTGGATTCGTGCTGTGTCTCATTGTGATAGGATACTCCTTGCTTACTTTGTAGTACTATCATAATGCACCATACTGCAAAAGCTACAGAACAGCACACCGCACCCACTCACATTATAGTGCTACCACATCGAAGCATACTGTCAAAGACTCTGAGCAAGATATCTTCGAACGCGGTGAATGGTCGTACCAGGCGACTCAATCACTGATATATACAGAATGAAAGGTATCTAAGGGAGGACTGTTTAGAAGACTGGATAGAGGACTCATCGTTTCGATGTGAGGCAATGACAGAGTGCTATAACTAACCTCGAATAATGATAGAAAGGTAGACGCCCCGACCTTTCCCTTGGTCATAGGATCTCTCGCCATCTAATCCTGGCTGAGAACATAATTGACCGCCGACAGTGTTATCATCGCCTGTCCATCAGCAGCACTGACCACTGGTCATTAGGCTACTTCTCGTGTGTTTTGGCTGAACATGTGGCTGTCTTTGGACCTCTTTAACACATAAGTATTTACGATGTGCCAAAGTATTTTTGTCGAGTAGACAGCTCAACACAAAGTGTAACTGCTGGCTCTGGTTTCTCTCTGGACGATACAAGGATCACGTCTGAGAACGGGTTTATAAGTATCGGATTCAGTTCCATTTGATTTCATATATTCTAATGAAATAAAGTTTTAACGACCTTTCATATTTGGTTCATTGCAAGGCTAAATTGGCCAAAAGTAATACGCTGCACATTATCTTTGTATGATTCCGGTATACTGTAATTAAAGTTAAATTAGAATATCTTTATTAGCGAGAAAAGGTTAAACATCTAAAACTGTAAATTGTTTTTTATTTAAGATTAGATCTTGAGATCGGGTACCTTGGTCACAACACCTCCGCATACGAGTATATGACAATGGGTGACGTAAGTTTTCTACAAGTCTGATAATATAAATGTCTATAAGATATCGTCAATGGTTCGACAAATGAGCCAGGGTCAGAGTACACTCTACAATCTAAAAGTATTAAAAATATAAACTTTATTTATTTTACATCGATTGAGAAACAAGCTATACAACTAATGTAAATCACTTTCGATGGCCCGGATGTAAGCGGACGAGGGGTCTTAGTGTGGGAGGAAACCAGAGTGTCCGGGGAAAACCCAGGTGATCGGGCAGGTGACCCCTAACCTTTTGACGTCCGTGCCGGGGATCGAACCCCGGTCGGCTAGGTGAAAGGCGAGCGACTTTACCACTACACAAGAGAACACCACCCTATCACGACTAGTATTGGTCAGGGTCAGAGTAGACTCGACTAGTATTGGTCAGGGTCAGAGTAGACTCGACTAGTACTGGTCAGGGTCAGTGTAGACTCGACTAGTACTAGCCAGGGTCAGTGTGGACTCGGACTAGTACTGGCCAGGGTCAGTGTAGCCTCGGGCTAGTACTGGTCAGGGTCAGTGTAGACTCGGGCTAGTATTGGTCAGGGTCAGTGTAGACCCGACTAGTACTGGTCAGGGTCAGAGTAGACTCGGGCTAGTACTGGTCAGGGTCAGTGTAGACTCGACTAGTACTGGTCAGGGTCAGAGTAGACTCGACTAGTACTGGTCAGAGTCAGTGTAGACTCGACTAGTACTAGTCAGGGTCAGAGTAGACTCGACTAGTACTGGTCAGGGTCAGAGTAGACTCGGGCTAGTACTGGTCAGGGTCAGTGTAGACTCGACTAGTACTGGTCAGGGTCAGAGTAGACTCGACTAGTACTGGTCAGAGTCAGTGTAGACTCCACTAGTACTAGTCAGGGTCAGAGTAGACTCGACTAGTACTGGTCAGGGTAAGAGAAGACTCGACTAGTACTGGTCAGGGTAAGAGTAGACTCGACTAGTACTGGTCAGGGTAAGAGTAGACTCGACTAGTACTGGTCAGGGTAAGAGTAGACTCGACTAGTACTGGTCAGGGTAAGAGTAGACTCGACTAGTACTAGTCAGGGTAAGAGTAGACTCGACTAGTACTGGTCAGGATAAGAGTTGACTCGACTAGTACTGGTCAGGGTAAGGGTAGACTCGACTAGTACTGGTCAGGGTAAGAGTAGACTCGACTAGTACTGGTCAGGGTAAGAGTAGACCCGACTACCTGGTCAGGGTAAGAGTAGACTCGACCAGTACTGGTCAGGGTAAGAGTAGACTCGACTAGTACTGGTCAGGGTAAGAGTAGACTCGACTATAGCTAGTACTGGTCAGGGTAAGAGTAGACTCGACTAGTACTAGTCAGGGTCAGTGTAGACTCGACTAGTACTGGTCAGGGTCAGAGTAGACTATGGCTAGTACTGGTCAGGGTCAGAGTAGACTCGACTAGTACTGGTCAGGGTCAGAGTAGACTATGGCTAGTACTGGTCAGGGTCAGTGTAGACTCGGGCTTGTATTGGTCTGGGTCAGAGAAGACTCGACTAATACTGGTCAGGGTCAGAGTAGACTCGGGCTTGTATTGGTCAGGGTCATAGTAAACTCTGGCTAGTACTGGTCAGGGTCAGAGTAGACTCGGGTTAGTATCGGTCGGGGTCAATGTAGACTCGGGCTAGTATTGGCCAGGGTCAGAGTAGACTCGGGCTTGTATCGGTCGGGTCAGAGTAGGCTCGACAAGTGCTGGTCAGGGTCAGAGTAGACTCGGGCTAGTATTGGCCAGGGTCAATGTAGACTCGGGCTAGTATTGGCCAGGGTCATTTTAGACTCGGGCTAGTATTGGCCAGGGTCAGAGTAGACTCGATAATATTGGTCAGGGTCAGAGTAGACTACGGCTAGTACTGGTCAGGGTCAGAGTAGACTCGGGCTTGTATTGGTCAGGGTCATAGTAAACTCTGGCTAGTATTGGTCAGGGTCAGAGTAGACTCGGGCTAGTATTGGCCAGGGTCAATGTAGACTCGGGCTAGTATTGGCCAGGGTCATTTTAGACTCGGGCTAGTATTGGCCAGGGTCAGAGTAGACTCGATTAGTATTGGTCAGGGTCAGAGTAGACTCGGGTTTGTATTGGTCAGGGTCATAGTAAACTCTGGCTAGTACTGGTCAGGGTCAGAGTAGACTCGGGTTAGTATCGGTCGGGGTCAAAGTAGACTCGGGCTAGTATTGGCCAGGGTCAGAGTAGACTCGGGCTTGTATCGGTCGTGTCAGAGTAGGCTCGACAAGTGCTGGTCAGGGTCATACTACACTATGGCTAGTACTGGTCAGGGTCAATGTAGACTCGATTGATATTGGTCAGGGTCAGAGTAGACTCGACTAGTATTGGTCAGGCTCAGAGTAGACCATAGATACAGCTAGCCGTCGTGGGAATACTGTGATGTATGTGAAACTAGAGTTCACGAAATAAAACCGCTCAGAATATCGTGTTCCATAAGAGAATTTAAAGTGCCCTTACTATAATATGCACTTAAATGACCTCAATGGCTACGTAGAATCTATTGTACTTTCTACAATACCATTCACTTTTGCGTATGTACATGTGTATTTCAGATATTCTGATTTTTTTTAACCTTTTTAACCACTGTTGTTCCCGTTGTAATAACTGCTTGTTATTTCTGGTAGTTCCTGTGAACACCAGAGCACTGGCAGTTTATCGACTTTTGAGAACTGACAAAACTTTTGACGACTTTGTCTTTTCATATTCTGATTATCAGGTCAAAGCCCTGTATGTAAAACTGTAAGGTTATTCCCTTCTCTGATAATATCGACATTAATTTCATCAGTCATTGTAACGCTGACACGTACCATTCACTAATGTCGGATGGCCCTATATAAAAACTAGATAGATGTATAAATACATTATATGTGCTCCATTTTGTATGGACTATGGCCTATATATATGCATCTTCATACTTCTTTATGCACTGTCGTAAAAAAAACACCAGCAAGAATTGATATTACACAAATATTCACAATACAACTTTATACCAATACAGTAGAGAATCAATCTGTTGATGTACATTTTCTTATTGAGGATGTTCAAAAACAAAATAGAAAATGTATTAAAAAATGCAACTCTTCATTGGATCGCCTTTAAATTATCAACGTTCCTTTTAAGCGGATTGTTGGGTCCAGGAAAGTGTTGAATATTCTAAATATATGTACATAAAAATTAATAAAACGGCTCTTGTAAATGTTATCGTAAGGATTAATCATATAACCGTATTTTGTTAGATAAACAACAAAAGGTTGGTAGAAATTGGTGTCTTTTTGTTTTATAGTTTTTTGACAAATTATAACGTTCATGATCCGTCATCGGTTGCAAAACTGGTCATCTGATCTAACCTAGGCAAGGTAATAGCGATGATGTTGGTTGGTCAGTAAAGGTTGACCACGACTGTGATTATATACGCTGTATTAAAGCACATGGTTATAGCGGACAAAGCCCTTTAATAAAACCACAAAGATCAGCTGATCCGCCGAGGTACCTAATCCGTTTACCTGTAGTTTTTTTTACCTGAGCGGACAAAATACAAAGTGATTGACAGATAAAGAATAATAGCTTATATATTATTAAGATATGTGACATTGATAGTTTCCACAAAATATAATCTACATTTTCCAACACTTGTATTCGTCACCCCTCCGAAATGTGGGAAATTCCCTGGCTGTTTTAACAAATACACACACTCCCATTGTAAGTGTACTCACAACTATCAGTTATGTGAAAATATCGGTTTTTAAAAATACTTTCCGACTTAGAATATTTTATCATAGTAAGTAGCTAAGGTTTAGAGGTAAAACTATTAAACGACACAGTTATTTTTAGCAACACTGATTGACATAGAGCAGGCAAACAGGGGCGGGCTGTATGCAAACGAAACACCGTGTATATTACAGGGTATCGGAGTCACTCGCCTCGAACGAAAGTCACTTCGCTTGCAGACTACACAAGTTGGAGGGGAGAAACTCGCTGTAGTTCCCTGGGATAGACAGCAACTAGTTTCTCTCTGGAGGGGAAAATTGTTTATTGCTTTAGTTTAGTATAGTTTGGAGTTTATTTAAACAACAATCTCATGGTTGTGGAAAAAGTGTAATTTCAGAAGAAGCGCCTGTCTTCAAAAGGTACCGAAAGCGGTACCCCTGGATTTCTGTGTCAACTCGTCCCATCATCCAGAAATAATGCTACGATTACAGAACCCATCCCCTCAAAAGTGTATATGGACGATTTTAATTATTCTGATTCTCTGGAATGGGATAGTTTTAACAGAAGCGGTAAGTTTTATTTGTTTATCGACAATGATAATATTTCCAGCATGTTTATTTTATGTAAGTAAATAATAATATTTTGAGGAGCGGGTCTTCTGAAGTTGCTGCGTCCGCGGAAAAGTTGGCGTTTACTGACAACGGTGTTTTAGTTGGATCTCGTAACTGGCAGGATAAGAAGTAAATATATATCTACATATATATCTGTAAACTCCGGGACTGACTTCAGCTGTTAAGTGTGCTCGATTATTGTTGTCCTCTAGCACATACACATTTTTCGTCTGCTGAAACACGGCGATATATATTGCCTTTATAGTCCGTTTCAAATAAATAGAAATATCTTTTTTTTTCGACGAAAGTTATTTTATGAAATGAAATACTTTGTTTTAATTTTTAATATTTTGTTATTTATTTAATCAAAGTTTTTCTATTATGCATGTACCAGTTCAGGTTAACTACAAGCAAACAAAAGTTACTTTTTTTGACACAATGTTCAGAGATTGTTAATTAGAGTTAGTTTTAAGTAATTACATCATATAAGTAGTTTTGAAAGTTTTATAATGCCACAATGACTTTATTGTAGCGCCTGTAAAATTGACCTTAGGGCCTTAAAAATGACCATCCTTTGTGAGATTGACAGAGTTTTATATGACCCTGTCGTAAATCTTAGGTTTATTATATATACAGAGAAAGGCCTCTCACATTGGCCCACTCTGGTATACATTACAGTATTATCTTCTGTATATTAATAAGTTAATTTGATATTTATCCACCCAACAAGGGTCAGCTGAAACATTGACAGATGTTGCTAGAGGTTTTGTCTTAGATATTCCTAAACCATAATGTGATATGTTATTAAAGGTCAGTAAAGGTATGATTTTGGGAAGAAAAAAAAAAAAACTTATATAAGACTTCTTGTTTTGAAAGTGTGATTTTTAAAAAAGAATTATAAAACCCATGTAAAATTGCTCTATTGAAGCTTTCAAAAAACATCTTTTGGTATATTATTGGAAAAACTGGTCATATCAAAGACGATGATATATTGTTTAAACTGTATATGCATGTCATATTATGCACAGTTTAAGCCATGGGTAAATGCATAGACCTCTGCCTTTGCCCTCTGTATTCAGCAAAGACAATGAAGGAGTTTCCAATCTCTGTATATGTTTCTGATAATGGAGCTACTCCAGATAATATTCATGTCAGAATTTGTGGCATTTTCATATGATTACCCCTCAAGCTCCCGGCCCCAGATTGTCTGTTACAACCATTTGTTATTTTCTATTCCCCTAATTGTACACCATTTAAATTAAGTCTAAATTTCAAATACTTATAAAAGCATCATTTTGAAGATGTGGCTCTTAAGTTACCTGATTAAGTAAATAAGCGCCCCCTCCTTCTGTTTTAGATAATAATGATTACCTATAAATCAGTCTGTAGGTCGAAAACCTAATTACCCCCCACCTTTAGCACCCTTAAAAAAGACCTTTTTGACCAACGCGCTCTATAGCCATCACCTTCCCACTTCCCCACCTAGAGTGCATTTTATGTAACCATATAATTTGATGACCTTGACCCCCATTTTAACCACCTGAATTACCCCCCTGCAGTCCTATTTGATGACCACCCGAGTACCCCTATATACCTGTATCGGGCGACTGGAGACCCTAACCCCTAATCTGCTAATTGACCCACGGGATTAACATGTTATCTGTGTCAATAAGTTGATCACTAGGTAAACCTAATGATAGACCAGTCTTGATTCCTGTGACATAATACAGGTGTGGTCATTTTGGTCAGGCAATTGGCTCGAGGGCACTGACCATTGTTGTTCTGTACCAGTCCAGTATACACCTGTTTATAAACATCACCTGAGATTTCAAGGTGTGATACATGAATTGCTACATTGTACACAAGTTGTTAATTCATCACAGTTGTCTGTCACCTACAATACACCTATCAATTAATTACCTGGTCAAAAGATACTCCCGGCCCTCTTTTACCTGTGGATATAGGTATTGTTTTTTAGGTATAAATTGTCAAGGAATACAGGTAGATCTATATGGTAGACATATAAATGTACCATATAAGTTCTAAAACGGATCTGTGCTTACATGGGTGACATATTTACGATGTTACAGTGAAGTGTTTAACTTGTGTAAGCCATTTGCAGGAGTTTACAAATGATTTTGATTCTATAACATAAAGAAGGTTAATGTATTGTAAGGATGTAAAATTTTCACTTACAACCAAGGACATGTCCGTTAATACTTCTTTGGTATCCAATAGGACATTTATCAGGAAGATGGAAAACTTCTGGAGAAGTCTCCCCTGCCCCATCCATCCTGCTAAAAACATTCCCCCAAAAAAATTTAAGACAATTTCTCTTAAAATCCCCATTTCTTGCCTCAGACACTTTTATCTATATAGATACAACTGGCAATATAAGCTAATTTGCTATCTTTAGGTTTGTAATAACATGCAAAGAACTAATAAGTTGCAGGAAGAGAAGCTATATTCTATTGTATTGCCCCCTTCTCATGTATAAATATTTGTGTAGGCTGTGTAGGTAGACTTGTAAGTAGAGTTACTGTCTATATCTGTAAAAGTGGCTTGTAGATTGTGTATGTTTTGAATATAAACAGTCGGCTGGGGAACTAAGAAGGAGAGCAGTACAGAAATAACAATGTTAGAAAGTGTGTTTGGGGGGAGAGGGTGCAGAGAGAGGGTCAGTCAGGTAGGGGAACATAAGTTATAGCTACCTGTACAAATAGGTATAACAGAGGGACACCTAAATCTGTTGTGTGTGTATACATATATTGCTAAAAAAGGTATAATGTACTTGCATGCGTACAAATCCAAATCTCCTTATCTATATATGTATACCAGCATGTTTTCTCCTTAAAGATATGCACATGGTATTATCTGTTCTTACTTCTCCTCAATTAAGCATATGTACAATACAAAGTCTATGTATAGTTTGCATCCCTAGGCCTTCTTTCATCTTTTGAGGTGAATAAAAAATCATTTGGAAATTAAAGATGTCCCTTGGTAATAATGCTGGTAATGTCTGTAGTTTGTTGATATAGCTTTTTCCTGTTTTATGTGATATCTGTATAGTTACTTATATAATTATTATCTGATCATTCTTTAGGTTGTTTACTTATACTTTAGTATAAGGTGAGTCTATAATATCATGTTTTCTTTATAGATCTATTTAAATCAACAAAATATGATTGATATTCACATCACCAACAAAAACCTTTTATTAAAGATTTGAGTATAATCACGAACTTAATAAATATATATGTTACTTTTTGTATCATGTAACATCTTCAAAGACATGTTGAACTTTAATTTATCACATAATCCGCCTGATATCCAGTGATTTCCCCTGTGTAATTTTTTTGCATATGTCACTAGTGTAATATGACAAGAAGCAGGGCTGCAATGATACACCGATACTCCAATACGTACCACAATTTAATACATGCGGATGCCTCTTGATACAATATCATATTTTGCATAGGAGAAATATTTAAAGCATTCAACATATTTTTCTCTATCTCTCTGAGTTTTAAACTTTCAATATTGTTTTCAGACTTTTGTAAAGTTCGTATTTCGCAAAGATATCAAACAATGGAATTGAAATATTGATTTTTAAAGTGTAAACGTTTAAAATAGCTCGGAAATATCTGAACTGTTCTGATTTGTATTGGTATTGCCTATATTGACCATGTGATATGGCTCGGGAGGTTCCAATCTATACGGGTATCGCTGATGTCGGTCACATGATGCCACTCGGTTTTCCGATATTACCTGAAAGATTGAAACATGGTGTTGATTGACTGTGGCGGTTCTTTCAAAACGTGTGATATTTCATGCAACATTTACCGCTATGTCAATAGTATATTGGTGCTTTCATGGATCTGAACCATCATATATAAGCATCCTTCACACATTGTGTGAAATTACAAGAAATACAACTTAAAGGAACGAGTGTTGTCCATATATAACAATAATAATAATAGAAGAACCATAATTAAGAAAAAGGTAGGCTGCAAGGTGCTATTTTCTGTGCTTTTTGTTGCATGCATGATATGGCACAGATTTTTTTTCATGAAATAGTTTTAGTTTGTAGGTGACTGTGAGATTAATTAAAAAAAAAACAATTTAAAAAACTTTAAAAGTAGTAGCTTATCAGAAAGTTAAAAGAAACACATAAAAAAACTGGTAATATAAAAAAAATCCTTTTATTAAAGATTTGAGTATAATCACGAACTTAATAAATATATATGTTACTTATTGTATCACGTAACATCTTCAAAGACATGTTGAACTTAAATTTATCACATAATCTGCCTGATATCCAGTGATTTCCCCTGTGTAATTTTTTTGCATATGTCACTAGTATAATATGACAAGAAGCAGGGCTGCAATGATACACCGATACTCCGATACGTACCACAATTTAATACATGCGGATGCCTCTTGATACAATATCACATTTTGCATAGAAGAAGTATTTAAAGCATTCAACATATTTTTCTCTATCTCTCTGAGTTTTAAACTTTCATTATTGTTTTCAGACTTTTGTAAAGTTCGTATTTCGCAAAGATATCAAACAATGGAATTGAAATATTGATTTTTAAAGTGTAAACGTTTAAAATAGCTCGGAAATATCCGAACTGTTCTGATTTGTATTGGTATTGCCTATATTGACCATGTGATATGGCTCGGGAGGTCCCAATCTATACGAGTATCGCCGATGTCGGTCACATGATGCCACTCGGTTTTCCGATATTACCTGAAAGATTGAAACATGGTGTTGATTGACTGTGGCGGTTCTTTCAAAACGTGTGATATTTCATGCAACATTTACTGCAATGTCAATAGTATATTGGTGCTTTCATGGATCTGAACCATCATATATAAGCATCCTTCACACATTGTGTGAAATTACAAGAAATACAACTTAAAGGAACGAGTGTTGTCCATATATAACAATAATAATAATAGAAGAACCATAATTAAGAAAAAGGTAGGCTGCAAGGTGCTATTTTCTGTGCTTTTTGTTGCATGCATGATATGGCACAGATTTTTTTTCATGAAATAGTTTTAGTTTGTAGGTGACTGTGAGATTAATTAAAAAAAAAACAATTTAAAAAACTTTAAAAGTAGTAGCTTATCAGAAAGTTAAAAGAAACACATAAAAAAACTGGTAATATAACTTATTAATTTTGTAGAAAATTTTCTTAATATTCATACTGGCATACTATTGTTATATATTGTGAATTACAGATGTTAGTTAGCTAGGTTAAAAGTTTCGATTGCATGGTTTCATTTGGGATTGGCATTAGAAACCTTGCTGACATGTATGGATATATTTTTTTGTGGAAGACATGGGTCGTAGATGAAGTGTATACAATGCTATCTCTCAGTCTGGCCGTATTCTCATGTAAATGTAAAAATGATCAGCTAGCTGTTTTTTGGGTCAATGAACTTGTAACCATCAATAGTAAATCTGACCTGCTGTGTTTTCTGGTCAAACCAAGGATGAATAATCCTCACTACCTCTACTACACTAATTCAACTTTTCAACGAAATCGTTCCCAGCAGTAGCCCGACTTCTCATTCACTCCAACATATTTAAAGCTCCATGAACTCCAAAACAGGTTGTTCATTGTGTAAACCATACAAATAAGGAAAAAATGGAGATTTGATTTGATCATAAATAAAAGTTACAATTATGATTATATTAAAGTGAAATGCTTTTATCATTCAGCAGTGATTTTGTTGTATAAAGCAATATGAAATCCTTCAGAGATTGTTTTTTTATACTCTTACAGCAATGTAGATGATATTTGCTGAGACGTTCAGTATATCAATTCATAAATGTCATGTTTACTGGAAACAATTTAGGAGATCGAGGGATGAAATATTTAGTAGCTATAAAAGCCAATTGTTAACGTCTATAAATAAATTTCATCTACAGTTTTATGAACTGTAGTGTAGGCTAAAGTATATATATGTAATAATTGTCAGTAATTATTTTCATCATACCTAGTATTAGTGCCACACTAAAAGTTAATGATTTCACTCATTATATCTGGAGTAGAATTGAATTTTCAAAAAAAAAAAAAAAAACAAACAAAAAAACATTGCACATGATGCAGATAACTCAACAGGTTTTATTTAAATTAATAAGATATGACAACTAATGTGTTTTAACAACACCAAAAAACAAAACAAAAATATTACAATACATTTTTATGTCACCTGAGACGAAGTCTCATGGTTTTATATGTCTTTGTTTCATTCTGTATCCGAACTCAAGTGACTTTTAAGGCCCATGGGCCTCTTGTTAAAATGAAGAGTCGTCTAGACATGGTACATTTTAGTACTAAAGGATGTGTCGAGTTTTCTTTGTTATTTTATATGCCATATAAATGAATTGACAAACATAGAAGATTTTCAAAACCTTTCCATGTTTGTTTACTTAACACTGAGTTAGGGCAATGTGAAAAGGATCATTTTCATATATATATATTTATATGCAAGGTGATTGCACAAATTTTGGGATGAATTCATTTACATTTAATCTTACAAAGGTGAAAGAGCACTAGCTTTTACCTAAAGTGTCATAAAATCCAATTTAAGGAAGTCTTGTTCTTGAAAGTTTAAGGATGGGACAAATTTTAAAGTCGTTATTTGTTATTGCATGCCAGGAAGTCATACATCTATGGGAGGTCGTATCTATGAATGTAAGATTACGTTTCGTATATTTTTTTTTCTATTTGAACTTGGTCACCCCAATTACGAAGTACTGTAGGCAACTCACTCCAAACTACATATAAATTAGCCTACAGAGACGTATCGGTTCTCGTCACATTGTACTTGTATTTCAGCTCAAGTTGTGTGGTTCATTATGATATGAATGACGGTAGTAAGTGTGTATACGCCGTAATGATTGCAAAGCCTTTCTTGCACTTTTCTTTACGTCTCGTTTACTGTTCGTTCAACGGAAGAACATATTTTTTTATGAAAGTAAGTGTTGTGTTAACTATCAGCTTCCTTACTCTGGGTCTTTATGCGAGAGGAACTATAAAAACCGCTGCTTTTCAATAGCTTCTCCATATACTTCTGTTTGATGTATTCTGGAAACTTTCGGTAATTAGATGTGCAGGGTCAACTAATCCCCATTAATCAAATTTTTGTAAACTGAACAGGTTATTTTTTATTTCCTGGCTTAGTTTCAGTTCAGTGAATGAGTTTTATTGATCAGGGTTTGCAGGAGAGTTCTAGTTTTGTAGATTGTCTAGGTAATGTAGCTATAGATGCACCATGCAAGTGCAAAAGAAACATACCGGTATTGTGTTTTTAAAGTGTTGGTATTTATAATCTAGAGCAGTCGTAATTGTGGTGAATAAGGTCAAACAAGTACATTTCACTCTGTGTACTGTATAACATCAGGAAATAACATGTAATTAAAAATAATTATGCATCAAATAAAAAAAAAACTATAATCAGATTTAAAGGAAATTGAAAACAAGTACTCGCTTACTGATGAATATAAATTACATGTAATGGTAAAAGTTGCCTGCATGCACTATAGCTGGTACAATAACAAATTCTCAGTTTATAATATTCATAAAAAACATAAATGTTTTGTTTTAATGCATTATATTCTGTCATTATACTCCAACTTAGGAAAGTGACATTTATTTCTAATTACATCCTGCTTTTTTAAATCCAATTTCCAGGTAAGCTTGAAATTTCGTTATATTCTCCAATGCAAATAAATATATATATATAGTTAGGCTTTGGCAGCCCTTTTTCTTTTCACACAAAAACATCATATGACTACATGCAGTAAGCTGGTGCTTTTGTAGTGGTAATTTTTTTTGTCTTGTTCAGTTGCCAAATCTACAGGGATTGTTCTGTGTAGGTGTCAGTGCTTGTATTTTCATCATAATGATGTTAACATGGCCAGAATTTCTTGTTTGAGTTGTTTTTGGGATTTTTTTCTAAGAAAATGCTTCTTTTCACATAAAATCAATCTTATCAAAGTAAAGTTTAACAATTCTAAATAAAGCTAAGAGTGTATATATATACATCTAAGATTAGACCATGTAAACCTTAATTATGATATTATGGTTTTGATTTCCTTGTAGGAGATGATTACAGGATCTTGATAAATAATTGAGTTTGGACATTACAGTTCTTTAAAGTTTTGATTGTTTTTGACTTGTCACTAATAGTTATATTCAGTCTGTAACAGGAAAGAGAGGTAAAATAACACCTCTGATACATGAACTTGCATACATATTGAACACCATGCAATGATTGTCCCAGTCCAATCCTGCTGCACATATCTCTGTCTTTCCTTTTTGCTGACTAGAAGACACAAAACCCTATCATAACAGTGGATATTGAGGTTTTCAATTCAGCGCCATTTCAGTTATAGGAGAGAGAAAAAAATGGTTGCAAGCTAGCATCAGGTTCAAACCCAAACCTTTTAACAATAGCTGGATGCTCTTGCCATGTATATATATGAGCTGCACGATCACGATGATAGACAAAGTCAATTCTTACTACCATCCTGCAAAATTTTAATTTGTGGCAACAACAAAAAGAATAAGAATACAAATGGCATTTACAAGAGGAGATAACTGAAAATCTAATTCCCCGTGTATGCAATTTGAATCATGAATGTTTCAGTTGCAATAGTGCACAGTATGAGCTTGAGACGTGTTCAAACTGCCTATTGCATGTGGCGCTAGAATTCAGGAAGGTTCTAGCCTTCAGAGAATGAGATCTCCACTGATAATGCTATTACGTGTAGACATTCCACAGATGGAGTACGCTATGTACACTACATGTTGAGTAAGGCTTGTTATATGTTTTATGCAGGCTGTGATGTTTTTTGACGGTATAGATGTATGATGGAGATACAGCAGTCTTGCTCTAGTCTCGTACATGCTGAAATATACCACATTGAACACAAAAAATACTGTCTACGATGTGAAGCTCTACAAAACTGGAAAGTTAATTTCACCTGTATATGTTTGACAGTTTTGAGTAATTGCAACAAATAGTTTATTTTTTTTGGTGTTAATTATACCAAGACAAATTAAATACTTGAATGTTTATGACCCGGTAGTAATTCATGAAACTTAAGAATACTACGTTTATAAGGAAAAGAGTACATGCTGCAAGGTTGACCTTATAAAGATTAAGATGAGATTAAGTTACCAGATCAAAAATGTAATTTTTCCAATATTTCTTGTCTCCTTAAGTGATAATTCAGATTATAAACAGTAAAAGTAATGCTTGCATGAATCATGCATACTAGTAGATGTGTTGTGGATTCAAAGTTTATAATACTGTATTTGCCATAATCAGCGCCCCTCGATCTCCCTTCCAAGCACCCTTCCCCTTTTCTGTAGAAGAGTTTAAGTTTTATAAATGCCCTCATTTCATAGATTTAACAATGTTTTACTACAAGTGATGCTTCTAACATCAGCATTGTATCCCATATTTCATGAACTTGCAAGTCTTTTACATGTGAATTGATGAAAAGGCATACACATGTTTACTGTAAAAGATCTATGTACCATTGTACAGAAAGATTTAAAATATGGCTGACTGTTTTGGTCCACATCCCATGGCACTAGGTTCTATATGGAATGAAGTAGTGACTGCTCATGCACCAGAAGCAAAATGATTATTTTGTACTATTTTTGTGTTAATTAGACTTATATATATATATATATATATATATTACAATTAAACATTAATTATTGTTCAAATGACGAGTATCGTTTATGTTCTGTCGGCGGTTGAGCTTTAAATTAGATTTTTTTTCCCTCACAAGTTTGAATATAGTAATTAAATAGCTAACCATCGGTTGTCTTATCAAGATAATTCTTCAGTTTGTTAAAACAACTAATTACTGTATTATAAGGATTACTTCACATTTTCTGCATGGTTTCTCACTTTTCCTACGTTCATTATTCCATTGAACCCTCACCTTGGCAGCACACTTCAGATATATTCGTCTTTCTTCCGATTTGTCTGAATAAGTGACATAACACTAATTAACTTGTCTAGTGTAATTAAAATAAGATTTATGAGGCAGTCGGGTGGTATTAAGTTTGAAGGTAAACGACAGAACCTATATAGAATTTCTATGTCAATGATAAAAGAAATAGTTTTGAACATACAATGAAAGTGGAAATTGCATGGATGCTCTTGAAATGTTAGCTTGTAATTTTGTTCTTATTTTGTTGAAAGATTAATCTTTCTGTGTACCATTTCTTCTCAGTACTTTATGCTGCATTACACTCTTTAACTTAAATATTTAAATGACCTTTTAACTCACTGGGCAGAAGTTAATTTTTTTTTCAATTTACTTTCTAAAAGGAGTGTAAATTGATCTGTACTTAATTTGACAATTAAAACCTTTTACCCCCTAAAATGAGCAATATACCCTACCTTTAATGGGAATGGTTCAAACCATTAGGGTAGTTTAGGTAAGGTTAAGGTTAAATCTCAGAACACACAAGTGGACTTGCTCAGGTGTAAACAATTAGCTAGGAACCTGGCGAAATGAACGCAAATGTTGTTATTGAAATAGAACATTTTGAAACACCTGGCAAATCATATTTCAAGAATATATATCATACAATGGTACATTAGGTGCTTTTCCTTATATGCTTATATGACTTTAAAAAAGGGAAAAAGAGTTTAAAAAACTGTACTTCATTAATATGTGTTGTGTCTAACCTTTTTAATTTTTTTAGTTGGTGACAGAAAATTGATTGAGAAAATCAAATGTTCCTGCAGTCTTGTTATAGTTTAGTATTAGTAGTGAGAAACCTTGCCATGGGGTAAAAATTCTTGAGAAGTCAGAAAAAATCCAATATGAGGAAAAATACATCTTTAAGTAACAAAAGATAGACCTTTGCCTTGGTATCTGGTTGTTTGTAATAATTGATGGTATTTTATGTAAGGAAATGTGATAAGAAAATTTACTACAAAGGTTGTGGTGAGTCATGGAAGAATGTTTATAAAACTTTTCCTATACTAGAGAAAGTATGAATACCCTTTGATGCATCAGTGGGAGTCTTGTTATCATGGAATGTCATAGTAAGAATGAGCATTTGTTGTGTTTTTGAAATAGTTGGTGAAAACGAAATATATTTCCTATTACACATGAAAACATTAATGAAAGGTATTAATTTTCTTTTCATTCGGTCCTTTACATTAATACTATTTCATTACAACATTCTGTGCTTTCACTTAACGACAAAGAGAGAGACATAGTATACAACATGACACAAACAGGACAGGTACTTTACTGCACATGCCACTGAGGAGGAGGTTACGGTCGAGACATGCAGTCTTAATACCCCTTCCTAACCGTCCTCCTCAATTCCCACTAAAAAGAAATATCTTTATATATATTCAATAGTTCACTCTAGTAGGGTGAAAAATAAGGTCTGTTATGGCCTGACCAGCTGATCTTGGTTTTAAATTAAGCTTAAGGATGGACAAAAACAATTAAAAGTCTTAATGTGTAGATTCTCGTTTTCTGGTATCATATATAAGTATCAAATCTGTATGAACTTGGTGAGTATAAGCTGAAGTGTTCACTAGAAATAAAAGCTAACAATGCTTTATACATCATATGTTATCATTATATTTAGAAACCTATGTGGTCAGTTGGTGGCCAGATTCACTTGACCAGTGAAGAGTATCTTCCTCAACTCCTGGGCATCTAATCAAAAATGCTTTTGTACAGGTAAAATGGTCTCAACAGGTGGGAATTTCATCTGTGAACCCATGGGCAGTTATGTCCTAAAGTCAGCTAACTTATCTGATACAGACTATAGAAAGTCAGATCGGTACACCTGCTACGGCTCATGTACCTATAGGCCAAAATACAGGTGTCATTATAGAAAAAAATGCTATATTCCAGAGAAATTAGCATCATTTTTGATAAATTATATTCTTCATTACCCAGGTAGTATATATGCTTTGTTTACTTTTCAAAATTAAACCTCTCAGAAAGTTTACATTCTTTATATTTGTATCCTTCAAAACTAGATCTGATGTATTCTGAGCACGGACATCAGAATTTATGTACGGACATCAGTATTTATGTACAGCACAATATGTAATAGAAGCATTCAAAGTCTATCCTATATAGGCAGCAGGAGAGGAGACGTACATGCAGTGGCCAGACCCAATTTGAAATGCTCTACTGACTGAGCTACCTGCATGCATATGGTCACCGATGATCAAACCAGTCCTATCCTGCTACATATATTTGATTTGATGAATTAAACGCCATTAACTTTAATTTGTGTATAATTAACTGGACAGATGGATACCACATGTGGTTACTTCAGACATTGTAGGTACCACATGTGGTTACTGTAGACAATGTGAGTACCACATGTGGTTACTGTAGACATGGTGGTACCACATGTGGTTACTGTAGACATGATGGTACCACATATGGTTACTGTAGACATTGTGGTACCACATGTGGCAACTGTAGACTTTGTGGTACCACATGTGGTTACTGTATACATGATGGTACCACATATGGTTACTGTAGACATTGTGGTACCAAATGTGGCAACTGTAGACATTTTGGTACCACATATGGTTACTGTAGACATTGTGGTACCACATGTGGTAACTGTAGACATTGTGGTACCACATGTGGTTACTGTCGACATGGTAGTTCCACATGTGGTTACTGTAGACATGGTGGTACCGCATGTGGTCACAAAAGATATGGTGGTACCATATGTGGACACAGTAAACTTCATGGTTACCACCTTGTGGCACCACAGGAGGATACATTCGACAATGTGGGACCACATGTAGTTATGTGAGACATGTACCATTATGTACATGTGGATAGAATAGATATAGTGTTTCCAATAGAATGGTTAAGGAACCATGTGCACCTCAAGGTACAGCACCTGCCAAGCTATGGTTGGTACCACGTGAGGCTACAGTAGATATAGTGGTCTTATGAAGTGGTAACAAAATAAGTAAGTTTGGGTACATAGTTATATATATGTAAACATGGATAATATCACATGTGGCTGATGTTGAAGGTACATGGTGGACTAAACGGGTACCAGTCACTACCACATGTGGTACAGGGGCCATGGTACCACATGTAGTACAGGAGCCATGGTACCACATGTGGTACAGGAGCCATGGTACCACATGTGGTACAGGGGCCATGGTATCACATGTGGGACAGGAGCCATGGTACCACATGTGGTACAGGGACCATGGTACCACATGTGGTACAGGGACCATGGTACCACATGTGGTACAGGAGCCATGATACCACATGTGGTACAGGAGCCATGGTACCACATGTGGTACAGGGACCATGGTACCACATGTGGTACAGAGGTCATGATACCATATACATGGCTGTAGATATTGCTTATGTCATAATTATAACTGATGAACTTAAGATTTATGTGCACTGATCAATGTAGTTTAAGGAGAATTTGTATCATATAACATCAATTCCTTGGGTCCTGATTTCCATATGCTATATGTCAGTGGAACATTTTTAATTAAAGATAACATATGTATAATTAAAGCATATTACATGTGAAAACTGGAGAACATTTTAAAGGAAGAAGAATCCTGAAGTAGAGCTAGCAAGTTGCTACAGTCCTAAAGTATCACCTGTGTAACAGAGAGGGGGGAAGGAGCCTTGTTGGTTTAAGACCAGAGATAACTGGTGTTTGGTTTGACCTCCAGTCAGTGTTTCCGTAGATTATACACTATAGGTTGTAATATGTTTGTTCAAACCAAATATTAAACATTGGAGCGGAAGATAATGCCAGTATGATGTGTGTTGGGACGTCCTAGTTCTATATGTTAGGTGGTAATTCTGTGTATGGATGTCCCTGGCTGATTCTACCACACCCCCTTAGCATTCTCTCTCTGTCAATCTAATAATACTGTCCCAGAAATATTATTTTACCTGTATTATCCTATGTACACAAATACAAAAGTGTTACCTTTGGTAGAATTTACCTGTAATATGATTTTAAGCTGTGTCAGCATTTTTTTAGAGATACATTTATATAGCACGATTGGACTGGGTTGATCATCTATGACCAAGTAGCTGTAGGATAGAGCATTTGGCTAGTGTTTGGAGGTCCCAGGTTTGAATCCCTGTCTGGTTGCTACATTTTCTCTCCTCCTGTTGCACATAAATCATTTAAAATGGTTCCTGTGTATGGTTAATGTTGGCAGTGCCATACTGTTTCAATAATATCTATGATCAATAATGTAATAGTTGCAAAAATTGTATTATAAATAAGGTTTCAGTTCTATTCATTATAGTAAGAATGGGTCTAAATCAATATCATGTGTGAAATTATTGCATTTTATCTCTGTAGACAACTCATATCCAATCAAAATTTCGTCTGTCTTATTCTTTCACGAATTTTGTAATTTAGAGATATTTTACATGTAGATGCGGAATTGTGAGATATAGGTTACTGTCACAAGAAGAGAAGGTGACAATACAACTTTAAAACATTGACAGTAAATTGTGTTTGGTTGACTTAGCATTTTGTAATGACGGCTGACCCCCCGTGACCCCTGGACCTTATCACCATGCCCATCAGTTGGAAGGATTTCACCTGTATCCATTGGTTGTGTATACTGCACTATTGTGAAACACTGGCATGTAGGTCAGCTTTTAAAAAAGCATAAATCATGTCAGGTACCAGGTGACAAGTCGATTATTTCCCTGTCGTTTCTCCCTGTCTGCAGGGGTAGCTCAAGGTGTAGTAATCTTTATATTTCAATTCAGAACATGTGATTTGCTGTCTGATAAAAAGAGATTTAAACACTTGCTTTAAAAAATGTAGGTTACACATTTTTATCTTTTATTTTATATTGTGTAGTTACAGGTGTCTTTAAAGTTTTAAGTGTTGTTTTTTTTCCTTATTGTTTGTTTAAGGCATAGAAACATAGATTTTGTGTGCTGATTCAACAGAAAAGTGTGCCGATAGCAAACATCATACATTATTATACAGTTTTTTTCCCTTTCGAGCAGCAATAAAACAAGAAACAGAGAGTTTTTTTAACAGATGCCTTGAAACTTCAGTATCATATTTTTAAATGAAGGTTATAATTATAAAAAAAAAATCCACATTTTTTACATGAACAACGCTAGAAGTGAGTGTATTATAGCAGGTATAGGACAAAGCCAAGTATAAGGTTGCAGATTTGATTGTGTCTGCTTTCTTCCCGTATAGTGTATCATTGAAGGTGAGGGCATATCATACTTGTCAGGAAGAGACTATAGTGGCCAAGTAGTTAAGATGTCTGGCATACTTTAGGCCTCTACACCGCTTGCCTACGATGGCACATTGGTTAATGTGTCTGACATTTTCAAACTAGCCCTTTTTTACATCTAGACTGTGATGGCGCATTGGTTTAGGTGTCCGATATTCTGCAACTGCATGGCCCCAGTCCACATCTAGACTGGGATGGTAAAACTCTATATAGCTCTTTAAAGAAGATATCAAAAATGAATAATCTTCCCTTCAATTTTAATAATAATTGATATTAAATAAGTAGCTGGTAACTTAGAAAAGGGTGCTTTTATGTTTTAGGTCCTGAAGTTCTTAGTTGAATTCTGATCATAATTTACCTGCAACTTTATATATATATGGTAATAAGTTTGAAGAGTTATCTTTACTGTTTACATTTGTGTATACTATAAGGAACCATTCATAAGCTCACCAGGTCCAAAGGACTAAGGTGAAAAAAAACCTTATGCAATACCGCGGTGTCTGGCATCATTGACAGCTTCATAACTGCGTGTTGGAATTCAATAAAAGACTGTGGTGGTAGCATCCTTACAAGACAATACTCAAAATTGTACAAATGATCGGGCTGACCCTCTCCAGGGCGCCTGAAGGGTGGGGCCAAAAGAGATCAATTTGGCTATTTCCAATATTAAATTTTGTGATTATCACTAAATAAACAAGGTGAGCGAAACTGGCCCTTTGAGCTTCTTGCATTGTTGCATTTTACCTTTTGATGATCTACAAGATCAAATGCCTGCTGCTTTAATGCAAGGGAGAAAGGTTTTTATGTGGTAGAGCTATATCTGAACAGATTCAAGTATTTATCTTGAGGTAAAGTGACACTTGAATCTGACATGGAGATGGATAAGGGCTTGGTGTATTGGGTGTTCTAGCCTTGCCTTAACACTGGCTCGATTACAAATTAGAAAAAAGTGCTGAAAGTAATTTGGCAACATTTTTTGGATTTGTAACCTTTCTAGATAAAGAAAAGATTTACATTGCATTATGCTAAGTATAGGTAGTTGTCTGCAGGTTCTTCCATATCTAAAGTACAGGGTAGCGGTACCAAAAGTTTATACACTTAATCTTCAAGGTCAATGAGCATCATTCTTGATAACTCTTGATTGTGAAGCCATCAGGCTCTACCTCAGAGCTAACTTTACCAGTCAGGTGCTCTGTCCATCTGCTGTAAAATCACAATATTTACCCCATGTAAGAACAAGGCTGACTCCATACAAATATGGTACATATTTCTTATTTTGATCCCATATCCCACAAATATTGATATTCATGTTTCTATACCCCCTCCTTTGCAATGATTTTTTGTTCTTGGGTGCTGAGAAACCATGAATATAAAAATACTTCTAAACCTCTCTACCATGCTTTAGTAATTAGTTTGTGTTATATACATATATATGATATAGAACTAGGTGTGGCTATAGCAGTTTGAATTAAAACCTCACTAGAGTACAGTTTCATTGACCTACATTTTCCAGGCTATATATAGATTTGTTCTACATTTTATATAATGATATTGGTTGCTCCTCAAACAAACACTGTCCCCTTATCATGAGCCATCATTGCTCCTTGAGACCCCATGTAAACATTGGGTCCTTTCTCAGCCACTCAAACGGCTGTTAGCTGGCCAACTTAAAAAACCCAAGATTACCTGGATTTCACTTCTGATAGCTGTATGGTTTTAGGTATCTGTGTGTCATCACTTTAATTTATATTACGTATATCTACTTCAGCATAGCTTTAAAAGATAAAAAGTATATGTAAAGCTTTTAACAAAGTGTATAAATTGAAGTTTCAAATTTTTTGTTGTTCAACTTTATCTAACAAATGTTAGACTTTTCATTCTGACATATCTAGTTCTACTTGTAATATGATGTACGACTGTTGATAATGTAGGGTGTACATAAGTATAACTATGGTACAGTATACTGATGATGATGTAGGGTGTACATAAGTATAACTATGGTACAGTATACTGATGATGTAGGGTGTACATAAGTATAACTATGGTACATTATACTGATGATGATGTAGGGTGTACATTAGTATAACTATGGTACAGTATACTGATGATGATGTAGGGTGTACATTAGTATAACTATGGTACAGTATACTGATGATGATGTAGGGTGTACATTAGTATAACTATGGTACAGTATACTGATGATGATGTAGGGTGTACATTAGTATAACTATGGTACAGTATACTGATGATGATGTAGGGTGTACATTAGTATAACTATGGTACAGTATACTGATGATGATGTAGGGTGTACATTAGTATAACTATGGTACAGTATACTGATGATGTAGGGTGTACATAGTATAACTATGGTACAGTATACTGATGATGATGATGTAGGGTGTACATTAGTATAACTATGGTACAGTATACTGATGATGATGTAGGGTGTACATTAGTATAACTATGGTACAGTATACTGATGATGATGTAGGGTGTACATTAGTATAAACTATGGTACAGTATACTGATGATGATGTAGGGTGTACATTAGTATAACTATGGTACAGTATACTGATGATGATGTAGGGTGTACATTAGTATGGTAACTATGATGTAGGGTACAGTATACTGATGATGATGTAGGGTGTACATTAGTATAACTATGGTACAGTATACTGATGATGTAGGGTGTACAGTATACTATGGTACAGTATACTGATGATGATGTAGGGTGTACATTAGTATAACTATGGTACAGTATACTGATGATGATGTAGGGTGTACATTAGTATAACTATGGTACAGTATACTGATGATGTAGGGTGTACATTAGTATAACTATGGTACAGTATACTGATGATGATGTAGGGTGTACATTAGTATAACTATGGTACAGTATACTGATGATGATGTAGGGTGTACATTAGTATAACTATGGTACAGTATACTGATGATGATGTAGGGTGTACATTAGTATAACTATGGTACAGTATACTGATGATGATGTAGGGTGTACATTAGTATAACTATGGTACAGTATACTGATGATGTAGGTAGTGTGTTACATTAGTATAACTATGGTACAGTATACTGATGATGATGTAGGGTGTACATTAGTATAACTATGGTACAGTATACTGATGATGATGTAGGGTGTACATTAGTATAACTATGGTACAGTATACTGATGATGATGTAGGGTGTACATTAGTATAACTATGGTACAGTATACTGATGATGTAGGGTGTACATTAGTATAACTATGGTACAGTATACTGATGATGATGTAGGGTGTACATTAGTATAACTATGGTACAGTATACTGATGATGATGTAGGGTGTACATTAGTATAACTATGGTACAGTATACTGATGATGATGTAGGGTGTACATTAGTATAACTATGGTACAGTATACTGATGATGATGTAGGGTGTACATTAGTATAACTATGGTACAGTATACTGATGATGATGTAGGGTGTACATTAGTATAACTATGGTACAGTATACTGATGATGATGTAGGGTGTACATTAGTATAACTATGGTACAGTATACTGATGATGATGTAGGGTGTACATTAGTATAACTATGGTACAGTATACTGATGATGATGTAGGGTGTACATTAGTATAACTATGGGTACAGTATACTGATGATGATGTAGGGTGTACATTAGTATAACTATGGTACAGTATACTGATGATGATGTAGGGTGTACATTAGTATAACTATGGTACAGTATACTGATGATGATGTAGGGTGTACATTAGTATAACTATGGTACAGTATACTGATGATGATGTAGGGTGTACATTAGTTATAACTATGGTACAGTATACTGATGATGATGTAGGGTGTACATTAGTATAACTATGGTACAGTATACTGATGATGATGTAGGGTGTACATTAGTATAACTATGGTACAGTATACTGATGATGATGTAGGGTGTACATTAGTATAACTATGGTACAGTATACTGATGATGATGTAGGGTGTACATTAGTATAAAACTATGGGTACAGTATACTGATGATGATGTAGGGTGTACATTAGTATAACTATGGTACAGTATACTGATGATGATGTAGGGTGTACATTAGTATAACTATGGTACAGTATACTGATGATGATGTAGGGTGTACATTAGTATAACTATGGTACAGTATACTGATGATGATGTAGGGTGTACATTAGTATAACTATGGTACAGTATACTGATGATGATGTAGGGTGTACATTAGTATAACTATGGTACAGTATACTGATGATGATGTAGGGTGTACATTAGTATAACTATGGTACAGTATACTGATGATGATGTAGGGTGTACATTAGTATAACTATGGTACAGTATACTGATGATGATGTAGGGTGTACATTAGTATAACTATGGTACAGTATACTGATGATGATGTAGGGTGTACATTAGTATAACTATGGTACAGTATACTGATGATGATGTAGGGTGTACATTAGTATAACTATGGTACAGTATACTGATGATGATGTAGGGTGTACATTAGTATAACTATGGTACAGTATACTGATGATGATGTAGGGTGTACATTAGTATAACTATGGTACAGTATACTGATGATGATGTAGGGTGTACATTAGTATAACTATGGTACAGTATACTGATGATGATGTAGGGTGTACATTAGTATAACTATGGTACAGTATACTGATGATGTGGGTGTATTAGTATAACTATGACAGTATACTGATGATGAGGGTGTACATTAGTATAACTATGGTACAGTATACTGATGATGATGTAGGGTGTACATTATATAACTATGTACAGTATACTGATGATGTAGGGTGTACATTAGTATAACTATGGTACAGTATACTGATGATGTAGGGTGTACATTAGTATAACTATGGTACAGTATACTGATGATGATGTAGGGTGTACATTAGTATAACTATGGTACAGTATACTGATGATGATGTAGGGTGTACATTAGTATAATGGTACAGTATACTGATGATGTAGGGTGTACATTAGTATACTGATGGTACCAGTTTAAGATGATGTAGGGTGTACATTAGTATAACTATGGTACAGTATACTGATGATGATGTAGGGTGTACATTAGTATAACTATGGTACAGTATACTGATGATGATGTAGGGTGTACATTAGTATAACTATGGTACAGTATACTGATGATGTAGGGTGTACATTAGTATAACTATGGTACAGTATACTGATGATGATGTAGGGTGTACATTAGTATAACTATGGTACAGTATACTGATGATGCATGATGTAGGGTGTACATTAGTATAACTATGGTACAGTATACTGATGATGATGTAGGGTGTACATTAGTATAACTATGGTACAGTATACTGATGATGATGTAGGGTGTACATTAGTATAACTATGGTACAGTATACTGATGATGATGTAGGGTGTACATTAGTATAACTATGGTACAGTATACTGATGATGTATGTAGGGTGTACATTAGTATAACTATGGTACAGTATACTGATGATGATGTAGGGTGTACATTAGTATAACTATGGTACAGTATACTGATGATGATGTAGGGTGTACATTAGTATAACTATGGTACAGTATACTGATGATGATGTAGGGTGTACATTAGTATAACTATGGTACAGTATACTGATGAGATGTAGGGTGTACATTAGTATAACTATGGTACAGTATACTGATGATGATGTAGGGTGTACATTAGTATAACTATGGTACAGTATACTGATGATGTAGGGTGTACATTAGTAAACTATGTACAGTATACTGATGATGATGTAGGGTGTACATTAGTATAACTAATGGTACAGTATACTGATGATGATGTAGGGTGTACATTAGTATAACTATGGTACAGTATACTGATGATGATGTAGGGTGTACATTAGTATAACTATGGTACAGTATACTGATGATGATGTAGGGTGTACATTAGTATAACTATGGTACAGTATACTGATGATGTAGGGTGTACATTAGTATAACTATGGACAGTATACTGATGTATACTGGGTGTACATTAGTATAACTATGGTACAGTATACTGATGATGATGTAGGGTGTACATTAGTATAACTATGGTACAGTATACTGATGATGATGTAGGGTGTACATTAGTATAACTATGGTACAGTATACTGATGATGATGTAGGGTGTACATTAGTATAACTATGGTACAGTATACTGAACTGATGTAGGGTGTACATTAGTATAACTATGGTACAGTGATGATGATGTGAGGGTGTACATTAGTATAACTATGGTACAGTATACTGATGATGATGTAGGGTGTACATTAGTATAACTATGGTACAGTATACTGATGATGTAGGTGTACATTAGTATAACTATGGTACAGTATACTGATGATGTGTAGGGTGTACATTAGTATAACTATGGTACAGTATACTGATGATGTAGGGTGTACATTAGTATAACTATGGTACAGTATACTGATGATGTAGGGTGTACATTAGTA
Organism: Argopecten irradians; assembly: GCF_041381155.1. Taxonomy (NCBI): domain Eukaryota; kingdom Metazoa; phylum Mollusca; class Bivalvia; order Pectinida; family Pectinidae; genus Argopecten; species Argopecten irradians. The sequence goes on along the minus strand of NC_091134.1, from coordinate 10,696,168 downwards.
TAACTATGGTACAGTATACTGATGATGATGTAGGGTGTACATTAGTATAACTATGGTACAGTATACTGATGATGATGTAGGGTGTACATAAGTATAACTATGGTACAGTATACTGATGATGATGTAGGGTGTACATTAGTATAACTATGGTACAGTATACTGATGATGATGTAGGGTGTACATTAGTATAACTATGGTACAGTATACTGATGATGATGTGTGGGTGTACATTAGTATAACTATATATGGTACAGTATACTGATGATGATGTAGGGTGTACATTAGTATAACTATGGTACAGTATACTGATGATGATGTAGGGTGTACATTAGTATAACTATGGTACAGTATACTGATGATGATGTAGGGTGTACATTAGTATAACTATGGTACAGTATACTGATGATGATGTAGGGTGTACATTAGTATAACTATGGTACAGTATACTGATGATGATGTAGGGTGTACATTAGTATAACTATGGTACAGTATACTGATGATGATGTAGGGTGTACATTAGTATAACTATGGTACAGTATACTGATGATGATGTAGGGTGTACATTAGTATAACTATGGTACAGTATACTGATGATGATGTAGGGTGTACATTAGTATAACTATGGTACAGTATACTGATGATGATGTAGGGTGTACATTAGTATAACTATGGTACAGTATACTGATGATGATGTAGGGTGTACATTAGTATAACTATGGTACAGTATACTGATGATGATGTAGGGTGTACATTAGTATAACTATGGTACAGTATACTGATGATGATGTAGGGTGTACATTAGTATAACTATGGTACAGTATACTGATGATGATGTAGGGTGTACATTAGTATAACTATGGTACAGTATATACTGATGATGATGTAGGGTGTACATTAGTATAACTATGGTACAGTATACTGATGATGTAGGTGTATTAGTATAACTATGGACAGTATACTGTACTGATGATGTGTAGGGTGTACATTAGTATAACTATGGTACAGTATACTGATGATGATGTAGGGTGTACATTAGTATAACTATGGTACAGTATACTGATGATGATGTAGGGTGTACATTAGTATAACTATGGTACAGTATACTGATGATGATGTAGGGTGTACATTAGTATAACTATGGTACAGTATACTGATGATGATGTAGGGTGTACATTAGTATAACTATGGTACAGTATACTGATGATGATGTAGGGTGTACATTAGTATAACTATGGTACAGTATACTGATGATGATGTAGGGTGTACATTAGTATAACTATGGTACAGTATACTGATGATGATGTAGGGTGTACATTAGTATAACTATGGTACAGTATACTGATGATGATGTAGGGTGTACATTAGTATAACTATGGTACAGTATACTGATGATGATGTAGGGTGTACATTAGTATAACTATGGTACAGTATACTGATGATGATGTAGGGTGTACATTAGTATAACTATGGTACAGTATACTGATGATGATGTAGGGTGTACATTAGTATAACTATGGTACAGTATACTGATGATGATGTAGGGTGTACATTAGTATAACTATGGTACAGTATACTGATGATGTAGGGTGTACATTAGTATAACTATGGTACAGTATACTGATGATGGTGTAGGGTGTACATTAGTATAACTATGGTACAGTATACTGATGATGTAGGGTGTACATTAGTATAACTATGGTACAGTATACTGATGATGATGTAGGGTGTACATTAGTATAACTATGGTACAGTATACTGATGATGTAGGGTGTACATTAGTATAACTATGGTACAGTATACTGATGATGATGTAGGGTGTACATAAGTATAACTATGGTACAGTATACTGATGATGATGTAGGGTGTACATTAGTATAACTATGGTACAGTATACTGATGATGATTGTAGGGTGTACATTAGTATAACTATGGTACAGTATACTGATGATGATGTAGGGTGTACATTAGTATAACTATGGTACAGTATACTGATGATGATGTAGGGTGTACATTAGTATAACTATGGTACAGTATACTGATGATGATGTAGGGTGTACATTAGTATAACTATGGTACAGTATACTGATGATGTAGGGTGTACATTAGTATAACTATGGTACAGTATACTGATGATGATGTAGGGTGTACATTAGTATAACTATGGTACAGTATACTGATGATGATGTAGGGTGTACATTAGTATAACTATGGTACAGTATACTGATGATGATGTAGGGTGTACATTAGTATAACTATGGTACAGTATACTGATGATGATGTAGGGTGTACATTAGTATAACTATGGTACAGTATACTGATGATGTAGGGTGTACATTAGTATAACTATGGTACAGTATACTGATGATGTAGGGTGTACATTAGTATAACTATGGTACAGTATACTGATGATGATGTAGGGTGTACATTAGTATAACTATGGTACAGTATACTGATGATGATGTAGGGTGTACATTAGTATAACTATGGTACAGTATACTGATGATGATGTAGGGTGTACATTAGTATAACTATGGTACAGTATACTGATGATGATGTAGGGTGTACATTAGTATAACTATGGTACAGTATACTGATGATGTAGGGTGTACATTAGTATAACTATGGTACAGTATACTGATGATGATGTAGGGTGTACATTAGTATAACTATGGTACAGTATACTGATGATGATGTAGGGTGTACATTAGTATAACTATGGTACAGTATACTGATGATGTAGGGTGTACATTAGTATAACTATGGTACAGTATACTGATGATGATGTAGGGTGTACATTAGTATAACTATGGTACAGTATACTGATGATGTAGGGTGTACATTAGTATAACTATGGTACAGTATACTGATGATGTGTAGGGTGTACATTAGTATAACTATGGTACAGTATACTGATGATGATGTAGGGTGTACATTAGTATAACTATGGTACAGTATACTGATGATGATGTAGGGTGTACATTAGTATAAACTATGGTACAGTATACTGATGATGATGTAGGGTGTACATAAGTATAACTATGGTACAGTATACTGATGATGTAGGGTGTACATTAGTATAACTATGGTACAGTATACTGATGATGATGTAGGGTGTACATAGTATAACTATGGTACAGTATACTGATGATGATGTAGGGTGTACATTAGTATAACTATGGTACAGTATACTGATGATGATGTAGGGTGTACATTAGTATAACTATGGTACAGTATACTGATGATGATGTAGGGTGTACATAAGTATAACTATGGTACAGTATACTGATGATGATGTAGGGTGTACATAAGTATAACTATGGTACAGTATACTGATGATGTGATGTAGGGTGTACATTAGTATAACTATGGTACAGTATACTGATGATGATGTAGGGTGTACATAAGTATAACTATGGTACAGTATACTGATGATGATGTAGGGTGTACATTAGTATAACTATGGTACAGTATACTGATGATGATGTAGGGTGTACATTAGTATAAACTATGGTACAGTATACTGATGATGTAGGGTGTACATTAGTATAACTATGGTACAGTATACTGATGATGATGTAGGGTGTACATTAGTATAACTATGGTACAGTATACTGGATGATGTAGGGTGTACATTAGTATAACTATGGTACAGTATACTGATGATGATGTAGGGTGTACATTAGTATAACTAAGGTACAGTATTACTATGGTACATAAGTATACTATGACAATATGTAGGGTGTATAAGTATAACTATGGTACAGTATACTGATGATGATGTAGGGTGTACATTAGTATAACTATGGTACAGTATACTGATGATGTAGGGTGTACATTAGTATAACTATGGTACAGATACTGTTGAAGTGATGTAGGGTGTACATTAGTATAAACTATGGTACAGTATACTGATGATGGTGTATATAGGGTATAACATATGGTACAGTATAATGATGATGATGAGGTTAGTACATAGTAGTATAACTATGGTACAGTTATACTGATGAGATGTAGGGTGTACATTAGTATATAAACTAATTGTCACACTTAGTATAAACTATGGTACTCTTGATGATGACAGGGTGTCATAGTATAACTACATACTGAAGAAAGATGTTGGGTGTACATTCTGTATAAACTATGTACAGTTGCATATCGTCTTTGCTGTAGCACATTGTCACACTGTTGCTTCTTTGCTTAGCACATTGTCACACTGTTGCTCTTTGCTTAGCGCATTGTCACACTGTTGCTCTTTGCTTAGCGCATTGTCACACTGTTGCTCTTTGCTTAGCACATTGTCACACTGTATGCAGCTTTGCTTAGCACATTGTCACAGCCACTGTTGCTCTTTGCTTAGCGCATTGTCACACTTGCATTGTCTTTGCTTAAGCGCATTGTCACACTGTAGCCACGGTTGCTCTTTGCTTGGTGCATTGTCACACACTGTTGCTCTTTGCTTGGTGCATTGTCACAATACGGTTGCTCTTTGCTTGGTGCATTGTCTTAAGGACTGTTGCCTCTTTGGCTTAAGGACATTGTCACACGGTTGCTCTTTGCTTGGTGCAATTGTCACACTGGTTGCTCTTTGCTTGGTGCATTGTCACACACGGTTGCTCACTTGGCTTGGTGCTTTGTCACACTGGTTGCTCTTTGCTTAGGACATTGTCACACTGTTGCCTCTTTGCTTAGCGCATTGTCACACGGTTGCTCTTTGCTTGGTGCATTGTCTAACTGTTTGCTCTTTGCCTTGGTGCATTGTCTAACTGTTGCCCTGGCAGGTTTGGCACATGGCGAACCTGGCCAAAATCAGCCATCATACCAACCACACTCTGGTACACTTAGATAGTCACACATTCACATGTGCTTGTAAATACTTCTGTACTGTACTGAAAAAGCTGCTAAGATCGGTACATTGCAACTACTGTTGAACATGCATTGAGATGAAGGTAATATATGTCACCTAAATGACTATGCCACTGTGACCATTTGCCCTCCTCAGAGACAGACAAGGTGCTTGGTTCTGTGATATTGGACTCCCAATTCTTTTTCATTTATTATCCTTGCATTTAGCATTTTGTGCTTTTGATTGAAATCAACGGTGACTTCACAATAGTTCCAATAATATACTGTACTAAATCTGGAGGTGCTGCAGGTACCTTTCAATTTCTGTATTGAAATATGGGACGTGTAGGACCTCTCAGAACTAAGTCAGACAGACTGTGTAAAGCCAAGATCTAATAACACAGAAAATATGCCCCATCAAAAGAGCAGTTTATGTAGAAGATATTTTACTGGTTCTTTTAATGCTATTTTGATATTAAATGATTAATGGGATGCATTCAAAGGTCAACTTATTTTACCAAGTGTTGACTGGTGGGGGAATTTGATTGGTACACTTAAATGCTCCACTATATAGTTATGATAACATATAATAAAGGGACATATTGTATAACATGTATTCACCAGGACAGTAAGATTAGGGGACAGATGTTTATACTAAAACAGAGAACATAAAATCACTCGGCTTCAGCTTACAATCTGGGGTGTCGTGCCCCGGACGTTTTGCATTAATACAGAATGCTCATGGAAGGAACTTCATGTACATCATTTGATTATTGATTTTCATTCTGTGATTGCATGTGTGATTGATCAGATTATATGATAATTTATTAAACCAGCACCATTTTATATACGCTCATCTTTGGTAGGGTTTATTTGTTACAACATTGTTTGATACTCACAAGGTTATAATGTAATTAGGAGGAGCAAATACCTGAGGACCACAGAGGATAAAACCAACCTTGGTTAATATCTTGCAACTATAATGTTCGATATACCCGCAATGTGGGTTCTCAAGTCCCATTTGCAATACAGAGGTGGATGGCAAGAGGCTAGAGTGTTTGGAACACCTTAACCACCTAGCCACTGTGGCCTCCTATGCCCTCATTCTTTATCACTGTATATATAAGTAGCACTGTTTTCACTGATTTAATATGTTTATGCCAAGCTGTCATTTTTAAACTTGGTCAGCAAACTAACTGTAAGATAAGGATAATTAAGAGCCTCGGTCTGTATACAGAAAATATGATTTTGTCCTTTTGGGTGTTTTGAGTTTTTTGGTTTATATTAGATTAGGTTAGGTTAGTGCATAGTGGCAGGTCTAGAGGTTAGAGTGTCCCCATGACCACTAGAGGTCCACCGCTCATGGACAACGAAATTATTGTGTGGCAGTCTAGAGGTTAGAGTGTCCCATGACCACTAGCCTTCCACTCTACGGCATCGTGTTTGGCAAACCCGATGTAGGGTACATAGCTGCCGATGTTAACTGACCATTAGGTCCATGGATTTTTCCTCCTCAAACTATAGTTTTTAAAATAAGCCTAAGATGTTAAACAATAGTAAACACAAGATAAGTTTTCCCCCAACATGCCATATGTGAGACTGTGTTTTTTTAAATATAATCAACTCTACCTTTCTGACCTATACACAAGCCTTGGTGTTTCATATATACAAGAAACATTCGATACACACCATTCCACACATCATTGGTAATCAAATAAGGAAATACAGCTAGCTGACAGAGTGAAAGTGTTCTTGTATGAAAATAAATTATTTGATAATTTCGAGGTGGAAATTAACAGCATTACATTTAGTTCATGAAACCTTTTGAAATGTGGTTACTGATAACGTTTTAATGTATAACCCTTACTCAAAATTAAGCTTAATGGAAATTTAAAATTATGTTGAAATTAACAATTACTGAGTATTTGCTGCGACATATTTCTTAAAGGTTTTAATGATCCTTTTGGAGATATCTCTGACCAGAGGCAAATATCTTAAACTACCAATATTGACTCCACTTTAATTTAACAAAGTGATGGGGAAGGATCTTGCTCTTTGATACCCCACACATAATCTTAAACCTTTGTGTACATAGTAATAAACTCATAGCTTCACAAATAGCTCATTTATAAGAAACTGCAAATTTATCCATTTCATTTCCCTATTATTACTCACTGTACGTTAACTAAAGGTTGTTTGTATTATTAGTAATAATTTGACGGCCTTTGAATACACACGTTATATAGCACTATATATATGAACTAAAATGAAGACTTTGTGTATTTTGATGTATATAAATTGTGACTGAATATCTGTACACAGAATCAAGAAATAGTTTTTATGTACTAATAGTTATTCATATACCATTGTTATTAATTTATTGCCATCCACACTTCAGTTTTGGAAGCTAGTGCTGTTTCAACTTTTGAAATAGTAAAACTTCAGAACTTATTTATATAAATTCTTTCGAAAAATAAATATTAAGTAGTGATCTGAGTTGTAAAATATTGAAGACCAAAGTTCTACTAAAGTACAGAAGATTGATAATATTTGTTTTAAAGTCTGTTAGAGTACAGTTTTATTTGGACTTGAATGGACACAATCTATAGAAACAATTATAAAAATATGATTAAAGATTATTTTTTTACTTGAGGTTAACACAAGTTGTTCTTTTAACCCAGATGCAATTATGCAATGACATATGGAATGTATGCTTAAGTATATGGAGGTATGTGAAGCAGAATACTCAAAAGGAAATATTCTCTTTCTCAAAAATGGGAGACAAGAACCTGTTTCTTAAAGGGAGATAATCCGTATCAAGTAAGGCAAAATAAACTGAAGGGAAGTATCAACTGATTTCTAGAGAATACACCTAATTACTATATGTGATATTTTAAACTTAGCGTCTCTTTCTTCCTCAGATCTTAGATAGATGATATATTATATACTGTAACTATATGAAGTGACAGGTAGTTTTCTTTAAGCCCTTAGATCAGGTTAATTATAATTAGTAACATGTTATCTTTTATGAAGTAATAGTCAGTAAACAAAAGGGCCATTATTGAAAAAAAAAAACTTTTGAAAATTTCAGATGTGAATATATATAATGCTGTTTGAGAAAAAACACCAATCACATAAATATATCAATCTCCTTTCTGATCTATACACAAGCTTGGTGTTTCATATATACAAGACACATTCATACACACCATTCCACACATCCATGTAATAAAATAAGGGAAATACAGATAGCTGACAGAGCTGAAAGAGTTCTTGTATGAAAAAAAATTATTTGATAATTTCGAGTGGAATTTAACAGCAATACATTAAGTTATGAAACCTTTTGAAATGTGGTTACTGATAACGTTTTACATGTATAACCCTTACTCAAATTAAGTTAATGGAAATTTAAAATTATGTTGAAATTAACATTGAGTATTTGCTGCGACATATCTTAAAGGTTTTAATGACCTTTTGAGATATCTCTGACAGAGCAAATATCTTAAACTACCAATATTGACTCCACTTAATTTAACAAAGTGATGGGGAAGGATCTTGCTCTTTGATAACCCACACATAATCTAAACCTTTGTGTACATAGTAAACTCATAGCTTCAAAATAGCTCATTTATAAGAAATGCAAATTTACCATATCATTTCCCTATTATTACTCACTGTACGTTAACTAAAGGTTGTTTGTATTATTAGTAATAATTTGACGGCCTTTGAATACACACGTTATATAGCACTATATATATGAATAAAATGAAGACTTTGTGTATTTTGATGAATATAAATTGTGACTGAATATCTGTACACAGAATCAAGAAATAGTTTTTATGTACTTTTAGTAATTCATATACCATTGTTATTAATTTATTGCCATCCACTTCAGTTTTGGAAGCTAGTGCTGTTAACTTTTGAAATAGTAAAACTTCAGACTTATTTATATAATCTTTCGAAATAAATATTAAGTAGTGATCTGAGTTGTAAATATTGAAGACCAAAGTTCTACTAAAGTACAGAAGATTGATAATATTTGTTTTAAGTCTGTTAGAGTACAGTTTTATTTGGATTGAATGGACACAATCTATAGAAATTATAAAAATATGATTAAAGATTATTTTTGAGGTTAACACAAGTTGTTCTTTAACCCAGATGCAATTATGCAGTGACATATGGAATGTATGCTTAAGTATATGTATGTGAAGCAGAATACTCAAAAGGAAATATTCTCTTTCTCAAAAGGGAGACAACCTGTTTCTTAAAGGGAGATAATCGTATCAGTAAGGGAAAATAATCTGAAAGGAAGTATCAACTGATTTCTAGAGAAAAATTACTATGTGATTGAAACTTAACGTTTCTTCCTCAGATCTTAGATAGATGATATTATATACTGTAACTATATGAAGTGACAGTGTAGTTTTCTTTAAGCCCTCAGATCAGGTTAATTATAATTAGTAACATGTTTCTTTTATGAAGTAATAGCAGGTAAACAAAAGGGTCATTATTGAAAAAAAAAAATTTGAAAATTTCAGATGTGAATATATATTAACGCTGTTTGAGAAAAACGCCAATCACATTATGTATATGTAAAAGTAAGTCCAGAACACAGTGTGTTGTTGTTACTGTGTAGAAACCTCTTTATTCTTGTTAATTCCTCTGATGCTTAGATAATTATGCCTTTGTGTTTATAAACACTCAAACTTTAGGTATATACAAAGAGGTCTTGTTTCATTAAGTCATCGTGTATAAATCAAGCATAGAATTTTCCCATAATTTATCTAAAAACATTCCGGAGCAAAGCTGGGTGAATCAATGATTTTTATGATGTGGTTTTCATACAAAATATATTTAGATTTAGGTGTATGACTCAATCACACGGCGTTAAGTGCTTAAAAGCAGAATATCCATTTCACAGTACCAATTTTAGTGAATTAACATTTATTTTATTCCATTTGAAATGTCATACTTCTTATTATCCGTCTTATCAGAAAACAGAATCAAGGCCATTAACAGTTTCTGAATCTGTGGTATGTTTATCCATGAATAATATGTGTTATGATTATTAAGCATTATTTGTCACTAGATCTACATAAGTTTACCTTTCTAATCAAGAAAAGATGGCACATGCTTGTTGTCTAAATCATCTGATGACCTCTGACTTTGTCCTTGGTTATTATTTTTCTTTAAAAGGTTAGTTTAACACCAAATTGACCTCAAACAAATGAATTAAATGAGGTTTTAATTTGGTGTTATATTAAACTGGGAATGTCTTCCCAATTTAGTCTTATTCCAGCACCTGAAAAAGAGGTTAACCAAGAGTCACTACTGTGTAAATTGTCCTGCATAAGGACCAGTGCATAAGGAAATATCTTATCAATTGTTAAGAAAAATAAATCTCCTTAAAATATGTCACTTAATCCTGTGTTCTAAAAGGTATTACAGTCATACCCTAGATAGCCCTAGAAATTATGTAAAATAAATTGCAACATTGCCTCTCTGGAAAAAATGAAAGAATGCCTTAAAATTGTAAAGCTATCTATAGGTTACAGTTACAAATGGTAGTGTAAGGATAGATCAGGCAGATGTGTAGGGTGGGTTTGTACCAGTATTCAATCTGTCCTTCTCTGCTGGACACATTGATAGAGAAGTCTGTTAGTTTGTAAAGATGGCTTTCTATCTCTATATGATGTCAGAGACCTGAACCTCAGAAAGGGCCTATGGTTAAGCTTGAATTTCAGGTTAGACTTTCTTTGTTGTAATTCAAGAAATTTTAGAATTCAAGTTTCTATGATTGCTTTATTTCGAAAATTTATTGGAATACCAATTTTGTTTTGAGTCAAGTAGGGAATATAGAAATTGGCTAACAAATCATGAAATTGTTGATTTTCATGTATGTAATTAATGGATTATTATGTATGTATTAAATGGTTTATCTTGATATTCAGAGCAGCTTAGCAAACAATTTGTTTATAAAAATATTAATGTGGGAACAAACTCAAAAGCTCCCCAAAGATAATAAATGTAAGTACATGTAATAATAATAATGAAATATTGATACAACCTCTCAAGTTTTTACGTCTCTCTTTGTGGAAAAAATAGGGGAAAAAGCTAGATGAAGTTAACCATGCTGAGATAATTTGATCCCTGAATTTTAAATTCTCCTCTATTGTTGTCTGTAGATGAGATAGCTCCGTATGTTTAGGAGGAAATATGATACTGAATCGATACAGAAATAAAAATGGAGGTACTTATATGATGAATGACGTTTTCACTAAAAGGTTATCAACCTTGGTTTGAAGATGAAAAAGTTAAAAAGAAATGGTATTAGATTTTATGTATGACCCATATATGGGAGATTGATGGGGGTTATACTGTATAGGGGTCTTTTTACTGCTCCTGGATAACTTCACCGGAGAAAAAGTAGCTTTTGATTACAATGTAGACAGAAAATGTAGCTATGTTCAGTCAGGTTTTAATTTACAAAATCTTCTTTATATTTCTATAGAAGGCTTGCAGTAGAATGTTGTATTAAAACTAGATTCTGTAGTTCACCTGACCTGCTGACACAGTTATATATATACATGGACATATGAATATCTTTTTAAAGTTTCTGTTAGGTTTGCAGATTTAGATTAAGAGACATAAAACTTCCATAAATCTATATAGTTATAACTCCCTATATAACTAGATAATTTATTATAATGAGAGACCTTCTATAGTAACCAAAAATGCATGGTAAAATCTTTTTTTTATTTGTTTTGATTTTGATACTAGTTCAGTCATCTATAATGAAAATGATTTATAATGGAAGAGAAATGATGGTTTGTTGCAATTGGATCTCATTATATGTTATTACATAATTACAGTAATTTGTAATTAGGCTGTAAATAAAGTCATAATTTGATTTTCTAACTGGCAGTGGTAGCTCCGCCATGTAGATTATTTCAAAATAAAATATTTTGTTATTATTAGAAAAATTGAAAAAGAAAGAAATGCTTTCACTGATAAAGGTATGACTGTTTTTCAAGGTCACTAAATAATAATACGTAGGTGGATTGTAATGTCTGGATTGAATTGTTGTTATGATGTGGTGTGTCGTAGAGTAGCCACTAGCTACTACTCTTGGCTATTTTTGTCGAGGTAAATCTAGAAATTCATGCAACAATTAATCACGATTTTTCCTCATCTGCAGCTTTCATACAATGAACTTTAACTGAGAACAGTAAATTTTGTTATTCAAAATGAAAAAAAAAAAGAGAAAAAAAATGCCCTGAGTTTCAGATCTTGTGTGGTCCCCTGATGTAGTACAGTTTACATATCAGTGACTGTGCCACCTACAACATCAAATACACACGTTAGGGTAATCCTACCCTGGTTTTCATGCCTTTCCGTGTGAGTTTTATGTGTCTGTTTCAACATTTGTCTAACTACCTCTGATTTTACGCTGGATGGCAGTGATTTTCTCCTTCACTGACTTCTTCCAAAGGCCAATCATGAATATCAAATCTTCATGCTTGCAGACAGATTCAGAAAACCCTGTCTGGTATGATGTTCATGGATTTATGATTTTAAATTGATGATTTATTTGCATACCTGTGTTTGCTTGGCTGTCTCTTTCATTTCCTACCTGGTGTTTGCTTTACATACCTGTCATTTTCTTGTGGAGATTTGTCCAATCAATACTTAGGTTGTGCCCAATTATGCTTTATCAAAAAGCATTTATTGGTTTGACGTATGAATGAGTTATCATTATTGTATTAAGTAAATAGGTAGCTGTTTTAGTCATGGAGTGAAAAAAATAGAAAATATACAGATGATTTTTTGAAGCATTATGACTTATTTTTTGATTGCTTCAGTTGGTAAAATTGAACCGGAAATGACTCTTTTGGACATTGATTTGTCAGTGCATGAATGTTTTTTTTGGATATTACTTTACTGCTCCAGCAATTTATCAGACATTAATGAAAACGTCAAATCTTAAAAAATATAATTATCAATTTTCAGTAATCTAGGAAATTGTCAAAGATTTAATTTTACTTTTTACACTAAGTATTCCAAACATTTTTGCCCGAGTCTAAGGTAAAAATTATATATCTTGGGAATATTTATTTCATAATTCTAGAAATATTTTATAGGTTAAAATAGGTTAAAATAGTGAGATCAATTGATGCTAATACTTTACTTCAACGTCATAAGGATCAAATAATGAATGTACAGAATACATGCAGTCTGTATATATACACATTAATTTCAGAGTTGAAGTTATTCAATTACAATGAATATATGTATAAGGCTATCAACCTTATTATGGTTTCTCTAAATATCTGTATCTTTAAGAGAATTAATTTGAAGAACCCCAATCTTATTTCACAAATTTTAAATCTGCTTGAAAAATGCTTGAAAATTCTGTATTTATTATGTTTGTTTAAAGATTTTTTTTTCTTCTTTTGTAGGAGAAAGACTTTGAGTTTGCAGATAGTGAAATTAGTGTAAAGAAAAGATCGACTGCATTAACGGATGATGAGGATTTATTAAACGATGAGGCGGGTTCCACACCTGAAGTAGAAGGAAGCACACCTGATGGAGGTGTTGATGTATCAGTAGATCTTCCAGGTCAGTTCAAAGGTCATCGGTTAGGTCACCTTTTATCGCTGCACCAGGTGCACATTCAAAGTGTTAATTTTAATCTTAAGGCAAAGGAAAATGATAATGTTACCCCTTTTTATATTTGTTGGTGAAGAATTCTGCCTGAAGGGTTATAAGGCTGACAAACTACCTTTCATTACGAGATATACACTGTGGCAACTGATTCCATTACATTTCTCCTTTCTACCTGCATATACATTTTAAACATTTTCATACATACATATACTCAATGGTTTAAAGACAAAATTTTATTTGAGTGAAATTATCACTAATATGTATCTTGTCAAGATATAGACTTCAGACTTGTAAGTCTGCTTCTTAAAAAAGGAAACCGTAATAGATTCATGTATGTCCAATATTGATTCATTAATGAATTAAGTGACAATGGATGTGTCTTAAAATGGAAAAAAGTAAAAAATTTAATTCATAAAGAAGTAAGAAAAAACAATGTTAAATGCTGTCCTTGACAAGAGAAGTGCAGTGTTTCAGAGATAAAAAGCCAATAGACATGGCCTTGACCGTATTCGTGCGACTGGTAGACACATTTGTTACTTGTTCTTTTTGTAGGTCTGACAGTAACAGGTAACTGGTGCTTAGTAGAAATAAATTACAGGTGTTGGAGTGACGTGGTTACCTCCCCTTTGGTTGTGGTGTTGCCATCATGTTACCTGGGAGATTTATATTATCCTTCCACCTAAATGGCTATTTTACAACTCCAACATTTCTCCCTTGTTGACCAATAAACCTATATCCACCCTTCCCCCAACATTTCGAATTTATTAATGCTCAATATTACAGTTTGGCCATAGGAAATTGTTTTTTGATGAGTATTTCCTACCAATTTCTGAACTTTTAAAAGTGAGATACATTCTTTGTATCTGCCGTTCTTGAATTTATAATAATCTACTGTTGTTGTAAAATTTATGACTTTTTTGATCTGTACATAGAATGAAAAATGCTTCCAACAGGTCTGCTTCAAAATGTTAATTTATGCTTGCAAGCATGGTCTTTTTAAGATGTCAGTAGATAACGCTCATTTTGACCTAATTACCATTATCTAAATCCTTTGGAGAACCTTTCGTCATGAAAATTGAACTGAGCAGGAGATCTAGCCTTGTGTTATATTAAAGGATTCAAACACTTTATAGACTAAGAGTCATAATAACCATTGCATAGATAGTACCAGGTAAGAGAGATTCCTGAAAAGTTACTCCCCGCATTAATTTTAGAAAGTTTATGGTGTTTTTTCATTCAATGTTATATCCAAATAAATTCTATATTCCTAGAAAAGGAGAGTGGATAATTCAATTACACTAATAATTTTGTATTTATCAAAGAATCTTGTTTATAATTTCCATGCCCTCTCCATGACAAGGGGAGGGGGAGGGTGTGGGGTCATGGCTGTCCTTTCACACTTTGATATATGGTGGCAGGGATGGGAGAGGACAATTCTGTGTAACTACAGACATTTAAAGACTGATAATTATGTATGCAGTGGAATTAGAATTAGATACTGTGCAGTGTGAGAGGGATAAAGGGAAAGCAAGGAGGAATCCAGAAGGTCAGAGACCCCCACACTGTCTACTGGAGGAGAGCGGGCTCAGATTTATGATAGCTATATTTTGTATAGTGTACTGAGAGGGATAATATACATAGATTTATAGTACCTTTGGTATAGGTACATGGTTGTAGATTGTGTTAGAGACTAGAAAGGTGGACCAGTCTTCTCTGGCAAAAGAACCCTCATAGATAGAAAACAAATCAAGTTTGTTGATATATGATTGTGGAGATGTTGTTAAACCTTTTTATGTGTTTGAGAGTTTGATTACAAGAACTGCAGTATAGATGTTGTTAAAATGATCAACATTAGAAGAGTTTGACTGAAACTTTAGGTTTGCCATTGTAACCTTGAACTTGTCAGCCTGAATCGAAGATCCTCTTCAGAGCTTGCTGGACCCCACAGTCTATGGTCAGAGAAGATTAATGACTAGAAAAATGTAACTTTTGACCTTGAACTTACTTTGTCTCATAAATTCAGGGTGGAACTTTAATAGAAATCACTTTAATTTAACTTTGACCTTGTTGGTGAAATATGACATTGAGCTAAACCCATATGTTAGGGTTCGACAAGAGTGACATGATGTCCAGTGCAGCCTTGACCTTTTTCATCTGATATGACCTTGACTTTGCTGCCACCTACTACATGATTGGAGTAGAAAAAAGTGATGTGTAATCATGACCTTGTTGATCTGAATGACCTATGTATGGTTAAAAACAAGTCATGGTATTAACTCTATATATAAACACTGGGTCTGTTGTTGATGACTCGATCCTGTCACATTACACTGAGTCTGATGTTGATGACTCGATCCTGTCACATTACACTGAGTCTGATGTTGATGACTCGATCCTGTCACATTACACTGAGTCTGATGTTGATGACTCGATCCTGTCACATTACACTGAGTCTGATGTTGATGACTCGATCCTGTCACATTACACTGAGTCTGATGTTGATGACTCGATCCTGTCACATTACACTGAGTCTGATGTTGATGACTCGATCCTGTCACATTACACTGAGTCTGATGTTGATGACTCGATCCTGTCACATTACACTGAGTCTGATGTTGATGACTCGATCCTGTCACATTACACTGAGTCTGATGTTGATGACTCGATCCTGTCACATTACACTGAGTCTGATGTTGATGACTCGATCCTGTCACATTACACTGAGTCTGATGTTGATGACTCGATCCTGTCACATTACACTGAGTCTGATGTTGATGACTTGATCCTGTCACATTACACTGAGTCTGATGTTGATGACTCGATCCTGTCACATTACACTGAGTCTGATGTTGATGACTCGATCCTGTCACATTACACTGAGTCTGATGTTGATGACTCGATCCTGTCACATTACACTGAGTCTGATGTTGATGATCGATCCTGTCACATTACACTGGGTCTGATGTTGATGACTCGATCCTGTCACATTACACTGGTCTGATGTTGATGACTCTGATCCTGTCACATTACACTGAGTCTGATGTTGATGACTCGATCCTGTCACATTACACTGAGTCTGATGTTGATGACTCGATCCTGTCACATTACACTGGTCTGATGTTGATGACTCGATCCTGTCCATACACTGAGTCTGATGTTGATGACTGATCCGTCACTTGATCCTGTCACATTACACTGAGTCTGATGTTGATGATTGATCCTGTCACTTGATCTGTCCACATTACACTGAGTCTGATGTTGATGACTTGATCCTGTCACATTACACTGATGACTTGATCCTGTCACATTACACTGGTCTGATGTTGATGACTTCGATCTGTCTGTCACATTACACTGAGTCTGATGTTGATGACTCGATCCTGTCACATTACACTGATCTGATGTTGATGACTCGATCCTGTCACATTACACTGGAGTCTGATGTTGATGACTTGATCCTGTCACATTACACTGAGTCTGATGTTGATGACTCGATCCTGTCACATTACACTGAGTCTGATGTTGATGACTTGATCCTGTCACATTACACTGAGTCTGATGTTGATGACTCGATCCTGTCACATTACACTGAGTCTGATGTTGATGACTCGATCCTGTCACATTACACTGAGTCTGATGTTGATGACTCGATCCTGTCACATTACACTGAGTCTGATGTTGATGACTCGATCCTGTCACATTACACTGAGTCTGATGTTGATGACTTGATCCTGTCACATTACACTGAGTCTGATGTTGATGACTTGATCCTGTCACATTACACTGAGTCTGATGTTGATGACTTGATCCTGTCACATTACACTGAGTCTGATGTTGATGACTTGATCCTGTCACATTACACTGAGTCTGATGTTGATGACTTGATCCTGTCACATTACACTGAGTCTGATGTTGATGACTCGATCCTGTCACATTACACTGAGTCTGATGTTGATGACTTGATCCTGTCACATTACACTGAGTCTGATGTTGATGACTTGATCCTGTCACATTACACTGAGTCTGATGTTGATGACTCGATCCTGTCACATTACACTGAGTCTGATGTTGATGACTTGATCCTGTCACATTACACTGGGTCTGATGTTGATGACTTGATCCTGTCACATTACACTGAGTCTGATGTTGATGACTCGATCCTGTCACATTACACTGAGTCTGATGTTGATGACTTGATCCTGTCACATTACACTGAGTCTGATGTTGATGACTTGATCCTGTCACATTACACTGAGTCTGATGTTGATGACTCGATCCTGTCACATTACACTGGGTCTGATGTTGATGACTCGATCCTGTCACATTACACTGAGTCTGATGTTGATGACTTGATCCTGTCACATTACACTGAGTCTGATGTTGATGACTTGATCCTGTCACATTACACTGAGTCTGATGTTGATGACTTGATCCTGTCACATTACACTGAGTCTGATGTTGATGACTTGATCCTGTCACATTACACCCCATGTGTTTTGTGATATTATATATGTTTATTAGTGTTGTTTTTACACTGTTAATTAGACAAATTACCAATTAATTAACCCACAGAGACCAAATTACCAGTCCATCGATCATAAGTTAATAAGTCACTGATTGTAAATATGATGAGTTTTTCAGCATTTTTTTGGTGTTTTTGTGCTAAAAAAACAGGATGATTAGATATTTTGTTAATGTAATTTTTAGCTCCATTTTATCGATTTAAGACTGAAAGGCAGTGGTCTTCAAGGTCAGCAAATCGCACATTTTGAAAAATTAGCATTCCCTTTCTGTTGCACAAACAATATGAGATGTTGCAATGCATTTGGTAGAGAATATGTGATGTAAAATAATGTGTTATATGAAATTCTGGCAGGACATGAAATGAGCACAACACAAAGGAGGGCTCGATAAAGGCTGTATCATGATCATGATAATGTTTGTATCTTGTGCAGACCCATTTTAGTATACGATATGATATACTGGTGAAGTACAGTTTACATTTTTGCTAGTATTTCTGGTAAATTGTAATTATGACAATGACTACAGTTAATGTGAATAACTTGTTACTGTAAGTATAGCTTCAGTTCTCGCACTCCAGTAAACCTCGCATTGCCTAACTGCAAATAAGCATTGATATGTGCACCATTGAAATGTATACAGTTGTTGTGGAACATATTTCACAGCTGCTGAAGCACAGAAAACAATGCCTTTGTGGTGTTTCATTTTTCTGCCGATTTCATATGTAGCTAATTACTTCAATCTACCTTATGATTTTGCTGGTGTTTGGATATTTTTGGAATGTACAAACAGAGATTGCGTAAAACGTTATTCTGTATCTATAACCATATGTTTAAGAGTGTGTATATGTACAGATGTTATATATGTCTGGTATTTAGGCCTATTTTCTGCTACAATATGGTTCCCTTTAAGACTGTACTGTATACTCTGTATTTTCATTGAGTCATTGAGATAAAGAAATTCTTAGCTCATGGTGCATTCAACACTATCTTAAGGTTTCTGGTATTCCTGGCATATGACACCCCAGAAAAAAGTTGACATCGAATATAGATATGATTTTGCAGCCCAGTATTTCTCTAAGAACACATTATTTTTCTTTTGAATTAAATTTATGATTATGATAGCCCTATAACAGCATTATTTTTCTCCCTATTTACCTCATTTAATGACAGACATTATATTATTTGGCATAAAATGTTTTTAAGTGACTTTATATGATGATATGATTAAAATTTGACTCATAGTCAATTATAAGAAGACAAATTCGCTGCAACATTTTGTGTTATTTTTACGTTTAAATGATTTGTCTATTAGTAGAGTCATTTGGGGATGAATTTGATTTTTTTTTACTTAATATCCAGTTGTAAAGTGGAAGTGTTTTTAAATTAAGGCTGTTAAAAGCATTTCTGCTCGACATGAGAAGTACTCTATTAGTGTATATAAAGTTAACTCAGGACAAAGTTAATTTCTGACAGATTGGCACTTAGTGCGATATATTATAACATGGGTTACTCCTAACGGAAACAAGTGCCATGTTTTTATTTGTCATTAAGTCTGTTTCAGCTATTACAGTCTGCAATTTATGATCACATAAATATATTGTTGTTATGTATTAGAAGTGCTGAGGACTGTGGGTTGAAGTTTCTGGTGTTAGTAATATCAATGTTGAGAAATTCAAATTTCAATGTATATTGTATTTTCTTGTTTTGTCTGATAGCCTTACCTAAAAGGACATCCTTATCAAAGCTGTTACCAAAACTTACGCTAAATAATAGTGGGGTATCTTCATTCAGACTGCTGATATGAGGGGGAAGGGAAGCTTATTGTAATCAAGTGAGGCATACTATGTTATCCACTGACTTTTCCGACACCAGAGACATATTGACATATTCATATTTCTTGGGGGGGGGGGGGGGGGGGAACCCAGCCAGCTGATTCAGCAGAGACATATCTCCTCTCTCGTTTTCATTTTTTTAGAATTTTGCATGCCAAATTAAGGTTAATGAAAAATGGAAATTTACATGACTCCTTTAAAGAAAACTTTATGAAAACACTCATATCAGGACCTATGTACAGCTACAACTTGTCTATAAAGACCATTCAAGGGACATAGGGAAAAAATGGTCTTTTGAATCAAGTGATCTGATGCATAGGTCAAATTATGTTGGAATTGGGACTCCCAAGAAAATGGGTCTTATTAGTTAGGTGGTCGTTATATAGAGGTGGTCACTAAGACAGGGTTCACTGTAGACAGGGGTAGTTATTAGTTACAAGGTGGTATATCTGTGTAGGAGGGTCTGTTTATCAGGATCAGGTTGTAATCAAACACACAGAGGTATCTGAATGTTCATTGCTCCTGCAGAGGCTTTGAAACCCAACAAAATTGAATGTTAGGGAAGAGGATTAAATCGCATGCTGTTTAATGTTCTAGGGAACCGTTCTGAACTGGTGTAGTCTGTGGACTGTCTACAGTATCCCACTAACCTTCTAATGAATCATAAACAAGTGGAGGAAAGTTTTTTTTTTATTTCGAGCATACTCTCGCAGTATTATTTGTCGTTGTCGATTTGGAGTCTGTGTGCTTCCACGATGTGCAAATTCCATTTGTGCACCGGAAGTCACTGTCTTATCATGTTGAATAGCTTTGCCATGATTTAGTGAGACCAACCTTTTAAAAACAAATAATAAGGATACCTGTGAGTGAAATTCTACTGTGAATTAACACCATTAACATTAGACAGTGCTAAACACACTTGCTTTATCTATAAACTTCAAGTGTCATATCATACAAATGCTTGTATCAGAGCATCTCATCAACTTTAGAAACTTTCGGAACATTACAATTTATGCAAATCAGGTTTATATAGTCAATAAAAGAAAGGGACGGAGCGGATTTCCTTAGCACCAACCAAGGACATTTGCAATGTTATTTAGCTGCTATCTGGATTATATATAAAGTCTTATCCACTGGGTATTATGTGCTGTTTATTGTACAAATAAAGCTGTCACAAAAGACTAACATATAATTCACTTGCACTGCATGCATCACAAATAGATGGCTAGAGAATTCTACTTTCTTTTTTAATTGATTTTCACCAGCAGTCAAAGTTCTTAGGTGTAACTTTCTAATTATTTGTTACGTGCAAAATCTCTCATAGCATGGGGCTTATAGATGTACATGTACAGGAAATTAGGAGTTTAGGAAGTAGTTCGCTAGACCTCAATGTATAATTGACAGATTTCTAATTTCTCCTTAAAGATTACAGAAAAAACAACCTAATTTACAGCAGGCTATCTCTATTAGAATATATTGTCTAATATCCAAGAAACAATTTGTTTTAATTTGTTTTAATTAAACACATTAAATGCTCGAAGACTTTTCTGAGACAGCAGACAGCTGATTGAACTAGGAAAGCAGTAGCTCAAGGTATATAATGAGAAAGTGGAGAATCCAGTAGGAAAAAGGAAGCGATATAATACTGTGAATGGTTCAGTAGAGTATCATATCCCACCTGTATGTGTGTATGGTATGTGGGGATTTATGGCTTTCAGGCATTTCTAGTTTTCAGAACAGATCTCTCTCTTGCCAAGAGAGAGAAAAGAGTTTTTGGACTGTTAGTAGCTTGCAATGCTACAATAATGGCTTCTTCAGTAATAGGCTGGGGATGGCTCTTGTTATTCTATTTATACTCTGACTTTGATTGTACAATCTATCAAACAACAGTACAAAACAGATCATTAACAACCATACTTTGAAACCCTTTCAATTTTCATCTATTAGTTATGTTGTTTTCTTGAACTGAAGGGTTCCCACATTCTGAAGGAACAAATCACCATATGATCACATGCTAACTAGTATTTTGGGCTGGATCAAAGTTTCCAAGATTACATACACCCCTAGAACTGTGTTGGGTAGTTGTCAGATGTGTGGTTTGTGGTTTGTGGTTTTTCTCCTGATACTCTGGACTTTCCTCCATCTCAGAAACCTTACAAAATAATAATACAGCTAATTCTGTCTGTTTATTTAGGACAGAAAACGAACATTGCAAATAAAAAGTGGATACCGGTATTTAAAGTACCGGGGTAGGGTTCTCCAGTTTTATGATTGTGTTTGATGCAGATAATTTGTTTTTTCCCTTTTTTGAAAATTAGGGATCCAAATTTGAAGGATAAATAAATTTAATTGATCAGAAGGAAATTTAGTCCATAGAACAAACCTGAAACATGTATGCACGAGTCTGTTTTTTGTCGTGGCCACTTACATGTGCATTTCACGTGCAAGGCGTGTCTGCGAGAACATTACGTCACCCTGCAGGCTACCAGACGGTGTGGTCGACATGTGTGACTTTCCTTGGTAATCAGCTGGTGTTGTTTATGTCTGGTAGGGAACACACCAGGCATCAATATTTACCCTTAAAATCTGGCCAATATCGTAAAAACGTCACATGGATACTCTGTAATAGTGGTGTCAGGTAGTGCTTGGAATAACCTCATTATTTAATATGGAAATTTATGATGCCTCACTGTATGTTGGAATAAAGCAAAGTTAACTTAGTTTTTATTTATGTTTAATATCTATACAGTACTGGAACTGTTTTTCCCTATCCTAATTACAATTTACTATAGTTTCTATTTTGTTTGTTTTAGTAGCGACAAAGCTTCTGATAATAATTTTTCGAAATGATGGTTTTCATATTTCTTATACAAATAATCATATGTTTATAGCTATCTGTTTTTCCATGTACATGAGAAGTATTAAAAAGTGAAACATTTTGTAAGATTGATAGTTTGGATTTTTTACTGTACCTAAATGAATATTATTGTAACTGTGCTATGTACTGTACATCATTTCTTCTATTGGTATGTAAATTGTTATGTTTTACTTCTGAACACATCTTTATCTCCCACAACACCTCTGACCTTTTCAGTTTGACATGATTTCTACCATATATTGCCTGTTTCTAAAAAGTGTGTCTTTTATCTTGCAGAATATTACCGGGTATCTATAAATTTTACTGATTTGGTCTATGACACTGCGCTGGAAGTTAGCGGCAGTGCAGCCTTCACCAAACTAGCCAATCCAATCTCACAGGCCATTGAGAACCTATTCAGGAATGTGGATGGGGACCAGTTTGCTGTGGTCATCAAATTCAGGTACAATTCACATCTCAAACCATTTTTTCTACCATCTACCTTACTGTGATTGGAACCTATAGGCTAAAAGTCCTAAACATTCTGCTGGCCTGTCTGCTTCCCCGACTTTTTGTTTGATTGCATTTTAACCATCTGTCTAATATCAAATGAAAAGGACATTTCGTCATAACATGTAGCTACATGTAGGGTATTTGACCCAATTAGTGCCAAGGGCATTTAAGAAATTAAGTAAATCAGGGGCACTTAACAGAAACAATTCATAAAATTTCATAAAATCAATCTACAAAATAAGCCATAAATCAATTTGCAAAAGAAATCAGTAAAAAACCCAACACAGTTTTCATATTTTCAGTCAGCATTTAATTCACAGTAAATAAAGTTGAAGCCTAAAAAAGGGGGAAGGGCCCTTATAGGGATGGGGGCGCTAATTGGGTCAAATACGATAGGTATTGTTTTGAATTAAGTACAAATGACTAGACACATGAAAATGATTCAGCTAGTCCCGATGGGATAGACTGGGAATCCCGCCCAATTATCCCAGTGGGATTCCCTGTAAAATTTTCCATGGGGGTTTTCTGTAAGCAGTTTTGACCATCTAGATTCTGGATTTTATAATCTCATAGGTTGGTTGATTTGGCTTATAATGTCCTATTAAAAGCTAAGGGTCATTGAAGCACGCCTTAATTCCCCTGTAGGCAATGTGTGAGTGTGTGAATATCTCTGTTTTGGAATTCTGCAGTATATTCCTGTTGTTTCTCCTTGATTCTCGGCCATTTTGAAGTGCGATGTCACTGAAGTATGTCACCAAAGACAGTGAACAGCACAGTCCTCGCCTGGTTACATTATACAGACAACGGGCGAACCAGGCGTCCCACTCCCAGTGTGTTGAGCACTAAGCAGGAGCAGAAATAGCCACTTTTATAGAATATATGGTGTACTTGTCAGGAATACTAAAACTGATATGGAAAATAAAATAAAATAGAAACAGACTATACATTTTTGAAAAGTGTAAAATCACAGAAGATTGACTCTGTAATGATAAGAAAGTTTAACACAGCAAGCATTTTGAAAGTTGAAATATTTGGTATAATGTAATCACACAATTGTAAACTTATATCGAATAAGGAGATGTGGAAAGGAGAACTGTGTGAACTTCAAACAGTTTTATAGGCAGTTAGACATACCACAGTGACATAGGATTCCAAAAACAGTAAGACAGGGCTAATGTTTTCCTAGCTTATCTTGGAAAAAAACCCCAAAAAACATATAATTTTCTTATAGAAATTTAAATTGAGATCAATATTATTACCCAATAAAAAGATTGAAATTCTGTCTTCATCATGGAAGTGTTCACAGGGGCTGCGGTGGCCAAGTGGTTAAGATATCCCAACAAAGTACCATAAACCCACCTTTTCTGGGTTATGAGTTTGAACCCCATGTTGGACAGTTGCATGCAGGTACTGATCGTTGGATGGTGTTTTTTCTTTTGAAATTCCGGTGTTTCTCCACCCCAGCAAACATGGCACGTCCGTAAATGATCCTGACTAGTACTGTTAATAGGAAGTTAAACTAACAAAGCCTAAATCAATCATTAACTACAAAAAAATCCCATTTATAAACTGATGGATATAACATACATTTCACACCCTGACAAACTTGTATGTACATGTTCCATATTAGACCCAGCAAGTGTGGTGAAAGAATTTTGGATTTTTAATTGTGTTTCCAAAAAACACATTAAGAAAGTAATTAAGCCATGCATTAATTTGAAGAAAAAGGAAAAAAAAGGGAAAAAAAAAAAAAAAAAAAAAAATAAAGAAAGTGTTAGGATGTTCATATTGTCTTATTCATACTTGTTTTGTTGTATCCAAAAAATAAAGGCAAAACATTGCTGGCAAAGAATACATTTACATCAATATGCGTTACTATAATCTTTAAGTAGGTATATCATAATCACCATAATTATCAATAACATTACCACTGCACCGTAGCATTAAATTTTCTTCATCAGAGCCTTAAAAACAACCTGTTTTCTGAAGTCTTCTTTCCCATAAATGAAGAAGTTTAACTAAAGTCAATGTAAGGTCATATCGTAGAATGTGACCATTGCCTCACTTTGACCTCTGTCAGACAGATTGGTGGTTTGTTTATGAGGTGGACAACAACAAAATGAATATCGGGCCACACATTTTAGTTACCTGAAAAGGGGATGAGTTACATGCAAACAATGATCAAACAAAGGTCTTTAAATACATTTGAAATGAGCGAGATTTAATTTCCTACTATCATCTTTGACTGTGGCATAAAACTGAACACCTAACCCTGTTGAGAAAAGATATAGGATTTTCCCATTTGTAAACAAAACCGAGCTTCACAATATAAACTTAAAGAGCTTTCGTAGGATCAAACGCTGTTTTTTACTCATTAAGGCTACATTCTTTGAAGAAAAAATGGTTTCACTTTGCGATAACGGTTTTCATTTCCATTCAGTATTGTTTAGGCTGGGATCAAATGATCTGTCTAACATCTCCAGTGAGATCTTCCTGATATTATACCAGGATAGTCGGAGGGACAAATGGCCAGCTTGCATGTTAGAAGTGTCCTTTGGCTAATTGACTGACATTTCAAACGCTCCGATTTAAGTGCTATCTGCCCATCAAATAAAATATAACTTGATGTAATTTAAATTCTAAAAAAACTAGCCAGGGTTTTAAAGGACAGATATGAACCATTATTAAGCTTTTGGAGATAAGTGACTGGTGTTTATAGTAATTTCTCAATGATGTTATATATGTTAGTGTTATGTGTGTCCTTCTAGAGGAGCAGACGGGCTTAGCACCTCAAGCAGGTTGGAGAAACGACGGACATTACTCATAATTCTTTCTATCCCTGAACAGTAGCTAAGGGGGATGAATTCGAGATCACACATTTAATACACGCTACATAAAAAACTTGTCGTATAGTCACTGCCTAGCACTGTTCAGCACTGGGATGCACACACAGTGACATTTTTGGGGACTCAACATGTGGGAAGAAATTCTCCGTCTAAGATTTTTTATTTTCGTACTTTTCAGTCCCGGATCTTTGGTTGTAACCTTTGACCTTGTTACGGAAGGGAATTATGACCGTATGCAGTTATATAACACGTTATTAAGTGCGGTAAACAGTGGAAGTATAGCTCCATATCGTGTTAGCCCCGTGGGATTCAACTTCAGACCCTTGCAAGGTAAGTCTCGTTTTCATACTTCATTTATATCTAAATTTTCAGGAACTTTACCACATCCAGTTTTGCTTAAAGAAATGCTGATTTTCTTTTACAGAATTTAAACCATATTTGTTGACAGTTGTTTCTGATGTCTGCTTCTGGTTGTAAATGTTCAGCTTTGATGATGTTTGATTTTTGAAAAAAAATTACTTTCAAGGAAAATCAATTTCTTTTATAAATAATGCTTTCTCATTTATTTTCATGCATCCGAGGGGCAAAAATTGATGTCCATACATATTATGTCTCAATATTATGTCCACTATATCAAAGATTACATAAACATCAAAATGCTTCTATTGCAAGGATGTGTCCTATAGTGATATGTCTGTCTATTAGTTTAGACATTCTTATATTGTCGGTCTAGCCAAAATGGTTTTTAGAGACAGATAGTTCGGACCAGGATTATAGTGCCAAACGTTTGATAGATAAGTACTGTCATGGTAGCACACTGAACTCGAAGGTATTTTCTTTCTAAACATCGTTATATTTACCTTTGTTTCTCAATTACACGTTGATACATTTGGAGTTATTTTGAAAGAAAATTGCTTCTGTGTAAAAGTAACAATAAAAAGGATGAAGTATATATTTTTGGAGATCCTTTAGCTATTTTCTTTACTTGATAGTGGATTTTTACTCTAGCCTACCAGAAAGACTTCAGGAAAAAACTGATACCCAAAGCCATGGAATGTTCAAGGAACATTTACTTGGTTTACCTAGATGCTTCAACAAATCCAGAAAATTAACTGTAATGCACAGTTTTATCTGTCAGTATTAGCTCGCAATAATTTTGCAGAATCAGCAGGTTTTTTCAAAGTTCATATTGCTGAAAGTGGTTAAATGTGAATCTTTGCGTCATGTATATTCATTTAAACATACACTGCATAACATTCTCTAAAGGAAAGGACTTGTGATAGGAAAACACTCAGTATTTGGTAGGGTCAACTATATACAGCTGCAATATAGAATAACTAAGCTATCAACCTTATTGAGTTTAATAAGAAGAACTAAAGGGAAATTGCACAATGAATAAAAGAGTAAAGTGTTTTAGATAATTGAGTCAGAGCTGTAGAAGTGGGCTGAAATAGCGTCACATGTTGATCATGTGGTGGTTTTAGGGATCTAGATTTGTGTATTTGATTAATGAAGACTTGGGTGTATTACTCTCATTAACGAGCTTTCAGGTGAGTCGACAGGTAACAAGATCAGAGATAGTCCAAACATTGACATGACTTTTGACCTTTACCTGCTGGCTACATGTTAGGTACAGCGACAGATGAATGTCTGAACAAACCTGTGAGGTTTCTACGGTGGCAGGAGATGAAGTGTTGCTTGAAATACCAGTGTGAGATCAAACATATGTCTTTGTGCTTTTGAATCATATCTGTGCTGTAGTATATTCCAGTGAATGCGCACTATAAACTTAAATCCCACCCACCCATTGCAAGTTAGATTAGTGAATACGTGTGTAAGGTTGTACTTTCTTTGCCTTCTGTACCCTCACCAATTTGCAGCATGTTCTGCAATGCAGCATAAGCTGAAAACATACTGCGGTCGATGCTGGCATCCTGCTAGAGGCTTTTAATTTAGGGAAGAGTGAAATTGTTTTATCTACGGTACCTTGAATCGTCACGAAAACAAAAAATAACGAAGCCAAATGGATAAAGCATCAACACCAAAGATTCTGTATATGTTGATATTTAATTGTTTAAATAATTCAAATCATGTGATGTGTATATATATACAACGTTGACACTGTAGCAAATGAAGTGGATTTCAAATACATAGAACAATTCTAAACATACAAGAGTAATTAAATACATATAAATAATGTCGGAAAAAGGTTTTTCTTCACTCAATTTTCTTTATTTCTGTGGAAAAAATAAACTTATAATGGGTACAGCTTCTGAAACTCATCATTTGTGCAATGACTCAAATGCACTGCCTACTTCAGGACGGCCTAATCAGCACAAATTGAATGTAAAAAAAAATTTCTTGTTCTTTATGAATCACTCAACATAATTTGATTTGTGAATGTTTTAAGCATCAATGGAAATAAAGTGTGTACAAACAAACATACCATATTTGATCTAATGAGTTCCATACCCATAAAAGCCATCAGTCAGACCGATTCGAAATATAATCTAAATAGGATATACCATGCCACATCCCCCTGAGTCACATACATAGACAATATTCCCTTTAAAGTAAATTATGTATGCAGTAAAGAAATTTATTAAATAATTTCAAAATGCCTGATAAAAATATTTATTGTAGTCAAACTTTATGTACATCATATCAAATAATTGAAAAAAAATCATCAAAGATTATTTATGTGTAAATTTAGAGGATGTATGCTGACATTCTGAGTAAAATACCCAGGGATGAACATTTCCCGCTAATTATTAAATAATAGCAGCTGTTCCAATGTATTGCTTTATTAAATCTTTAAATTGTAGTTATTTATGGCATGTGAATTAAGTGATAATTGAATTCTATTAGAATTTCCTCCTTGATAATTTGTTTGCACAGTGTACAGGGAATGTTCAATAACAGATACAGAGTTACCAAAGAGATTGGGGTTGGAGGGGAAAGGATGTATTTAGTCTTCTGTTGTCTGAGAGGTAGGGGAATATAGAATCTGTGGTGGGGAGGGGGGATATAGAATCTGTGGTGGGAAGGGGGGATAGAGGATCAGAGGCAAGGATCGGGGAACCGATGGTGGGGAGTGGGAGGGATGAGGAGAATAGTGAGAGAGATACCAGACAAGCAGGAAACGGAAGTAAAAATATAATTTGCTGTTATGCAATGTTTGATGATGTATAGGGATGATATTGTACTATATAGATAGGGTAAATGTATCCTGTTGTGATCCGACACCACACTAAAACTTGGGAAAACCGATTTTTTGGAAATATTCGTTGGTACAATAAAATCCGCGGTAACACAAGCATTAAGCAACAATAAAGAAAAAATAATAAAAAGATCTCATTGAGTGTATGATGAAAAATCATGATGTATAGGATCTTAAATGAATGTTCCTTTCACATGAGATTCAATGAAATGGGAGCCTTGCTTTGATGAGCTAAAATTAAAACTTTTGAGACAAGTTTCATAAAATCTCTTTTAAGAAATGAATAGAAATTAAGATAAAAATTTGTTCATTTAGCTACAACAATTTATAACTCTAAGAATTTCAAGCTGAGCCCGCCATTTTGTGACAATCTCCTTGAATGCTGAGGTCATATTATTGATTACTGACGTTACAATGAAATTCTAGCCAATAAAAAATGTTCTCTATGTTATATTACGTCGTTGGCAAAGTCACTGGATATTGGGCAGACTACGTGAAAAATGAAATTCAGTCTTCCAACAAAGTCAATAAGCTCTTTATACATAAGATGATATGGACAGGCCCACAGGACCTTTTACTACCATGCAAGGTATAGCTCTAAACATTGTTAATTAAGTTATACAGCATGCAGCCCAAGACTTGATGACCGATTTACACATTGTTATTTATACAGATTCTCCCAGACCTAACATTGCGCTGTTAAAACCTGTACTTAACATGCTCTTACTGTACATATTGTTTTATCTTGTATGGGGATCGGCAACAGTAGGCTCCCTGACAGGTGGAGATGTAATGTGTGGCGAGTAGACTAGGAATTGAGCAGGAAATACCCATATATATTTACATTACCGTCATTATCTACATGTATCAGGCTGGCATAATTGACCAACAACTGCTGAAAGAAAAATTCTGATTAGAGATTTTATGTAAGAGGTGTATGTAATGGTTAGTGTATGAGATACCGATCAGTCTGGTTATCTCACATCCTATCTATAAATAATCTTGGATATTTAAAACTCAAAACAATTCTATGTATAGATGTTAAAAAGGTTCTGGTCAGGGTCAACATGTGAAATTAGGCGGCTGATGATGCAACATGAATATTGGTCATCATCCTACCAAAAGTTCTTCTACATAAATCATAGCTCTTAGTAATTTTTTGAACTTGGTGTTTAACTTATCAACAAATTTGCTGGCAATCATGGAAGATGAATGTTGAAATAACACACATGGCGATGAGGATGTACTTATTGATGATCGAAGCATATTTACGCTTCATGCTAAATTTCCTTTTCTCAAGTGTTGATGTTGAGTAGCCCGTGACTACCTACTGGATGTCTAGCACTTGAACATTGAGTGATTAAGTAATTATTTTTGACATATTTGATAATGTTCTATTAATCCTCTAACAGTCCATTGGCTATGACACACCATATAGTCTGTACAAGTGGGAGTTTCTACTGCTGCTTAACACTCAACATAAAGGGAGCGGGACGATTGGTTGGCCTGTAGACATATAATGTGACCATGCAGGCGTGGTGTGCTGTTCAGTGTCTTTGTTGGCATGAGTCAGCTGTGATATAGGACACTAAAAATGGCAAAAAGAAGACAAAACACAAATATACTGCAGCCTCCCAAAACATACAGACAGACATTCACATGCAACACACACATGGGAGGTTGTTGTCCATTAAAGCTGTTGGTAGGATGTTAAGCCCAATCAAATTAATCAAACCTCTGGCATCATTCTTAGGGGTGGCATTATCCAGAATTATAACATGTCAGCATAGTCTCTTAAATTTCCATACTCAGATAAAGAGACTGTAAAAATCACCTTCGATTGTATATTTTGCAAATTTTCATTTAAGTCTACAAAGGTCAAGGTCACCGACATTACAGAAAATAATTACCATTCCTTTTGAAAAAATTGATTATTCTTGATTAGTAATTTTGACCAAATGATGGTTTCGTTTCATTACATGATTTATATTGTTTGGGCTGACTTTGAGTGAGGAGTTCTCGGAACACTAACTGGTACATTGCCAGATGCACTTAGCTAAGATAATCTAAATCATCATTTGGTGTCAAATTAAAAACCAAAGTCGGAGCAATTTGCGTTGTGAAAAAGACATGATAATTGATTTGAAAGGGCACCTGTTGTAATTTTACAGAAAAAGTCAGAGCACAATCATCAAACTATACTGACAGATATAATTTGGTGGTAGAAGGGAAATTTGGAATATAAATGTTTTGGCAGTGCTTAAAATGCACCCATATTGCTTTGTATTATTTAAGTCTTTTGTTGCATAACATTGAATTGCTATGAAATGAACGAATGATTCTAAGATCATGACAAAAAATGATTCGATATGAAGAAAAAGAAGTTAATTACTGTATTCGAAGGTTAGCTGTAGTTTTATTTTTCACTAACGATCTTGCACCAAGCTCTCACTGCTTATAGCTTTTTGTTCCCTTATATCAAGCAGGAAACCAGGGATTAAATTGTCATGAATATCCATCTTCAAAATCAATTAAAAAAAGTTGTTACAGTATCAACATGTCTTGAGTCATGAAATATTCTCCATGTTGACAAAAAATCCTATGATTACAGAAAGTGAAAGTAAACTTCTGGGCTAAAATGGAAAAAAATATAGAATCGTGCAGAAAAATGCTCCGATACAGACAAATTCTGCAAATATTTACACGTTTTGATGGATGTCAAGGTGATGATAGCTGCATTTATACTTTAATGCCATAAACAATTAAGATTTGGTAGTTGGTCTTGTGCGTCAGGAATGCTGGACCTCAGTCCCATCATCAACAAAACACGATTCTGTGTAATGTACATCCCAACTGCACCCCTTAAACGTTGGCTCCAATCTGTCAGACTCACTGCTTCTCAACAGTCTGGACTTCCCATCTGATACTATGAATCATTTGTCAGAGAGGCTATTGTTCCATGATTTACAAGATCTCTGCCTTCTTGATACCTAAGTGGGCGTTTGTGATGGCAAGGCTTCAGTTTCAAGGACTGTTTATAATGTTTCTCCGTCTTTGTTATGAAAATATAATGTTGAAGCTAAACGATTATCTGGAGGACATCTCATTATAGTGAAGAGGCTGGGTGATACTGCTAAAGATTTGGTTAAAAGATCAGAAGTAGCTTTAGTAAGGACTTGTTTTGTGTTTACTATAGACAAAAGCCATGTCACCAATTTGATATGGTTTTCTTCTCATTGTTGTTTCTTTTGTCAAGCAAACATTTGCAAATTAATGCTGTTTAAACATTTTTTGGTGCCATAATTGATCTTATCCAGAATTTGTGGCTAGTCAGTGATCAGTTTGTCTATTTTGCTGCAGTTGTTGGTTGGTACATATGATCTGTTGGTCTGTGGTTTGCGTCTGAGTAGTCAGGATTTTTTCAAACGTTAACATCTTGTCATTGATATAAAGTTATTATGGAGGCCTTTTCAATACCTGTATTAATTATTTAAATTGAAAATTATCCTGATGAATTTTGAACTAAGTTACGTTTATATGGAATGAGGAAGTTTTTTCAACCGAAAGAAAAAGCAATTGTTAATCACTACAATTAGCGCTTACTTTCATAAAATGTTATGTTTGACAGGCTGGTTAAATTGATTTAGACTCTTGTTTTGGTTTTATACATAATGTTTGTAACAGTAGTGAACATCAGTCATGGCAGTATACGTTTTAACACTATGATTCACTCGCATGTATTTAATATGGGTCGGATGTTGTCTGGGCTTACTCAAAAAACTGCAAAACAAGTTTCATTGGTTCAGACAACATGGGAGGTAGGCAAAATCATCAGGCGTAAAGTTACAATGAATAAATTGGAGGAAAGAAAAAGAAAAAAAAGAAAACGCTATGACTGGGTTACCGAATATTTCAGAAACATTTGATAGGTAACTGATCCCAGGTTATGGTGGTATGACGCTATAACAAAAGCGTTGATATGATTATGTCTGTATGTCAGACACCCAAGCTTAATCCCTCGATAAGGCCAAGATTTAGGGCCACCCTGCCCCGTGTCAAGACTGGCTGGGTCAAACATCGCCCACCTGGTAAGGCTAGCTCGTTACAGGTACATTACAGGTAGGCAGCACAAGAGACCTGGGTACGTGTCACACAACAAAACATTTCTGTAAACAATGGTAATAAAAACTACTGGAAAGGATAAAGATAGATTTTACAGATATCAAACACTGGAACAACATCAGAACTAGATGCTTAATCCATGACAATCTGTCGATATCGGCCATTTCAGAGGATCAAGATCTTAATAGATAAATTCAATATGAGTTTCATGATGGAAAGTATTTTATAATTGGTGCCCTCCAAACTCATTTGTCACTATCTCACTTCAGGCACATAAAACCGGTAGTGAGTGGCATTTAGAATGAAATCATGTCAGAAAGTGTGTAGTTTATTTAATAGAAAAAAGTTTAAAGGAAATAGTTCAGGGTAAAAAAAATCATGATAACTTGGTAATTATTGTGATTGCTGCTGGGAGCTATTATATGTTATCTGCGAAATATCCAACTTGAACACATTTACCTAAAGTAGTGGACAAATCAGAAATACGACACCAGTAATCACTGCAAGTCCTAGGTAGTTATTACATATATTGTACATGTATGAATGACATTCTGAAACATACTCAAATATTTATCAACGAGATGGGATTCCTGAAGATTAAACTGGCAAATCTTTTGAACATCTTATCTAATTTTTTGTGCTTTACCGCTATTTTGTATGTACACGTACA
This sequence comes from Argopecten irradians, assembly GCF_041381155.1. Classification (NCBI taxonomy): domain Eukaryota; kingdom Metazoa; phylum Mollusca; class Bivalvia; order Pectinida; family Pectinidae; genus Argopecten; species Argopecten irradians. The sequence continues at coordinate 10,662,076 of NC_091134.1, read as the reverse complement.
AGTGATATAGAATTTATGTTTTTATTACTGAGGAAATGAAAGGGAGCAGAGGGCTTAGTTTTATTGCTGTGTGAGCGTGGCTGCCAGACAGAGTTGGATTTAGCGACTAGGTGTAGAATTTGTACAGAAAACACTGAACTAAATGGCATGTCTGATCCTTACAAGAGGGACATTCCTGACATACATGGCAATGGTTTCCTGGATTCCACTTACAGTATCAACAAGAGTCGATATATACACTTGTCAGAAAAATGGTGCAGAGAAAAAACACAGAACAGGGCTGATTCAGGATGTTGAATTCTCTACCAAGCAGTCTAGATCTGCACTATTGAACTCTTACTGAATCATTCACTGAGAATTAGAATGGTCGAAATCAGTATGAGTAGCACTGGAAAGGGAGATCACTCTATATACTAGAAAGGTCGAAATCAGTATGAGTAGCACTGGGAAGGGAGATCACTCTGTATACTAGAATGGTCGAAATCAGTATGAGTAGCACTGGAAAGGGAGATCACTCTATATACTAGAAAGGTCGAAATCAGTATGAGTAGCACTGGGAAGGGAGATCACTCTGTATACTAGAATGGTCGAAATCAGTATGAGTAGCAGTCAGCATATGTTCTATTGAAATCTTAAATTACTGAAACATTTCTATTTCCAATTACATCTGAGTATTTTGTTTAATCTTTAATTGTTATCAAACCTTTCAAGTTTTATTCATTCGGCAGCTTTATATTATAGAATAGAAAACTGACTGATCCTTTAACTCTTCAGCCTTGAAATGTTTTCTGTGTCTGTCCCTTCACAGTTTACACTTATCTTTGATGGAATTTACAGTATCAGTATGTTCCATATGAAGAAAAAACGAAGCTCTGATTCATCAGAAGGATTATGTACTGTACATAAAGGAGTTGGAGAGGTTTTTGTGACCAGTGGCAGTTGACCTTACTTAATGTGTGTAAGGTCTGTTTAAATGAGCTGTTCTATGTATTTGTGATCCGCCCTTTTCTTACCACAGACACTAGTCAGCTTACCATAAAAAAGACACTTGTCCATATACACTAGCCGTGCACCTTCCTATCTTCAGTAAAATTTTCCTATTATTCATCCTTTTAATATAATATTTTACAAAAATAATCCAAAAAAGAACATTTGTAAATGTTGAATTAACAAAAACTGTTTTGTGATAGATAGATTGTTTAAAAATGTTTAGATTGATAACGGTTTCTCTTAGCAGTTTGTTTGTTGTTTGATAGATGAAGATGTACCTCCTCCTGGTTCTAGATTTAAAAGGTATCAGTGACCTACATTTTGACTTAGAAATGAGTTGTGTACTTAGATTTAAGGTCACAATGACCTACATTTTGACTTGCTGCCATATATTACCGGAAAAATCCTGCTCAGGTTTTATTTCACCATAATGGTACCTGAAATTTATATTGTTTTAAGATATTTGAGAAAATAAATTCTGTCACTTATCAATATGTTTTATATATAATATGATAGTAAAGTTACTTTTAGACCTTGTTTACTTATCATATGTCTAGCGTAAGTTGACAATACGTTACTTTACTAGTACCTGGGGAATAGCTTATTGGCACCATATTATTTCTGTACAAATTCCATCGTCATGACAACACTGGAAACTAAACTCGCTTTCTATCAAATAATACTTGTAAAAGAACTCTTTTATTGCTACTTGTGTGAATGTTCTCAGTTAATGCATTTTCCGATAATGAGATAAAGTTCTGGAATGTCATAATGGAAAAGTATGGCAATCTGTAGGAAAAATGAACAGAATGACGTCAGACCCTCCACTTTAACTGTGTTTATAATTACAACATAGGCATGTATTTGTTGCTAATTTAAAATTGATTATTTGGTGTCAAAATTACACCATATATACTAAGAGGTTTTAAATGCCAAATGAGGAATGACAAGAAAATAAGAAATAAATTCAAACAAGACTGTTCCAAAACCTGACTCAAGTGTTCCTTAAACAAACTTTTAAGTACAAAATTGACTAAAGTCAAAGCTTTTCCTCTTTGTTACATAAGGAGAGAAAAAGTTTTGACTTAAGTCTGCACTCTAGTTTGGAGAAATTGGAGCATGCATGGTCATAGAAACCTTCCTAGCATTTTAGAAGTGTTACAGAAGGCTGTTTTCAGCTGTTGTATCCAGCACTCTGAGGATATGTTGCTGTAATGGCTCTAGAGGTGATGAATTTCAGATCTTGGGGATTCCAGTTGTTTTTTCTCACATTTCCTACACAAACATCTGGCAGTGAGGTCATCAATTACAACCCTAATGGGTTTTAATGTTCGGGAGGTGTTGGGTTACATATATATATACATACGAAAGAGTTACATATTCTTCAACCCCTGAGGAGAGGGGGGGTATATATACTTTCAGGTATAAATATACATGTTCTGAAATTCTTCTCACTCTGGAGAGGACCTGGAGAGGGGGGTCATTATACTCTCAGGTGTAAATATACATGTTACTGAATCCTCACTCTCGGGCATTCTCAACTCACTCACCTGGGGAGGGGGTCATTATACTCTCAGGTGTAAATATACATGTTACTGAATCCTCACTCTCGGGTATTCTCAACTCACTCACCTGGGGAGGGGGTCATTATACTCTCAGGTGTAAATATACATGTTACTGAATCCTCACTCTCGGGTATACTCAACTCACTCACCTGGGGAGGGGGTCATTATACTCTCAGGTATAAATATACATGTTACTGAATCCTCACTCTCGGGTATACTCAACTCACTCACCTAGGGAGGGGTCATTATACTCTCAGGTATAAATATACATTTTACTGAATCCTCACTCTCGGGTATAATGTATACTCAACTCACTCACCTGGGGAGGGGGTCATTATACTCTCAGGTATAAATATACATTTTACTGAATCCTCACTCTCAGGTATACTCAACTCACTCACCTAGGGAGGGGGTCATTATACTCTCAGGTATAAATATACATGTTACTGAATCCTCACTCTCGGGTATACTCAACTCACTCACCTAGGGAGGGGTCATTATACTCTCAGGTATAAATATACATTTTACTGAATCCTCACTCTCGGGTATACTCAACTCACTCACCTAGGGAGGGGTCATTATACTCTCAGGTATAAATATACATGTTACTGAATCCTCACTCTCGGGTATACTCAACTCACTCACCTAGGGAGGGGGTCATTATACTCTCAGGTATAAATATACATGTTACTGAATCCTCACTCTCAGGTATACTCAACTCACTCACCTAGGGAGGGGTCATTATACTCTCAGGTATAAATATACATGTTACTGAATCCTCACTCTCGGGTATACTCAACTCACTCACCTAGGGAGGGGGTCATTATACTCTCAGGTATAAATATACATGTTACTGAATCCTCACTCTCGGGTATACTCAACTCACTCACCTAGGGAGGGGGTCATTATACTCTCAGGTATAAATATACATGTTACTGAATCCTCACTCTCGGGAATACTCAACTCACTCACCTAGGGAGGGGTCATTATACTCTCAGGTATAAATATACATGTTACTGAATCCTCACTCTCAGGTATACTCAACTCACTCACCTAGGGAGGGGTCATTATACTCTCAGGTATAAATATACATGTTACTGAATCCTCACTCTCAGGTATACTCAACTCACTCACCTGGGGAGGGGGTCATTATACTCTCAGGTATAAATATACATGTTACTGAATCCTCACTCTCAGGTATACTCAACTCACTCACCTAGGGAGGGGGTCATTATACTCTCAGGTATAAATATACATGTTACTCGAATCCTCACTCTCGGGTATACTCAACTCACTCACCTGGGGAGGGGGTCATTATACTCTCAGGTGTAAATATACATGTTACTGAATCCTCACTCTCACCTCAACTCACTGGGGGGGGTCATTATACTCTCAGGTATAATATAAATATATTATTACTCGATACAACTTATACTAATTATACTCTCAGGTATAAATATACATGTTACTGAATCCTCACTCTCAGGTATACTCAACTCACTCACCTAGGGAGGGGTCATTATACTCTCAGGTATAAATATACATGTTACTGAATCCTCACTCTCAGGTATATACTCAACTCACTCACCTAGGGAGGGGGTCATTATACTCTCAGGTATAAATATACATGTTACTGAATCCTCACTCTCGGGTATACTCAACTCACTCACCTAGGGAGGGGGTCATTATACTCTCAGGTATAAATATACATGTTACTGAATCCTCACTCTCAGGTATACTCAACTCACTCACCTAGGGAGGGGGTCATTATACTCTCAGGTATAAATATACATTTACTGAATCCTCACTCTCACATACTCAACTCACTCACCTAGGGAGGGGTCATTATACTCTCAGGTATAAATATACATTTACTGAATCCTCACTCTCGGGTATACTCAACTCACTCACCTAGGGAGGGGTCATTATACTCTCAGGTATAAATATACATTTTACCGAATCCTCACTCTCAGGTATACTCAACTCACTCATCTGGGGAGGGGGGTCATTATACTCTCAGGTATAAATATACATGTTGTTGAATCCTCACTCTCAGGCATACTCAACTCACTCACCTGGGGAGGGGGTCATTATACTCTCAGGTATAAATATACATTTTACTGAATCCTCACTCTCGGGTATACTCAACTCACTCACCTAGGGAGGGGTCATTATACTCTCAGGTATAAATATACATTTTACTGAATCCTCACTCTCAGGTATACTCAACTCACTCACCTAGGGAGGGGTCATTATACTCTCAGGTATAAATATACATGTTACTGAATCCTCACTCTCAGGTATACTCAACTCACTCACCTGGGGAGGGGGTCATTATACTCTCAGGTATAAATATACATGTTACTGAATCCTCACTCTCGGGTGTACTCAACTCACTCACCTAGGGAGGGGGTCATTATACTCTCAGGTATAAATATACATGTTACTGAATCCTCACTCTCGGGTATACTCAACTCACACTCACCTGGGGAGGGGTCATTATACTCTCAGGTATAAATATACATGTTACTGAATCCTCACTCTCGGGTATACTCAACTCACTCACCTGGGGAGGGGGTCATTATACTCTCAGGTATAAATATACATTTTACTGAATCCTCACTCTCGGGTATACTCAACTCACTCACCTGGGGAGGGGGTCATTATACTCTCAGGTATAAATATACATTTTACTGAATCCTCACTCTCGGGTGTACTCAACTCACTCACCTAGGGAGGGGTCATTATACTCTCAGGTATAAATATACATTTTACTGAATCCTCACTCTCGGGTATACTCAACTCACTCACCTGGGGAGGGGGTCATTATACTCTCAGGTGTAAATATTCATGTTATTGAATCCTCACTCTCAGGTATACTCAACTCACTCACCTGGGCAAGGGGTCATTATACTCTCAGGTATAAATATACATGTTACTTAATCCTCACTCTCAGGTATACTCAACTCACTTACCTGGGGAGGGGGTCATTATACTCTCATATTAAAGTGTTATTTCTAAACCCTTATAAAGGTTGACAGGTTCATTGAGAATTTGATATCTACAATTTATTGCTATTGTTTTTCCATCATACTTTATAAGTACATGTACCATTATTTTAAAAGTAAAGTGTAAAGCAAAAGTCTGAACTAGCTATAGACACTGGGAAAAATCTGGCCAATACATTAAACAGCCATGAGAAACAGACATTTACACAAGATAGTCTACACCAAGTCACATAGAGATATGTTTATAACATGTTGATTAGAAAAGAGTGTTCTATGCTGGTGGTATCATGCGATTAACTTGGTTAGAGAGTGGGTAGTCTCCCTTTGATTACTAGGGAATCTTTGCTTTGTCTGCCTTTATACATCACAGCATAACATCATTTATTTTGTCTGAAAACAATTCTCATAGATTTGATCACTTTACAAGATTTGTGTTCCTGGTTCTGATTTCCTTTGCCATCAGCTCTCAAAATAAAGGCTTTGATATAACAGATACATGTACAACAAGAAACAGTATAATTCTGAATATATTAGGATATTGTCTTAGTATGACTATCTTGTAGCTCAATGTTATAACATGGTGCATTTTGGTTTAGTGTCTATGTCATTTAAGCATTAATGTCACTTTTTTACTTCAGGACAATGGCAGGGGGTGGGTTGTTTGTAGTCTTGGATTGGAATTCAATCTGACTGATTTTGAACCGGTACTCTTGGAAACAATTTAGATTTGAAGTTCATCAATTCACAACGGAAAAAAGTCAAATGCAGTCCTGTAAATAATGCATCGTTAGAGTCTCATGCATTTAATTGCTCTATATTTATACAGTGCTAATATTAAAATGATTCATACAGGTAATTTTTCATAAGGTAGTGTGAAATTACTGTTGATATTAAAATCTCTTTTTTAGTAATTGTGTACAATGGTTCTCTGTATTTCACACAAGGAATCTTTAAAAAGTGTAAATGTGCATTTGTTCCTGTTCTGTGAATCATAAACCGATTTCTGAAAAGTCAGCAATATCCGTCCGACAGAATTTACCGAGTCGTGAAAATCACCAGTCTTGATCTTAACACTTTATGATGAAACCAATGAAGTGTAAATAAGGTTGGATTATTTTGTTTACAGATTTGATGATACCTTTAGCTGACCAGGTATATAATTATAGTCACACGATGTTAAAGGATTTAGCTGACCAGGTATATAATTGTAGTCACACGATGGTAAAGGATTTAATTTTGTGATTTATTTCTGTGATGAATGGCATGGCTATGAAAAAGTTGAGGCGGCAGTTCTAAAAAAATGTCCTCTTGAAAATGCTGGTTTATTTATGTAGTGTGTGCTATGGGTGCATTTCAAGAAAAGAGTTTTTGAATTAATATTTCTTTGTTTAATATATCAATCTATTATATGGTTGGAAATTAAAAAACAAAAATTTGATTTTATTACACTGGGGTGCATTATTAAGATTGTCTGCAAAAAAAGACAGTTTAATGCTAAGGATTCAGTCCTTTCATGTTGATGCATTTAAAAAAGAAAGAAAAGGGAAGGATGGTAAAATATATTTTCATCACATTAATATCCTACTTGGCAGATCATTATTGTACAGACAGAATCTGTGTTTTATTCCTATTTCTTGAATGCTTCTTTCTAATTTATTGGAAGTGTTTGGTTGACAGATTTGTGTACTGTGCGGCAAAGCAAGTTCTCTGGTATAGTATATGATGGTATATAAAATTCGGGTAGACAAGGATTGCATAAAGGACATGTGAAGATGCCAAGAAATAGAAGAGATGTTCTCATATGTTGATAACTCCTTTCTTGTTTTTCGTTTTTTCTCTGAGACAGGGGAGCTTTTGGAATGACACCCTGAGTTCAGTGTCACATGGGATAGGGGGGGTGGGGTAGCTTATGGAATAACACCCTGACGTCAGGTTCACATGATGGATATTGGAATGGGGGGGGGGGGGGGGGGGAGGGTTTGGAATGACACCCTGACGTCAGTGTCACATGAGGGGGGGGGGGGAGGGGCTTATGGAATGACACCCTGATGTCAGTGTCACATGGCCTGGTTAAGGTTATGGTGCAAGTGTTGGAATACTAAGTTACCTGTAACAACTGACATTGATTTCTACATTGATTTTGGATTATAATTGCTGTGATGGTAATGAACAATAATTTAAAGGAAGAAAACGAAAACAATGAGTTTGAGAATTCTAAGATGCTCAATGAGCTGAAATGATAACGTTTAGATGCAAGTCTAGAGGCTAACTTTATTGTTGTCAAACAAGCTTATGGAATCATGTGATGTCAGTGTCACATGAAGGGGGGGGGGTGTCTTATGGAATGACACCCTGACGTCAGTGTCACATCTTGTTGTCAAACAACTGTTGTTTCATGACCCGCTTTGTTTCTTAGGAACAGTACAAGTACTCTTTTGCAAATTTTCCCTTTCCTTTTTTTCTATATAAATCCAGCATGTCATTGATACAAATCAAGCGTTTTATTTGGCAAGAAACACTGATCTGTAAACAATTCTGCTTTCAGTGAAATGAGGTTTTAATTTGTGGCTATGAGACTTTATGTTCTGGAATTGCTTCTTCTCCTAAACTACCAAAATATTATTGCGAACTTTAGAATTTTAGATGTTCTTGGTATTTACCAAATGATCCTTTACTTATATCGACTGTTTCTGTAGACACCTGCAAGAACAGATATAGGTGATAAAAAGTGTTGGGTTTCTAATATAAAACAGCTTGGTAGGCTCAAGGAAGCTTATGTTAATTGCTTGGTGGAGAGCTGATGAATTTTAACATTAGAAAATATTACTTGAGGTAAAGAAGAAAAAGTTAAAAAAGAGAATGAACAAGATTTTTCTGGCAATGCCTCTGCCTGCATACAGACAACAAAAGAAAAGGACATATCTTTAGTACACAAGAAACATCATTTTATCAGAAATTTTTCGGTGTTTCATAATCTAACATAAATATATCTGTAAGATATTTGAGTTACATACTTTAAAAATTCTGAGACGCTGTCATACTGTCACCCAAGGTAAGGTAACTAATATTGTTTAAAAAAAACAAAAGCAACTAAATGGTATAGATACAATAATTTTCTGGGATTTAAATTGGAACAACTACCGTATTCAACCCAATAAGCGCCCAGGTCGTTAAAAAATGAAAACGTGCTAATAAGACGAGATTATTGCAAATATATATACAGTTTTGTGTCGTTTTGGTCTTTACTTATGCCTGGGCAATTGAAAATAAGGCCTCAAAAAGGGGAAGGGGCACTTATAGGGACATGAGTGCTAAATGGGTCGAATACGGTATAATTTATTTCTAACATGTTAGTTAATTGTCTGCCATTGTTTCTACAGATGGCCGTGCCTGTCCAGATTATACCGGCCGTGACGCCAATCCACTACCTCGTTCTGGTGACAATCGTGCCAACCTCCTCCTCAACAACGAGTTTTTCTGCCGTGGGTACGTAGTCGCATGGAACTACTACAGAATTGTGCCACGCTATGTCGGTTACGCTGCAGTATGGAGACAAATTTCCCCAGAGGAATTTATCCTGGTCGGTCAGACAGAACTTCCTGTAGCTGCCGTCGGCAACCACACAGTAGCTGCTAATCCACCAATTGCTGTAGAAAAGGGTGACTTCATTGGTATCTTTTACCCACGGGCTGCTGAGGAGGGCGTAGTGGCTAGTGCTAGGGCTGGTGATGTGACAGCAGAGGAACTCTATCAGAACTACTACGCTACATTTTATCAGGAAGATGTAGAAACTGGATCTATTTTTAGCTTGGAGAGGGTACCTTATGAAGACGTTGGAGCGACTTTTGCCATCAGAGCTCTCATGGACTACACTGGTGTTTCTCAGGGTAAAAGTCTTTCAATTTCTGTATGCTCTATCTAGAGAATCTGTATCTGACCATTTACAAAATTAAATGTCATGTTCAAAAATTTCTGATGTAGTTGTCTATTCAAGTTACAAGAGGTTTAAGAAACGTTTCTTCAAAATAGATTGCCACTATTAACATGTGTTTGGATTTATGCCGTTGTGTAATTCATGGTAGTAAATGTTACCTGCTGTCAATGATAACATCTTGTTACAGGTGTGGATTCAGTGGTCACCTGTAAGGCCGATCAGTTCACGTGTGAGGACGGAGAATGTGTGGATGGGCGTTATCGATGTGACGGCCAGTACGACTGCTATGACCAGTCCGATGAAAAGGAATGCGGTAGGTCAATCTACTCAATGTCCTTGTCAAAAATTCTTTTGTAATGGTAACATACATTGGAAGGAGATTGATTGTAACATAAATTTAAGTGGATATGGTACGACATGTTTTATTTTCCTGTCATAACATGAGTTGGTGCAGATAATGTTAAAGAAATAAAGAGGAGATCTAGTAATCCGCAGTGTAATCCATAGGCTTTCCTCTGTAGCAATTTATAAGTAACGATGAATCTGTTTTAGCTCCTGTGACATGTATTGAGGGCGAGGTAAAGTGCCGATCTACTCCACAGTGTATCCCTCAGGCTTTCCTCTGTAACAGTCAAGAAGACTGTTCTGATGGCAGCGATGAGGAGGATTGTCGTAAGGATATTTGTTATCATCTCTCAACTTCCAAACAACCATGGTTTCTTAGTGATATGTGGACAAAATCCAAATATACCAAATACATTATAAAAAATCATGATCATTTGTGAAAGAAAAGTTTACTTGTCAAAATTAGTTCCTGGTAATGATTTTCCAAGTTTTTAATAGACTGAATCTTGAATGAACTGTTTCACGAAAGAAGTTAATAATAATTTGATATGCAACTGCTGAAGTTGGAGTCGCCCTACTTTGAAGAAGTTCATAGCGATCTTGTTTGGGATAAAACCTTTATTCAAAAGTCTAATTGGTATATTTTTTGTCTCCATTGCATCTTTTTTTATATAAACAATAATAACATTGTTCAAGTTAATATTATTAGCTTGTGCTATTCGGCATGTTGCTTTTCCTTTTTCATTCTTCAATTTTTCTTTGATATCAAAATATTTCATTCCTTTTCCATGCTTTTAAAAGACTTCTGCGTAAGAACTTTTAATTCAGCATTAATTTCAGTATTACATGTAAGTATATTAAATGCAGTTTTAAAGTTTGAAGTATTTTCATGTTCCAGCATGCCGCTTTGATTTGAAACCTTTTGCATTTGATATTTTTCATAACATAATAAATTGCATCAAAATATATGTTAACAAAGCTAGAAAGGTTTGCAAATTCATGATAAAACCCACAAATTTTATAAAATGCTTGCTTCAAGATGTGCAGGATGTTTACATTTGTAGATTTTCAGTTTGCTGTTAAGGATTTAGTTCTATATATTATTGTTGGCTAGTTATAAGTTATGTTGTCACCCTTCCCACACAGCGGTAGTGCCCTGTACAGATCAACAATTCCAGTGTAGCAGCGGACAGTGTATCGATAAGAACTTAAGGTGCGACTCCGTGTCGGATTGTTCCGACGGAACAGACGAACTAGCCTGTCGTAAGTGTCCAATGATAAATTTTCATTTTAAGCCAGATTATGTAACTGAAATTCTGGTTCAGTATTTGACTGTTGTTTTGACATTGACAAAAACTTTGAAAATTTTAGTTTCCATGGGTAAGAAACAAAATATAATTTTAGTTTCCATAAGTAATAAGTAAAAAATATACACTCAATTATTGTTAAGCTGTAGAATTGGTCATCAGATCTGTAGTCAATGTTAATTGTCTCAGCCATTGTTTCTCATCTGGTATAAATTCACTCTTTTTTTCTACAGCAACCATTTCAGGTTTGTGACTTTTGGTGACCTTTTGTGACCTTGCCATGTTACTGTATCATAATGACCTTCCTATCGTTATAAAAGCTAGTGATTGTCATAGGTACTGTGTCATGTTTACAGCGTCATTATAGTGAATGTTATAGGTACTGTGTCGTGTGTACAATGTCAATATATTGAATGTTATAGGTACTGTGTCGTGTGTACAATGTCAATATATTGAATGTCATAGGTACTGTGTCGTGTGTACAATGTCAATATATTGAATGTCATAGGTACTGTGTCGTGTGTACAATGTCAATATATTGAATGTCATAGGTACTGTGTCGTGTGTACAATGTCAATATATTGAATGTCATAGGTACTGTGTCGTCGTGTGTACAATGTCATAATTGAATGTCACAAATGTCATATTGAATAGTCATAGGTACTGTGTCGTGTGTGTACAATGTCAATATATTGAATGAATGTCATAGGTACTGTGTCGTGTGTACAATGTCAATATATTGAATGTCATAGGTACTGTGTCGTGTGTACAATGTCAATATATTGAATGTCATAGGTACTGTGTCGTGTGTACAATGTCAATATATTGAATGTCATAGGTACTGTGTCGTGTGTACAATGTCAATATATTGAATGTCATAGGTACTGTGTCGTGTGTACAATGTCAATATATTGAATGTCATAGGTACTGTGTCGTGTGTACAATGTCAATATATTGAATGTCATAGGTACTGTGTCGTGTGTACAATGTCAATATATTTGAATGTCATAGGTACTGTGTCGTAGTGTACTGTGTCGTGTGTACATGTCATTATATTGAATGTCATAGGTACTGTGTCGTGTGTACAATGTCATTATATAGGCTATAATGAATGACAACCTGTGATAGACCTGGTATAAACAATACCATTGACACTGTGTCATTTATACAGTATTATCACTGTGTCTTAGAAGTCTTTCTCTGTATTGTAGATGTTCTTTCATGTTAGAATGTGTGCTTCTTGTAGAAATCCTCTTGAAATATTATGAATCTTGTAGAATTTGGCTTGACAAATCTTTTACATATGTATGTACATATAGAATATCATTATACTCTCATGATTATTCTGCATCCGAAATCTTAAGAATTATAACGAGGAAAAGAACCGTGCTATTACATATCTGCATTTCACTATTGACATTCCCGATCATTTCAATACGTAAACTACCCTCGTAATTATTTGTATTAAAACAAATGTGTGCATGCATTGCAATTCTTTTCCTGCATTATTCCGCTTACAATCTTATAAATTTACAATATTGCTATATTCCTGCATTTTCTTGACCACTGCTTTTACAGTTACACTTTTTACTATGTATACTTTAAGTTTTAATTTACCCATATTGGCCATTTAAAGTATGGTATGTGAATTCCATTGGACGGACAAATTTTTCTTAGGGTTTTCTTTGTTTTTCTTAATGGATTATCAATAACATTTATGTATATGTTGAAGTTTGTAATTTGATAATCATTATATATTAATTTCAGTTTTTTTTCAGCAAAAATGTTTACAGTACAGTCGAAAATCGTTATCTCGAAATTCAACGGACCAATGAAAATAATTTGACTTATCCGGAATTCGACTCAAATGTACCACAAGTGAATTTCAATCGTTTGTATACATGTTATATTTACGTAATTAATTATTTTTTTATTTGAAATTTTGACTGAAATTTAATTCGAGATAGCGACTATTATTTCGTTGAATATCCGCTCTAGGGACCAGGAATTGACTTTGACTCAACCTGAGTTTCGAGTCATTGAAATTCAAGTAATCCGATCTTAAAATACATATACAAAGAAGGAAAAAAAACCGGGACTTCAAAATTAATTTGAGTTAAACGGAATTTCGAGTCAAGCGATTTTGAGATAACAAGTTTCGAATGTATTTGATCAATGTTTTTGTTGATAGTGTTCTGATGGTAGCTGACTTGGCTGACTATAAATATGTACATATACACAATCATTGATGTTGATGGTCTAGTTATCAACATACCGTACACGACCCAATATGTGCCTAGGCACTCTAGAATTTGAAAAAAATAAGGGGGGCGGCTAATACAACCAAATGTTGACAAGCCTTTTATGGAAAAAAACCCCATAAATAAGTGTGCAAAGAGTATCAAATAAAGAAATCTACAGGGTTTCATTTTTTTCAGTTTCAAAATTAGGGCCTCAAAAGGGGGCGGGGGGTTGGGGTGTTAGCATAGAGTGACGGTTATTGGGTCGAATACGGCAATAAAAGGTTTGATTGGTAAATCATGAGATAAGCCCAAACACTTCAAACTTTTCTTTGAACGAAGGATTTATTTCTGTCCAATACATTATATCTGATAGTGTGTACTTAAATAAGTTTGGTATTGAAGTGATATAGCTTAGTCAGTCTTTAAATCTGAGCTTAAATTATGTCATTTAGAGGAATATTGATTTAGATCAATGTCATGCCTTTAAAGATAAACAAAATATTTCCTGTTCAATAAATGTTTTCAAAGATAAGTTAATACACTTGATCTTTCATCGTGTTGATGTGATTATTTTCACGGATAAATCAACAAAGCCAGTGAGTTTTTGTTGATTATCATTTAAGATATGACTATTCATTCATCAATAAAAAAAAATATGTTTGATTGTATCACGAATCACAATAAAGATATTGTTTGTGTGTGATGATGAAAATATTATAATTTGTTATCAAGTATTAATGGAAGCAAAATCTGTACATATACATGTACTAAATCTATCTTTGCTTTAAACTTGATCATTTTATTGAAAGTGGATATTCTATTCCTATTTAAAATTTACCAATTGACTATGAATTGACATTAAAGGACACTTGGTTGAAGTTGATCAGATAACTTATATTTCTATTCCATATTTACATATTACAGAGTTTTCTCCCTTGCTAGGTAGCATCAATTGTGACATCATTATTTTGCGAAAAATATTATTAACTGATATGATGTCACAATCAATACCTACTCACAAGAGCAGATTACTCTTTAATGTGCTAAGTGGGAATCATACAAGATGAAGAAATCAATCTGGACTGATAATACGTTTTAAAGTAATTTGTATGTTTAGCATGTGATACTGTGCATGACAAAGATCAAGAAGGTACAGGCATGATACCGATACAACTGACAGCTTTTGTGTTTGCTATTATTTTCATAAAAATGATGAAGCTAATTGACTTCATGAAAGCTTGTTTGAAAGGGAACAAGTCATTTGATTAAGAGTTATTTTGTTCATTCATAACACATTGATTGTACATAGAGTCTGTACCGTGCAAGCCGACGGAATTTCGATGTGAGATGGGTCAATGTATTGATAAGAGTCTACGATGCGATGGCGCCAATGATTGCCCTGATACTAGCGACGAACTGGACTGTCGTAAGTCACAAGAAAGTCACATGATACCACAGCTTGAAGACGGTTGCCTACACTTGCTGTCTAGAGATTGCTATGCTTTACTGGATTGATATATTTCAGTCACCCATGCGTCGGACACTATATATTCTGCTCATGACTTCACGGAAATATTCACATTTTTAATACTAGCTTATAATGAATGAATTACACAAGTTGTGATTGGACAATTTTCATCAATGCTTACACAAACTGTATTGCCATTTCTGATTGGATGATGTGAAATATGCTACATGTGTATTGCCTTGACTGATATGAACAAATTTCCGTGCTTGCTGAATAAGAAACATTGCTTATTCCAATCTGAACATTTCAGAGCTTGCTACCTACCATGAAATAGAAACTTGGTTTACCTCAGAAAAATAAGTTGCATTTTACTAACTGATCACTTTTACTTTCAGATTTCATATCAGAGAAAATCAGTTGTATTTCTAAAAACCAATTTTCATGTTTGCATGGAAATAACGCTGTGCTTGTCTGTCTAAGATTTCGGAACAATAGAGAATTAATTGTATATCATACTGTATGATGGCTGTGAGGTACTTTGTTATGATTATTAAGTGGTGTAACTTACAAAAAATATATAGACATTCCAGGAGATATTTTAAAGACTATGAAAGGTATGAATGACACATAGGAGAATGAAGATGAAGAGTAGGAACAGTTTCCTGCTAATCATCCTGAATCCTATCTGTTTTAGTATGCTAGTATGTAGGGATTAGGAATGCCACACCAACAAATAACTGTAGGCTAAATGATCATGACCTTCCAGTGATTGATTTTCTATCCAGCGTTCATCCATGTTAAAGCATCATGAAAGTAGTGATTGCTGATAGAAGACAAATAATGGAGATAGTAATCTTATCGTTTCACTTGTTAGCATGTTCTCTTGTTGAAAATCATTCTATCTCTTTTCTTAAATAAATGTTTAATGTTGATATTAAATACTAATGCATAGTATATCTTGCAATGCAGCTCAAACTTTAATGAGAGTTATTGCCCTTTTTTGCTATTTTTGGATATCTGATATAGATAGATATAGAATAAGGTATTTCAGAATCTAGTTCTGTTTTGTAATTATTTATTACATTGTCAGCATTTACCTATATTAATTTGCATCATTAGCTTCAACATTTTAATGATTTACATAACATTACAACTAAGACTAATATTTAATCTTTTTGTAAATTTGAATTATCTAATGGTATTTTGTATGCTATAAACTTTTTTCTACCACAATAGGCGCTGTTATTCAACTCTCAGGGTATCAAATAAACGATGCAGCTGTTGATTAACAATTTGTATATACCACACATGGTATAAACTGTGTACGCATTCTGATTGGCTGGCACGATGAACTATGACTGAACTATGTCTTTCTCAGTGTCGTATCATCTTTTGTCAATGTCATCAAAAATTGAGTGACGTCATGCTATGCTGTGATCGCTGCTTGACACCAAAACTGCTGTTGGATTGCGTACAATGTACTTATCCTCTTCGTATTTCTAACGGCTAAAATCAGATAAAATTATGGTAGAAACAGGTCACACGACTCATGGTTGTTGGATATGGAATTTATTCCACACTCGTAAGTTATTTTTTAAAAGTTACAAAAGACACTCGCTAAAGGTCGTGTCTTTTATAACTTAAAAAATAACTCACTTGTGTGGAATAAATTCCATATCCAACAACCACTCGTTATGTAACCTCTATTTATCCTACATACTTTTAAATGGAAAATATATGATCTATGTTTGTACTTCTCTTTTATTAATGTTATCTTATTAGAAAACAATTTTTTATACGACTCTATCTGTTTTATTTTCGCCTTTAATGCAAAAATGATGATATCGTCTTATATTTTTCCACTGTCAGTATATGCTTCATCAAAGATGACTGATTTTTACTATGTTATAATTTGTATTTGTGACTCCTTAGAGGATGCTTTTGTAGTTTTATTTTGTAATTAATTTTCAATTTTGAATAATGATAGATATTAGTAAACTTAATAATCAGCCAGTTATATCTTGTCATTAAGGAAAGGCTATTTACTTTTTGTGCATGGTTTGTAACTCGGGTAAAAAAACATACATGTGGCAGTATATTGTACTAAAGTTACATTTACTTGGATATGTACCTGTGATTATATAACTTATAACATTATTAACTTTTAATTTCATACCAAAATATTTTTTGTGTGATTAATAACTGTATTATGTGAATTCTCAAATATCTATCATTTTTAGTATTATTATTTGTCTGTTTCAGCAGTACCTAATATTTTTTAATCTTTCAACCTAATATTTCTGAATTTATTAACATTATATATCCCTGTTTTGGTTTACCTGTATGTTACCTATATGTTACCTGTATATTACCTTTGTTTTACCTGTCTTTTCAGCTTCCTGCCTGCCTAATCAGTTTCAGTGTAAAGACGGCATCCAATGTGTTGCCAAGGAATACAAGTGTGATGGTTACCAGGATTGTAACGATAACTCGGATGAGACAGATTGCGCTCGTAAGTTTTCTCTCCTGGCCTTCCACTCTCAGATATACTTATCTCCCCTTTATTCTTCTGGCCTTCAACTGTCAGATATATATATATCAATTATGGACCTTTGTAGAGGTCAATATGGTGTTATATTGCCCGAATATAATAAATAATGACCGAGGGCGTGGCCAGAGGTCATTATTTGAAATTCTACAAGGGTAATATAACACCATATGGACAGAAACAAAGGTCCTTAATTTTTAGATTTGATATGAGAATTATTTTATATTTTTGCTTCATGCTAAGTAATATATAAATTCATGGAGAATGGCTCAACTACATCTTCCCAAAGAACTAGACGTGGGGGGTATTGTGATGTCATAATCAAAATATCAACTTGAGGATGACATCACTATAGGAATATCGACTCGGATGTGATATTACAATAGGTAATATTGACCTGGAGTTTCTAAAAATGGAAACATGAGTCAAAATGCTTTTCTAAAAATGGAAACATTGAGTCGACTTTCATCTGAGACTGTAAAATTCAATATAGGCCCCGAGATATGAAACAATATGCCCCATTGTACATGAGCCATCAAGAGTGAGTAAATTTGACACAATTTGTTTGTAGGGCAATAAAACAGGGTTGGGCGGGTGGGCGGTCGGGGATGAGAATCAAGTAATTAATATATTGTAACCTTACTTCCCCTTTTATGTTGTTTTTTATTTTTCTCCTCTTCCATATTATCTTAGGGGTAAGTTTCACCTCTTTAAAATTAGTGTATGGAAAAGGGATCATTCTCTTTAAATATGATTGTACTGTAAAGGTAATTCCCCCTAGTTGAAATTCTATTTATATCTATCTTTTCTTGCACTGAACAGTTATCTCCCTTACATATTATTGTATTAATAGGTTATTAAAATTTTACGTACATTTGATTTATATGACCTTTAATGTGACTTGTATTTATTCCAGGCTGTCCGGAGGGTCAACATAAGTGTGACAATGATGAGTGTGTAAAACAAGATGCTTTGTGTGATGGTATCATCGACTGTGCTGATAGGTCGGATGAATCTCCCGACAATTGCGGAAGTTTGTATATTTTGATCAGCAACCTATATCCTCCCTAATGTCGCAAATTTTATCCATCAAATCAGATTTCCATATGTAACAGTATACGATAGTTGTATATGAAATACTGTCACTGCTTTGTCAAATGATTTGACCTTAATTTAAAAAAATCTTTTTTGAACCGGCCGACCATTTCTATATCAGGCTCTCCAAACTTTTTATTAATGGTTCATTCAAATTGTCTTGTTTAAAACAAATAACAGATCCAAGGTTGATGCTAAGTTTTCTGGTTAATGAACAATTTTGATATCATCCATTTGTGATGAAATTGGATTGGTAATTGACAGTTCTCTGGCTAGCTGTCGGTTATATCACTAATGTACAGCTTTTCTATTGTCTATAGACGGGTACACATGCCGGTCCGATCACATGGCATGGCAAAATACACGGTGATTGGACAATATAAAGGTGGTAGTTAAATCCTTAATTTGAAAAATCAAAACCACCCCAATATCATCACTTTTTGATTGATGGAGATTTCAGTTCATTACAAACATTAAATGCTAACCCCAATTTTGCCTAACAAGAAGCTATCATCAGTTTGCTACCATTGTGTTTCCAGCACCACGTTGTCCCAGTGCAGATGAATTTGAATGTTCGAGCGGTGAATGTGTGCCATCATCCTCGCTCTGTAACAGAGTTCGTGACTGTAGCGATGGCTCTGATGAGAGTGTCACCATCTGTGGTAAGTGCATGTTTAGTTTCTCTTGTGAAATGGTAAAAGTCACATGGAATCTAGAATTATGTCAAGTAGGTGTGTTGACTTTTAAACATTTATATTGGAAGGGGTTTAGTTTATCAAAAGCATATTGATTTCTCACGAGAACATATCCTTAACAGACCTCTTGCACCACAGGGCAATAACATGTTTTTCTTTCATACCTACGGGTGTAATACTGCCTGGTCTAGGGCAATACACTTATGTCGCCTGAGGCTGTATTACATGGCTACCCATGCAATAAAGCCTCGTGACATCACGGTGTCAATAAAATTTCTATTTGCTCGGTAATATTTAAACATTTTTTTCACAAATTTGACTGGTTTTACTAAAAAAGATGCAAACAACGGAAATTTGACTTTCAGTCGTGGCTTTCTTCAAATTTTTTTCAAAATGGTGGGATATTAGAGTTGTAAAATTGCAATAAAACGTCGAGGTATGAAAGAAAAATACTCTTTCATAAGTGGATATGAAGGATAGGGATATTCTACCCTCGGGATCACAAAATTTTGCAAAGCCTTCTGCAAGCCTTGGGTTTTACTACATTTTGTGACCCTCGGGTAGAATATCCCTATCCTTCATATCCACATATGAATAAGTGATATTAGTCTTTTGGAACACGCAGATTGGTCTTATTAAGGGAGTGGTTGTTATACAGTTTGTTTTACTGTAGGTACAATCATATTGTGAAACAATGGTTCCTTCAATCTACCAACATATGACCGTATATTCAGTGTGATATGAATTTGTTTCAGGGCCCCTGGTGACTATTACTGCCCTAACTCCCACCATCACTGTTGAGGAGGGCAGTTTGGTGGAACTGGAGTGTGTCGCCCAGGGTAACGTCGGTGTGGAACTTGTATGGTCAAGACCTTCAGGGGTAAGGCTTATATAGAATCTTTCACTCCTCACAGTGAGGGTGTGACAGGGAAATATCAGCCCAAAGGGTAAGACAATTATAGTACAAGTGTATTAGCTGGACTGGGTGGATTATTGCTGCAGACCAGGTATCTGTAGTGTTAATGCCGTATGGTTATCAGACAAGGGCTTGATGTGATGTGATAGGATAAACAGTGAGTTGGTCAGAGGTACTCGGTGACCAGCGGACAGGTGAGATAGAGCAGCACCTGGGAGAAGACACCAAGTAGAGTGAGGTCTGTCGGGTGGCGCTTAGTAGTTATATAGGCTGGCGTGCACAGGGTGTCGCCAGGATGGACGGAGGACCATTACAGTATTATGAATAATTTTAGTATAGCTAAAACTACTGTAAATCTCAAATGACAATTTTCTTTTTTCAAAAGAAAGAAAGCTTTATTATACTCTCACACAAATAAACTTTTCACTATTCCAGGAGATGTCGAGTCAAGCTCAGAACCAGAATGGCCGGTTAATTATCCCTTTTGTCTCTGTGTTAGACTCGGGAAGTTATCTTTGTAGTGCTAGCAATGCTACTGGAATTACCCCTGCGACCACTATACTGAACGTCAATCGTGACCAATTCCCCGACTTCACCGTCATCCTGACTGTTCGCCAGAGACAACTGGAACTTGATGAAGGAGAGACTGCTGTTTTTGACTGTACATCATCTGACACAAGTTTCCCCATTATATGGACTAAGGAAGGTCAGGTATGTTCCAATGTGAAGGAGAATAAGGGTAGTCAGGAATGTTCCAATGTGAAAGAGAGTAGGGGTAGTCAGGTATGTTCCAATGTGAAGGAGAATGGGGTAGTCAGGTATGTTCCAATGTGAAGGAGAATGGGGTAGTCAGGTATGTTTCAATGTGAAGGAGAATGAGATAGTCAGGTAATTGTTCCAATGTGAAGGAGAATGGGGTAGTCGCATATGTTCCAATGTGAAGAAGAATGGGGTAGTCAGGTATGTTCCAATGTGAAGGAGAATGGGGTAGTCAGGTATATTCCAATGTGAAGGAGAATAGGGTAGTTGCGTATATTCCAGCGTAAATGAGAATAGGGTCAGTCGGATAATGTTCCAATATGATGAAAAGGGAAGACTGCATTGACTGTCTGGTTTCATGTAAATATGAGATACTGAATCTAAAGTAGCCCTCCTTCCCACAGCTATTACATGTATTTCTTTTGTGTAGACCTTGTTAAAGCCAAAATTTTGACTGTTTTGGAATAAACATGACAAGTAGGCCTACACATCTTTAAATGAAAGCACAAAATGCATTTTTCGTCATATTTCAGGGCAGATAGGAAAACTACCAGAATTTTGACATTGAAAATTTATTTTCTTTATTCTGAAGAAAATCGTTTTTTTTTTTTTATAATTTCATATGTGTTTCCTTTAGTTCATAATGTGTATACTGTCCTGAGTATATCAGTATGTATTATTTATTGATTGATTTAACCATTAAGTAATATTCTTCTCTCGCTTAGACCCTGCCTATCAAGGCGATCGTCCAGGGAGGCAGACTGACCATCCCCTCACTTACACTAGAGGATGCTGGCACTTACACCTGTGGGATCGGAGAGGTCATGGATATTGGTATTAGAGAGGACTCGGCCGAGCTACGCGTTAACCGTGGTTTTCCGTTCCCTGATTTTGTTGTCACTCTGACCATCCGTCAAAGTCAGCTGATTCTAAATGAAGGAGAGACTGCAGTGTTTGAGTGTTCATCCTCCAGCCCAAGGTTCCCTATTATCTGGACGAGGGGTAGTCAGGTACTGTAGCTACTAAAGGCATGACATTTATTAAAATGCTAGTTTGTTGCATTAATTAAAATACTTTTATGGTCTAAGTATTGTCATTATGTTATTGTCATGGTATCATGTAATTTTGCTGTTCTTGTCATGGACAAAACAGAGGAATCCTTTCACCATTCTCTGGCTGTGAGAGATTTCCCTTGTCATCCTCTGTGACAGAATGTACATGCCATTTTATAAGGTGTTACATGATTTTAACATACTTTATTTAGGAGCTGCCAAGGAAGGCCGAAGTTCAAGGAGGTCGACTAACCATTCCGGCAGTTACTGTAGAAGACGCCGACTCGTACATTTGTGGGATCGGAGAAGTTACTGATATTGGTATCAACGAAGCAACTGCCGAACTACTGGTTACCCCAGGTAACTGTTTTATATCCACATCAAGATATTGAGGGTATTTACCCATATGTTTGTGCCATCCACATGCCAGCGCATGTCCTACCCTGTACTGCGGGGGCATTTATGATATTTTTAGGTATTTAACATGCTGTTAAATCAAAGACCTTCTAATATATATAGAAAGATAAGGCACTCCTCCATGATGCAAAATTGGGCAATTTATTTCAAAGTGCTGTACCAAGAATAAGCAGACAAAATATCTCAACAGTGCTGGTTTTGATAGAAAGTTAAGATCTTTAATATGATACCAAGAAGTCATACTGAACAAGTCTACTTTTTTCATGCACAGCCTTGTAAAAATGACAAATTTCCTTTAGTCAGACACGATAAAAAGAGACTCCACTACAAGAATCAGGTGAAAGCAAATGAATTAACATATTCGAGGCTTCACTTAGTATCCCTCTCATGTTCCTTATATTGTTATTTAGCTGTGATAGCTATTCGGGTCAAGTCCATGGTCTCTATTTCTAGAAATTAAGTAGTTCATTGTATTGAATGACAGACAAACGTTGTTATAGTATGAGTGCTGTGTTTGCCAAACTTTGCTGATGATATTATTGTGCTGTTCCAGCTTGTCCCCCAGACAACTTCCGCTGCAGTATAGGAACCTGTATCTCCAGTATCTACAGATGTGACGGCTTCAGTGACTGCACCGACGGCTCTGATGAAATCAACTGTGAGTGTTCAACCTCTGCCTGTCCATCATGTACATTTCCATTTTAGCAACATCTTTTTCATAATCAATTAAGGATAAAAGATATCAAATTATGATGTGATTTTTGTGTCCAAAAAAATATTTAAAAGAGTCCTAATAGTTTCAGAGTTATAATCAGACAGATTGGACTGGTCTGGTATCCTATATAAATTTTGTACTGTTCAGGTGGGGAGCCCGTGTGCCCAGCCGGACAATACCTTTGTGATGACAATAGCTGTGTGGAAGCTCGGGAGTGTGATGGTGTCCGAGAATGTCCAGACAGTTCCGACGAGTTCCCAATTAAATGTGGTGGTATGTTCCTCAGCAACATAGTGGATTTTCATTGAAATCACACAAATCTATGTTTTTATTATCAAATGATAACTCTCTCATTTTTGAGACCTGCTGTTATTTATAGGCTGTTGTAAATAAGGCCTCTTTTTATTTATAGACTGTGGCTAGCGAGACCTGTTATTATTTATAGGCTGTGGCTAGTGAGACCTGTTACTATCTATAGGATGTGGCTAGTGACACCTGTTACTATTTATAGGCTGTGGCTAGTGAGACCTGTAACTATTTATAGGCTGTGGTTAGTGAGACCTGTAACTATTTATAGGCTGTGGCTAGCGAGTGACCTGTTAATATTTATAGGCTGTGGCTAGTGAGACCTGTTACTATATAGCTGTGGTATAAACTCTATATAGGATGTGGCTAGCGACACCTGTTACTATTTAAAGGTGTGGTTAGTGAGACCTGTTACTATTTATAGGCTGTGGCTAGTGAGACCTGTAACTATTTATAGGCTGTGGTTAGTGAGACCTGTAACTATTTATAGGCTGTGGCTAGTGAGACCTGTTACTATTTATAGGCTGTGGCTAGTGAGACCTGTTACTATTTATAGGCTGTGGCTAGTGAGACCTGTAACTATTTATAGGCTGTGGTAGTGAGACCTGTTACTATTTATAGGCTGTGGTTAGTGAGACCTTTTACTATATAGGCTGTGGTTAGTGAGACCTGTTACTATGGCTAGGCTGTGGTTAGTGAGACTGCTACTATTTATAGGCTGTGGTAGTGAGACCTGTTACTATCTTAGGCTGTGGTTAGTGAGACTGTTATATTTATAGGCTGTGGCTATTGAAACCTGTTAATTATAGGAAATCTAATTAAAATTAGACATGCAATTCTGCTCCATTATGATGCTCTGTGATACCACTCCAGTATAAGATGTAACAACTCCTCATTCAGTGTCACCTCAGCATGACCCCTGGCTAGAATCAGAACATCTCATGATGTACAAGTAGCTGTTGATACTTCTAATAGAATCAACCACACCAAAGATGATATAAGTGATATGATTATTTTCTAACCATAGAGGTCATGCTGAGGTGACAATGAACATATTTTGGTAGAATTGAATAAAGACAAATATCAAAGAAATGCATACAGAACAGCTTCAGTACATTGTCACAATGTCAGACATGATTCACATAGGAATATTGACTCAGACATGATGTCACAATAGGAATATTGACTCAGACATGATGTCACAATAGGAATATTGACTCAGGCACATGATGTCACAATAGGAATATTGACTCGGACATGATGTCACAATAGGAATATTGACTCGGACATGATGTCACAATAGGAATATTGACTCGGACATGATGTCACAATAGGAATATTGACTCAGACATCATGATGTCACAATAGGAATATTGACTCGGACATGATGTCACAATAGGAATATTGACTCAGACATGATGTCACAATAGGAATATTGACTCAGACATGATGTCACAATAGGAATATTGACTCAGACATGATGTCACAATAGGAATATTGACTCAGACATGATGTCACAATAGGAATATTGACTCGGACATGATGTCACAATAGGAATATTGACTCAGACATGATGTCACAATAGGAATATTGACTCAGACATGATGTCACAATAGGAATATTGACTCAGACATGATGTCACAATAGGAATATAGACTCGCACATGATGTCACAATAGGAATATTGACTCAGACATGATGTCACAATAGGAATATTGACTCGGACATGATGTCACAATAGGAATATTGACTCGGACATGATGTCACAATAGGAATATTGACTCAGACATGATGTCACAATAGGAATATTGACTCAGACATGATGTCACAATAGGAATATTGACTCAGGCATCATGATGTCACAATAGGAATATAGACTCGCACATGATGTCACAATAGGAATATTGACTCGGACATGATGTCACAATAGGAATATTGACTCGGACATGATGTCACAATAGGAATATTGACTCGGACATGATGTCACAATAGGAATATTGACTCGGACATGATGTCACAATAGGAATATTGACTCGGACATGATGTCACAATAGGAATATTGACTCAGACATGATGTCACAATAGGAATATTGACTCAGACATGATGTCACAATAGGAATATTGACTCGGACATGATGTCACAATAGGAATATTGACTCGGACATGATGTCACAATAGGAATATTGACTCGGACATGATGTCACAATAGGAATATTGACTCGGACATGATGTCACAATAGGAATATTGACTCAGACATCATGATGTCACAATAGGAATATTGACTCGGACATGATGTCACAATAGGAATATTTGCTCTGCTTCTAAAAATGGAAACGAACTGAGTCGACAATCTGAATATCGTCCTCAATGCGACAGTTTACTAGCCCACGAGAATCGTGAAAAATCAGAGCATATCTAATATTACTATTTATAGACTGTAGTAATTGAGACCTGTTACTATTTATAGGTTGTGGTGCTAATGAGTTTATGTGCAAGGACGGACAAAGGTGTATCCAATCTGTACAAGTGTGTGACCGTCGGCCCGACTGTTATGACCAGTCTGATGAACATTCCAACTGCAGTAAGTAAAAGCTTTACCTCTGTATTCACAGTCAAAACAAACAAATAATATAATTTATTTCACAAAATATTGCATATTATCAGTTTAATGACAGCGTAATTAAAATGAACTAAGGTAACAATGAATCATGATGTGGTCTCCCTGGTAACATGATATGGCTTCCTTGGCAACAGGCTGTAAAGCAGGAGAGTTCCGTTGTGCTGATGGATCCTGTATCCCCGATGACCTGAAATGTGACAATGAACGTGACTGCCCTGACGGCTCTGATGAAATTAACTGTCGTAAGTACATACAGTGGAATTTGCCAAAACCTGACTTTCTCAAAACTTCTTATTTCCAAATTTGCATGAATTCTGATCATAGAGAAAATTATATGTCTTTAAACTCCAAAGGGGTAAGATAAACTACTTTTTAACACCAAACTACATCAAAGAGAACATTATATGGAGACTGACTTACTGATCATGAATCAACACCTCTGTCCATTGTTTGTCTACTTAGTCATGCGTGTGACTTTTGTTTGAATTGACCCTTCAACTATTGAATAAACATTAGATATTTTAATAAAGTATGCAAATTAAATAGTCTTAAAATTGTGTCAACCAGAAGAATTTACCTATGCTAATGAAATCACTTTTGTTTGTTAACAGCCCTGTGTCCACCAGAAGAATTTACCTATGCTAACGAGATCACTTTTGTTTGTTAACAGCCCTGTGTCCACCAGAAGAATTTACCTGTGCTAACGAGATCACTTTTGTTTGTTAACAGCCCTGTGTCCACCAGAAGAATTTACCTGTGCTAACGAGATCCAGTGTCTGGATAGAAGACTGGTCTGTGATGGCTATGCTGACTGTGATGACCGATCTGATGAGAAGAGTTGTCGTATGTTTTCTTTGTATATTTAAAATTTGTCATTAGTTTATATACTGTCTTTTTCCTATTAAGGGTGCCAGGTGCCGGGCGCAGGTAACGAGGGGGGACACCATTATTAGAGACCATTTTTAGATGTTTTCTTCTGAAACAGACTATAACCATCTTGCTTTTACTTTTGTATTTTTCTGAAACTTACTATAACCAACTTATGGAAATACTGACAAAAGCACACAATAAAATGCTAAGAAATTATAACATTACTGTTATTTAGAATCCTTTATCGTAGATACAGAGTAAGTATTTATAAAACCTGTAAAGACTAAAACCATACGTTTTTAGGACATGTGACACGTTTTATTTTGAACATGGCGATCTCACTGTTTCTATGCGTAAACACTTGGCAAAAATGTCCTAAGTTGTCCAATGCAATACATTAAGTTTTTGTACAAGATGATGTAGATATGTTAAGCATCAAACTGATGTGAAACAGTATTTTATTAGCACCTGCTAAGACAAATCGTAACAATCTGCCAGAAAAATTGTATGAGATTAGCTGATTTTTTTCCAGCAAAAAACGTGGGGCGCCCTCATTAGAGGAAGCACTCTCAATAGTGAAAATACGGTATCTAGAGAAAAAGGCAAAACAAACTCCATAATGCACAGCTCAGATTTCCCATGAAATGGCTTCCAAACAATATTAACTACATCTTTGTGTGTTAATGATGAGATAAAAAAATGAACTCAGGATTCAAGTTCACCATTGTTTAGTTTCCATGTCCTTGAACAATGCCTGTGACCTTGACGTTTGTGTTACAGCGTGTCGTCAGGACCAGTTCCAGTGTAATGATGGGTATTGTGTAGAGGGGTCGTTCCAATGTGATGGTGTCCCTCAGTGTGAAGACCAATCAGACGAGGCTGGCTGTGGTATGTACACAAGTATACTCATGTATAAAGGTATCGGAGGTTGAAGATCGTATCCAAGGTTATTGGGCGGGGGTCAGAGACTTTTTCAGAAACACATCTATCCAAGACATGAGTAGTCCAAAGAATGTTGTGCACTAGTTGTTCCTTTATCTTGTACAGACTATATGTTTCTTAAATAGGAAATTTTAATGTGAAGACTCCTTCAGTGATTCACTGACAATCTCTGTGCTTCATTGTGACATTTTGATCATTATTATTCAGTGATGTTTTCTTTGGTTTTAAACAGCTTGTAGAGCAGATGAATTTACCTGTACAAACGGTGACTGTATACCAAGTAGCCGTGAATGCGACGGCCGACCGGACTGTGAGGATGGTAGCGACGAGACAAATTGTCGTAAGTGTCACCATGGTAATGGTGGTGTAAGCGTCACCATAGTAACAATGTTTAAGTGTCAACATAGTAACAGTGATGTGTCACTAGTGATGATGTGTCACTATGGGAACAGTGTTATAAGTGTCACCATAGTAATGGTGATGTAAGTTTCACCATAGTAACAATGTTTAAGTGTCACCATAGTAACAGTGATGTGTCACTGTGGGAACAGTGTTATAAGTGTCACCATAGTAATGGTGATGTAAGCGTCACCATAGTAACAATGTTTAAGTGTTACCATAGTAACAATGTTTAAGTGTCACCATAGTAACAGTGATGTAAGGGTCATATGGTAACAGTGTTATAAGTGTCACCATAGTAACATTGATGTAAGTGTCACCATAGTAACAGTGATGTAAGTGTCACTATGGTAACAGTGATGTAAGTGTCACCATGGGAACAGTGTCTAAAGTGTAACCATGGCAACAGTATTGGTTTTAGGCCTGCCATGTAAGAAGGATATGTTCAGTGACATCTTTGCTCTTCACAATACTGGCTTGTTTTGATGCCTTGCATATTTCAGTTTTATGTCTTCAAAAGTTATTTCTAGTTTAAAGAATTTTGTTTTTCTTCCCTATACAGCATGCAGAGATGACCAGTTTACTTGTCTGAATGGCGACTGTATCCCTCTCAACAGGAAGTGTGACCGACGTCAAGATTGTGAAGATGGCAGCGACGAGTTGGATTGCAGTAAGTAATCTGTTGATTCAATTAGTGGTGTCATCTCTATATGTACAGACTGTGTATTGGGTATATACAGTTATCTCTATATGTAGACTGTATACAGTTCTCTCTATATGTACAGACTGTGTTATTGGGTGTATACAGTTATCTCTATATGTACAGACTGTGTATTGTGTATATAGGGTTATCTCTATATGTACAGACTGTGTATTGGGTGTATACAGTTATCTCTATATGTACAGACTGTGTATTGTGTATATACGGTTATCTCTATATGTACAGACTGTGTATTGGGTATATACAGTTATCTCTATATGTACAGACTGTGTATTGGGTATATACAGTTATCTCTATATGTACAGACTGTGTATTGGGTATATACAGTTATCTCTATATGTACAGACTGTGTATTGGGTATATACAGTTATCTCTATATGTACAGACTGTGTATTGGGTATATACAGTTATCTCTATATGTACAGACTGTGTATTGGGTATATACAGTTATCTCTATATGTACAGACTGTGTATTGGGTATATACAGTTATCTCTATATGTACAGACTGTGTATTGGGTATATACAGTTATCTCTATATGTACAGACTGTGTATTGTGTATATACAGTTATCTCTATATGTACAGGACTGTGTATTGGGTATATACAGTTATCTCTATATGTACAGTACTGTGTATTGTATGGTACAGACTGTGTATATGTGTATATACAGCTATCTCTATATGTACAGACTGTGTATTGGGTGTATACAGTTATCTCTATATGTACAGACTGTGTATTGTGTATATACAGTTATCTCTTTATGTACAGACTGTGTATTGGGTATATACAGTTATCTCTATATGTACAGACTGTGTATTGGGTATATACAGTTATCTCTATATGTACAGACTGTGTATTGGGTATATACAGTTATCTCTATATGTACAGACTGTGTATTGTGTATATACAGTTATCTCTATATGTACAGACTGTGTATTGGGTATATACAGTTATCTCTATATGTACAGACTGTGTATTGTGTATATACAGTTATCTCTATATGTACAGACTGTGTATTGGGTATATACAGTTATCTCTATATGTACAGACTGTGTATTGGGTATATACAGTTATCTCTATATGTACAGACTGTGTATTGGGTATATACAGTTATCTCTATATGTACAGACTGTGTATTGTGTATATACAGTTATCTCTATATGTACAGACTGTGTATTGGGTATATACAGTTATCTCTATATGTACAGACTGTGTATTGGGTATTATACAGTTATCTCTATATGTACAGACTGTGTATTGTGTATATACAGTTATCTCTATATGTACAGACTGTGTATTGGGTATATACAGTTATCTCTATATGTACAGACTGTGTATTGTGGTTTATACAGTTGTATCTCTATATGTACAGACTGTGTATTGGGTATATACAGTTATCTCTATATGTACAGACTGTGTATTGTGTATATACAGTTATCTCTCTATATGTACAGACTGTGTATTGGGTATATACAGTTATCTCTATATGTACAGACTGTGTATTGGGTATATACAGTTATCTCTATATGTACAGACTGTGTATTGTGTATATACAGTTATCTCTATATGTACAGACTGTGTATTGTGTATATACAGTTATCTCTATATGTACAGACTGTGTATTGGGTATATACAGTTATCTCTATATGTACAGACTGTGTATTGTGTATATACAGTTATCTCTATATGTACAGACTGTGTATTGGGTATATACAGTTATCTCTATATGTACAGACTGTGTATTGTGTTTATACAGTTATCTCTATATGTACAGACTGTGTATTGTGTATATACAGTTATCTCTTTATGAACAGACAGTGCATTGTGTATATATGGTTATCTCTATATGTACATACTGTATTTTGTGTTTATACGGTTATCTCTATATGTACATACTGTATTTTGTGTTTATACAGTTATCTCTATATGTAAGACTGTATATTGTGTTTATATACAGTTATCTCTATATGTAAAGACTGTGTATTGGGTATATACAGTTATCTCTATATGTACAGACTGTGTATTGTGTATATACAGTTATCTCTATATGTACAGACTGTGTATTGGGTATATACAGGTTATCTCTATATGTACAGACTGTGTATTGGGTATATACAGTTATCTCTATATGTAAACAGACTGTGTATTGTATGTATAGTATATACTGTAGGTTATCTCTATATGTACAGACTGTGTATTGTGTATATACAGTTATCTCTATATGTATAGACTGTGTTGGGTATATACGTTATCTCTATATGTACAGACTGTGTATTGTGTATATACAGTTATCTCTATATGTACAGACTGTGTATTGGGTATATACAGTTATCTCTATATGTACAGACTGTGTATTGGGTATATACAGTATCTTATTAAGACTTATCTCTATATGTACAGATTTTGATATACGTTATCTCTATATGTACAGACTGTGTATTGGGTATATACAGTTATCTCTATATGTACAGACTGTGTTTGTGTATATACAGTTATCTCTATATGTACAGACTGTGTATTGGGTAATCGTTATCTTATATGTGTGTATTGGTATATACAGTTATCTCTATATGTACAGACTGTGTATTGTGTATATACGTTATCTCTATATGTATCTGTATATGTAATACAGTTATCTCTATATGTAAGACTGTGTATTGGGTATATACAGTTATCTCTATATGTACAGACTGTGTATTGGGTATATACAGTTATCTCTATATGTACAGACTGTGTATTGTGTATATACAGTTATCTCTATATGTACAGACTGTGTATTGGGTATATACAGTTATCTCTATATGTACAGACTGTGTATTGGGTATATACAGTTATCTCTATATGTACAGACTGTGTATTGTGTATATACAGTTATCTCTATATGTACAGACTGTGTATTGGGTATATACAGTTATCTCTATATGTACAGACTGTGTATTGGGTATATACAGTTATCTCTATATGTACAGACTGTGTATTGGGTGTATACAGTTATCTCTATATGTACAGACTGTGTATTGTGTATATACAGTTATCTCTATATGTACAGACTGTGTATTGGGTATATACAGTTATCTCTATATGTACAGACTGTGTATGTGTGTTTATAACAGTTATCTCTATATGTACAGACTGTGTATTGTGTATATACAGTTATCTCTATATGTACAGACTGTGTATTGGGTATATACAGTTATCTCTATATATACAGACTGTGTTGTGTATATACAGGTATCTCTATATGTACAGACTGTGTGTTGTGTATATATACAGTTATCTCTATATGTACAGACTGTGTTGTGTATATATACAGGTATCTCTATATGTACAGACTGTGTTGTGTATATACAGGTATCTCTATATGTACAGACTGTGTTGTGTATATACAGGTATCTCTATATGTACAGACTTTGTATTGGGTGTATACAGTTATCTCTATATGTACAGACTTTGTATTGGGTGTATACAGTTATCTCTATATGTACAGAATGTGTATTGGTTGTATACAGGTATCTCTATATGTACAGACTGTGTATTGGGTATACACAGTAACCTCTTTAAGTTTGTGTGCTATGATTATCTCTTTCCCTAGGTAACTATTTTCAGCTCCAGTCCCGGGGGTGTAAGTACAGTGGTGTAGTTTAATTACAAAAGCTTTTTTTCTACCTAGCTCAAGTCTTTTAAAAACTAAATTATGCATTTTTTAGATTTCAAAATTTTTAATGCATGATGCGGTGGAAAGGGCAAAAGTTTTTTAAATGCTGCAAGTTGAAAGCAATTAATGGGTTGCAGAATTGTTGGCAATTGTTGATTAATTTTTTTGCATCCTCTTGCTAAAGTTTTCATCTTAAGATGTAAATTCATTTTAAGAGAAACTTACGCATGTGAAGAACTACAAAATCAGTTTCAGAAATTTGTCTGGGATAGGCATTAGTTCTGTGATTGAATTTGCACCGATATGTAATATTTCGACGGTTTGATTTTTAAATCTCGTTAAAGAAACACAAGCAAAAAGCAATTATGAAATTAAATTAAAGAAATAATATTTCCTCATTGCAACTTCCCTGAACATATAAAGAATATCATACTTTCAGTATGAGCAATATAATTCATAACAATATCAAAGATGTTTTCTGCAATAAAATAAAATATTGCCTTCTTTTTAGTAACTTCGGAAAAATTGCCTCAAAATGGTCATGTTTTTTTTCTTTTCGAAAAAATTGTTTGAAAGAAATTAGAATTTTTGAAATCGATATAAAAGTTGACATATATTTGCAATTAAGAAAACCACTGAAAAGATACCTCACCACATTATTTTTCAAAATATGACTAATATGCTTTTTGATATCCCTTCAATTTTGCTCTGAAAATACTTAAATTTAAAAAATCTGCAACACCCTTCAACTTTTTATGTTATTCATTTAACCTTTCTTAAGGTTTTTCGTTATTAAGTGCATAAAAAATAATCATGTTAATATGTTTCTGTTATTTGTGTTTATTTTCTTCTTATTATTTAATAAAAAATATTTGGATGGGATTTCAAATGCAATGGAAAATTCTGATCATAACAATATCAACTCATGCATTCTGCTATGAAGATAGCCATTATCTAAATAATTACTGATTTGTCAGCCAACAGTCTCGATGGCAAGTGGTGTGTAGCGTTGCCTTATAACCAGTTTTGACATATCAATCTTGAGACATAATTAATCGGGGGTGGTGACAAGTAATGTACGTTTAGAGGGTCTGAATAGCGACTTTTATAACTTTTGACATCTCAGAAGGGACAGTATATGTTAAAGTGAACAGTCGGGCAAGGATGGCTAAATTCGGTAAAAATGGTGTGAATGAATCCAGTATAATTTCTTATGAAATGGAAAAATAAAATCTCTCGTCAAAATCTGTCTGCGTACGCAGAAATTAATTTAAAGTATGGAAATTCTAAAACGTCCTCCCGGCTCACTATGTCCGTGGTTACATTTCCACGCAGCCTCGCTTTCAATGCTTTCAACTTTTCTTTACTTTAATGGTCAGAACTGGGAAACTAAGCAGAACTTGGCCGTCGTATTAATATGCGAGAACTTTTGGAAGGCCAATGAACGCATTTAGACTGGTTTTCTTTGCCCGACTATTCACTTTAAGCTGTGAATGTAAATCTATTAAAGAAATAATATATTGTTTGAAATTGTTACTGGTATTGACATTTCCATTTTTGTTGTATTTGCCTTTTTAAATAAAAAAAAAAAAAAAAAAAAAAAATCTGTATTTAAGTTTATATACGTTTGTTTTAACAGACTGCCAAGATGGAGAATTCCGGTGTCAGAATGGTGACTGCATCCCTGGTCGCTTCAGATGTGATAACACACCTCAATGTGAAGACAACAGCGATGAGTACAATTGTCGTATGTATTCATCACCGACATGTTGATATCATAATTCAATCACTGAATTTATTTATTTGCCAGAATGTATCAGGAAGTTTTTGGAAAATTCCTGAAATCTTATAAATCAAAGTATAAATACAAGAGTCCTGGACGTAATTTAGTGACTATACTACGTATTCCTGGAAATTTCTTGTAATTATATAATTTAAAGTATAAATGTCAGTCACCCCTTTGATTCAGTATGATTTTGGAGTTATTTTTGTCATTGATGTATCATTTGTATGATAATTCTAACAGCTTCTGAAGCACAGTCAAACCTTTCAAAGTATTCAAACAATTGTGTTACGAAAATATGTTAAATAGATGAAATTTATTATCATATCCAGAATTTTGTAAATAAAATAAATTGCCTTCATGAAGATATTTAGACTAATGGAATTAGGTGAAGTCATGAGTGTCTATAATGACAATCCAAGGGGGTAAGTAAAGATGGCGGTTAAAACCATGTGGTAATTATACACGTTTTCCAAGTTTACAATTTGGGGCCTAAATAATGTGATCTAATTAAGCAGGTGGTCACTACATATATATAGAGATGGACAATAAAGCAGGCCGGTGTTTTATTAAATCTCGGAAAACAATGTTGAATTTGATGTTTCCTACAGCCGTTGGATGTAGAGCTGATGAATTCACGTGTGGAGATGGCAGCTGTATCCCATTGGAGAGACAGTGTGACCGGAGACGCGATTGTCGGGACTCATCTGACGAAGCTAACTGTCGTAAGTACACACCATCATTGAAAAATTTCAAATTTGTTTCGGCAACAATATTAGAAGGTCAGTATTTTCATTCAAATGTACAGACTGCATATTGAAATTCTTTCTGAGTTATACAGCTATACTACAGAAAAAAGCAACTTCATGTGACATCTTTTGCTACTAACTCTATCTGTAAAAAAACTTCAAATGGGGAAAAAGAGTATTGATGTTAAAATAGTTGAAAATTGAGCTTTCAGATTGTAAATTAATTACAGTACCTTCATGTTCATTTAAGGCTGCTGAGGTCTGATATCTGTGAGTCTTCTAGCAATTTTCAAGAGTCCTAGAAACCATAAATGGACTGCTGGTATGCTTGGGAGTCTGATAAGATGAATCTGTATTCAATTAAGGTGGTTTTGAAGACCTTTGTGTTGATATTGTTGATATTTTAGGTATTGGCTGTACAGCAGACGAGCTTACCTGTGTTGATATTGCTGATGTTTTAGGTACTGGCTGTACAGCAGACGAGTTTACCTGTGTTGATATTGTTGATGTTTTAGGTACTGGCTGTACAGCGGACGAGTTTACCTGTGTTGATATTGTTGATGTTTTAGGTACTGGCTGTACAGCGGATGAGTTTACCTGTGTTGATATTGTTGATGTTTTAGGTATTGGCTGTACAGCGGACGAGTTTACCTGTGTTGATATTGTTGATGTTTTAGGTACTGGCTGTACAGCGGATGAGTTTACCTGTGTTGATATTGTTGATGATTTAGGTATTGGCTGTACGGACGAGGATTACTGTGTTGATATTGTTGATGTTGTTACGTTATGTGTTGATATTGTTGATGTTTTAGGTATTGGCTGTACAGCGAGGTTTACCTGTGTTGAATGTTGATGTTTAGGTATTTAGGTATTGGCTGTACAGCACGAGTTTACTGTGTTGATATTGTTGATGTTTTAGTATTGGCTGTACGCAGACAGTTTACCTGTGTTGATATTGTTGATGTTTTAGGTTGTGAGACTGGCTGTACAGAGGATGAGTTTACCTGTGTTGATATTGTTGATGTTTTAGGTATTGGCTGTACAGCGGACGAGTTTACCTGTGTTGATATTGTTGATGTTTTAGGTATTGCTTAGCGAGAGTTACTGTGTTGATATTGTTGATGTTTTAGTATGCTGTACAGCGACGAGTTTACTGTGTTGATATTGTTGATGTTTTAGGTATTGGCTGTACAGCAGACGAGTTTACCTGTGTTGATATTGTTGATGTTTTAGGTACTGGCTGTACAGCGGATGAGTTTACCTGTGTTGATATTGTTGATGTTTTAGGTACTGGCTGTACAGCGGATGAGTTTACCTGTGTTGATATTGTTGATGTTTTAGGTACTGGCTGTACAGCGGACGAGTTTACCTGTGTTGATATTGTTGATGTTTTAGGTACTGGCTGTACAGCGGATGAGTTTACCTGTGCTGATATTGTTGATGTTTTAGGTATTGGCTGTACAGCGGATGAGTTTACCTGTGCTGATGGTTCCTGTATCCCTGCCAACCGTTATTGTGATAGTCGTCAGGACTGTGAAGATGGCAGTGACGAAGTAAACTGTCGTAAGTGTACATGTACCAAGGTTTATAATCCCACCACTGACACCAAATATTGCCAAACCCATACTATACGCATGGTTACAGAAAAAAGTATAATCTAATTAATTAACAGTGTGAAAAGAAAAATAATTACTGTGCATTTGAAATATATACCTCAAAGTAGTGCAAATAGTAGAAAAATTCTCATTAGTATGAAGTAATTAAACTCTAATAACATTAAGCTCTAAGACTTTTGAAAAATTAAAAAAAAAATAACCCAAGAGCACAATATTGTCTGGAAAATAGTCTTGTTTGAAATCTCCTTATGCCGTTTTAGCATCTATAGTTCATTTCAGAGCTTTAACATCAGATACAAAAGATTTTAATATATCATTTTCTAAAACCTTTGTATGCTGGTTTAAGTGAAGCAGACATTAATGCATGGTTAAACCAGGAACCTCTGAACAGTACCAATTTAGCTACCACAGGCACTGTTCCTTGGTCATTAACCAGATCCAGAACTATTGCACTAATGAAATTGAGACAATAAGCACCCTGGCTGATAAAGATTTAAAATAAAATGTGACAAGAAGAGATCAAATGTAACTAATTTTGACTCATAAAATAAAGAAAATAAGAATTAAAGAATGGTGCTCATACAAACATGGGTGCTTGTTATGCTACATATGAAAACACAGGTGTTAATTACAGATAGAATTCTAGACATATAGTTTGTTTTGTGGTATATGATGCTGTTGATGAGTAGATATAGAACTTGTATGTTGTGTACAAATATCCTCTCAGAATGTCGGCCGGGAGAATTTCGGTGTCGAAATGGTCAGTGTATTGATCAGCGACGCCGATGTAACCGGCAGTACGACTGCCAGGACGGCTCTGACGAATTTGACTGTCGTAAGTTGCTGCTGTCTAGGCCTAGTTATCTCCCCTTATTTGCATGCTTTTGTGGCAGTTGAACCAGAGATTTACACAGCGTATTCATGGTTAATTAGGATTTTATCTCTGATCATTGCCTTTGAACAGAAAATAAATATAGAATTTTGCAAAATTTTATGCAAAATGTTGATAATATCATTATGTATATTATTTGTTTAAGCCATATTACTTGATGTTGTTAAAAGGAAAAAGGAAATTATGTTTAAATAAAAGAAATAACCTATTAGCTTGATATCAAGAAATTTGGCACAGATAAAGACAAAGACAGGAGTGATTAAAGATACAAAACCTAATTTTCTATTTATACATTATGTTGCCTTGCTTTATATGGAAAACAGTTGTCAGATTTCTTTATGTTCTTTTTTACTGCAATTTTCTTTACTCAAAGTTTTAGCCAGTTTATTCTGCATAGAATGCCTGCTAGATAATGGTGTGAAGGGTTTACAGCCATTTTCAGAAAGCCAAGCACATATCATACTCATTACTGACAGATAAGACATTTTGACAGCTGAAGAAATCAAATCATTCAATGTGAGGTTAGCCTTTTGAATAGGAAAAGTTGTGCATGTAATATTCAATATTTAATCCAAGGAACTGGAGTTACAGACCTGTTAAATTATATCTATTGACATACCAGAAAATGTATGACAGACCGACCTTGTAGTCACATGACAGACCAAATAAGTCACATGACAGCTCATGTTAGTCACATGGCATAATTCATCAGTGTACATGTATATATTTTTCTCTCATTTTCATATTCAGCCTGTTTTATACATTTAGGGATACAAAGCTTGTTAAATATATTTCCCATGTGGATGATATAGCTTGGTAATATCTTGGTACTTTTCTATTATATACATTGGTAAATTATACATATATTTTTGTATTTATTTGTAAATTATTTTGACAAAATATAATGTTTATCTGTAAGTAGATAAATAGAAGACTCTTTCTGTTTAGTATAGCTAGCCCTAAGTAGAAACAGTAGCCTTTATACTGCTTGCCCTCCAGACAAACTTTTCTCTATGCATTCCATTAAAACATTTGCAGAACTAAGCATTAATTGAGATATTATTTGTGTAAAACTTTCATCGCACATGCTTAAGGATCACAACTTTTTCTACCATGAACAATATTTGAAGTTGGTTGAAGAAAGTTGATCGATTAAAAAAAAGCAAAGTTATTGCGAAAAAAAACCCAACTTTACTTTAATTCATGTCAGATTCGATCCTAAGCCATCTTTTATTGCAGATTTATTGGTTGCTCACGGATAACCTACAGTCAGTGGCCATAATACAGTATGCAAACAATTTTTTTACTGTAAATATTCTTATTAATTTTACATTTGTAAAATGTCCTCTTCAGAAATCAATTTTAAACCTAAAAACTTCAATGTTGACAACATAAAAGCTAGTTACCTAGCGCTTATTTTGAAATAACGAAAATGTTCTTCTGGTGCAATATGTCGTAGTTGTGAACAATCATGTCTAAACAACATTTGATAGCGCCGCAATTTCCTTCTTTGTCTATAGTAAAATGGCATCTTAAAAATTACATGTCTATGATTAAGATCGATAAATGCAGCACGGAAAATATTTTAGATTATTTATAAAGGATGCAAAAATAGTCCTTAGTCAGTACATAGTCTTGTTACGATTGAAATCAAAATTACTTAAGGAATAACAATTAAAAATATATAAAATTACTAATAATATATAGCCAAATTCTCACTTGAGTACTGTAGTATCTGGCCACTGACTGTAATTATCCTCGTAATTGTTTGCTGTTATTAGCATTTGTCCTTGACTGACCCACAAATTAAACATTGACACCTGTTTCAAATTACATTTTCAATGACACAATGTTTATTTGTCATTTTTAACATTTTGAATGTTAGTTTCTGTTGAATACTGAACACTGATAAATTCATCCTAGATATATTTCATACATCTAACATTGACTGGGAGTCTGTCTACCAATAATGATTTATTGCCATACACATTGACTGATGATCTTGAGAAAATAACTTATAAAAAAATAAAGAATAAATAACCACGTCACAATTCGATTTTTCACCACATTTTCCAATTGTCCATAAACATCATACTCATTGAACTTTGACCTTTTTAACTTGAGCATCTTATATTGTGGATGTCATGTCGCAGCTGACCTTCATCTTGTTTTCCATAAATGTAATTGCCATGGCTGTGGATACAGCACTCTTACACTATGTATTGTTGCTAGTGTTGTGTTGGGAATGTACAAGAATCCAGTAAGACCCATTGAAGAAGTGCCTGCTATATAGATACAGATATAAAAATATAGTCATTGATTTTCTAGTGTTGGTAAATTGAAATAAAGTAAAAGGTGGTGGTATGATACCTTGAACAAGAAAATGCTCTACATTGTTTTAAGTATCTGG
Source organism: Argopecten irradians (assembly GCF_041381155.1). NCBI lineage: Eukaryota > Metazoa > Mollusca > Bivalvia > Pectinida > Pectinidae > Argopecten > Argopecten irradians. Next base: position 10,622,055 of record NC_091134.1, on the reverse strand, counting down.
ATCGATATAGATTTGTGAGAAGAAAACGTAGCATGTTTTAAACATAAGGTGAATGTGGTTACATCAGGCACTTTAGCATTATTTTAATGTTGGAAGTATATTTGAATTTTTATGTAATTAAAATCCTGTATTTGAAATAGTACAATTTTCTTCTATAGTGTAATTTTGAAAACACGAGTTTTAAAAACATATGTACTTAAGGAAACTTTACAAGAAAGAAAGTTCTCTTCAAGTATATATCGAAGGGAGGAAATCATAAAAAAGGAAATGCATTCCTTTTAATTTGCATCTACTGAAGGTATACATAAATAAGTATTTCCTTTTATGATATAATTATCAATTTTATTATTTCTTTTTGTTTTTATCTCAAAGAGGTACAATGCAGAAATAACAACTTGTTTCACCAGATACATATTTAAGGGAGGTAATCAAAAAGGAGAAATCCCATTTATGCGGTGTTGTCCTTTCCATATTATATCTGGACTATAAGTCAACAAAGTAACATTTTGTTTGTGTGTGTAATTTTCAGCTGTGCCAATAACGATAACTGTGACACCACCTGTTCTCATGGTGCGTGAAGGAGCACAGGCTGAATTCTTCTGTCAAGCCAACGGTCGACCACAACCAAGCGTTCGTTGGAGTCGTAGTGGAAATAGGGTATGCAGATGATGTTTTAATTAATGCAAATTGACTAAATCTATTGCAATTAAACTTTCCCAGCATTCTCTGACGAGTACTTTCCCTGACAGAATGTATACCTAACTTTGTAATTTGAATTTCCTCAGGCTCTGCCCCCGACGGCATCAGAAGAACAAGGCCGACTGATCATTCCTGAGCTCCAGCTGGATTATGCTGGTGACTATGTCTGTTCAGCTGTTGGTGTCCAGGGAGATTACGAAGCGACCGCCAGGCTGGATGTCAGACGAAGTATGATGTCATCAAATCTATCAATATCTATTATGTCTTTCCTTACTATATATATCATGTTTGATAGACTTCAATAAATTTTGTATGAGAATCAGGTGTTTGTACAGGAGGGAATGCTAACTACAGTTCTGATAGTTCATGGCACAAGTTCCACGATGTTCACTCATTCATCCCAGAAGACCCAGTTAAACTCTTCTAATTCAAATGTTTCATGAATTGATTATGAATTTCCAGGGGTCAATGAGTTCATTATGAATTTCCAGGTGTCAATGAGTTCATTATGAATTTCCAGGGGTCAATGAGTTCATTATGAATTTCCAGGGGTCAATGAGTTCATTATGAATTTCCAGGTGTCAATGCGTTCATTATGAATTTCCAGGGGTCAATGAGTTCATTATGAATTTCCAGGTGTCAATGAGTTCATTATGAATTTCCAGGGGTCAATGAGTTCATTATGAATTTCCAGGGGTCAATGAGTTCATTATGAATTTCCAGGGGTCAATGAGTTCATTATGAATTTCCAGGGGTCAATGAGTCTTTTTAGAACAGTTCTATAGTCCATGATCAAGGTGTATGGAATAATAAAAAGGTGGACTTTGCCATATCCCAAATGTAAACATTGCTACATCTTAGATATAAACATCGAGTTCACAATATCCATGAATCCCATTCCAGATGCCAGATTTGTTTGAGAGAAATCTCAAATCCCATATCTATGATGTCAATTACATGGCATCCGGTAAAGGATATATGGTCTACATATATTGACAACAATGGATGATGATTGTATATAACATGACGATCCATTTAACAATTTGTACATGTTTTTGATACACGTACTAATTACAGTTGGACCTGAACCAACCTCCCCACCAGTCGGCCCTTGTGGTGCTGGAGAATCTGTGTGTCAGAGTGGACAGTGTATCCCCTCAGATTACCGCTGTGATGGTGAAAAGGACTGTGAGGACGGCTCTGACGAGGCCTACTGTAGTAAGTTACACTTAAATGTCTGACGAGGCCTACTGTAGTAAGTTACACTTAAATGTCTGACGAGGCCTACTGTAGTAAGTTACACTTAAATGTCTGACGAGGCCTACTGTAGTAAGTTACACTTAAATGTCTGACGAGGCCTACTGTAGTAAGTTACACTTAAATGTCTGACGAGGCCTACTGTAGTAAGTTACACTTAAATGTCTGACGAGGCCTACTGTAGTAAGTTACACTTAAATGTCTGACGAGGCCTACTGTAGTAAGTTACACTTAAATGTCTGACGAGGCCTACTGTAGTAAGTTACACTTAAATGTCTGACGAGGCCTACTGTAGTAAGTTACACTTAAATGTCTGACGAGGCCTACTGTAGTAAGTTACACTTAAATGTCTGACGAGGCCTACTGTAGTAAGTTACACTTAAATGTCTGACGAGGCCTACTGTAGTAAGTTACACTTAAATGTCTGACGAGGCCTACTGTAGTAAGTTACACTTAAATGTCTGACGAGGCCTACTGTAGTAAGTTACACTTAAATGTCTGACAAGGCCTACTGTAGTAAGTTACACTTAAATGTCTGACAAGGCCTACTGTAGTAAGTTACACTTAAATGTCTGACAAGGCCTACTGTAGTAAGTTACACTTAAATGTCTGACAAGGCCTACTGTAGTAAGTTACACTTAAATGTCTGACAAGGCCTACTGTAGTAAGTTACACTTATATGTCTGACAAGGCCTACTGTAGTAAGTTACACTTAAATGTCTGACAAGGCCTACTGTAGTAAGTTACACTTAAATGTCTGACAAGGCCTACTGTAGTAAGTTACACTTAAATATCCGACAAAGCCTACTGTAGTAAGTTACACTTAAATGTCTGACAAGGCCTACTGTAGTAAGTTACACTTAAATATCTGACAAAGCCTACTGTAGTAAGTTACACTTAAATATCCGACAAAGCCTACTGTAGTAAGTTACACTTTAATGTCTGACAAGGCCTACTGTAGTAAGTTACACTTAAATATCCGATAAAGCCTACTGTAGTAAGTTACACTTAAATGTCTGACAAAGCCTACTGTAGTAAGTTACACTTTAATGTCTGACAAGGCCTACTGTAGTAAGTTACACTTAAATATCTGACAAAGCCTACTGTAGTAAGTTACACTTAAATATCCGACAAAGCCTACTGTAGTAAGTTACACTTAAATGTCTGACAAGGCCTACTGTAGTAAGTTACACTTAAATATCCGACAAAGCCTACTGTAGTAAGTTACACTTTAATGTCTGACAAAGCCTACTGTAGTAAGTTACATTTTAATGTCTGACAAAGCCTACTGTAGTAAGTTACACTTAAATATCCGTACAAAGCCTACTGTAGTAAGTTACACTTAAATATCCGACAAAGCCTACTGTAGTAAGTTACACTTAAATATCCGATAAAGCCTACTGTAGTAAGTTACACTTAAATATCCGATAAAGCCTACTGTAGTAAGTTACACTTAAATATCCGATAAAGCCTACTGTAGTAAGTTACACTTAAATATCCGATAAAGCCTACTGTAGTAAGTTACAAGTTACACTTAAATATCTGACAAAGCCTACTGTAGTAAGTTACACTTAAATGTCTGACAAGGCCTACTGTAGTAAGTTACACTTAAATATCCGATAAAGCCTACTGTAGTAAGTTACACTTAAATATCCGATAAAGCCTACTGTAGTAAGTTACACTATGCCTCTTCTTGTTCAGTCTTAAGTGTCTTCACAATTTTTCTTTGCAGGGGAGGTTGTCTTATCATATTGATTGATTATACATACATTTGTGTCATAATAAATTTCAAATATGATCTTCTCAGCTAGATGACAGGTTGATGTACATATCTTGCTAAAAGAGTTTTTCTCTTTACAGGTACTGATAATCCTTGTGAGCCAAACGAGTTCAGATGTTCCAGTGGAATCTGTGTGATGAAAATCTGGAGATGTGATGGTGACAATGATTGTGGCGATGGATTTGATGAACTGAATTGTCGTACGTATAGAAAAATAATTTAAAAACTATTACATGGCTTAACGTCATGTAACCCAGATTGGCACACGTTTTTCTTATTTTTAAGCATCTATTTGTCAGATTGCAATATAATTCCAATTTTTGTACTAATCTCATAAATAGAGCCTATCATCTGTCTGTTGGTCTATGTATGGAATTCTACCTGCACATGTTTCCATAAATAGCATCCTTGGATACAGGTCTGGAGCGCACCTGTTATCAACCAGGTGTGGGTACCCAGATTGGCACACCCAGGTAAAAACAGTGAGCATAGAAAAATATCGGGATATTTCAAATATAATTCGACTTTTATTGAAACTACAATACAAATATCAACAATTATTGCCATTGAACACTTTTCTCCATATGCATTTTTAGAATGATTTACGTCAAAATCAATGTTGTCAATAGGCAGGTAAAATTTCATCTTTATGGTTATCACTTGCCTTTCTTACATGATTTTCACGACAATATTCATGCATATTTTGCCTTTTGAAACTTTGTGTGTGTGGTACTGTTAAATAAACATATAAATGGTATAAGGGAGGTAACTCTTGGATTTATAAGTGCTATTCGAGCGCACCTTGGTTTCATTTCGCATGCGCACATTATCGCAGATGAAAATTTCCATACTAGAAAATCGACATCTATGGAGGATAAAACAGCTCTGAACTATAAAGCTACCAAATAACTGACAACTAAATTGATTAAATTTGTATTCTAGACATAGTTTATACCATTTCCCCACTTTTTAGAGCAGACTTTTGAGCGAAAAGATGAAAACTAGAGTCATCGCACGGGGCAATATTTACAGTAACACTTGATTTCAGGTATTTTCTCAAGTTTATCTCTGTACAAAATTCCTCCTAGCTAGATGACAGATTAATGTACAAATCTTGCTAAAAGAGTGTTTCTCTTTACAGGTACTGATAATCCTTGTGAGCCAAATGAGTTCAGATGTTCCAGTGGAATCTGTGTGATGAAAATCTGGAGATGTGATGGTGACAATGATTGTGGCGATGGATTTGATGAACTGAATTGTCGTACGTATAGAAAAATAATTTAAAAACTATAACATGGCTTACACATTAAGTTTACTTTCTATTTATTATCATTAGGGACCTCAGCAACATAGACAGTTAGAAAATAGATATTATTTACTTAAGAATTATCTAAGACATATTCCATTTTTCTCACTTAATCTTCTGTCATGAAAATCATCATATACACACAAGGAAAGCAAATTTAGTGTACCAAAATGTCTTATATAATTATGTGTTTAGGAGTTGGTTACTATCATCGGAATCTATTTTTGTTACAGCCACTGGACCCCCCGGCGCACAGTGTCGTATGGACGAATACAAATGTTCTACCGGTAACCAGTGTGTACCAGCCAGCTACCAGTGTGACGGAGAAATCGACTGTCAGGATCGATCCGACGAGATCGCTTGCTGTAAGTCCAGGAATTAACAAAATTCTCATAACAACAAAAGCTAGTTTATATCACAGCAGTAAAATGTCCCACGACACACCAGTCACATGATTGAAAAACAGAAGTCATATTTGTGTTACAAAAGTATGTTAAAGTCGCCTATTGTAAACTTGCAATCATACCTAGATGTTACATTTTGTCCAGATTCTGCCTTCTACAAGCAAATCATTTGATGCTACAGCGAGTGGTTATTTAATGTCCTCCTGTAGTGGTTTGTTATAACTGGAACAAGACTGATCAGTCCATCATTTAGTTTTATTTGTTATCAATCCCCCTGTCCTTTACCATCCCCTCCCATACTTCTATATAATATATTAAGGTGTGTATGTCTTATTTAGAACATTTCTAGTCTCTCTGTGAGTATATGTAGTAAAGAAATATATGTTTGTAAGATAGATACTGCTGTTCCTAAATTGTCGGGCTCACAGAGTGACTGTGTGATACAGCACAGATTATACAAGCTCGTAATCAAACCTAAGGTTGTGACAATATGTGTGATGCCCTGTGATTTCTAGATTCAGAGTTAAAGTCGGCCTTTCCTGTAAAGGAGAGGTGTAAATGTGAATCTGAGGAAGGTAAGGTGATCTGCAGTGACCCTCCTGTACAGAGACAATCAACAGTCTTATTTGTGCTATTGATGATAATTGTAGTTATAAAAACTCTACTTGTCATAGTGACTGTATAAATTATACATCAATTGTAGAAATTTGAAAATTTGCTGAATTATTGCATATTTTGTTTTTACAGTTTTTCTATAGTAAACAAAAGAGCTCTGTCAATTTGCTTGATTTATATTTATTTTAGTTACAATGACAAATAGAGTTGAATTTAGTAATTGATCATGCCATATGTATCAGAGGTGTAGTCAACTTTTGAAACACAACACAATGTATTACACCATTGAAAAAACTGGCACCAAAAAGAAAAAAAAAGAATATATATACCCCATTGGTGTTATTTTCAGTACAAAGTCATGACTTAATATTTCATACCAATTTGTATAAAATTGCCCCAAACCTGTCCTAAACCTGTTAGACATGAATTGCCTCAATAATACCACAAGGTTATCTCCCTTAGTTAAATAAGGGATAGATACGAAGTCGGGTCAGAAAGAGATCTGTGTCATTCCTATGTGTGTGTTGTCTGATGTTTGATGTGTGTTAAAATAAAAGAAACAAAGTGAACATAAGCAATGGCGTGGTGTCTGTTGTCTGAGATAAGAATCCTGCACTTCAGTGGGATGTGTCCCTTTGAATTAGAATTATATTCTCCAATGGGTTGTGTCCCTTTGATTGGAATTATACTCTTCAGTGGATTAGAATCATACTCTACAGTAGATTGAATTCCCTGCCTTAGTACCAATTCTCTTCGCTAGGCTGCACTCATAAATACAAATCATTGGGTTCATTTAGACCCAGGATTTCCTTCTATTTACCATGGCAATGAGGTGGAAATGAAATTTCAATATTGTTTAGGAAGCATTCAGCATTGAAAAGGTGTTTGAAATAGTTTAAGAATGTTACAATTTAAATTCAACAACTAGATATCTACTCACATATGAAATCTGAAGTTCCATACTATACACTGACATCTTGGTGAATGTACCAGAAAACCCCGAGTGTCTGTTTCAAAAGAATTTAGCATTTAAACATCCAATACACAAATAACTGTGTTGTTTCCCAACAATAAATAATCAATACTGTCTACAATTTACCAGTGTATAGAAGACTAGAGGTCAGCAATCCCAAAAAATAGTTGTTGATATTTTTTCCAAGGAAAATATGCAGACACCAGTTTGAAAGGAATATCCCCTGAACGTTATGAATATTAGCCAATCAAATTCCCAAGATCGATAGCCCAAACCTGTAATTGTATTTTCCAGAGCAAAGCCTAGTGGAGAGTAGAAAAACTACAGCAGGCAATTCAGTCTAACTCTACAGTGGGTTGGCTCCCCCTGATTAGAATCATTCTCTTCTGTGGGTTGCCTCCCCTAAATAGAATCATACTCTTCTGTGGTTTGCCTCCCCCTGATTAGAGTAGTACTTTTCAGTGGGTTTGCTCCCCTTAATTATAATCTTACTCTCCAGTGGTTTGCCTCCCCTTAATTATAATCATATTCTCCAGTGGGTTGTCTCGACCTAATAAGTATCATTCTTTTCATTGGGTTATCTCCCCCTATATATGTCATCACATATCTTCTTTTACTGTCATAGTCATGTGATAAGGCCTAGAGTCCAGGTGAGTGATACCGGCCCTTATGACCCATTGTCCTGTCTGTTATGTGTTTTTTGTGTGTATGGGAATCTCTCCTTTGTAGTGTTCTTCAATGCCATCTTGTTTTTGCCATTTTTTTACCAGTCTGAAAAAAGGTTCCTTTTATAAACAGAAGAAAATTTGATATTATTTGTCATATTATTTGTACTGAGTGATACTTAGTTTAAGTCTTTTTAACATATAATGAAAAAATAGTTCAGATTGCCATGTATATCTTAAACTGTGTAGGTTAAGTGTAAAAATTAATGGTCCAACAGCTCATCACTTGTCGTCTTAAACGCATACCACTCTTAAAGCAATTGCCTTATCTCAAAGTAATTTGATTGATATTGGTTACATTTTCAGCTTCTCCAATAATTATTCTACCTAAATTGGTGTTTTGTTTCAGTTTTTCAATTTGCAGCTTTTTCAACAATTAATGTTATTATTGTAATAACAGATATTTCTACAACTTTTGTTACCCCCTCTCTGAGATTTGTGAGTTTTATTTTTTACATTTACAGCTGTTCCATCTATCATCTTACCTCCAAAGCCTCGTTTTGATGTGTCCATTGGCGGTCAGTTTACCATCATTTGTGAAGCTATGGGTACCCCTACACCCCTTATTGTCTGGAGGCTCAACTGGGGAAACATTCCAGAAGGTGATCGTGTCTTTGTTCACAGCGCTGATGGTCGCGGAAATCTGACCATCACCGATGCTCGTATCACCGACTCAGGGGCTTATACATGCGAGGCCATAAATACCAAGGGCACTATATTTGCCATCCCTGATGCCATCATCATAGTTCGAAGTAAGTTTAACATCGTTTGTCATTCTGTAATACTACAATTTCATTTATTTAAAGATGCTCTACAGCTGACAAATGGTGTTTAGTATTTTACTTCAGTTACAAATATTACTTACTTTACACCATTTAACCACCATTGAAAAACTTGAGCTTCTGATTTTGCTTCAAGATAAAGATATTAAAAGTAATTAATTGCATCCAGAAAAAATTCCGTGGCACTATGTCCTATAAGGAATATATACTGATTGCACATGCACCAAAAGCAAAATAATTTAAACTGTATATTACTTTTCGTGTTAATTAGACATATTAATACACAATTAAACCTAAATTATTGTTCAAATAATGAACATCGTTTATGCTTTCTTTTAAAAAAAAAATATATCAGTATGTATTCTTGTGAAAGGATCTAATTTTATATCAGTGAAATGTCACAGCTTCCTGAACATTTCCAAGTTAACAAACACGATGCACTTTCAAAACAACCTACATGTTTGTTTCTACAGGGAGTCCACAGCCTGGTGTGTGTCGACCACCAGAGTTTAATGTTGAGGCCTCCAACAGTGGACAGTGCCTACGCTGTTTCTGCTTCGGTCAGACCACAGACTGTTACAGTAGTGACCTTCATGTGTCACAGGTAAGTAACATCAGTGACCTTCATGTGTCACAGGTAAGTACATCAGTAAGTAAGGTAAGACATAGTGACCTTCATGTGTCACAGGTAAGTAAACAGTGACCTTATGTGTCATAAGTACAGCAGTGACATGTGTCAACAGGTAAGTAATAGTACCTTATGTGTCAAGGTAAGTATCAGCAGTGACTTTTATGTGTCAAAGGTAAGTATCTGCAAGTTGACTTTTATGTGTCACAGGTAAGTAAACAGCTGACTTTTATGTGTCAAAGGTAAGTATCAGCAGTGACTTTTATGTGTCAAAGGTAAGTATCAGCAGTGACCTTTATGTGTCAAAGGTAAGTATCAGCAGTGACTTTTATGTGTCACCAGTAGGTAACAGCAGTGACCTTTATGTGTTACTGGTAAGTAACATCAGTGACCTTCATGCGCCCTAGATAACAACTGTTACAGTAACCTTCATGTGTCGCAGATGAGTTGCATGAATGGCCAAACAGTGGACAGTCATTGGTCAGGTCAAGGATTGACTGTCCAGTGTAAACTTATGGTTCCTTGTCTCGTTTGTTGAATCATTTATACAAAATTACTTTAACTGATGTTTTATCCTCTGAACCCACCTTACATTGGTTGTAATTACAGATTCAGTTGTATGGCACTATGTCCCTGGTAGACGAGACCAACAGAGGCGAGTCTATTCCTGCCAATGTCAACATCAACGAAGTGTCAAGAGGTACCTTCCTCATCAGAGATTTCATCGAAGTTCTCCCGGCTGGAAACTACTACTGGAGACTTCCTAACGAGTTCCTTGGTGACAGGGTAAGGTCAAGGTTGCGACACAGCCCTGTTTGACTGATGTAATCCTACAGGGGTATATTTTATGAACACTTTATGAAAGAATTTGGCTAGTAAACTGCATACTTGATTAGTACTGACGAACAAACATCTTGTAAGCAGTGGTATCGCATCATAAGTAACCTTTATGTTTTTCTCGTCTGCAATTCATAAAGTTTGCATGAACATTTAAACAGTATACCTGTCATGGTGAATTTGTTTTTGTTTGATAGCTAACGACCTATGGTGGTGACCTGAAGTATACAGTTAAATATGAGATCGTGGGCAATCCTGGCAGTACAAACCAGCCAGATGTGATTCTCAAGGGTAACAAGGTTACGCTGTACCACAAAACCTCCACCATTCTGTCACCAGGGGGAGAACTTGTCATCACGGTGCCATTGTTACCAGTAAGTGATGCAAATTTTGATATCCAGATTTAACGATTGATTGAATGATTGTCACATCAAGTGTAAGGCCACTGTAATAGGCTATGGGGATTTCCAGGAGACATATAACTGTGTAGCAGTTAAATTTCCCAGGGGTTTATTTTCACTATATTTAACGTTTTCACTGAAATCTCCGAATTCTAAACACCAGCGAAATGTTCTGAAATTTCTTGACATACCATATGGTACCTTATGATCGGTAGCTTAAACAAATTGAATTAGTAAACCACAAAACTTAACCTCCACAAACATATGCTCTGTACAGAAAACCGTGAAATTTTGACAAACCCCCACTTCCCCATTTTAAAGTGCTGTACAGTATATGATATTCAGCCAAAACATTTCTAAGTAATGAAGTTAGTGATAAATATTGAACAGTAGAAACATCTGTGGCTATCCTCAGAATTTTGTTAATTATTGAAAAGCACGTTATTAGTGTATGTGGTTGTAGGATGCTTGGTCCAAGAGTGATGGAGGAGCAGGTCGCAGGGGAGATATTCCCGCTGTCGAACCAGTGACCAGGGAAGATTTGATGATGGTTTTGGAGAATGTAGAGGCTATTCTGGTCCGTGCTAACTACGACATTCAGCAGACTTCGTCCAGGTAAGTATGACTGCCTGAACAGGAATGGTCATTAGTGGTTGATGACTTTGTGACTGTTGAGTGTACTCATTGACCTTTTATCTTAAACAAGATCGGGGTCATGACCTTGTGATTGTTAAGTCTACTCATTAACCTTTTATCTTATACAGGATTTGGGGCATGATCTTATGACTGTTGGATATACTCAATGGCCTTTTATCTTGTACAGGATTGGGGTTATGACCTTTGTAACTGTTGGATGTACTTATTGACCTTTTATCTTACACAGGATTGGGGTCATGACCTTGTAACTGCTGGATGTACTTATTGACCTTTTATCTTACACAGGATTGGGGTCATGACCTTGTAACTGTTGGATGTACTTATTGACCTTTTATCTTACACAGGATTGGGGTCATGACCTTGTAACTGTTGGATGTACTTATTGACCTTTTATCTTACACAGGATTGGGGTCATGACCTTGTAACTGCTGGATGTAATTATTGACCTTTTATCTTGTACAGGATTGGGGGCATCTCAATCAGCACTGGTGTTATTGAGGATACAGGACTAGGGAGAGCTGTGTATGTGGAGGAGTGTGAATGTCCGGCTGGCTACTCTGGTCTCTCCTGTCAGGTAACTAGGTGATCCCGTAGTTAAATGTCCGGCTGGCTACTCTGGCCTCTCCTGTCAGGTAACTAGGTGATCCTGTAGTTAAATGTCCGGCTGGCTACTCTGGTCTCTCCTGTCAGGTAACTAGATGATCCTGTAGTTAAATGTCCGGCGGGCTACTCTGGCCTCTCCTGTCAGGTAACTAGATGATCCTGTAGTTAAATGTCCGGCTGGCTACTCTGGCCTCTCCTGTCAGGTAACTAGATGATCCCGTAGTTAAATGTCCGGCTGGCTACTCTGGTCTCTCCGTCAGGTCTAGTCAGGTAACTAGGGATGATCCTGTAGTTAAATGTCCGGCGCTGGCTACTCTGGTCTCTCCTGTCAGGTAACTAGATGATCCTGTAGTTAAATGTCCGGCTGGCTACTCTGGCCTCTCCTGTCAGGTAACTAGATGATCCTGTAGTTAAATGTCCGGCTGGCTACTCTGGTCTCTCCTGTCAGGTAACTAGATGATCCTGTAGTTAAATGTCTGGCGGGCTACTCTGGCCTCTCCTGTCAGGTAACTAGATGATCCTGGAGTTAAATGGAAATTTCTAAATTCAATCTCAATATTGGAAGGTGATTTGACTGCAACAAATTCCCTTTTGTGTCTTAGGTACCTACTTCATCAAATACTGTCTTTGTTAACACAAGAATGAATTTAATATGAAATAGAAAAATAGTGACATTGATGTATAAATAAAATTTTGTTCTACAGGACTGTGCCGCAGGTTACCGAAGGGTGAGACAGGGTCCATACCTGGGAATCTGTCGTCGTTGTAACTGTAATGGTCACTCCAATGACTGTGATCCTGAAACTGGAGCCTGTAGGGTAAGTACCATTGTTAGGTTTTTTGTTCGATCACCAAGTACCACAATGAGTTTAAGCAATACTGTGGAGTTCAGCATCTGCTTTCCGTCGCCCATCAACGATCTTTATAATCGATTATCAGAATTTCATAAAATTTGACCAGAAGCATCCTTATGGGGTGGTTACACAAAATTGTACATGTGGTTTGGCTTGCTCCTTTGGGGCCTGAAGGGCAGCGCCAAAAGGGATCCAAGCATTTGAGAGCACTCATATTGCATCAATAACATCTTTATTGGACGAACATTCAAAATAGTTAAAATGGTGGGGCTAAGGGCTGAGGCCAAATGGGTCAGTTTAGCTAGTTCCATATATTAAAACATGTATATCTATGAATTAGATTAATTTGTTTTAAGGAATTGCAGAAGATTTGACATGTTTATATTCTTTGACAGGTGTGTTCACATTTCACGGAGGGACAACAATGTGAACGCTGTATCCAGGGATACTATGGTGATGCTACTCAGGGTCAAGAAGACTCTTGTAAACCTTGTCCATGTCCACTGACTCAAGTGTCCAATCAGTAAGTCTCTTACTTCATCCAATCAGCAAGTCTGTTACATCATCCAATTAGTAATTCTGTTACATCATCCAATCAGTAAGTCTGTTACATCATCCAATCAGTAAGTCAGCAAGTGTTACATCAACCAATCAGTAAGCCTGTTGTATATATCAGCCACCCAGTATTCTCCATGTGTCGGCCATGAAGCACTTTGTCCAAAAGATGCACAAGAAATTTGCATGTTTATCAATAAGTTTCTATTTGATCAGGTTCAGTCCAACATGTCGATTGGACACCGATGGTCTGCCTACCTGTACTGCATGCCCAGAGGGATACGAGGGCAGGAACTGTGAGAGGTGTGCACGTGGTTACATTGGAAACCCACGGCAACCAGGAGACCGCTGCCGCCGTGTGTCAAGTAAGTTTGGAAGAACCACTTAAATGTAATAGGTACTTTTGGAAATATTATTGTGCTGTGTGACTTACTGAATTCTTGAGTATTACAGATTAAATTGTAAATTACAAAGAGTATGACCGTGACTTTATAAAGTTTTAAGATTAAGGGTTTAACGTACCTTCATGAATGATATAACTTCATTTTCAGATACAAGTTAGAAAGGTTCTTTGATGATCAGATTTATAGCAAAGGTATGAACAAATATCAAAAGTGGAATGTCTTGCAAAGAAAATTAAAATAAAGTTTGTAATATTTTTATCATATGCTTCAAATTATGTCTATCTCAGAAAATTGTGATATTGAGGTTATGTTTTACAGTTGAAGAGAGATGTGACTCTCGTGGAAGTCTGCAGACACGACCAGACCCCAGGACAGGCAGATGCCAGTGTAAGGTAGGCAATCATTTAAGGTTTGGTTCTAAAAAAATTTGTATACCTAACTTGATTTGATGTCCTCAAGTATTTTGATCATTTTGACTTATTATGAGAGTAAGTTTGTCTGGATTAGATTTCTTGGCCCACAATCTTAATAATTGTACTTGTCTATTGTTCAGCAATATGTGGAGGGCCCTAACTGTGACCAGTGTAAATCCAACACCTTCCATCTTAGTCTGGACAACCCATACGGCTGTATCTCTTGTTTCTGTATGGGAGTGACAGAAACCTGTACTTCTACATCCTGGAACAGAGCTCAGGTAACCATCTGTGTGGCATAGCTACATGGAGCCGGTGGAGTGATATTAGAGGAAATATGATATGTAATGACGTGTGTAAATGATTTAAAATATTCCTTTTCAAGGGTTAGACATTTAAAAGTACCTGAAACTCTTATAAGTACTATTTATGAATAAATTCTTTTAAAATTTAAATTGGCTCATTAATTATGAAATAGTGTTTGTGCAAATTGTGAAAAAAAATGCTCCGTACTTGTTAAGTCAAATATACCTGAACATAAATGTATAGTGAAAGTTTTACAGTCAGGACTAACAAAGTCTTATAGTTATAGTATTTGAGTCATATGATTTTGGTTTGAATCTTCTATAGGTTGGAGCTTCCTTCACAAGAGACAGCCTTGGATTTACTCTGACCGACATCTCTCGTAAGCCAGACCTGACTGTGTCTAGTGGGTTCACAATCGATAGAAATGTGCGCGAGCTTACCTACCGCTCATTCAGCAGACTGCCAGAAACTGTGTACTACTGGTCACTCCCTCAGCGTTTCCTTGGTGATAAGGTAAGGTCAATACTCGGTACAAAACGTTACTGTGATTGTAAATAATCAAACAAATTCTTGTTTAAAAAAAAAAAAAACATTAGATAGTGCTGAAACATGATTATTACTAATAGAGCGTGGATTTTATTGCAATATAGTTAAGTGATGCTGTATATATTATTTCACAGACTTGAGCTCACCCTGGGGTAGTATTTATCATGCAACCCTGCTCTGTAGTATCAAAAATTTAAGATGAGCAAATGCCAGTTTCAGAGATTGTGTATTCACCATTGGTCCCTTTGACTACATGTTTACAGGGACAAAATATGTTAGTGTTTGCTAACACAAAAATACAAACACAAAATATTAATCTGTGTGTTTGTTTTGTTGTATAGCTGGTGTCGTACGGAGGCTCTCTGAGGTTTGTAGTGATGTACCGTCCTGGACAAGATTCTACAGCAACGGCAGGACCCCTGGTCGAAATCACCGTAATTATCATCATTATTTACCCTAACTCATTTACTTAATTATTAAGTTGTTGGATTTGCATCAAAGGTGTAATAACAGATTTGTACAACTTTGAAAGGCATGTTATATATACTAGTTTTATTTTGTTTCCAGGGAAACGACATTGTCCTTGTTCATAGACCTCAGCAGATGCCAGGTCCAAATAAACCAGAGTCCTACAGTATAAAGTTCTATGAGGTAAAATATTAGTAAAATGTTTCTGTATCTATAGATTACTTGCAGCATTATGATGTAGCATGTAAGTCATGATTTTATCCATAAAGAGTTTTTACAATTTTTCATTTAGAATAAGTTCAGTTATCTGACAGTGAATGAATTTTTTTTCCAAATTTGTTGTACATGCTAAAGTATCATTCACTTCATTATTTTCCAAACTTGAAGATTGTTATAGACGTAGTAAGCTTACCTTATAATTGAAATGATCTTCATTAACATTAAGTGACCTTGAACTTGCGTTTTGTCATACTTGCACGACCTACATAGAATCTATGATTACTTGTCTCCAGGGAAGTTGGACACGGTTGGATGGCCAGCCTGCCACTCGTGAATTCTTGATGATGGCTTTGGCTGACCTGGACTCAATCTTGATCCGAGCCACTTTCACCAGTACAACAGATCAGGCCAGTATCCGTGACATTGTCATGGACATTGCCGAGGACAGAAATACTGGACAGGACCGTGCCAACGCTGTGGAGCAATGTGTCTGTCCCCAGGGATATAGAGGACTCTCCTGTGAGGTAGGTTTGGCCCAGGGAGGTTAGATGGTTCAAAATGAGCAGTCATAAATAAGTGAATCAGAATTTGTTTTAAAGAAATCATTCTTAATCAAGCATAAAAAAGAATCAGTGGAAGAGAACAAAAATGATTGATGAAAATGGAGGGAAACTTCAGAACTGAAAAGTAGCAATATTTCATTCTTTGTTGAACTTTTTTCAGGATTGTGATGTTGGCTTTACACGAAGCCGTGATGGATTCTATCTTGGACGCTGTGTACCATGTGACTGTAATGGCCACTCCAGCGAGTGTAACCCGGAGACAGGCGTGTGCAGGGTATGTTATTGTAATTTACTCCAAGAAGACTTCTTAGGTCATATGACTAGCTGAAAACTAGCTCAAAGTGGAAACACCCTATAATCAAAAACTAGTCAAAGTTAGTTCAAGTGCCCCTTGATTGAAATCAAGGGTTGAATTCAAATGTAATTCAAAATTTTTACATGTTGAACATATAATGTCATTTGCATTTTGAAATCAATGACAAAATTGATATATTATATTCTATAAAGGATTTCTTACTTACAACGCTATTTGCGATATTTATTAATTATTTTTGGTTACTAATTCCAGAACTGCCAACATAGTACAGAGGGAGATAACTGTGAGCGTTGTGCGGTTGGTTTCTATGGTGACGCTACCCGAGGCAGCCCCACCGACTGTCAGCCTTGCTCTTGTCCTCTTACTAGGACCCCCAACCAGTACGTAGACAGTATGATACTGTAACTACTGTCTCAGCAAAAAAATCAAAAAGTTTCCAGATCGCTTTATCAACTGAATATTCAATCTTTCACCTTCAAATTGCAAGGAATGTTTTATATTTGAAAGAGAAGATTTGCAGATTTTTGAAATATTGTAGATATTGTCTTGAAAAATTGGAAGTTACAAAATGTATTATAGACATCCTACCTAACAGCCTGGCTTTCCAGACGGAGTAGATGTGTTCTTATATCTCTCTGTAAATGTTTTATAATATCTGACAAAATGTCCAGTTCTGTATCTTAGAAAGTCTGATGAGATCTTCACAACATTTCTGTACAATATTAATACATTTTCCTGGTATTTTACTTTTGGATAATTTTGTTACAGATTTAGTCCAACTTGTATTTTGGACACTGACGGTCAAGTCACCTGTACAGCCTGTCCAGCTGGTCACATCGGCCGCAGATGTGAGAGGTGAGAATCTGAGCTCATATGTAACAGGAGTACCAGGGTATATATATATATAGTGATAAGAGCAGATATAGTAAATGGAATCGGGGGCAATATTTTTGCGTCTTACAGATATTCAAGTTTTTACAAATACAATAAGAAATTTTAATGGATAAGCTAATATTTTCTTTTGTTTTAATATATGTGTGTTTTCTTTATTTCCCTCAGATGTAGCCAAGGCTATACTGGTAATCCATTGGTACCCGGGGACTATTGTAAGATTGGACCAGTTGGTGAGACTTCATTCTTAAATAGCAACAATTCATTGAATATTCATAAAGCTCTATAAATTGGTCATTATTAGTTCTCCACAACATGCCACATTCTTCCATAGTATACAAGCAATTCTAAGGGCCATGTTTAATCTATGTAGATGCATTATGAAAGGGTCTTCTGTTGTTGAATGAATATTCAGTTATCAAGAATGAACACTTTGAGGTCTTTCATCGAAAATGTAAAGAGGATATAGGGAAACAAAAGCATGACATAGTATGTAATGTGCTAAATAATGGTATGTTTAAAAGAATTTTGGTTATTTCATGAATACGGTGATATTTAAGGGATTGTGATAGATTACTATGATTATAAGTAAGGGAGATAACTTTACTATGATTATAAGTAAGGGAGATAGCTTTACTATGATTATAAGTAAGGGAGATAACTTTAATTTGACAGAGCCCCAATGTAACTGTGACAGTCGCGGGACTGTTCCCAACACCCAGTGTGATCTAAGTACAAGACAGTGTCAATGCAAGGTAAGTAGAAATAAAAAAATGGGAGTTTCTTTTGAGTTACCATGCTTGCAATCTTATTATAGAATAGCCTTTTGTAGCTAACTAATGTTTACTACGAAATGTCATTGTCAGTTGTCATACCTCCAACATTTGGTTATCCGACATGTGTAAGAATGATAATAAATCAATAATGTTTATCATTATTGATTTATCTCCTTTTTAGTCTTATATCTAGGAACTACTATGTAAATTGTGATTTTTGTGTTGTCTCCCCTTGTAGCTGTTCATCCAGATCTTGAGATATAAGTTCTGTACTGATTATTTAAACCTACATTTAATGTGAGTGGTCTCCCTTTGTAGTCCTACGTCCAGGGTCTGCGGTGTAACTCGTGTAAGGACAACTATTTCCACCTGTCAGATGATAACAGCCAGGGCTGTCTGTCTTGTTGGTGTAGTGGAATAACATCCCAGTGTTCCAGTTCCAACTATTACAGGAATGAGGTAAAGTACCTCTATTGTTTTAAATCCAAATAATCTTCTTTTATTGTTGTATTTGACACTAAAGAATTATAAAATACTTATGCAATTAAAAAAAAACCACCCTAGAAAGTAATTATTGTATTAAAACTACATGTAGTTTTACCCTGATCACATTAACATCAAATGTATATATAAAATATTGAATAAAATATATTTACATAAATGTTGTTTTGCCTTTGTAAGTGTTTGTTTTCTTGTAGATTCGACCACAACTTAGCTCTGACGGATCTCACAACTTTGTGCTGACTAATCGCCGACTGAACAACATCATTGATGACGGTTTCGATGTTGATGTTACAAGGAGGGAAATAGCCTTTGGTCAGTTCCAAGGAATCCAGCGAGAGCAAGAAAGTTTATTCTTCAGTCTGCCTCCCAAATATCGTGGAAATCAGGTGAGTTTAAAAAAAATCTCCATTTCTGTAGAAAGAGAAAAAATAACATAATGTAGGTATTTCCCAACCAGAGAGACAGGACTAACTCAATTAGAGGCTCACTAAGCTCAGTTGATAGTCTTTGATCATCATATCAGAGACATAGATTTAATTCCTGGTCATGGCACTTAAAGAGGAAGGTATGTTACCATTGTTTTTCTATATTTGTCTGTATTTTTCTCCATCGTTTGGAGCTGATGTACAAGAACGGCCAAGAGACGGGAGACTATTAAATACTAAGTATAAGTCTTAGTGTTCTGTTATTTTTGCAATCAGCTGCCAGGTAGCTCAATTGAACAGCATCAGACGAGAGTTTGAAGGTCATGGATTTGAATCTGGGGGATGGTGACACTTGTACCACACTAATGCCACTCACATCCAGGGATTGATTGTGTAAATTTGTGACTTCTTGCAGTTCCTTCCTGTAAGCTTACTATGAGTGAATTCTTTTGCAGAGGTTTTATTATCTTTCAGGAGAGGCGTTAAAATTACAATTTCAGGGGTACTTTTCTATACTATCTATATGCTATCTAATGTAATTTAGCCCAAATCAGGTGGTACCACAGCTAGGTTTAATCGACAAAAAATACCAGGAATCACCTGATAATGTAGTTGAATTCTTAATATTGATTTGCTAGTTGGTTTGTTGCGTACTTTAATTCACAGATGAAGTTGTTTGGTATGCTTTGGTTTGTAAGTTAGTTACCTGCTTTATACTTGATACAGATCAAATCATTCGGAGGCTTCCTGAAGTTCACACTCGACACTCAAGTTTCTCAAACCGACTCCGGCAGAATATTCCGTGATGTGGATGTAGAATTCATTGTAAGTACAAAATTGAATTGTTGTTGGTCATAATTACATAAATGTTGTCGATGTTCTTAATATTTATTTCAAGTATGATACATAGATATAGAGGTTAGTTACTACATGTTTGGAATTATTCTAGATATATTGTTGAATCATTTGTTTTATACAATAGAAGCAAAGATCCAGGAAAGATTTGCTTCATTCACTGCTTGCTGTAGGTATGATTTTCAATAAAAAATGAATATATTGAGTATTTTTGTGTAAATTGTTATATTCAGACATCGGGCCAAAGACAGAGAATGTATCATTTGTTTAACCCTCCAATTGAGCCCAACAAACCTCAGAGCATCAACATCTTACTGAGAGAGGTAAGTTATACAACACCAAACATATGGGGCTTCAATAGACTTAATGTCAACAAATTTTTATGTGCTGCAATAGGGCAAGACTATACAATTATCACATCCAGATTTCAAGTCAGATAATTCAGATATCAACTTAAATGTATTTCTCAACATCATATGTAGATGGCTATCATGGCATGAAAATGTCATCAAACAAATGACAACTCTAAATGTCTAGAATATCTCTCTGATATTTAAAAAAAATCTTTTAGGCTGTTAGATGAAGCAAGTTTTGTAAGTATTTCACAAGGAATCTCAACTGAATGAAAGGCATATTTCCATAATGATAAAAATGTGTCCCTCTATGTTACAGTCTTCCTTCCGTATGTTGGATGGATCAGAGCCAAGTCGGGCAGCTTTCATGTCTATGTTGGCTGATATTGAAGCCATCCTCATCCGTGCCACCTACCACACAAGGACCACTCGTACTGCCATCCGTGAGGTTTCTATGGACACAGCCTCGGCTACACCAACAGGTCTAGGCCCCGCCCCTATGGTAGAGAGCTGTCTCTGTCCCCAAGGATATACTGGACTCTCCTGTGAAGAATGTGCTCCTGGATATCTTGAGGTTCGGGAGGGAGGACAGTTCCGCTGTTCACAATGTAACTGTAATGGTCATGCTACATCATGTGACCCAACAACTGGCCAATGTCTGGTGAGTATATTATCAATTATAACAGTAACAGGATGGTATAGTGTTAACTATAGTGTATAATGATCTTTGTATAGTCCAATTTTAAAATGTCATGTTTGTACAATCATGTATTGTTCTGTCTGTGCAGGACTGCCAACACAATACTGAGGGAGACCGATGTGAGAGATGTGCTGTCGGTTACTATGGCGATGCTACTGTGGGAACCACCAGTGACTGTAGGCCATGTCCGTGTCCACTTACAATCCCATCCAATCAGTGAGTTACAAAACATAGAAAATTTGTATCAAAAGATCTGAATAAAATCCTTTAATTTTTGTTTGAAAGACTTGATAATGTAATGATAAGATATACGATGATGAAGCATTCAATGTTTGGAGAGAAGGTCTGTTACAGGTAGAAATGCTACAAAGGTCATTCAATAGTATTAAATAAAGTTATCATATTTTCAGTGATATTTTAATGTAGTACTGTATTATATGCAGATGTTACAGAGCATTTCTGTAAATGTTTGCAGGTTTTCAAGGTCTTGTTATCAGTCCCCTGGAGGTCAAGTTACCTGTGACCGCTGTCCGAATGGCTACATTGGCCGTGACTGTGGAGAGTAAGTGCAACAATTTAAATCTGATTTAGATAGCAGTGGCAATGTTACTCTGGTTTGACATCGTCAAACTTTGTTATACATAAAACCAGTTAAACAGTATCATGGAGTTAGTTTAAGTGATAAATTAGGATGTTCTTGCATTAAAAGTCAAATGAAATAGGATGGAGAGAAATTATACTATACATAATGCTTCTTGACGGAATATTTGTTTTGTCAAAGTGTGTTTTAAGTTGCACATTGTTAGGCCAACATGAACTTGACAAAATTAATTATCTCTTATTCAAATATAATGGATATTTAAACAACAACAAAAACAACAACATGAGATTAAAAGAAAAAAATTGGCTGTGGATATTTGAGTAATCGTCCAAAATTGTTGGTTTGTATAGATGCGACACAAGTCGTGGATATTCTGGAAACCCTCGTGAAGTTGGAGGATCATGTACTACAATTGACAGTAAGGATTGCATTGTTATTGTTTTATTTCTCATTATGTATTACTTATTGAATAATACAAAATATTGAAGAAATTACAAAATATTGAAGAAATTACCTATCTCTTTTGCAAATAGATATTCGGAAAATTGAACAGGCTTAAAAAAAAAAGAAGATTTGGAACCTTTCATGAGTGTTCTTTTTAATGCTGTATTAGAGAAATTTAATTTCTCACGGGAAAGGTTTAATATTTTCACTTCAGTAGTTATGACTTTCGTTTAAGAATATTCCTGTGACATTGATACATATGTGTAATATCAGGGGTTCTGGTAAGGGATATAATAAACTTCTAGTGTTACCAGTATCAGCACTGTCCTGTTACATCCTGTTTTCCTGTACAGCTATGAGACAAACATTTCTTGATTCATTTATATCCATGCTTTGTGTGTTTCAGCTGACAAACGTCCAGTAATCACTGTGAACCCTGTGACCTTGGAAGAGAACGTTGGAGCTACAGTTGTGTTCCAGTGTAATGTCCAGGGTGAAGGGCCATTTAACGTCATATGGAGCCGCTCCAATGGTCAGCTTCTGTCAACACGAACACAAATCGGACCACGATTTACCTTGACCATTCGAGATTTGATTGAGTCAGACAGTGGACGATATGTTTGTACTGCTACAAACATTCATGGAAGTCGACGTGGATATGTCAGCTTAACTGTCATTGGTCAGTATTTATTTCACCTTTCATTGGTCAGTATATATTTTACTTTTCATTGGTCAGTATTTATGTTATCTTTGTATAGTCAGTGTTTGTGGACCATTGGTCAATATCAAAATCCAATATCATTGGTAGGTATTGACTGGTAAGTTCAAACCTTACTAGTCAGTATATGTATATCAACTCTGATCGTACATGTTACTGATAGAGTTTCTGTTTTTTGGTCAGGATTTCAGTGTTTTTCACTTAGGATATTATAGCTATTTATGATAGATATCACTTGAATGCGAAAGTATAATCAAGAACGTTCGGCTTTTGTCAAAATTATTAATTTTTAAAAAAAAAACCAGGTCTCAAGCAGCCCATCCGAGTGAGAATTGAGACCCCACAGGTGACGGCTAACGAGGGAGAATCTGTCCGATTTGTATGTCTGCCCCTTGGAAACAGAGAAGTAAGTATTATAATACCTATTGTTATATTTTGTGTGTTTGCCATGCTATCCTAAATTGATGTTGATGGATTGTTAGACTAAATCTAACCTTTTCCAACATTATGATGTTGCTATTAGTAAGTTTGACAGATATAGCCTGTTGAAATTACATAATATAGATGTTAAAGTATGTTATCTGGAATGCAATCTTTATGAGGACATTATCCTTCAGTTTTTGTAGCGATATTCTTCCTGTTACCATTTTGCTTCAAGATCCTCACCTCTGCATGGGGACCTTGGACCTATATTGGGAAGTCGGTAGATGTCATATATAAATGGTTTAAAAATTTTTTTTAATTTTTTTTTACAGAACACATACATTCTATCCTGGTCCAGACAGGGAGGCAGTCTGCCCTCTCAGGCTATTGACCAGATGGGTGTACTGTTGATCCCCAACACAAGACGGGAGGATGCTGGCGACTACGTCTGTACGGGATCCGACATGACCAGTATGGACACTGCAGTGGCTACACTTATTGTCAGTGGTAAGTGGTGTGTGTAAAGGTTACAGCGCTAGCAAAACACTTCTAGATACAGCCATATCTGTATGGTTACAGTAAGGTTCTTATAGCTACAATAGGGTCAATTTATAGTAACAGCAAGTTCACAATTGTTACAAATGGTAGTGTCACTTAATTTAGTTACAGAGGTGTTACTTTATAGTTATGACAGTGTCAATTAAGTTACAGCAAGATCACTACAGCTACAGCAAGGTCTCTTTAGATTAGTTACAGCAAGGCTGTATGATTTTTGTTGCTATGACATTAAATGTGCATGATGACACTATGACCACACAAGTTTACATGACTTTTGTGGCTATGATAAATGTGCATGATGACACTATGACCACACAACTTTACATGACTTTTGTGGCTATGATAAATGTGCATGATGACACTATGACCACACAACTTTACATGACTTTTGTTGCTATGACATTAAATGTGCATGATGACACTATGACCACACAAGTTTACATGACTTTTGTGGCTATGATAAATGTGCATGATGACACTATGACCACACAAGTTTACATGACTTTTGTGGCTATGATAAATGTGCATGATGACACTATGACCACACAACTTTACATGACTTTTGTGGCTATGATAAATGTGCATGATGACACTATGACCACACAACTTTACATGACTTTTGTGGCTATGATAAATGTGCATGATGACACTATGACCACACAACTTTACATGACTTTTGTGGCTATGATAAATGTGCATGATGACACTATGACCACACAACTTAACATGACTTTTGTGGCTATGATAAATGTGCATGATGACCACACAACTTAACATGACTTTTGTGGCTATGATAAATGTACATGATGACCACACAACTTAACATGACTTTTGTGGCTATGATAAATGTGCATGATGACCACACAACTTTACATGACTTTTGCAGCATCCCAGATATCTCCACAAGTGTCAATAGAACCAAGGTACTTGAACTTGAACCAAGGAGATTTGGCGGAGTTCCGATGTGTTGCCACAGGAACACCCGTCCCAACTATAGAATGGAGAAGAGGAAATGGCCGCCTCAGTTCCTCAGCAACTATCAACAATGGCGTGCTGCGTATCCCTAATGTACAACCTTCAGACGAAGCTGAATATTTCTGTAAAGCGACTAACGTTGCTGGAACCAACGAGATCAAAACCATTCTCTATGTTACCAGAATACGTAAGTTTCATCTTGTAAGCTCTTGGTTAAGAAGTGTAAGGCTACATTTCAAGGTAATCTCATTAATACTTGAAACAATGTATATCTAATGAACTGACCATTAACCAAAGATATTGTCAAATATTTGATCAACAAATATTTGAGTTTTATTGATTAGGTTTAATAAGATTCTGTGACCAGAAATCTCTGCATCTGTTAAAACATGTGATTATGTACTGTACAGAGCGTCCAGAAATCACGGTGATCGTACGACAGACATCCGTAATTGCAGTAGTAGGAACAACTGCCCAGCTTTACTGTTCTGTTGAGGACAACACAGGAAGGACAACTCTGGTATGGTCTAGGAATGGTGGACTTCCACAAGGTGAGCACTTTATAACCAGCTTGTTATTGTGTTTGTAGCTTTCTTCAGTGGACTGCAATTTATGAAAAATATGTTGTTTTTGATATGTCCAAAGTTGTTTGTGGCCTCGCCATGACATTGGTTGGGTGTGGAGTGGGAGGCATTTAGTGTTGCCTACTCTCACATCTCTCCTGTCCAATTTAGGGCTTAATTTTCGTAAACATCCTTGTTGCTTTCTTGTTTTAGTACAAATTGTGAATTAAAATGTCAAAGCTACCCAAAACAAAAAGAAACTACAAAAATTTCAATTAATAGTAAATTTATTATGTATTCACTGAGTTTGATATCGTTTTACTGTTCAAGCTTTAATCAAGTATAAAATAACTTGTGTTCTCTACCATTAAAATTAATGCCTGTATTCATGTTTAATGATATAGAATTAAGATTGACTGATTTTACAGTGCATTGCTTTCAATACCTTATATACTGAAGTAATAGCTGTGTTTAAAATCATAGAAGGAATGTGATGTGATTTATTTGATGTTTCTAGGAAGTACACAGCAACGAGGTACTTTGACTCTGACAAATGTACAGCCATCGTACTCTGGTACATATGTGTGTACTGCGTCATCTCCGACTGGCTCTGGAACAGCAACTGCAGAGGTCACTGTTACAGAGGGAAGTAAGTAGAGTAGTCCCCCTTTATACTGACATCTTTTGTCCAGTACCGATTTTAGCAGTACAACGAGGATGGCGGTACAACAGGGTTTACAATATGTAGATCCCAATCACAATCGATCATGACTGCCATATAGGACATGCCACTTACGTTCATTTTGTAACTTTACAACCTAGATACAAAAAAACTGAAACATTAATTTTATTGTCTGTAACAAAAATATCAACAAATATTGTCTATAAAATAAGTATAGATAGAAGTTTTTCTTGTCGAGTATGACACATGATCAGGAAATTTCCAAGTGGAATAGCTTTAATGTCTTAAAACAGAACACAAGGGACATTTGTATAATGGGAAGTTCTCTGTACTGACTACTCACAATTCAATTTTAAGTAGTTTGACTTTATTATTAATGGATCAGAGACAGATTAATGACTCACATCAAACTCCTTTTTAATCTGTCTTTTATTACAACAGATGAATCTCCAACTGCAATAATGGAGCCTTCAAGGCTTACAGTTGCCATGGGAACAACTGGAACTCTTCGCTGTTCAGTAACTGGTAAACCACAGCCAACTATCACGTGGACCAAGAGTCGCGAAGAGCTGACCAGTCGCCATCAGGTAGGAACACACCAGAGTAAAGGATTGTACTGATAGTGATTATATAGGGTTCTTTCTGATCGTGTTAAGATACCAAAGGTTTAAATCTTTTGTTACATTGGGGCCATTTGTAGCAGTATATGTATATGAAATTATATGCTTGTATTATATAATTATAGTCCTGACTGACTTTAAGTGCCCGATGGGTGCAATGGACTAATATGTAATATTTCATGCTTTATCAGACCTCAGGTCACTGTTAAGGCTGATGGGGCTAAACCACAAACTCACTAGTTCTATTCTTCAAAGATTTTTTGTAATGTACTATTATTATGTAACTTAGTTAATCATCTGTATACTGATGAATTTGCATTAAAATAAATCATTCATCTCTTATTAATGTCATTTGTGTAGGTTAATGGTGGTGTGCTACGAATTGTGGATGCCAAGATGGAAGATCGTGGCATTTATGTGTGCCGGGCTGAGAACTCCGCTGGTGTTGACCAGGGTTGGGCAATTGTTGAAGTGGAACGTAAGTGCCTGAACTGCTCCATTATTTCATATGGTCATATTAAAAGGAAATAAGTAGTAATTAATTGACTTTGGTGCTCTCTTAATGATGGAATGCTGTAGATCAGTTTCATAAACAAAGTTGTCGTTAGCATAATTAACATAGGTGAACTTTTATTTTATTCCATAAATATTATTCTCTAGGGAACAAAACCTAGCGGATTTAGGGTCTGTGAACACATTGATCAAATACATATCCAAGAATAGATATTAACACTATCTTTGCAAAGTAAAAAACAGCAGATTACAAGCAGTGTACATTGCCTGTTTTTCATTGACTAACTTAAATAAGTGTGTTTTTTTTATTATAATTATAATTAATGATGACAAATTTTACCTGAAATTTAGGTCGTATGATGCCGAAGATTGACTTCTACCCAAGTGGAAGCCAGACCATATCCATTGGAGGTAGTGCCCTATTCCAGTGTCGAGTGATGGACGGAGACCCCCCACCAACCATTACCTGGTCCAGGTAAATTTCACCTGTATTCTCCTCGCCACCATTCATTGTCATTTCATTTTCTATTTGAAAGCAAGGCATTTTTTATGAATTGAAAGTGACAAAGTGGTTAAGATGTCCAGACATATTACCACAAGCTTTCCACCTCTGGGTTTCAGTAAGAATCCAATGTGGGACAGTTGCCAGATACTTACTGCTGGTCGGTGGTTTTTCTCCGTGTACTCTGGTTTTCATAAACTGTCAAACCTGGCAGTCCTTACATGACCCTGACTGTAAATAGGATGTAAGCCTAAACATTCCAAACCAAACCATTTGTAAGAATTACATGATAGAGTTTTGAATGTCGATGATGGTAGGACCAGTGAGTTTGATGTAGCTGCTACTCAGTTAATGAGAAATAATAACAATGATAGCAGAAGGTGAGACTTGTGATCGTAATAAAATTTTTACTTTTGTACAGGGCTGGAGGTGAAGCTCTCATCACAGAGACGACTGAACTGATGGAAAACGGAGTGATCATGTTTAAACAGGTGACAGGGTCTGAAGCTGGAGAGTATATCTGTACTGCTACCAATGATATGGGATCAGTGTCAGGGACAGCTGTACTTATCATTCAGGGTAGGTAACTCATGGGGTCAGAGTCAGGGACAGCTGTACTCATCATTCAGGGTAGGTAACTCATGGGGTCAGAGTCAGGGACAGCTGTACTCGTCATTCAGGGTAGGTAACTCATGTGGTCAGAGTCAGGGACAGCTGTACTCGTCATTCAGGGTAGGTAACTCATGGGGTCAGAGTCAGGGACAGCTGTACTCGTCATTCAGGGTAGGTAACTCATGGGATCAGTGTCAGGGACAGCTATACTCATCATTCAGGGTAGGTAACTTATGTGGTCAGGGACAGCTGTACTTGTCCTTATATATCGTATATTGTGCTGTAATATATTATTCAGACTTTAGATAAGTAATTTAAAGAAAAATATATTCAAAAACTGAAAATCTGAAGCTTAAAAAGTTTGTGTTTGACTGGTGTTCAGGACCTCCAAGGATTGTGATCCAGCCAGATCGTACCATTTACGCTGTGGTAGGCCAGAGAGTAACAGTAGAATGTATAGGACAGGGTGACCCATCTCCCTCTGTCTACTGGAGGTACAACACAGCACCACAACGTGGAGACATCCCTCAGGAACCAGACTATGAAGCCTTGGCTACCATTGGATCTGCAACCTTGACCTTGGAAAATGTGGCCACCACCAATACTGGAAACTACGTCTGTGTGGCAAGAAACTCAGCAGGAACCAGCCAGGAAACTGTACAGATTATTGGTAAGTCTTCATGACAAGAGAATGGAGGCCGTGTTAGAAAACAGGACAAAAAGTCTATAAAAGTGCTTTATAACCTTCAAGTATTTCAGACCAAAAGTCTGTAAAAGTGCTTTAGAACCGCCAAGTATTTCAGACACTTGGACTCTGTAAAAAAATATTGTAAATCGATTTACGTCCACATCGATGTTTCCTGAAATGTTTGGCCTGAAACAAATGACTTTCACATTCATGTGTAAGTGGTGTTCAGATCGACTAAGGTAGCAGATTACGGTACTGTAGTAAGCTGACCTTAACTAGCACTGAACCTTTACTAATGGGACATTGATTTGGTTTGTTTTAGTGAGAGAAGAGGAAAGGCCAACTGGCACAGATGTACTTGATATTGAAGGTCCAGATCGCCTGTCTGTGGAGGAAGGTCAGAGAGTTGAACTCAGGTGTAATACAAGAGGTAAGTTGATTGTACCCCTGTGTATATTTTGTACCGTCTGTTGAAATTGATCAACACTGCTATTTGATGTTTTATCCCCTAATCATAAATGAGGGAGGGTTGTGTCTGTTTTCTGATTGGTTGAAAACCTATCCTGTTATATTGGTGCTCTGTGATATTGTTGATGTTTTAAAGAGAGTATTTGTTTTAGGCTTAGTGAATCCAGTGGTGAGATGGAGAAGGCGAGAGGGACCACTTCCTCCAAACCACAGCCAGAGAGGTGGTACCCTAGTCATTCCCAGATTCTCCTCCCAGTATAGTGGCGAATACATCTGTACCGCCACTGCTCAGGAAAAGACCTACGAAACCTCTGTCTACATCATTGTAACGGGTAAGTGATATATACAAAGCAATTCTGTGAACAAATTATTCACGCTAACTAATTAAAGAGCACATCATCAAAGCCGTCTTGTTTTCTGTTGTAGTTCGTCCACGTTTGACAATATCTCCTGCTCGGGTAGAAGCAGTAGCAGGACAGAGGATTCAGTTGACTTGCATCCCACAGGGATCCGGACCCTTCCAGATCGAATGGTCTAAATTAAATGGCCTTCTGAACCCACGGGCTGTCCAGACCAGTGAAGGCACACTTGTTATCAATCAAGTGACCGCTGCTGATGCTGGTCGGTATCGATGTGTAGCTACCAGCTCCGCCGGATCCTCAGATGGTTACGCAGAAGTATCTATTCAAGGTAAATGTCATAAACAAACTCCGCTGAGTAGTTGAATAATCCACTTGATCTTGTTTCACAAGGCCAATAGATAAACTTGTATAAACAAAGTTTGAGGACTGAGATATCTGAAGCATTGACGTCCCACACACAGCACATGAAATATAGGGGATGCTGTCCTTCAAAATCGCACTCGCCGCACACAACACATAGTATACGGGGGATGCCAGTCTTCAAAAACTGACCATACCTGTTGATAGAATAATAAACTTAAAGCAACAGATCAACATACGAGACTTCCTCAGTTGGACAGGTTTCCTCTCAAAGTTCGACCATTTGTAGTTTATTTGACATGTACTTATTTAATCTTAATTTGAATTATTGGAATTAAGTTTTATCTAAAAGTTTATAAGCACTTACTAGTATAATACACTAATGTTCTGAGGGTTTTACAAGTCATGTGTGTAACTGTATGAATGCTGTTGTAGTGCCCCCAACGGTGATAGCAGAAGTCCGACAGACAACTCCTGTGATTGGTCAGTCCTTGTCGTTTGGTTGTGATGCCCAGGGTGTTCCTCGCCCCACAGTACGTTGGGAGAAGGAAGGAGGATCATTACCGCTCGCACATCAAATTGTCGATGGCGTTCTCACGTAAGTCTTCAGATATCACAGCACAGGACTACAGCAACTGCCTGTTATTTAGAATAAAACAAATTCTAGTTAAACTTTCTAAATCCAGAATTTATATTTCATGGATCCTGTTAAAATCAAAAAATGTTTTGTTTATCCTAAATTTTTTTTGATATACTTTAAATTATATTCAGAGACTCTTCACACAAAGTTAAATCTCATTTTGGGATAAAGAGGTTTGAAGATATATTTTCTAAAGCTACCAATAGTTCACTATTTGTGCTAAAGGGGATTTCAGTTCAATCACTAATTAAGAAATACCAGCATCTAACAAAAGTTGGCCACCTTTTTTAAATAAATATTTTCCATAAGCTCCACCTAATGTGGGTACAATTTACTATTTAATGATTTTGATGCAGATTTGCTAAGCTGTACTACATTGAATATTATTTTTCAGTAACAGGCTGCCTTAAATGACTAATTCAGATGTATGTTTTTACCCTGTCACCTCTTCATTTGTTTATTTAGATTTATCATATCTATTTTGTTCCATTTATAGAATTTATGACATCACAGCAGAGGACGAGGGAAGATACATTTGTACTGCAACAAATATTGCTGGAACCGCAAGAGATTATGTAGCAGTAAATGTTCAGGGTAGAAAGAGTAAGTAAGGGGAGATAACCCCGAGATATGTTAGCAAAAACTGAAGTGTATCGGTTACAATTTATTTATCATAACATTAAATGCAAAATTAATATCATTTAAATTACATATAGTAAGTTACTAAGTTTCAGTACAAGGATCAAAAGTACAAAGTCAGCAATGTTATTTAAAAAGGTCCTGTGTACAAAATAATCAGCTTTTGTCAAATGGTTATATTTCTTCTCATTCATTGATTTTCAAAATTTCATTATACAGCCGATCCTAATGTGACTGTTAAGATTGATACTCAAACTCTCAATATCGGGGAACGAGTGGAAATGGAGTGTGTCGTGACAGGTAAGTTGATTAAAAAGAGAAAATAATGATATAGTATGATTATAGATATAGCAGGAATGGTTACATTTATATCTCAGAAGCGAGTCTTTTAACAAAAGTTTTGAACTTAATGACAAAACGTATTGGTTATGCATTGCTTAGTAAACCATATAAAGATTTATTTGCAATTTCAAATTAATACCTTTTCAAGGAACACCTCGTGCTACGGTTCGCTGGACAAAAACTGACGGACCACTGTCTGCCTCGGCCTTCATCAATGACAACATCTTAGTTATTCCTGAGGTGTCTCTGTCTGACGCAGGAACGTATCTGTGTGAGGCACAGAACATATACGGCAAGGTGGAACAGAGAGTGACCCTCTACATTAGGGGTGAGTGAGTGACCGCCAGTGGTCACTTAACAACATCATATTCTTGTCTCATTGTTGTTTTTTAATGCTTTAATGATCGCTAAATGTGTTTTCAAGAAAAATCTAATGCCAGTTTTGACAATTATACAAAAGATAGAAAAAAGCTCAATGATATAACAGTATGAAAATTTAGACTTGGTTTTATGTATAACATGTCCTTTGTAGCATTTTCAGTAGATGTTGTCATTTTTCAGCCCGTCCATTGATATCTGGTCAGGGAGATAGTCTAACAGCAGCTTTAGGTACAAGTGCCACACTGGCCTGCGAGGCGACTGGCTACCCCGCACCTGAAATCCGCTGGTATAGGAAAAATGGGGAAATGCCCAGGTAACAACTAGTTAACTTCAAAACATGATGGTCTGTAAGGGGCCACATTTATTTTCTTTTTCTTTTTTTTTTTTTTCATTGAATTCATATATCCATCTGCTATTTATCTTCTATCATTGAATTTATAAATTCATCTACTGTATTTATCATTTTCATTTGAATCATGAAATCTTCTGTTCTATTTCTCTTGGATAGATCAGTTGGCCTAAATCGGTAATATTGACTTCTAATATCAGGGTAAAACAATAATTTTGAATGAGAAATGTTTAATTTTCTATTATAGAGAATATGATGTTGAGGACGGCTCTTTGAAAATTGACCAGGTCAAACCAGAGGATGCTGGAATGTACGTGTGTAATGCCCAAAACGAGCTGGGCTCAAATGAGCATTCCATGGAACTCCGTGTAGGAGGTAGGATAAAAGATTTAATTTAAATTTTACACCTAATGGTAACCTGACGGATACAAATAATAACTGTATCTGAAAGTTCCTGAAGATTATGAAATGAACCACGTGTGAATACATGAAGGTATAATATTATGGCACCTCGTCAAATACTGGTACATCTTTGATCAGGATTTATCGTGTCCCTCACAATAACACCTTCTGTATAATTCCATGCATGGTAACGACTTTTCTATTAATATTATCAAATGCAAATTAAGTATATTAGCCAAATTTTGAGAAATTATTGACCAATTCATATATTTAGCAAGCAGAAGTTTGAAACAAGAAGTTTAAATATGTTTATCAATAACAGATCTGGTGCCGAGATTTACCCAGGATCCTGTGTCCTACATCTCTTATGCTCCACTGAATGATGTGTACCTCGACTTTGACATCCTTTTGTCCCTCCGTCCTGAGACCACTGATGGACTGGTCATCTATAATGGTCAGTATGATACTGGAACCACCGGAGATTTCGTCTCCTTCGGACTGTCTGAAGGATATCCCGAG
Organism: Argopecten irradians; assembly: GCF_041381155.1. NCBI lineage: Eukaryota > Metazoa > Mollusca > Bivalvia > Pectinida > Pectinidae > Argopecten > Argopecten irradians. Next base: position 10,588,879 of record NC_091134.1, on the reverse strand, counting down.
TTCCGATTTGACATGGGATCAGGACCAGCCATCATTAAGGGTAACCGCAAACTTGCTTTGGATGAGGCTCACACCATCAAACTGACCAGGAATAGAAGACAAGGTAAGTTTCATTGAAAGTCTACTATAGGTGTCACAGCCTTCAAACATCACTGTACTTAAAAGTCATGAAATTTGATAAATCATCCTTGTGGGCAAAGCTCATATGTATAATGAAAACATTAATATTCCCGAATATGAGAAGAACTTATACTACTATGTTTTACTGCTGTGTTTAATTCAGATGTCATAGCTCTTGTTGACACCTTAGGATATTTTTTATTACAGGTACGATGATAGTAGACACAGAGCCAGCCTATGTTGGAACATCTCAAGGGAACTTCCAGGGACTGGATCTCCGCGGAAATCTCTACTTAGGAGGTGTTCCCAACTTCAATGCTATTCCAAAGGGTGTTGGTTTCCGTGAAGGATTTGTTGGTAAGTATGATCTGGAGTTAAAAAGATTTTTGTTGTTTTACAGTGAAAGTTGGTTTTTAATAAAAATATGCTGTTAAAAGTGTGTTCTTTTAAAAAATGAAGACATATTGTACTGATACTGTTTATTCTAAAATATTCTTATTCAGACCGTAATGTTTGATTGAAAAAAAAGAAAATTGTATCTTGAACTTGCTATAAAGTTGTATCATCTGTAGCCAATCTACGGTATAAAGTTAATCTTATCACATGTATCAGGGAGTAGCTTTTGTTTTCTACAGGAAGTGTGAGCCAAGTTCAGCTGAAGGGTGTTGATCTGAACCTGGGTGCTGACTCCATTGAAATGGTAGGAGTTGAGGCGTATTCTATGTGTATGTCACAACCCTGCAGAAACGGTGGTCTCTGTCGCCCGGCCAATAACGATCAAGGCTTCCACTGTATATGTCCCGAAGGATTCACTGGCCGCACGTGTGAAGTCACTGGTGAAAAATGCTATCCAAGTATGTATGTTACAATCCTGCTGGCAGATTATAAATTTTCAATAAAGTAAAGGCCCTAATGAACAAAAGTGTAGACGTAAGTCAAAACTTCAGTAAAAAACTGACTTAAAAAAGACAGATATACGACATTCGCTCTGATTAGTTATTACAAGTGTAATTTAATTTCAGATGTGAAACAGTCTCTTTGATTGATTAGAAAAAGTCCTATCAATGTTACAATCAATCTGATTGGTTATGAATATTGTTATCCATACCAAGTAGATGTGATTGGTAATAAGAGTAATGCTGTCCATGTATATGTTATAGTTACGATGATTGGTAAATGTATTACAGATGCCTGTGGTCCCGAGGGCCAGTGTATGAACCTTGAGGATCGTCCTGGATTTAAATGTATTTGTCCATTTGGCAAGACAGGCCCAGGATGTCAGAGAGGTGAGTAAATTCCAATCAGTCTGAATTCCAAGATGGCCACCACAACTGCCATCATGAAATATACATTTTGAAGATCTTCAGCGCTTAAAATTATTTAAGGATTAACCTCTTACTTTGTTTTGGTTTTTGAGATAATAAACCCAATGTAGCACGAGGTAAATTGCATAAACGTGAATATTTTCTTTTAAACAATAAATCAACCAAAACATCAGATACAAACATTTACTGCGTAATATTGGGCGTAAAAATTATACTGTTGTTATGTTTATCTGTGCACAACAACCATTCAAAAAGCGCGCCGTTGACAGACAGTTTAATCCCGCCCTTTGCCCTTTTTTTTTATGACTTCATATTTCAGTTATTTTATTCATGTCAAATAGCAATAATATATTACAAAAATAAATATTTTATTGTATGTCTCTGATTGTCTCGTGCATATGTTATTTGTAAACATTGACACATGATTGTGTTGAATGTCCGCCAATGTTTACATTTATTCATACGCACCAAATTGGGTCACGTTCTGCACTCAAGTTATTGGGAAATAGACAGATCTGCCCTAACATAGTTTATCAATACAGAATCAGTAGCAATTGTAATATTTGATTGAATATAATAGAAGGGCTGCCTATTAAAAAACACATTACACGTCTTTCCAAAATCAAAAATGGATGTCAAAGTCATCATCTTGGAACATATTGTAATCTTTTCTTATTCAAATGGTGCCAAGTTTGCATTGTCAGATGACCATTAAGGCCATGGGCCTCTGTTTTTTTCCATTTTAGATGTGACAGTTGTGACACCGGAGTTCAATAAAACTTCTTTCATCACCTATGCACCCATCAAGGGAGCTCGGTACCAGATGAAAATTGATCTTGAATTCAAACCTGGAACTTTGAACGATGGAATTATTCTGTACAGCGGCCATGATGAGCAGGGTTCTGGAGACTACATCAGTGTGGCGCTACATAATGGATACCTGGAGTATAAATATAACACAGGATCTGGTAAATATATTATACAGGGAACTTACAATTTGAATTATTATCTATTACATTATAAAATGTTCTGATAGTGCGTTAAAACTGTAGGAAACAGTACATATATAATTCATCAAGCTGGAAAAGAGGAAATATCATGTAAAATATATTTTGAGGTAGACAAATAATTTCAAAGAAGCAGGTTGGAACAAATAGATTAATTGAATGCTTTTACATGTACATTTACATAAAAAAAACTGTGCTTGTTTGTTTATAGTTTTTACTGTAAAAGTTAAGATCACAATTAACATTCACTTTTACATAATCTATGTATTTCATTTGTAACTGTGAATTTAAGATGTTTATTTTAACATACTTATTAAATTGTGGAATTTTCGGTTGCTTAGGACCTGCTACTCTGAATAGCCGGAACCTTCTCACTGTCGGCCAATGGACCAGAGTCTCCTTATCCAAAAATAACCAGGAAGGAACTCTAGTTGTTAATGATGAAGAGCCAGTAAAAGGTATGCATTACCAGTTATCTCCCCTCAATTCTCTATTTTGTTTAGTATTGGGATATCTAGGAAATACTTTGAGCAAACCTGTATATGTCTGCTGTAGACAACACATAGGTGGTATATGATGTTCTACTGGGGGTACAGTCTGATCTAAGTATAAAATATCTGATGTACATACAATATGGAATTCATTTTAATTTTTTGTTTGTTTATGAAGAACTTTGCATTTATTTTACTTTAAAACACTCTGAGCTTTGTAAACTGGTACAAATCATGCCAATTTACATGTTTTCTCCACCTTCATTGCTTTGTTGTTGTATACCACCTAGTGTTCCAATACATAGTTCTACATGTATTGTATAGAAATTCACACGATACATGTGCAAGTGAACAAGTGAAGCAGTTATATAATTAGATGTGATTCACTTATCTCCCTCACTGGTTAATTACCTCCCCTTAGCATTCATATTTATTAGACTTTTAGGGCACACTTGATTCTTGGAATTTGTATTTTTCATGAATTTATGTCACCTTTTTGTATTAATCTTAATTGGGATATCCAATATAATTCGACTGTGATATCTACCATGTGAAGTATTATCTAATCTGACCCAGTGTTTCTTATCATGTGAAATATGAAAAAAACATTCAAAGATGTTATCTTTATTGAATATTTTTATCTAAAAAAATGTTTTTATTAGTGAAATATCATTATAATTTTATTATGTAAAGTTAGTTCAGCTGTAGAACATCCCCCATGCCTACATGTTAAGTGTTGATATGATTGTTGTATGTTGATTTTATTGATTTAAAAATAAATCTATAAACTGAAATATTAGCATTTATAAGTAAGATACAGTATGCTGCGTTCAGCCTTTGATATCTAAGCTTTAACGGCAAGTTTAAACACAAGAATTAATTGTGCCTTGTCTCATAATGAAAATGTATATAGATATGTACACAGCACTGAATATGATAAACCCATATTAATTTTACCCATTGCCAAATAATGGCTATTTTTATGTACTGATGAATGAATGAAATAAGTTTGAATAACCTATCCTGGAAAATGGAGTTATTGCCCTTATATTATGTATTACTGATATATAAATAGTTTTTGCATGGTTTGAATTTGCACTCTGATAGAAGATGTAGGTACACACATGTATATATCATACCCCAAAATGTTTAATGCACTGACAACAAAGTAGGAAAAAAACCCCAATAAACCTTCAAACCATGGAAATGAATTACATTTTCTGAAATAATATTTTTTGATATTGTAAGTTGAGTTACAGACAGACATTTTTTCTCAGAACATTACTAGCTGTAGTGGTCAAGTGGTCCAACATGTGACCTCTAGTCCTCCATCACTGGGTTGTAAATTTGAAACCCATGTAGGTTTCTCCAGATATTCCCGGCTTTCCTCCACCACCTAAAGCTAGCGAGTTCTTATACTAAGTTTTTAACTAAAATTTAAAGTTACATATTATGTAAAGAATTCTTAACATTTATTTTATGTGTCTTTTTTAGAGCTCTCACATTTTGTGTATATTGCAAGTTGTTACCGGCATTTGATATTTGCTTCGACTACACTTTCAGATTTTCTTACATACCTCATAAAGTGTTTGCTTTAAAGATTATGCCTTTTGAAAATATATGGGATTCTTTGAAAAAGCTTTAGCGATACTAACACCTGCTGTTTTTGAAGCTCAGAACGACCAGAGTTGTGCTGTAACTTGGTTGTCAGTGATCGACAGCTAAGATTAGTCACATCTTTAGGCACAGATTAGATACAAAATAGCGCTTTGAAATAAAATAATTTTCACAAAATGATCATGAATATAGGTATTGAGATAGATCATCAATATCTTGAATAATTTGTTTTTCAGATGACATTTCCATGTTACTGTTGATATTTTAACAATATATTTTGTTCCACATTTGTCATTAAATCGTGCCATTTTTACGTTACTTAGTCTGGCCATGGAGTTATTATAGAGATCAGTACCGCAACTACTACAACTACCATCTCCATAAGCAATATCGCTACCGAAGGGCAGGTAACTCCGCTGCTACCTACTGGTGTCCGTCATTTCAAACCATTTGTGTACTTGGTGTTCATTTTGCTTTCGGCGCTTCTGACTTTCTCTTTGCTGCAACTATTTTTTTTATCAGCTTGATTTTTTTTTTCCAACAAGAGTAGTCTTATATGGGTAGTATTCCTTGCCTGAATGGTGATTGTATTTTCATTGAATTTTATTTAGAATGCCATGGAATTCTTTATGCACAGTTTAATCTGCACAACCTGGTAAGCAAGGTGAATCTCAGTCATCTTTGATATGGAGATTTAAAGTGATTGCCAGGGAAGCTTATTAAACATTTCATGCTTTCTTCTATTTTCTTTTCTATGATTTATTTAGTCTGCAAGTGGTGGGAGTCATCAATATCAGAACAATTAGGCTTGTATTTTGAAAATGCCTGCACTTTGATAACTTTGACATGTTAAAAAAGCAAAAAATCACACCATAGGCTCACAATTTGGTTATGGGTTGAAATTGACTGCAAAGATAATGTTTTATGTTAGTTCAACATTGGCATGCTAAAAATCATCATTCACCTGAAATAAGTTACACCATCAAAATATTCATCAAAATGAAATATATCTTAATTAAGGCATAGACACCATTCTTTTATTTATTTAGAATCAATATTAATTCTTTTGAGTTGCTGTTTTTTTGTTTTTGTTTTTTTTTAACTTGATATTGAGAGTCAGAAGAGGCGGTTTCTGTTGCTTCAAAGTGTTTTACGTGTTCTCCCTTATTTTTGAGAAATTGTCTCAACAAATTTTATTTGTTTCTTGGTTAGTCCAGATTTGTCTCCCCTGTTTTTTTTGTTTCTTGGTTAGTCCAGATTTGTCTCCCCTGTTTTTTCAGTGGTTGTTGTTATGGATAGTTGTTTATGTTTTCATGTTACTATATGATGGTTATTGAGTGCTTACCTAAAACAATGTGATCCATTTCCTTTTTTGTTTTCATTTCTCTCCCCTGCTATTGTGTTCCTGTAACGACATGACAATCAGTTCTTAATTCCTCAATGATGTGTTATGTTACAAGTTATGTTTTAAGTGTATTCAGTTTGGTTTATTGTTGTGTTTTTACAGACTATTTTGTCCAATTTTGTTGTTGTTTATGTCATTTTTTTATTTGTTGATTTATATATATTGTGATCAGGACAACTGTCCTAGACTGAAAGCATGGCTGTTGTAACTTTAGGCCTATCATTTAATGTACATAATATATGTGAGACAATTTTAAGTTGCTTTGATCAAAATACAAGGATTCTTTGATTATTTATAAGAATGTTTTTGTGGATGTATTCTTGAAAAAACCATTTAACCTTTGATGGGTTTATGTCGCCTATAACTTCGTAAGTTGGAAGAAGTGATTTAATGGTACTTATATATTTCTATTAAAGATATTGTAAAATCTCTGTCTTTGTATAATTTGTTGAAGCATTAGATAAAAACCCTCAGCATTTAGATTATTTTGCAGTACTTCATCTCTTATATGATTTATGCATGTTGATCATCTTTTCATTGTTTCATCCATAGCCTTGCATTGATCTGAATTGAAAATTGCATGCTGTCACACCTGCATGAGAATTATCTCCCTTTATAGAATACTTCACTGCGAATCACTGGTCACTAGATTGAGGCTAGGTCAGAATGTGACAAGCTTGTAGTATATAGCTTCCTATTCACATACATGTTGATGTATGTATACAAAACATACCATGCTTAGATACTGGAGTAGAATTATGAAAATTTTATATTCCGTTAAAAAATCAATACGTTGTATCACCATAATTAGTTCTAAAATGATGTAAGTCGGTGATTAAAAAGGCATTCCAGGTTTGACTTCAAGTTAAGGCTTATAAGATTCAAATTAATCAAAGTTTGTTACAAGTTTGCTCTTAATTAATCTTTAGATTTAAAGTTCTCACAATTAATCACAAACATAAGAAAATATATTAAATGTACATTGGATGGCTTGTTAGAAGTTATATTATTCAGTATGGCCTAGCAAGCAGTGGTTTTGTTTACTTTCAGTATTTTACAATTGACACATATCTGATATAGTTATTACCTCAGTCTGAATGGGAAATATGATTTATCACCTACTCTCAGTAGTATACAATGTATATATGATTCAAAAGCATATAATTTGCGTTCATGTATAATGTATGTCACTATTGCTTTTTTGACAGGCAGTAAGTATGAAGATAAGTAAAAACATTGTAATAAGCCTTAAGCCATATATAGATATTAACTCAGAAAATGCTTATTAAGCTTATTGGCGCCTTACTCCATAAATAATGCTGTCTGGCCGTGTTTGTATCTGTGATTTGATGTTGAAATATTACACAAAATTTTCTGCATCGGATATCGATCATTTTAGAATTAAACAGGAAATCTTGATTTATTCTGACAAGAGTTGTGTGCCCTTTGTTATAGCCACATCGCCTGGCAACACTGTGGGCCTTGACCTTCGTACCAACCTTTACCTTGGAGGAGTTGAGCCTTCGGTGATCATCCCACGAGGAGTTGGAGTCACATCAGGTTTCCAGGGCTGTATAGCAGAGGTACGTACTCATACCTCAAGTTCATATAGAATGCTGTATACACATACTTAAGAAAAAATCTCATTCCATTGCTTTTTGTGGTTGTATAATTTCAGATTTGAGATAGATGGCTTAAAACGCTCCACACTATTGAGAAGATGAGGTATTCATTATAACCACTTTTGTTGTTGTGTGTTTTTTAGCTGACTGTGAACATGGTGCCGATTAATCTGATCCGCGACGCTGTCAACAGTATGGATATCCGTGACTGTACTGACCGTAATATCTGTAACCGACGCCCATGTCACAACGGAGGAGTGTGTGAAAGTCTTGCCATCAACGACTATCGTTGTATCTGCCCTGAAAGTTTCACAGGTGAGTGATTTAATGGTAGTTGGTGACAGTCCTGTATCTGTTTTACAGGTGAGTTAACTAAAACAACCATCAATTACATTATTGCTATTATTGTAGTTAATGACTGTCTCCATCAGCTATCTAAAATGGTGAAATAATTATTGTTATCACTTAATATCTAAAATGGTGTAAAAATGGCTGTCTTCATCAACTATCTAAAATGCTGTAAATAAGGTTACCTGGGCTTTGTTTTCAGGTACTCATTGTGAAATGAGGATCAACATCTGTAACACCAGAGCACCTTGTATGAACGGTGGAATCTGTAGCTTCACTAATGATGGTTACAGATGTGACTGCCCTCTAGGATACATGGGAGATAACTGTGAATCAGGTTAGTACAGTCCATATCAAAAATGTAAGACACTTTTCATGGCGTAATGCTGTAGTTTACTATTAATGGTTGTGTATGTTATCTTTCAGAAGTTGTTATAATGATTGATTACTTTTTCTTACAGAGGTAGTATATACTGGACCTATCCGAGTGGAAGGAGATGGATTTATTGAACTGAGCCGAAGCATGTTCCCCAGTCACAACCAGGTCGAGAAAGTGGTTGAGTTGACCATCCTTACCAACCAAAGCAATGGCTTGATATTCTGGCAAGGGGAGGCAACTCCTGGCCAGTCTGTCTCAACAGGAGACTTTTTGATGATCGGACTCCGTGATGGCTATGTTTACTATAGGCAAGTTGTGCGAGAGAATGAGAGAGATATTTAGTCCATTATCATCAGATGCTGGACTAATCAAATTACCTTTCATTCATAGACGTGATCGGTCTTTCCCTCCATCCTTTATCAATTATTGTTACTGCTATTTCTTAGAAACTACAAAAGGGATCTTTCTCAAATTTTATACTTTAAACTTATGATGCCAATTATGATATTGTCCCCATAACTTTGCATATACACTCAGCAAGATCATGCTTCAAGGTTACTGTCATTTCTATTGCTGTGAATGCAGTCGAGGGATTTCTTTTAAAGTTTATTAAATGGCGTTGGTAACATTATGAAACCAAAAAACTGATATCCTTAAATTCACAAATAAATGCAATTTATGGTGTTTTTTTTCGCAAACGTATGATGTTACGATTGTAAACACAAGACATCATAATATTTTTTTATAAATAAAAAAACAAACAAAAAACCAACATTCTTTATTCCTCAAACATGTTTATAAATGTTGAAGGTTGCCAAGTTTTTGTTGGGGCCATGGGTCAGCTTTCATATGTAAATAATGTCCCCTAACAGGGGAGCTCTCACACGTCACACATACGGGATCTTTCATCAAAATCTAAACATCTATGAACAAGGCTTTTTTACTCCATTATAACATCATAAGCAATACCTAATTTGTAAATACAGAATATGCATTCAATAATTGAAAGGAAGGGGGATCTTTACATCAATAGCAATATCATAAAACATGTTTCTTTTACAGAAATTAAAATTGACATTTTGTATTTTGTAGTTATGAATTAGGAAGTGGAGCAGCCAACATGAGGTCTGCTCTCCCAGTTAATGATGGACAAGTTCATAGGATCAAGGTTACTAGGTGAGTTGTCTCCCCTACCAAGTTCATAGGATCAAGGTTACTAGGTGAGTTGTCTCCCCTACCAAGTTCATAGGATCAAGGTTACTAGGTGAGTTGTCTCCCCCTACCAAGTTCATAGGATCAAGGTTACTAGGTGAGTTGTCTCCCCCTACCAAGTTCATAGGATCAAGGTTACTAGGTAAGTTTGTCTCCCCCTGTCTAGTTCATAGGATCAAGGTTACTAGGTGAGTTGTCTCCCCCTACCAAGTTCATAGGATCAAGGTTACTAGGTGAGTTGTCTCCCCTACCAAGTTCATAGGATCAAGGTTACTAGGTGAGTTGTCTCCCCCTACCAAGTTCATAGGATCAAGGTTACTAGGTGAGTTGTCTCCCCCTACCAAGTTCATAGGATCAAGGTTACTAGGTAAGTTGTCTCCCCCTACCAAGTTCATAGGATCAAGGTTACTAGGTAAGTTGTCTCCCCCTACCAAGTTCATAGTATCAAGGTTACTAGGTAAGTTGTCTCCCCCTACCAAGTTCATAGTATCAAGGATATTAGGTAAGTTGTCTCCCCCTACCAAGTTCATAGTATCAAGGTTACTAGTAAAGTTGTCTCCCCCTACCAAGTTCATAGGATCAAGTTTACTAGGTAAGTTGTCTCCCCCTACCAAGTTCATAGGATCAAGGTTACTAGGTAAGTTGTCTCTCCCTACCAAGTTCATAGGATCAAGGTTACTAGGTAAGTTGTCTCCCCCTACCAAGTTCATAGTATCAAGGTTACTAGTAAAGTTGTCTCCCCCTACCAAGTTCATAGTATCAAGGTTACTAGGTAAGTTGTCTCACCCTACCAAGTTCATAGGATCAAGTTTACTAGGTAAGTTGTCTCCCCCTACCAATTTCATAGGATTAAGGTTACTAGGTAAGTTATCTCCCCCTTTCAAGTATCTTTCTACACATGAGCTCTATTTTTAGGGCGAGCAGAGTACGCTCGCCCTATTGTTTTCCTTGTCGTGTGTAGAGTCTGTGTACATCCGTTATGCCTAGTGCGCATGAAATACCGGAAGTGAGATCTACGTATTGAATAACTATATTCTGTTGGTCTTTGGCTTATGGTTACATACACAGCTTATGATTTCATAAACATAAATTAAATATTAACTCTTTTGCAACGATTTACATATGCAATTGTCAGTAATCAAGAACGTACCTGGATTAAACACTTATCACAAAAATACGTTTGGAACTGGAAGCGTATAATCATAAAAACGCTTGCAACTCTCTATATATTCAAGCACCTCGCCGATTTTGTACACCAATGTGCATTAAGGTTTAAATAGTCGATAAAGGATTATGGAACTGGAAGCGTATAAACATACAAACGCTTGTATCGCTCAAGAAATCCAAGCACCTCACCGATGATGTATTAAAAAGGTTCAAATAGTCGATAAATATAGACGCATTGTGAAGCGCATTATCATACGAGTGAAACAAAAAAAGACAATATAAAATATCAGTCTGGGTGTCTGAGCTCTAGATCTAATGTACCCCAGAAAGGCGTTCAAGCTGGCTCCCTACCAAGTTCATAGTATCAAGGTTACTAGGTAGTTTCTCCCCCTACAAGTTCATAGATCAAGTTATAGGTAGTTGTCTCCCCTACCAAGTTCATAGTATCAAGGTTATAGTTAAGTTGTTCCCCTACCAAGTTCATAGTCAAGGTTACTAGGTAGTTGTCTCCCTACCAAGTTCATAGGATCAAGGTTACTAGGTAAGTTGTCTCCCCTACCAAGTTCATAGTATCAAGGTTACTAGTAAGTTGTCTCCCCTACCAAGTTCATAGTATCAAGGTTACTGGGTAAGTTGTCTCCCCCTACCAAGTTCATAGGATCAAGTTTACTAGGTAAGTTGTCTCCCCCTACCAATTTCATAGGATTAAGGTTACTAGGTAAGTTATCTCCCCCTTTCAAGTATCTTTCTACACATGAGCTCTATTTTTTAAACATTGGTCTTCACTATACTGAATGTTATACTTACCAGGTCATCTAGGTTAAATATAATCTGACCTTCATTTTAACTTCCGACATAAATAATGTACATGTAATATTTGTTTTGTTTTCAGACTTGGAAAGTCTGGTACCTTAGCAATTGATGGTGGACCAAAAGAAACTGGTACATCTTTGGGATATTTGCAAATGTTGAATACTAATGGAAATATTTATGTTGGTAAGTAACTTATTTATATCACATACTATGTAATGTAAATGATAGTTATAGGTCACTGACATCTTTTATTTTTCTTTCAATTTTGTATTTTAAAAAAATTGAAAAAAATGAAAGTGTGTTTTGATTTCCACGAGGACTTCAGTACAATATTAGTCAAACCTAATACAGGGCTAAGAGATCCCAAAAGGTAATGAGTAAAATACAATTTACCGTTGTAATAGTTCCACCTTCAAATGACGTCAAGAAACCAGATGGTGAGACTTATCGACGGTAAATTGTATTTTAAATATGTCGTTTTGGGGTCTCTAAGCCCTGTATCGGATTTGACTGTATATTATTTTAAGATAGAGAAGTATTTGTAGAATGTAAGGGAAATTAAATTTGAGCTTTATTGGTTTTTTTCACCACAGGTGGTGTTCCCGACCCGTCATCCATGACAGCCGGCCGATACACAGATAACTATACTGGATGTATATTAGAAATTAAATTACAAGAAGGGAGAGCACTCTCCGTACCGGAGGACACCGTAGGCGGACATAATGTTATGTCTTGTAATTGAAAAGTTCCTTATTAGAAGTAAACAAAAACTTTTGTTGAGACATAAATCGATCACATATGATTAAGCATTGGACTGCAATGAAGCAAGCTGTTTCATTGCCAAGGAAATCTTGACAAGCTGTTTCATTGCCAAGGAAATCTTGACAAGCTGTTTCATTGCCAAGGAAATCTTGACAAGCTGTTTCATTGCCAAGGAAATCTTGACAAGCTGTTTCATTGCCAAGGAAATCTTGACAAGCTGTTTCATTGCCAAGGAAATCTTGACAAGCTGTTTCATTGCCAAGGAAATCTTGACAAGCTGTTTCATTGCCAAGGAAATCTTGACAAGCTGTTTCATTGCCAAGGAAATCTTGACAAGCTGTTTCATTGCCAAGGAAATCTTGACAAGCTGTTTCATTGCCAAGGAAATCTTGACATGCTGTTTCATTGCCAAGGAAATCTTGACATGCTGTTTCCAAGAAAAGGCAATTTCTTACATATATGCCATGCTTGGTTGATTGAATTTTACTGGGTAGATATTTTTACATTATGTTTGACCGGTTACATAGATAAACATGATTTAGTTGATAGTATTTTATAAATGAAGCATGTATAATGTATATGTATGTATATACAGATTAGAGTGAACTTCCACCTCCTCTCCATGTACCCATCTGATCATGGGTCATCAAAGCAACCTAAATGATTATATACATTGTATATATAACGGTAACATCATGATGATGATCATGGAGACAAATGTTATGTATATCCACTCAACACTACATTAAAGTTTGGAGAGATCCATCGTTTACTTTTGTATGATTAAGTACCACTGTTATAGCTTTACACATAGATTAACTGTAAATCCATCAATTATACAATATATATGTCGGGCTTCATGCTGCTATGTTAGTTGTTATAAACCCCTAATGTACATTTTTTAAATTAAACTTCATTATTTTCCGTAAAATATTTTACATGTTTTAATAAACCGGTAGTTTGATTATCCACATACTGATGCTTTTTACATTCTTTTATATTAATCATGTATGTTTATATGTATATCAAACTTTTTTTATTATTATTTTGTACTATCCAGGCTGAAGTTTAAGAACACACTGTTTTGAGAAAAAGTAGACAATAAAAAAGTATGCTTAAAAAATCTAAATATATGAGAGAAAATCATGATGTATCTGATATAGTGTTGACCGCCGGTCAAAGTTCATGTCAGTAGCCTTGAATCTCCAGGTCAAAGGCCTTTGAGTCAAAGTTCATGTTTGTGTTTCTCAGTAGCATGGCTACTGGTCAAAAGTCATGTCAGTATATCTGCATAGAATGTCCTTTGGGTCAAAGTTCATGTTAGTCTCTCTGGGTCAAAGGTCATGTCAGAGTAACTTGTTGATATGAGTCTTAGGTCAAAGATGCAAGTGTTTCTCAACTGTGTGAATCCCTCTTGTAATGTGTGGGTGCTTGTATAGAACTATCAAATATGTGAGAGTTGAAGAAGACAAGTATTGAAGATATTCATCTTTAATCTAAGATATGAATTAAGACACAAAATACTTTTAGATGGATAAATTATTAAATTTAAAATGATTTGGCTTCATCTTCCTGTCCGAAATTGATATAGTGCAATGTACTATATTTTAATTTTGTTAGTGAATGCAGGTAAAGCAAGCCATATACCAAATAGTAGGTAAATCACTATTTGCTGATGCTGGAAATGTATTTTATAGCATCAGCTACCATTCCTAGTACTTATCAAAGAAATCTGTTTTGTTCTTTATTGCATTGTAAGCTTTTGTAGATCTTTTTTTTTTGTTTCCTATATTTTTATATACTTTAATATCTGCTGAGTATATCTCTTTATCAGCTAATCAGACATGCATAGACATCAAATCGTTGATTAAGCTTCTTTTTGTAGCCCAGAGATGTGATAGAAACTGATATTTTTAATACCATCATAGATTTATGTCCTTCTCAAGAAAGGTAAAAAAATGATTCTACAAAACCCTTTGTATGATAGCTTATAGACTTGTGTATATTATTGTTTTTGATAAAGTAGCCTTTGAAGTAATTGTGATATTTTTTATGAAAGGCCTTCACATTGTCTTCCAGCTGACAAAATATTTCAAAGATTATTTTTCTGACTGCCCATATATCTGTCACAAAAGTGCCATTATTTTGTCATATATATTTGACAAAAAAGCAAATATTGTTGAAGTTAATATTTTGGTTGTAATAGTCTAGTTCACTTTAATAGTTATAAGTGTTATTACTAATCTTTATCAAAGCGATGTTTTACCTTGATAATCTTGGTCTATCTAATGTTTGGCAATGTAGGAAGTTGTTCTATAATCCATATAAAATCAAAGTTTATGTAGACAAATTTCTCCATGTACTGAATTCTCCTAAACATACAAATTATTAGTGATGAAATGTTTATCAAACAAAAATATCCTCCTACAAACCACAATGCAATTCTGTTCCCGGTCCGTTAAATATGTTGAGTATAAGGCCAGTGTTTCAGTGCTATCTCAATACCTCAGCATTGCTCATGTTCTTAGTGACTACACCATCACCATGAAGTGGTACATTCAAGTTTAGCTGCGGAAATCAGTTTTGAAAGAAAGACATTTTTAATTTCATCAGCTGGATCTGACAGAAATCTGTAATTTGGGTTTGTTTATTTTAACCAAATTTTATTGTTTAAAGTCAAATAGATAAATCACTTAACAAAATTTTATGAAGTTTAAGCATCTGTACTGAACAACTGTTATTTTGCGATTTTTTTTTTTTTAAATCAATTTCATCATTACTGATTTCCCTATATGTAAGTACACCACAGGTGTATGTTGCTTCATGGGCCAAAAGGGAGTTATCTCCCATCTAGAATGGAGTTACTTACCTTCATTCTAGTGATGGTGACTGTCGTTGCCACCAGATGAGAGTTATCCCCCTTCCCCAAAAGCGACTAGATCCTTCATGTACGCACTCTAATACCCACCACCTATTGAGTCACTCAGACGATCAGCTACTCTGGTAATACTCATTTGTTTCTGTGTGGTGCTAGATAGACTATGCAAAATGTTTCTGTCATTGTCTGGCATTGTTGATAAATGGAGAACATGTAAATCCTAAGAATGTAAACAATAAAATTTGAGTTTTGTATACTTTTGTTTGTGTTTTTTTATCTTCATCATACGTGCGCTTATTGGTTCCAATATACACTGTCCTTCGAAAGTTCTGTTACATATGTTAAAATTTTCTGACAATTTAACGCTAAGAAAACTCTCAAAAAGCAATTAATGAGAAGATAAATAAGTTGATAAATAATATATACTGATGTCGGAATTAACAAGGTTTACATACTTCTGTACTTAATGTATATTTGTAATTAACTTTTGGAGGGCAGTGTATTTGTACTCCTCTTTTTCCCCTGGTTTCTAGAAGTTCTGAACTTTATGTAAGTAAATACAGTATTTTTTGAATGACTAGCCTCAATTCATATAAGTTTATCAATTTGTTTTACTTGATAAGTTACACAAAGCTCAAAACTTAACAATCTAGGAAATAACTTTACTTTAGTATTTATTGTCCAATTTCATCCAAATTTGGTATATTGCTTTATATTAATGAGATCTCCAAATGGTTTAATACTGGTCAAAATCCATCAATATTTGCAATAGTTGTGGGACTTGATAACTTCACCTAATTATTAACAATATTTTCAACTGTAAATAACATTTTTTTGTGATGCTATGCAGGCGACACATCCAATTCCGTGGAATTCTTGTTGAGTTATAGCCTGGAAAAGAATCTCGGATGGACGGAGCCCAATTTAATATTCCTCGCAAACGTGTTTATCGGTGGATGATAAATGGTGTCATCAAATGAAACACAAGAAAAATCAAAAGTTATTGCAAAGTTTTAATAATTCACATTAAAATGACAATAGCATATGGTAACGGAATGGAAGTTGTTTACAAAGGGATTTTTACTGCAGAAAGAATTGTATCTTTATTGAAATGGGACTTCTGTAATCCATGTACCACGTGATACCCGATAACGTTTGTGTAGGATTAGAATCTCTAGCTGTGATGAAATGTTACTCTGTAATTTTCCAGCTGAAATAATGCTATCGTGGAATATCATTTTTAAACATCAAATCGTCGCCAATAGAAACAATAGTCCAGCACGCACAAACACTATCAGGTATCACATGGTTCGTGAATTAGTCCAATTGGTAAAACAATGTTTACATAACATTAATACATCTCTTATAAATTCCATTTTAAGAAAATTGTTAGAGTCTTTAATATATAAAACAGGATCTGGGTAATGTTTAGAACCAAAGGCATGAGAGTATACAAATCTAAATCTCTGATAGACCCAATAAAAACACAAATATAACAGACTCCACAGCTAACTACTACCGATAAAATACAACATATCTGTCAACAAAAGAAAAATATATTTGAGGATTTAAAACTTCTATGAAATTATAGGAGAATGAGAATTGAAGGAAATCAGTCCTGGAGATTTTTTTTTATCTAAAGCTCGAGTTAAATGTGATCATTGTAACATTAAAACAACATACCGTAGGAGTCCAACCTTGTTATTAACTTAATCTGAGTATTTAAACTACTGTATTTCACCACAAATAAGACCGCCACCAAGAGAAGAAAAAAAGGTCAAAGGTCAAAAGTGTGTGGGAGGGAGGGTGTGTCTGTGTTATTTTCAGACATCCCCCTAATTCTGGAAAGGTGTCAAAATAGGTAGGAGTGTGTGCGTCTTATTTACGTCTTATTTACGGGAGATCTTATTTGTGGTGAACTACAGTAGGTGTATTGAGACAGTCAGAACTCTTTGAATTAAACAGGGCCTTCAGATTATTCTACACATTAGAGCTATCGGTACCACATAGTTTAGGGACTTTTGCTATGCCCCTGTATCATTTTCTCCTTCATAGAGGGAAAATGTATGTATTAAACATTGTAAAGACACAGCATTTTTTGTCAAACATGGTAGTTAAAATGTAAAACAAAACTAATAATATGGAATAACAGAGTATTTACTTACATTGATATCACCATGGTGACTATCAAAATGGTGGTGGTCATGTAGGAAAAAAGTAGGTATAAATTACAGCTATCACATCTCTCTTAAAATACACAATGATTGTGGGTATTTATCAGGTTTGTAGTATTACCTTCACAGTAGTTAAATATATATATGAATGATTTAATTATACTAATTCATCAAAATTGTGCAAGTTTTTGTGCAAAAGTATGATACCGTATTCGATCCAATTAGCGCCCATGTCCCTATAAACGCCCCTCCTGCTCTTTGAGGCCTCAATTTCAATTGCCCACGCATAAATAAAGACCAAAACTACACAAAACTGTCTAGATTTGCAATAATTATGTCTTATTAGCACCTTTTCAATTTTTTAAATGCCCTGGGCGCTTATTGGGTCGAATACGGTATTCCAATTAATAGATTAAGCTGTGAATGTGTTTACTAATTTAACTTTCACCCCTAATTAATCAAGCATATTGAAAAATAAATTCTAGAAGCAAAATGGCTAGCTAGGGAGAAACAGATATTTATCTGAAAGTCATGGAAACTGTCTTGGTCAGTTGACTTGGTGGGAATTTAAAAATAACACAGAAACAATATTATATTGAAGACAATATTTGTTTGTAAAGCTTGCTTGTGTCAATTCAATGCAATTATAGTGCAAATGATTTTCAAGCAAGAGATCCCAGAGGGATGTTGGCACCCAGCAGTGAATGTTTTTTTTTTCTTGAATGCACATTGTGAAACTTTACAAGTTAGTTCACAATAAAATCCTTAGCAGAAAAGGTCATTTTAGTTGTCAAATGGTCAATATCTGCCATGTTGTGTTTGTATTTGTTTCAAAATAGAAATGCAAAGCTCAGGACAAAGAAGACCCTACAAGTTTAATTTCAAGCAGCTAGACCTCTTCAGTACTATGAGAAAATGACAAAATCCGAGATGGCTGCTTGTTAGTTATGTTAACGTTGCTTCCTTTTCTTGCAATTGAAAATTTAAAGATACAAAGAAAATTACAATATGAAATATCAGATTGTTTCAAAATTGCAATCGATATGCACCATCACAGTCCAAGGGAAACAAATAAATCGGATTTAAGACAGATCCCTTGAGTACTTTCTGAGAAATAGTCTTGTTAATAAACTTTAACTCTCAAAATCCAAGATGGTGGCCAGTCAACCATCTTGTTAATTGATCTGTCCCTACGATGGACCATGGATGAAATGCAATTTGAATAGCCCATCATCTGATGTCACAGATGGTGGTGGGCTAAAAAAACATATTAACAATAGCAGACATGTAACATATAATATCATCAAATTGGAATGAATTGTTACCATGATTATTAGTTTTGTATTATTCATTATTCAACCATGCATTGTTTAGCGTAAAATGTATAAAACAAGTTATTCCATTATTCAGCTTTGTTTATACATAGAGTACAATGCCTTCTAAAGACAAAGCCAATAGAAGGGCAATTATCATTCTAAATATAGATGTGATGTCATTTATTGTTGTTTCTTTACTAACTCTCCGATTCTAAGATTAACCCTGTAGCAGTTCTGTATGTTACATTTTACGGTGTAATATGTGACTCATTAAATAAAAAAGACCTTAAATACATATATTATATCAATTACATGTACTGGTATATGGATCCAGGTCTTGGGTCATAATCATACAAGCAAATAAAAGTTATCTTCAAGTTGTGTTTTGAACACTACATATAGTTAATCATAAATAACAAATAAGGACAGCCATGTATAAAACTTAAACAGGAAAACAAAAAACAAGCCATTACAAGAGTTTAGGATAACATGTTCATCAATGAAGTTATTTTAGTCAAAATAATATACAATCTTAGATTTATTTTAGATGATAAGTAAAACTTGTCCATGAAGTGGACGTCCATGCTACATCATATAGGGATGGAATGGATATTCTGTCAAATTCATTGTGGCTATGATTACAGCAGTATCTAGCTGCTATCTACAGAACTGCTCATGTGTGGTAAGGTGCCTCAGAAGATACTTTATCTAGTAAGCAATAGGTCTCTTATCATTAGGATATTCTTAGCAGTTGAAAATGTTTACAAGTACAAGCCTATGTTTATAATTTTAATACTTATTATAATTGGACTCATGATCAGTAGATCTAGATCCAACTAGGCACAGCATTGCAGTAGAAATATCTATAAATGAAAAAAAATTGATAAAACTGTGATTGTTCATTCCTTGATGTCATGTTTACTGTTCATGAAAAAATCAACTTTTTATCTAAACACTACGGTCTAAGTAACAGATGTTTAAGTAAAATCATACAAGTATTCTCGAATTGGCATAAAAAAAATCAAGATTTCGTTTAATAGCAGATATTTTAAAATAATGTTTGGAACTTCTCCATGACCATATATAAACTAAATGTTTAAAACACATGATAATGTTATCATCAAATTACTAACCCATAACAACAAACTAATCACAATTATCATAAAATCACAGGAGGCTTTGGCACATAAAACAACAAATTAAACACACGACGTGGTTTTGTCAAAGAGGAAGCAGCTTACACCTGGTAATTAAAATGCAACTGTAAAAACAAGGTAAACATCACGCACTGTAAAAAAAAAATGAATGCTGTGAAATATAAATTCTCATTCTCATAAAATAATTTCACATCACACCATTAAATCTATAAGCATAACATTTTCTTTGTTCATGTACCTATATGTCAAAACTATTGTATTTAGTATTTTTTGGCCTTACCATATCTTTCCAGGGTGTTTGGGTGTCCAGAAGAAGTTCTCGGAACTTTGTTCTTCAAAGCTAATGTAAGGAAGGACAGCATGCAGACTTTGTTTAATTAATTCATTAATTAAAACCTATCAATTATATAATATGTCATTAACCTATGGTCAGCCATTCATGTCAATACATATATAACTCATATGTATCATATACAAACATTTTTAATAATAGAACAATGGTTTCAAAGATAATTTTATATCACTTAATATTGCACAAGTTAACTTGTTATTTAATCATGATCATTTTAAGTCAATCTCAGTCTTAGACAGGGCTGTTCTGTCCACCAACGTAAACCAAATCTCGAGTTTATTGACAGATGAACTGTTTATATCATTAGTTAAGCATACAATATCAACACATATCCAAAGTTACTTATTAGAGGACAATAAATGTTTGGAACATTTTCATAAACTTTGTTTAGAACACAACAAGTAGTACATTGTATAGGCAGACATCTTCAGAACCGGTATATCACTCTCAGATGATATTTCTAATCTCATTTTGAAATATTTCTAATGTTAAGTCATGGCTTGGCCTCCAGGTATGAATGTAATTCCAAAACTAGGTCAAGGTCTTTGCTGAACAACCAGAGATTACCATAATCTTGATTCCAGGTCAAGGTCATGTTTGACTTCCAGAGATGGCTGTAGCTCTGAACTAGGTCATCGGTCATTGTTTGACCTCCAGAGATGACCGTAAAACTGACACCATATCCCGACAACTTTTCTGAAGTGCTACATCAGAAATGGTCATATCAGGGACATCCACCTGTTCAAAGAAAGCAAAAACAGCATCAGATTGGAACAGGAAAAATTGTAAACAAAACAGTATCAGATTGGAACAGGAGAAAGTGTAAACAAAACAGTATCAGATTGGAACAGGAGAAAGTGTAAACAAAACAGCATCAGATTGGAACAGGAGAAAGTGTAAACAAAACAGTATCAGATTGGAACAGGAGAAAGTGTAAACAAAACAGTATCAGATTGGAACAGGAGAAAGTGTAAACAAAACAGTATCAGATTGGAACAGGAGAAAGTGTAAACAAAACAGCATCAGATTGGAACAGGAGAAAGTGTAAACAAAACAGTATCAGATTGGAACAGGAAAAAGTGTAAACAAAACAGTATCAGATTGGAACAGGAGAAAGTGTAAACAAAACAGTATCAGATTGGAACAGGAGAAAGTGTAAACAAAACAGTATCAGATTGGAACAGGAGAAAGTGTAAACAAAACAGCATCAGATTGGAAAGGAGAAAGTGTAAACAAAACAGTATCAGATTGGAACAGGAAAAGTGTAAACAAAACAGTATCAGTTTGGACAGGAGAAAGTGTAAACAAAACAGTATCAGATTGGAACAGGAGAAAGTGTAAACAAAACAGTATCAGATTGGAACAGGAGAAAGTGTAAACAAAACAGATCATTGGAACAGAAAATGTAACAAAACATATCAGTTTGGAACAGGAAAAATGTAAACAAAACAGTATCAGATTGGAACAGGGAGAAAGTGTAAACAAAACAGATCAGATTGGAACAGGAGAAAGTGTAAACAAAACAGTATCAGATTGGAACAGGAGAAATTGTAAACAAAACAGTATCAGTTTGGAAACAGGAGAAAGTGTAAACAAAACAGTATCAGTTTGGAACAGGAGAAAAGTGTAAACAAAACAGATCAGATTGGAACAGGAGAAAGTGTAAACAAAACAGTATCAGATTGGAACGGGAAAATTGTAAACAAAACAGCATCAGATTGGAACAGGAGAAAGTGTAAACAAAACAGTATCAGATTTGGAACAGGAGAAAATGTAAACAAAACAGATATCAGATTGGAACAGGAGAAAGTGTAAACAAAACAGTATCAGATTGGAACAGGGAGAAAGTGTAAACAAAACAGTATCAGATTGGAACGGAAAAGTGTAAACAAAACAGTATCAGATTGGAACAGGAGAAAGTGTAAACAAAACACATCAGATTGGAACAGGAGAAAGTGTAAACAAAAACAGTATCAGATTGGAACAGGAGAAAGTGTAAACAAAACAGTATCAGATTGGAACATGAGGAGAAAGTGTAAACAAAACAGTATCAGATTGGAATAGGAGAAATTGTAAACAAAACAGCATCAGATTGGAACAGGAGAAAGTGTAAACAAAACAGTATCAGTTTGGAACAGGACAAAGTGTAAACAAAACAATCAGTTGGAACAGGACAAAGTGTAAACAAAACAGTATCAGATTGGAACAGGAGAAAGTGTAAACAAAACAGTATCAGATTTGGAACAGGAGAAATTGTAAACAAAACAGCATCAGATTGATTGGAACAGGAAAAGTGTAAACAAAACAGTATCAGATTGGAACAGGAGAAAGTGTAAACAAAACAGTAAACAAAAAGTGTAGTATCAGATTGGAACAGGAGAAAGTGTAAACAAAACAGTAAAGATCATATTGGAACAGGAGAAAGTGTAAACAAAACAGTATCAGTTTGGAACAGGAGAAAGTGTAAACAAAACAGTATCAGATTGGAACAGGAGAAAGTGTAAACAAAACAGTATCAGATTGGAACAGGAGAAAGTGTAAACAAAACAGCATCAGATTGGAACAGGAAAAATGTAAACAAAACAGCATCAGATTGGAACAGGAGAAAGTGTAAACAAAACAGTATCAGATTGGAACAGAGAAAGTGTAACAAAACAGATCAGATTGGAACAGGAGAAAGTGTAAACAAAACAGTATCAGATTGGAACATGAGGAGAAAGTGAAACAAAACAGTATCAGATTGGAATGGGAGAAAGTGTAAACAAAACAGTATCAGATTGGAACAGGAAAAAGTGTAAACAAAACAGTATCAGTTTGGAACAGGACAAAGTGTAAACAAAACAGCATCAGATTGGAACAGGAGAAAGTGTAAACAAAACAGCATCAGATTGGAACAGGAAAAAGTGTAAACAAAACAGCATCAGATTGGAACGGGAGAAAGTGTAAACAAAACAGTATCAGATTGGAACAGGAGAAAGTGTAAACAAAACAGCATCAGATTGGAACAGGAGAAAGTGTAAACAAAACAGTATCAGATTGGAACATGAGGAGAAAGTGTAAACAAAACAGTATCAGATTGGAATAGGAGAAATTGTAAACAAAACAGCATCAGATTGGAACAGGAGAAAGTGTAAACAAAACAGTATCAGTTTGGAACAGGACAAAGTGTAAACAAAACAGTATCAGTTTGGAACAGGACAAAGTGTAAACAAAACAGCATCAGATTGGAACAGGACAAAGTGTAAACAAAACAGCATCAGATTGGAACGGGAAAAAGTGTAAACAAAACAGCATCAGATTGGAACGGGAAAAAGTGTAAACAAAGCATCAGATTGGAACAGGAGAAAGTGTAAACAAAACAGCATCAGATTGGAACAGGAGAAAGTGTAAACAAAACAGCATCAGATTGAAACAGGAGAAAGTGTAAACAAAAACAAAACAGTATCAGATTGGAACATGAGGAGAAATACATGTACCAGGCTATTTTATCACAAAATATCATATTCTTTTTACAGTAAGATAAATATAAAGCATGTCAAAGACGGAAATGTGGCATCGCAGACATGAACAACAAAGATAACCAAGAGACACCATGCTTAATATTTACCTGATAATGAGTTGACCATGCTGAAGAGAGAGCCTGCATGAATCGTTCAGTTTCTGGACCGTCATTAAAGTACAGTACCCATTGGTCAGCACTGACCCCTTGGTCATGTGACTCAAACTCCTACAAATGAAAATAGGTCAGATTGAGGAGATGGGCTAATTATTTACAGTCTCATAGGTATGAGGGAAAACACAGTCTATAAGCATACAGTAGGGCACAAAATTTTGGGATCAATTAAAAAAGAATTAAATATGCTGATAATCGTCAAGTTTTCTTTGATGAACATTTAAACATTGTATACCAGAAACACTTTTTAATTAATACCAAAATGTTTCTAGTATACAATGTTTTAATTGTAAACTTATTACAGGCCCAATATCAGGGTCTCTACGTTTCTTCATTATTGATAAATTGTTTAAAGATTGAAGCCTATTTGACCCTCGTGACCTTCAATGAAGGTCAAGGTCATTCATTTGAACAAATTTAGTAGCCCTTTATCCCAGCATGCTACAAGCACGAAAGATTGAAAGTACTTACAAGGATACAGTAGTTATTTACCGACGGGTCGGTCAGTACGTTGGTAATGTCCAGTAGGTTGGCACTGCCCAGAGTCCTAAGGAAACTTGTCTGGACATCCTCATGGCACATTAACAATTTCTGAGGGGTCAGTACAAGGCAGCAAGGGAGACAACTCACCATCTTTGATGTGTCCTGTAAGGGGTGTAGTGAAAGATATTAGATCTTGCAATATTAAACCAGGAAAGAAAAACAACAACTTTAATGTCAAACAACGACCAACAAATTCTTAAAGTCAGAACAAAACCCTTGTTATCCTAGACAGTTTTATTTTGATATGAAGAATGTAATGTTACCTCAAGCCCCTGTGCTACAGCCCTACACAGGCTCTGTAACCATTCGTTGGCCTCTACATCAGTAGCCAGGGCGATCTGCCAGGTGGTACCATTACCCATGATGATCTGGATACAGTGGTCGCGGTCCGTGTTGGAGGCACGGCGACAGCCAATACAATCATCACCTCCCAGCTGGACAAAGTGGAGTGGCTTCCCGCTGGTCTTATTGGCATACACACACAGCATACCATCTCTGAGGAAGTCAGAGAAATCAGCAAATCTTAGTCAATACTTTACAAAAGGCTAT
This sequence comes from Argopecten irradians, assembly GCF_041381155.1. NCBI lineage: Eukaryota > Metazoa > Mollusca > Bivalvia > Pectinida > Pectinidae > Argopecten > Argopecten irradians. The sequence continues at coordinate 10,563,969 of NC_091134.1, read as the reverse complement.
CTTAAACACGCTTACGTTTGAACGATCAATATTTGACCAAAATAGTAACCAGTTTGAAATTTGGGATTCTAATCAATACATATAACACAGCACTGTTGAAAAGTAATTTCAAATAGAACTCATTTAATTCACTGGCTTCCCAAGCATAAATACTGCTGAAATACTATCTGCTAAAATTTGTACATATACAGAACTTTCCCCATACAACCCCTGTAAACATACTTGAGGACAACGTAGGCTGGTTTCCACGACGTCCCATAAATCAAAGCTGTTGGATCTTGGACAGTGCTAAGAAGGGTGCTACCGAGCGATGCCCCGGCCTCATTAATCTTATACAGGAGGTGTCCTTCTCTGTACGTACTGTCAGAGTTATTCCCCTTAGTTGTAGGGTCGTCCCAATGGACGAGTGAGTAACAGCAGATTTCAACAGCTGATACCTGTAACAAATACCAAGGTAAAACTCCTAACATACATAAAAGGTCTGTAAACCAAGTTATTTACACATACATTCGTATACCTTATTTCGTGCCGTTAATTTCAACATACATTAAGTCATAAACAAGGGTTCATAAACATTTGATAATTAAGTTTAAACAATTACATGTATAGTCATGAAACATTTGATTTGTGTAAACCCATCACTACCTCAAATTAACATTCTTTGGTTGCATTAGCACTGTTAGCACTGTTATGAGAGATTTGCCTACCTCACATCGACATTCATTGGCCGCATTAGTACTATTCTGAGAGATTTGCCTACCTCACATCGACATTCATTGGCCGCATTATTACTCTTCTGAGAGATTTGCCTACCACACATCGACATTCATTGGCTTCATTAGTACTGTTCTGAGAGATTTGCCTACCTCACATCGACATTCATTGGCCGCATTAGTACTATTCTGAGAGATTTGCCTACCACACATCGACATTCATTGGCTGCATTAGTACTATTCTGAGAGATTTGCCTACCAAACATCGACATTCATTGGCTGCATTAGTACTATTCTGAAAGATTTGCCTACCTCACATCGACATTCATTGGCCGCATTATTACTATTCTGAGAGATTTGCCTACCACACATCGACATTCATTGGCCGCATTAGTACTATTCTGAGAGATTTGCCTACCTCACATCGACATTCATTGGCTGCATTAGTACTATTCTGAAGATTTGCTGAATCGACATTCATTGGCTGCATTTACTATTCTGAGAGATTTGCCTACCTCACATCGACATTTGGCGCATTAGTACTATTCTGAGAGATTTGCCTACCTCACATCGACATTCATTGGCGCATTTAGTACTATTCTGAAAGATTTGCCTACCTCACATCGACATTCATTGGCCGCATTAGTACTATTCTGAGAGATTTGCCTACCTCACATCGACATTCATTGGCCGCATTAGTACTATTCTGAAAGATTTGCCTACATCACATCGACATTCATTGGCTGCATTAGTACTATTCTGAAAGATTTGCCTACCTCACATCGATATTCTTTTGCTGCATTAGTACCATTCTGAAAGATTTGCCTAACTCACATCGATATTCTTTGACTGCATTAGTACTATTCTGAGAGATTTGCCTAACTCACATCGATATACTTTGTCTGAATAGGTACTATTCTCAGAGATTTGCCTACCTCACATTGACATTCTTTGGCTGCATTATTACTGTTCTGAGAGATTTGCCTACCTCACATTGACATTCTTTGGCTGCATACTTCTTCAGGGCGATCTTCTGTGTGGTTGCATCAGTTAAAACTGAAATCTTAGGAACATCAAAGTCACCCTTGTCTATAGCTTGACTCAGGCATCCAACAATCGACCTGTTATACAAATATATGTTATTATATTATATTATACATGTATATATGACAATTGATAGCCATCATTCCAAAAATACAATAGACTTGACAATAAATCATTCGTACAATTTATAGGCATCATTCCAAAAACAACCTGACTAAAATTCCTGATTAGCAAAGTTGAAACATCCCAGGAATAAAACAATAAAGCTTTTGTTTGTATTCTACTGTAAAGACAGTTAAATTGTGTTTGCAGGGAACCCAATATTGATATTAGTTTTTGTTATTAATATACTGGTAGATTAATGGGGATCTATAAATTTAGAAAACAAACACCTAAATTATACCTGATGGTTACGATTCTATCCCCTGTTAAATCTAGTGATACCTTACATGTCTATAAATCACTTCTTATGTGTGGTTGATCAAGATTTTGTATGCATCATGTCGACTAACCAAGTCTTATTGCTAACATGTTGAGTTGCTAATAAATTTTGACGAAATATGCGAAAAAATATAGATTTTAGGCAAAAAAACACCAGGAGATTTAGGTAGCAGAAAACAGTAGATTTGGACAATCTATGAAAATAAGACGCATGCCTTAGAAATATAGATATAGTCACAGGGGTTTCATTATCTTTTGGGAGAGGCGGTACAATGGCAATTTCAGGGGGTACTTTTCTATACTATCTATATGCTATCTACCTGGTAATGTTATTTAGCCTAAATCAGGCGTAGATAGCATACAGATGGTATAGAAAAGTACCCCCTGAAATTGCCATTGTACCGCCTCTCCCAAAAGATAATGAAACCCCTGATAAGTCATTTAACTGTTAAAAAATCTGTACAAAAGTATCTATATATAATTAATCAGCACAACTTTTGCAATTACAATTTGATATTTTGATACAGATTTGGCCATATTCTGTGCTTATTCATGCATGTGAATACCATGGTAACAACGACAAAATACCTGAAAAATTGCAAAATATCATGATTTTTAGCCCAAAATTGCAGAAAATTGTACACAATTTTTTTCTTAAGACCTGCCTTAAATTGAGCACTTCTATCACAATGGCAAAATAAGCTTATTCATTTCATAGGTCGATTTTGTGGATTTTTCAATATTTTTGCCTAAACCGCGCCATGGATTTCCCTTCAAGTAAAGCTAGCATTTCCGGTCAAGATGCACTTCAGGAGGAGCCCAGAATTGTAATCTCTAACCCATTTTTGTTATGTTTATTTTTGAAAAAATTGAAACTTCAAAAAAATTCAAACCCTCCATATTGGATGTACCAATATCAGAATATATTTGATTTTTAATTTTATATGCATGGCTCAAAACAGGGGCTCCCCACTTAATAAAAATATAGACCGGGGCCAGGCTGTTCTTCTCTGGTCTGCTACCTTAGATGATCTTTCAGCAAAAAGTCATGACATTAATTCACTAGCTAAAGAGTGTCTAGTAGCGTTTGTTAGACCTAATTTGACTTTACTGGAGCAAACAAATTGAGTCCTTTTTAACCCTGACATGGTAATGAGGCTGTAGTACAACTGTTTAATAGGGAATATCAGCTAAACAAGTCGATAAGAATCCAGTTGACGCTATAATGACATTTACCTTGTTACAAGCTGGCTTCCCGTTGTAATCCAATATTGTTTTCGTCGGTTCAGACAAACAATCTGAATCACTTGATCCGACAAGCTCAGCTGTAATACAAACAAACAAATTATACATTGTACATGTACATTTACTAGCCTTTACTAGAAATTTTCGTTAAAAATAATTACAGTCCTACACTTAAGCAAACTTGTGGCTCATTTGGATTGGGTCAGTTTTGTTTATCATTCTATTAAACAACAAGGGGATTTAAAGAACATGCTAGCTCAACATTGGAGGAGAAGGAAAGCTAAAGCACTGGGAAAAACCACAGGCCTACAGTCGGTACATGGTAACTGCCACACATGGGTTTTGAACTTGAAACCCACAGAGGGAGGGCCAGTGATAACATATAATGGGACCCTGAAGTACATGTTACAGTTGATATTTTGATACATTACTGAGATGTAGTCGAGTTGTTGGTATGGGATGGAGGAATCCTTGACAAAGTGGTGATCACTCTGAGTCTGAGACAGGAGGTGAAGAGCACGATTAGTGACCAACAAAAACACAGTGTTAGCCTCTCCTTCCGTGTGTCCAGTCCGCGTGGCAAAGGCCTGTAAAACATATATATATACACTCAAATTTTCTCCAAGACTGTGAGGTATTCCCCAAAGATCAAATTGCTCCCCCCCCCCCCAAATAAATGATACATTGATCAGAGTGTTTGATATGTTACCTCATCCTTATAAAAAACTGTCTGTATTGTTATTATCACGTTACAATTAGGAACCACCTTGGAAACATTCATTTTAACAGAGATCTGTTTTCCAAACAGATGAAGGCATTATTAATACCATTTAGTTTCTTTTTATGTTGATATTATTTAATCAAAGTACTGTAAGTACTGAAGGAGGCATACAAATTCATAAAATGGCCACAGTTTTAAAATTGTATGACTTAAATAGTTTCTTTACGTGACTAATACAGTCATTACCAAACTTTATCAAAATCTAGAAATAATCCTTACCTTGATGAACTCCTCGTCTGAATCATCAAATACATCTAACATCAGGTAGAGCTTTGTATTGTTGTTCAATCTGAAGAATAATAATATATACTGATTATTATCTAATGTAGATTTGAAATGGTGAATGAAACATCAAAACAGTTCTTCTTATGAGCCTGGACCCAGGTGGATTGTGTGAAAACAATACAGCACACAACATGGTTTATCTGAACTAGATATATACATGTATTATACCATGTTTTTTACCCCATGATACATGATTTTCTTTCCCGACCCATTTGTTGTACCGGTAATCACCAGTAGAACTAGTTTAATACATGTGTGAATCCGATTATGGTTCAAGACATTAAGATCCTTTCACACTAAAATTTAAGTTCCAGTTTATTGAGCAATGACAATGAATGAGAATAAACACTGTACAATAATTACTCGGACATATTTACCTGACTTCTCCAGCTATTGTTTCTTCCTCATCCTCCAAAACATTTCCATTCTCAATATCAATGTCCTCTGGCTCCTCTTCAAACATACGGGGGTGGAGGTCAGGATTTGACTGGCTCAGCATGTCATCCACACGATCTTGCATTTCAGATGTTGCCGATTTCTGAGTAGGTGATGATGAATATATTGCACTTTTCCCATCCACCTCGGATTGTATATGAGAAGATGAAGTTTCAGCACCAAAAGTTTGTATTTCTGAGTTTTTCTCATCACTGTCCTGTTGCAAATCAACAACAGTATCATCTGTTTTCCTTACACCCATGTCATTAATTAATTCCTTATCTTCATGAACAGGTGAAATTCTTTTCAGTTCTGTTGACAACTTTTCCATGTCTTTCTCTAATGTTTCTATACTCTCTGTTTTCTCCATAATCACATGAACTTTCGCTAGTGAATCATTTTCAGGGGACATAACTCCAGTTTTATTTTCACTAGATTTTGAACTTGCAGCAGCTAAATCTAAGGCTTGTTGTTCTATGGAACCCCCCTGTGCGGATACTATTTGAGAATTTTGAGAATCTTTATACACATTAAAATAGTCTGACTGTGAGTTCTGTATGGGTGTATGTTTGTATATATTATAGTCCGAGTCCTCCTTACTCATGTCTACAAATGCAATGTTATAATTCTCCATGACCTTTGTCCTGTCATTTCCATGCTGTACAAGGTTCACATCTAATGAATCCTGACTACTCTCCATCCCATCACCTGGTGAACGGTCAGGAAGTTTACTGTAATCTCTATCATCAAAATCTAATATCTCAGATAAACTTGGTTCGTGGGACAACCATGAATTCTGAGACTGGGAATGGTCTGGGGCTGTTTGTTTAGGCACATCTTCCTTAACTTCCTCTCTGTGCACTTTATGACTTTTCTTCCCTGACTTTTTCTTTTTCCTACCAGCAGACACACGGATAACTTTCAACTCCTCCTCGTGTTCTTCCAATGAGAGCTCACGATCGTGACCTCTATGGAAACTTGACCTTTTGCTGTCCATATGGCTGTCTCGATCATTCACCAGTATTCCTGAGTCGACTGATCCTGCTTTAGAATGACTAGCCTCCTCACCGTTCTGGCTGTGTGTGTCACTCTCGTTACGACCTTTACCTGTGTAATCTACAGCACTGGTGAACGACTAGAGAGAAACAGAATTTACATTTGTCAGAAAACATTAAATATGTGTTTAAATTAAATGTTAGGCATGTTACATATCACATTTATAATTGAGGTAAAGTTATTTCTTTGACTTGAATTAACGAAATAAAACCAAAGACCAGATTTTGTCTTATAATATGTAATAAATCTCAACTGACAGAGCTAAAAAGAAGATTTTTTCTGGGTGTTGAAGTCAGTGTTTTACACATATATCTAACATATCACCTTCGTTAATATAAAACCAGTTAAAACATTTTGTTATGATCAACAACATAACTTATAATTCATATATGCCATCATATTTTCATGTGACTGTATGCACAGTAAAAATGAAAGAATAAGAGGGATTTTACTCCTGTACATTTAATCCATGTTTAAAATTTCAGAATTAACAGACTTTCTGTATTCCCCATTGACACAAGCTTAAGCTGTTAGCTTGAGATGCGCCAATTAATAGCCATATATTACCAGCACCCTAACTTACTAAATTACGAGCCCTTGCAGCAGAGTAAATTACTGAATTACGTGCCCTTGGACCGGAATAACTTACTGAAATACTGCCATTGGAGAGCGGAGTAAATTACTGAATTGTGTGCCCTTGGAGCGGAGTAACTAACTGAATTATGTGCCCTTGGAGCGGAGTAAATTACTGAATTGTGTGCCCTTGGAGCGAAGTAACTAACTGAATTACATGCCCTTGGAACAGAGTAAATTACTGAATTGTGTGCCCTTTGAGCGGAGTAACTTACTGAATTACGTGCCCTTGGAGATGTGAAACTGTCCATACTACACAAAGACAGATGGTCATCCTCCTGTGTAGCCGAATTGGCTGAACTTGTCCTTGACCGACTGCCTGGTGGATATGTCCCAAGGTCAAGGTAGGGCACATCCTAAAACAGCAATAATTGACTTTTGTTAACTCACACTTGAAAATAAACAAGATTTAACAGCATAATTAACATGTAAACATGATCCTATACAATGTTGCACCAAATGTCAGGTACGATTAATCAATGTTAACTGTGAAATATCAGTGTAAAAATTCTGATCAATGTTAATAAGAATATTTTTCAAAAAGTCAATGATGAATAATACATACGAAGTCAAGCTGAAAGATGGCATACTCAAGACCTGAGGTCAAGGTCAGTAGAACATTCATCCTCTGTAATGAAATTGAGGTATAATTTGTTACCATATTAAGTAAAACCAACTTGTCAAATCCATACGTAGTAAGATATGACCCAACTGTACAGGGGAGATAATTCACTTAAAGGTCTTCTAATCAAAGGAGCAAAATAAATATTAAAATGAAAATTATTTTGTTCTTTTGTTTTTGTACTTGTGGTATGGAAGAATATAAAGTGTTCATTAAATGACTACAGTATTGATTTCAAGTTATGTCTTATTTTGTAAAATGGGTCTTCAAAATCAGGAAAGAGGAATGTCGATAACTGTAAAGGAAAACCAACATGAGGAATTTTGAAGTTCAGAGATAATCCCTTAAGACAAGTGTGATACATCTTTTGGAATTCCAAGTACATTTAATTGCATTATTGACTCGGATATAAGGACATGCCTAGTATTATGCCTGGTATACATCACTGTTAAATAACTAAGGGAGTATGCCATATTAGTGCCCCAATCTATTTCTGTACCTGCTCGTCAAGGACAAATGCTTCCCGTACATAATGTTTTTTGACTAGTTTTTTGTTGTCTAGATAACATCTGATGTAACTTTCAAGGACGCATTCATTTAAAGTCATCATCAGCCAGGCTCTCCCTATAAAAAAACAGAACACAGAATTCATATCAATTTTTGTTTTTATTTATGAAAGATTAGTATATTGCAAATACTCTTATCTGCTGTGTATAATGACAAAATCACATTTTCTCACTGGAAGGCATAATGTCCACATAGATTATATAATTACAACATCAAATTACAAACTGTATTGGGTGTTTTTTCCATATCTAAAAAATGAATTTTGTGCATTTTTATTTCTATTGCTTAAAATATGAATTTGTTGACATGAGACACAGTCTACCTTTTATAATTTCCAGATGGTAATTAAAACTTGACCAAGATATGTAGTGATATTACAGAAATGACTGATCTCCTTTATAAATAGTTACCTCGACCAAGATCTGTGGTAATATTGCGAAGTCGACTTATCTCCTTAACAGCATCCTTCCTGGTAAAGTCCTTCACCACTTTCCAGTAACCGTAATTAATGTGTCGTAGACTGTAATACAAATTAATTCTGTGAGTCCTCTAACCTCATTCTCATCTGTTTCGTCTACATATAAATGTAATCACAATTACCAACAATTTTTCTATCATTTGTTAGTCTTCATTTCAGCTATAACTAAATCTGTAAACTTCTTATTTAGGACAATATTGGCCTGACAAAGATTAGGAACAACAATTTGGAAAATATTTTCCTGCATGGTGCAGTTTGACATGACAATTATTGTAGTTTATGTAGTAATGTATTTAAATGTACTTTTTAGATTTTAATTTGAAGGAAAGTGTTGAAAAGCACGAATTCATTATGAAAAGTACTTAAAATTTTAAGTAGATAATCACATTGCAGTGATATTTTAGGTACATTTAGGGCTGAATAAAGGCCCCTTCCCCTTGAGAAATTTTGCTTTTTTCCCCCCATTTTTATGTAAATATTTTCTAAAATAAAAGGAAAATTCTCTAAAATATACATGTATCTCAAGAAAAATACATTGTAAATTTTTCCCAGTTTTAAAATGGTACATGTCCCTGACATTTATGATTAAGGAAATCACTTCACCATTTACTCTCAAGAATATATTATGTACTTTACTGTATCATGATCATATATAAGTATCTTACCCATGGAGAAAGACATGATCAAAGTTCTCAGTAAGTCGCTGACATGGCCGGTCATTATTTGTCAGATACACTGGATCCTCTCCACAACCACATGCTATTTGGTATTCTTGAATCTGATATCATCACAATAAAAAATAAAGACACATTCAATTTATAATGTAGGTCAATCTTCCATCCATCCTAGGCCTGGTAATCACTACCTTTTTAACACATAATTGAATGGGTTTTTTTTATACATGTTGCACTTTGAATTAATTTGACCGTATACATGTATATAATCACTGCATTTAATTACTAACTTATAGCCACTCAAAAATTGTCACTACCATCATAATCAAGCCTTTTTATACATCACTTTGAATAAATATTGTGTTCATTAGCAAATATTTTCAGTTTATATATACATATGTATTTGACACACCCATTGAACATTGGTGTTAATCATTTTTAAAACAGTGTTATTCTGAAGAACATTTTTTTAGCAATATAATATATATTAAGCTTTTTACAGAACAATTAATTATAAACTTGTATAAATCTTGGAGCCTGATAAAGATATATGATATCTATAGTGATGGAAATCAAATTGATATTGTTATATTATCTATTAAATAAACGGAATAATCAACTGAATGATTTTTGATAAAAATCGGATACCGATACAGAATGTATAAAAATTAAACTCTTATTTTACTTTCAACAGCATTTCCCTGAATCTCTGAATAAACTGAAAAGAGCTTTGGTCATGTCAAAATTTGCCTGTAAACCTCCTTCAAGGTTGAATTTATAAGTCTGAAGAAAGGCTTAACTATAAATTTCCATGCCCATGTCATTTTGGGATCTCAATAAAGCTCCTGTATTGATTAGTTTTGTTTCATTAATTTCTCTAATTCTCTTATTGGAACAGCATTGTTAATGTTTTTAGATTATATTAAAATGAATTATATATGAAATTGCAATTCGGTCAAATATTAAATTGGTTTTCACACTCTTTAACAATCGTTATTAAAATTATATTTAAAACTAGAGTTGGTAGCAGATCTAGACATATACACGGTAGGCATATCATTCAGTTAGATCATAAGATCACCCATACTAATTTGTCTGCCTTTTGATGTCCCTATGTAAATGAACTAGGGTGTACAGTAGCAACATTATATATACTCAGTTACGTACAATTTCTGGTTTTTCAAAAAAAAATTATTAACTAAATTAGCTAAGTTCTCAAAATTAAACAAGAGCTGTTGGAAAACAGCAAAGCTCGCCTATTCAAAAGAAGTTGATGTTCAAGTATTTACTATTTAAACATGGAAATATGACAAATTAACAGACTCAAAAAAATTACCTAAAGGGCCCCAAATTGGTTGTATTATCACGTTCAGCATCCATTCACATTAGGAAAATAAAATCATAAAACATTTATGATGACTTATGCTTAAACAATTGACAAAATAGAAACTTGCTCAAAAACTTTAACATGGAAATATGACAAATAAACACACTCAAAAAACCCCTAAAGGGCCCCAAATTGGTTGTATTATCACGTTCAGCATCCATACACATTAGGAAAATAAAATCATAAACATTTATGATGACTTAAGCTTAAACAATAGACAAAATAGAAACTTGCTCAAAATACTTTAACGTGGAAATATGACAAATTAACAGACTCAAAAAAAACCTAAAGGGGTCCCAAATTGGTTGTATTATCACGTTCAGCATCCATACACCTTAGGAAAATAAAATCATAAACATTTATGATGACTTAAGCTTAAACAATTGACGAAACAGAAACTTGCTCAAAAACTTTAACGTGAAATGGGACGCCAACGCTGACGCCGATGCCATTAGACGCCCATTACTCGGGGTGACAACATTAGCTCCCCTATTCTTCGAATAGGCGAGCTAATTACATTACTCATAATATGTTATTGTAATAATAAGAAAGGAAATGATAAATATATAATGTTATTGTTTTCTCATGAAACTAGATCTATGAAAAATATTTTGGTATGAAAAAAATGTATGTGTACCAATAAAAATATCAAAAATATAGTTTGGGTAGAGGCTGGAGTGAAAGGGTAGATAAACATGAAATTTCAAATCTAATATGGTTTACCAAAAGTATTCCTGTATTCTCCTAAAATGTTTCTAGATATTTTATCTAAGCTGCACAGTAGCTGCACAAAAATTAACAAAAAAATCCTTCACTTTCAGTCACTGTCCATAACTTTTCATATGCCATTATACTGTGCCAATCTCTATAGATATACAGACATAAATCGCCAAAATTGACGGTCCATAAGTACCTGGCTCATTTTATGAAACAAGCCAGGTACACCTATACATTGCAAAGAAGAAGAATATAGGGCGTTTGTGATTATACAGTTTGACTGGTTGGACCTAGTTTTTCGTTTATGAATTAAACAGGTTGAGCACAACCCTGCATATGGGTAAACAGCTACCCATTTGAGTAACAGTTACCTGTTTGAGTAATCAATAAGTTAACCAAATGAGGAATTTTGTGTAAGAAGAATGCATGAAGTTGTTTTAAACTTTTTTTATAAAAAAAGGGCGTAATAATTTTTGACATGGCACCATGCATTACAAACATAACTTAGTACATTATTAATCATAATTTAATCAAAATGGGATAAACTTCATTGTCTCAATTTTGATAAAACTCACAAACTAAACCAACTCCATTGCTTACTATGGTGCTATAATAGAACACAGGTAAAAAACTCATTCAACCATGACACTTGGACTGAATTTCCATAATGGCTATACACTGTAGTCAATGGATCTTAGATCTTTTTAATTAGATCAGTTTTAAAGATGCTCCACCGCCGACAGAGCATACATTATATTCATCATTTGAACAATAATTGGTTTTTAATTGTGTATATGTATGTCTAATTAACACATAAAATAATATATAATATGATTTATTTTGCCTTTGGTGTATGCGCAATCAGTATTTCATTCCATAAAGGATAGAGTGCCACAGAATTTTTTCGGGATGCAATTAATTATTAATCCTATTTTTAACTTGAAGTAAAATTAGAAGCTCAAACTTTTCAATGGTGGTAACGGTGTAAAGTAAGTAACTTTTGTAACTAAAGAAAAATACTAAATTGTCTGCTGCTGTATTTAATAGTGAAAAAATACCATTTGTCATCAGTGGAGCATCTTTAAGGCATATTCTAAAACATTATAATGGTGACCCTTTCTTAATAATAATTTTTAAAACAACATTATGCGTTTTATTTTTTACATAATTCCTTAATTAGGTAACTTATTGATTACTACTAACTGTTACTCAAATGGGTAACTGTTACCCATATGCAGGGTTGTGTCCAACCTGTTTAAGACAGACCTGGTGGTTTTATATTGTTTACAGATCTAGACGTACGTGCCTTGACAAAGCCCTCACAGGCATGTATAAAACAACTACAGGTCCGTCAGGATTTATACTTGAAATAATGACTTTAACAAACAGTCGAACCGGTTGTTCCGAATAAACGAAAACGGCGTCCACAGCACTTTAATTTGTAGATTTGTGATCATAATCATGTGATGCCGGTGACTGTCAAAATTTACTTAGGGGTCGTTTAGACATCTTTGGGGGAATCTTACCGACTTCACCGACTTGGCAACATTAGCTACAATTCTGTCCTTTAACCGGAGACGTTCCGGTGCTGAAGCCATCACGGTCAAAAGTATTTTTTCACATTTTAAAAACAAAACAAGACTTTCCTGTCAGGTGAGAGCAGACACTTCCGCCTACATATATTACTTAGCACAAGAAATCGAATTGGTCGTATTTTCGAATTTTATTTTCTGCTCTTATCAGACAAAACAAGTTTTAAATATATTAGCGTATAAATATCATCAAATTAACTGTCTTAATTATTCTTATTTAAGATGCTTTCATTCATCAGAAATATATATAAATGATATAAGTTCTCTACATATCCCTTATTGTTGTTTTGATATAGCTTGTGTAAAGTAACATATTTCTTCCAACATGGCAGGGTTGAACAAGGATTTGCAGAGCTACTTATCAAGAGGTTCTTCAAATGGGTCTACAGAAGCAGACGACAGGGAATCTTCTGGTGGATTTAGTTTAGGAAAGTTAAATGTATTTAGAAAATCGGAAGAAGTGCCGCTAAACAATGATGATGTTGCTAACAGCTGGTTTTCTCAGGCACAGAGGGATCCTCTCTTGCCCAGTCTGGTAACGTAAACACAAATAATACACATGCCTGTATGCATGTAAATCAGCTGTAGACCTACATATACAGTCATTTGACATGTAGAAGAACAGGGAGAAATTTTTTTCTTTGATTACCTATATCTCAACCCGAGTGTATCTAACCACCTTCCATGGGTTATTTAAAATGCATTAATATTTGACCACAGGGCCTCGTTAAATGTTCCTAATGATTGATGATACATGTATATGCATAAGATAGGTCACGTCTATAGTGTATGTAACATAACTACATATTTCATCATTAGGAACGGGCCCAGTTGTTAGGCGTCAATGTGTGTATGCGTAGAAGAACAGGAAAAAATACAGAAATGATTCTTCTCCATAGTACATGTCTTGACCAGGAATCGAACCCCGGTCTCTGTTGTGAAAAACTACGGCTCTACCAACTGATCAAAAGAAGCATGCTCTGTCAGCTCAGTGACAGAGACCGTATTAAACACTATATATGTACAAACCACACTGACCCGCTCCTTTCACAGATAGATGAATTAAAAGCCTTTATTCCACAGAAAAATATATTATTCAGTTTTAAGTATCTTGTCATTGATACCAAGACAGTATATTTTGATAATTTTCATATTATTAAAATATTGATTTAAATATGAAAATTATTCTTACTACTTGATAATTATATAACTGAAATATGTTTGAAAATGTTTGGTTCCATTAATATTCCAAATTGAAATACGCAACATTGATGTCTCTATTAATTGTGACTTCATCATCCAAAATTTTTAAATAGATTCATGTAACTTTAATTTTGGGAAATTAAAGCTAAAATTAAATTGGGAAAAAAATTAGAGGCTTTGCCAATGGGAAGGGAGCCAATTTCTTTCGAATTATAATTCATGCTGAAGAAAAGCCCTGTCCTTGGAATTCAATTGATAAAATAAAAATGTTTCTATCGGTATACTGTCACTGCTAGTGTTTACATGTACATATAATAATAATCTAATTATATCTTGAATTTATTGTTTATGGACCATGTGAAAAAAGGAATGCCAATATCTCAAATATTAACACTTCTAGTGAACATGCAACTTGTGGTTGTAGCACATGATCACATATATGATTTGTATAACTACATATATATAATTTATAAGCGGCCAAGATATAGTGTACATGTACATGTTTCATGTAAATTAGATAGCTATTTGCTGCAGTGAGTCAAACCTTGGACCACAGATTAAATTTGTTTTGAAATATTCAAATATTTTGCAAATTTATTATTTTTTTTCCAGACCAAGAAACAAAGGATACTCGGATTTGTGATCTGCTTACTGATGGGAACTTTTTGTTTTTCTTTGGTAACTATTCCTATTTGTAAATATCCCAAGTAGTTTAAATGAGTTCATTAATATAAGTTAGAGGCATTTATCAATATAACAATCCAATCTGTAATAAAAACTAGCACTTTTTCTTATGAAATTTGAGATTTTCAAAAAGCAATTGATATTATAATATTTTTAAAAATGTAATATTGGTATGTCCGCATATAAATGCTTCAAATGCAGAGTGTAATGTGTTACATGTGTAATTGATTGAAAAAGAGTTTTTTTATTGTATGTATACATTTCATTATTTTAATCATATCAATGTTATTCACTTTCAGGCAAGTCTATACATACCGTTACTGGTGCTTAAAGCGAGGAAGTTTGCCGTACTTTATACTCTTGGAAGTGTTTTTGTAATTGCAAGGTAAATTTTTTTTTAATCTTTTGAGACATCAAGCAACTCTTCCTTTACATTGTGCATATATAATGTTTTAATAATAGCTGCTGATTAGTGTTCTCAAGATAATTATTGGGAGTGAGGGAGAAGAAAAAGACAAGAAAGTATGTCGCCTGAAGAATGTGTGCAGTAACATGATATTGTTATTTCATTTTGCCAACTATCAGACTCCTTTAACATTTTAGATTCTTGCTTGCTTAAAACCAAAACTTCATTGCTAAAAAATTGGTTTAATGTACATCATTTGATCAATAATTGACGTTTAATCGTGTACATATAAATATGTCTATGTAACACAAAAAACAATATAAAATAATTAACTTTGTTTTTACTTCATTAGCAATCAGTACTTGATTGCATAATATATAGGATATACATGTAGTGCCATGAAATTTTTCCGGGATGCAATTAATTATTTTTAGTACTTTTATCTTGAAGTAAAATAGAAGCTTAAACTTTTCAATGGTGGTAATGGTGTAAAGTAAGAAACTTTTGTAACTGAAGAAAAATACTAAATCTTTTGCTGCTGTTTTTGATAGAGAAAAAATACCTTTTGTTAGCAGTGGAGCATCTTTGAATTTTGTTCAATTATGATAGGAAATGATAAATAATCAATTTTAGATAGGAAATATGATACGTATACATACAAACGTAGTTGGACAGATTGGTATGGTATATTAGACGTTAATTTATTGTTATATACCAGGTATTGTGAAAATTGTGTGCCTAAATGACTCATAATCTGCTACAAATAATTGATAACCCTATATGAATGTATTAGTGTCTTCAGATCTTGATTTTATCAAAATTGGGGTAATCCTAGTTTTATGGTGTTATACCTCTTTGGTAATATTCACACAAGGTTATGAATTAGGGTTTGTTAGTTGAGACCAGAAATGTGAAAATATATCTCAGAATCTAAGATGACTGTGTTAAAAGCCTTTTTAATCAGTATGTGTACAGGTGTCCTGAAAGTTTGGATGTTTTCTTTTAACTATATAGTTTATATATAAAGTTAGACAAAGATGAGATGTTACAAAAGCAAATGTTTTTATTTATGTTTATGAATTTTAGAAGGAAGAGATGTACCGGTATAGAGCCAACACCTTTAGTTTTCCTAGATTCGTACTCATGGGTGGGTTCCTCTACTGGATACCCTTATATATTTATGAATTTGAAGTACCAGTATCTCTCAATCCATTACAATGAATGTAACTGTTTTAATATGTTTACCTTTTATTTTCAGTTTTTCTCTGTTATGGGGCCCAATGAACCACATCAAACATCTGTTTTTCAGTAGAGCGTATGCCTTTTACAGTCGCCTATTTTGGAACAATGTTTGCCACTTTATATTTTTCTCTGTGGGTGAGTATTTTATTCTGTATTGCCAATTTACGGGTTTTCATTGTGATTGAGTTAGCTGATCGAGATGCAACTTTTAATATTGGTCTTTGTAGGAGCGACGTCACGATTTGTCCAAAATATGGCATATGTATAGTCCTTCTTGTAGTAAATTTGTAATGTAATCAATTTCAGAAATTTGCCTTAACTTTAGTTAATATAAACTTTAAAAAGTAAAAATGTCTCTTTCACAAATGTTTGGCCTCATGGCCATCTTCAGGTACATAGAAATACAAGAAAAGTTAGGTGAATTAATTCATCTTGAACCTTTTGATATGATTCAACCTAATTAATATAATTTGTTGGATATATTGTATATATTTATTAAATGTTGCAAATTATGCAAATCATTACTTAAGAAAATAAGGAAATTGTCCCGGATAATGAAAAATAATATTACAAGGTAATTCTATATTCTTTTCTATCAAACATAATTTTCAATTATGGTTTTGGTCTTTAATTATCAATGCATAATTGTTAGTTTCTAATATTTATCATTATTGCAAATTTCTCTATATCACTATAGCTCATTTAGTTATTTTATTCAAATTTGATGAATTGTCTTGATACGTACATTTACATCTTATAGACCACTAACTTCTCTGTGTGCACATGATTCTGTTATCTGATGCTTCATCTAATATTCTTCCTTTTCGTGTTAAAACAGGCAAGAAGTACAATATTTACAGTTATATGTGCAGTTGGACAAATCCTTGCTTTAGTATGGTATGTAGACTCATTTAAATCTGTAACTACATGCACATACTGTAAAATACATTCATTTTCCATAAAGTAAATCATACAGCATGAAACACAAGTTCATAATACTACATTTAAATGTGTGGAAAAAAATGTAGCAATGAGAACATTAAGGTCTAATTGAAGTTTAACATATAATCATATTCAAAACTGTCGACTTACATGTTCATGTAAGTCTTGACAATATTTAACATCTTAATTGTATATCTAGTCAGCATTTATTCCAGTAAGTTAAGCCGGTAATTGTTTTCCTTTAAAACTTGTTTCAGTTGTTATTATTTTTGCATTATAATTTTATTAATTTTTTTTTCAACAGGTACATTGTAAGTTATATTCCTGGAGGCCAGACTGGCATGAAGTTTTTTTCTAAAATATTTTATGCAGCTGCATCAAAAACAGTTCAAAAGACATTGCCTATATAAAATAGAGAATCTAATTGGTAAAAACTTACAATGGCTGTGATTGGTGATTGTGGGAATGTATATGATATTAAAGAGAACATTTCATTGGTTCAGTGGCTGGATTGGTAAAAAATGCATTAATGTGAGGACCTGCAATGGAAGTGATTTGAGATACATTGATTTGAAAGTAATTATATTGGTGCTTGTTTTGTCCGAGAGATATTTTACATAACAAAGGGAATTTACGGAGTATGTGTAATAGATGAGAGAAATATAGTAGGGAATACAAAATACATAAAGATGAAAGATATGACAAATCTTATTTTGTATACACAAAGTTGAATATTTTCGTTATTGATTTTGTTGTTGTAATAATTCAATTTACATTTCAACATGTGTTGTTTATATGTCCAAATTAAAAAAAAAAAAATACAACAGCAAGTTATACATACTGTATTTGATCCAATAAGCGCCCATGTCCCTATATGTGCCCCTTCCCAATTACATATACTGTATTCAACCCAATAATCGTCCATGTCCCTATAGCTATAAGCGCCCCTTCCCATTTTGAGGACTCAATTGCAATTTCCCGGGCATAAGGACAGACCAAAACCATATAAGCATATCCTTTTCATTTTTGGCGTTTATTGGGTCAAATATGGTATATGTAAAATATATTTATAATTTCCCAAAAATGTTGAATTTCAATGGTATTCTTTTTGATCTGTTGAATCATTTCTGCCATTTGACTATTTATTGTTACTGTATTCTTTTCAGTGAATTTTATGGAATGTATTTTGGTAAATTGTAGCATAGATATAATGCAACAATTTTGGATGGTTTTCATTAAAAGTTTATATGACACAGGTTTGTATTAGTATGTATGTATCTGGGCTTTATTATGCTTAATTAAAAAGTGTGTTTTATCATCTCATTTGGTGAAAGTATTTGTACTAAAATCAACTTTGCAAAAGAATCACAATAGATATGTTTTTGGTAAATGAAGGTATTGATGTGTACCAGAGTTATTTTATTTTTCTTCTAAGTTATATCCTTTGATGGGTGTGTTTCATTCATCTGAAATATATAGATAAATTGTTTTAAATGGCATGATAATGTGGATTGGTTTTCTTAAATAACTTCTTTGATTAATAGTTTTATTTCACAATTACATTCTTTGTTTCGCATGCCTTCTTTTCTTGACCTTTTTACAAATACATGCAAACCTGGTTTCCTGGAGGTTGATGCAAATGTGGATCTTTTCTGATAGTGTTTGATTGTCAGAGTACTGAATATGTTATCTTACATTTTATTGGGACCAACCTAACTCCTCTAAGTCCTGTGAACAAGGCTCAACTGTTTTTATTTTACAAATGCCTTTCAGGGTGTTAGAGTCTTTGTAGAAATGATAGGCAAGGATTTGTATTTCAATATTAACCCTTTTTGCCAATTAACTCAAAAAACAGATATCACATTTTATATGGTAACCAGATTACATTTATACACTTCATTAACTTGAAATTATATTAATTGATATGAAGATGAAAGGGAGAGAGCTTAAATAGGTAATACATGTATTGCGCCTCCCAATTTCTGTTAAATTTGATTTAATGAAATATTTTGAAATTGAATGAAATATATATTATGAAGATCAAATTATTGTTTGTTATGGTAATAAAGTTTTGTGAAACTTTTTATTTGTCCATTGTTTCTAAAATTAAACGTTCTTTTTAATTATTGTCTGTTGAACTGAATGTTACAGGCATAGGTTGTAATCCACATTAGTCCATTGTTTCTAAAATGTCCCGAC
Organism: Argopecten irradians; assembly: GCF_041381155.1. Classification (NCBI taxonomy): domain Eukaryota; kingdom Metazoa; phylum Mollusca; class Bivalvia; order Pectinida; family Pectinidae; genus Argopecten; species Argopecten irradians. Next base: position 10,544,623 of record NC_091134.1, on the reverse strand, counting down.
ATAAAACGTTCTTTTTTCCCATTATTGTCTGTTGAACTGAATCCGCTTACAACAAACCTGGCTAGTAATCCCTGGCTGTTAGGACATCCAAACCTTCTTTAAAATGTGCAACATGAAGGAAATATATACATATATAGATAATTACATAAATCTGTATGACTTATTGATGAGGGTATTAGAAGGTGCTGAAGTTTCTTTTACCAGTATGATGTTATCAAAATGAATAACTTTTGCCAATAGATTAAAACTGATATAACTTTGGTAATTTTTTTAATTAAGTACATTTTTTTATTCACATAGAACCATTATGCAAAAAGCTGGAGTCCTCTGTAAAATTAGATATATGAAAATCCAAGATGGCTGTCTAAATACCAATTGTACAATGTATAATTGATAAAAAAAAACATCAAGAAAAAATAGGTTGCTTCAAGAATTTCTGCAGGCGAATTATACCTCAAAATATTTCTCATTTGAATGAGGTATATAGTTAAAAAAAATCCTGCTTTTCTATACACTTCCATTCAGTCATTATGTCATCAAGAGGGTTGCCATATTGAATATTGAACAAAAACATAGAAAATATTACAACTTTTTCATTAGTTGATGATATATGACCAAATCAGTTCTAGAATGAAGGATAAGACTTCTGTTATGTGATAAAATAAAAAAAAAAAATATTAATAAAAGAAAATCCAAGATGGCCTCCAAAATAAATGTAGGTACATTATATAGTTATTATAGTTTCAATAACCAGAACGGACTATCATGCTTGCCACTTACAGCAATATAGGATCAAAGATGTTGGCCATATCAGAAACATATATAAATATAGAGATTGGAAACTCTTTCTTTATCTATGTGGACAGTCAGAAGGACCTCCAGTTTATAGGCATTTCCCCTTGGCTAACTACTTTTAAGTGTTTTCTTTTAAACATGACATTTTTGCATCAACACAAAGTTTAAACAATATATCATGGTTGATATGATCAGTTTTCCCAAATGATGTTATTTAATATGATTTTTGAGAGTATGAAAATAAGCAATTTTACCTGGTTTTTCGAAAATCAGTCATTCAAAACCGGAAGTGCATTTTGTTTTATTAATATATATATATATAGTCTTTCCCAAAATAGTACTCAAACCATCTGAAAATTACTTAACTTTTATAACATATGAAAGTTAAATATTCTGTTGTATTTGAGTATTTTAGAGTTTATCTAAAAGCCCCTAGGGACATACAGAGGTACCGCTGCCGATCGTAAAAAAGGCGAAGTTGCCAATCTCTATGTATATGTGTTTCTGGCCATATACAAAAAAAAAATGTTTTTAATAATAATAAATTATGGTGCACTTTGTGCATGTAATTGGTCTACTCTACAAATATTTATAACATTTTGGCATATACTTAATGTACATTCACTGAAGAAATATGGATTACTGTAAATGCACGCGTTTTGAAAGACATTTATGAAAGTTTGTTTTTTCTGTCATAGTACAAATATTTCTTAAAATATATTATTTTTTCTTGAAATATATTATTTTTTCTTGCTTCATTTAATGTTATGATATTTTAAAAATACAAGCGACGTTAAGTTATCTGTTTTGAACCCTTCAAAATGAAAATGTTGGCATTGAACAGTAAACCAGCGTGTTACGACTGGGTACGAACCGCTTATAGAGCGGATCAACAGGTAGTACCCCTTAGTGTATCAACCGGAAATGAGTGTTACGCAGAACCGGGGAAAACTTACACACGTGTGTTTGACATCAAGGTTGAAAGCCGAATTGGGTTGCAAACGAAATGTCGTGGTTGTTTGGAACAGGGAAACCAACAACACCGGGTGGTGTGCCACCAGGTAGCTTTGGTGGCATGCCTCCAGATAAACCAGGGGCTGATGGCGCAAACCAAATTGGACAGCCACCATCAGGAGGAAAGATGGAAAAATATTCATTCGATTCCACTGCCCTAGAACGAGCTGCAAAGGCTGCCAAAGAGCTGGAAAAATCGGGTAAGGGTTTATTTGAAAGATTAACTGTTTACCATGATTAAATCATAATTTTGACTCTAAAATGAAATAAAAACGTAAAGAAGTCTTCATTTAATCATGCAGATACTAAGATTCATACTTGGAAATAAACTTTCTGATGCAATATTTTCTCATTATTTATGTAATATTGCATGTTTTGAGCTAATTATCAGGTCGTGGATAACCACTTATTTGCGTATCATACGCCGATTAGGCTCTCCTTGAGTGCCCTAACTTGTGAACTGAAGTCGGTCATTTCGCAAGGAGTTACACCCCTGCAACTAAAAATCATGATCAGGGGCCTATTTAGATTTATAGGAGGCGAGCCCTTGGCCTTTAGTCTTGTATTAGTGTAGCAGTATTGGACTGGGTCGATCATCGGTGGTAGCTCATTGGTAGAGCATTTGCATTGGCTAGTGTTAGGAGGTCCCAGGTTCCAATCCCAAACTGGTCGCTACATTTTCTCCTGTTAAAAAAAAATGGTTCCCAATGCAACTAGGCCTAAAATACCCACATGATAAGAGTCTTGAATGTCTGTGAGGGCAAAGACTTTGAAAAAGGAGGGAAGAATGCGACCGGAAGAATGTAGCAGGATTGGACTGGGTGTCCAGAGGTAGCTTAGCGGTAGAGCATTTAGCTATTGTTCGGAGGTCCTAGGTTTGAATCCTGGACTGACCACTGCATTTCTCCTTTCCTGTTACATTAGAATCAGATGCTAAATAAATTGACATGAGGTTTCAGAGCAGTATCTGTCACATCAATAAATTAATGATTTTGGCTGTAAGTTTGTGTTTGAAATACACAGTGTATAACTGTCATGTTAAGTCGACATACACTACCTGTCATTTAAATATACATCTTTTTGAAATGTGTTTAGTTGAAAAATACATACTCACTTCTTCAGTCAACTGGAGCATGGGATAGCTTTCGTAAATGCATACCTATGAGGTGTATACGCAATACTCAAGTTAGTGATTTTCCTGATTATTGAACTAGGTACAACTCGCTAGGTTATAAGTGTGTGGAATTGTAAATGTGCGCCATACATTTGTATATTTAGATATAATAGGCTGGAGATCTGATGGGTAACTCTGTAAAGTGGGAATGCTTACCAACTCTACCAGGCACCATGCAAGTTAACACGTGAGGCATGTTAGAAATCTATAAATACCGAGTGTTACACCTAGGGAAGGCCATCTGCACTTGCATTGTGACGTTTGTCCATGATAAAAATACTGAAAAAACTTGATATGAATATGATATCAACATGGAAAGTTATTTCTTTGTAAATACTTTTGTGACACAATATTTGAATGAAAGTTAATGTAGAGCAAGAGTGTTTGATGTATGTATGGTAAAGTTGATACATATAGATATACTGCACATGGTCATGTATGTCCTAGTATGTTCCTAGAACAGTTCTTATCAATAATTCAAAAATTTCAGTCACATTTTTGCAAGATGCAATTGAGCAGTTGCAAATGTATTTCATTTCTCTGAATTTATGTTTTCTGTCAAAATATAAAATGTGTCAATGGAAGAATGTTGCTGATGATGATGTGGAAATGAAGCTTCTGTACACTTAACCATGTGGTGTTAGCTTGTGTATGTACCACCAGAGGTGCTCTGGTGTAACAACCTTAGGTTAGTTTGGTGTAGTTTTAAATTGTGGATAAGTACAATAAATATCAGGAGCATGTGTGTTCTCCATTCTAGTCAATAACTCGTACATTATTGGATCGGAGTATACCATCATGTTTATACTTATTCACGCGGTGCTAATTGCAATTTCAGGGGGTACTTTTCTATACCGTCTGTATGCTATCTAATGTAATTCAGTCCAAATCAGGCGGTACCCCAGCCAGGTTCAACCAGCATAAAGTACCGGGTACTGCCTGATATTGAAACCCCTGCTTAAATATTAACCCAGGTCATTTATCTGAAAGTTTCAATTATTGTTTTTATTTTACCAGCACATGCTAAAGATGCCTTGCAGTTATCCAAGATGCAAGAAGAGACCAAACAAATTGAACAACAGAGAAAAATGAAGGTAATCTTTATTGATATATAGTCATACTCATAATCATCTACAGATAATAGCAACTATACTATATCATTATAGATTTGTTTCAAATTAAAGAAGAAGTTTCATCAATTTATTCATTTATAAATGTAAAAAACCTAAAAAATTCTGCATCACATAATTGTTTATCAATCTGTACCCCTTACCCTATAAAAGACATTTATTTTCCAATTTTTCCATACCAGAAAGTTATTTTTTATACTTCTTCAAAAACAGAGATTTACTATGGGGGGATATTATCTGTCAAGTGGACACGGATATCTCAATCTGAATATCAGCTAAAAAGCTTGCCGAGTGTTGACTGACATTAAAGGATGAGATAGGCTTGTCCACCTGACAGACTTTTAGAAGATTCGATTATTTTCCTTTCTTATTTAATCTAACAAGAGACCAAAGGGCCTTAACAGTCATCTGTCAATCTCGACAAAAGTCAAATAGGAATTTGATTAGGTATGGTGTCTTGGTGGTCATCTTGGATTTGGAAACGACCTCAAAAATAAAAACTCTTGGTTGGGACCATGTTGGGGTCATTTCAGACAAGTTTCAACTAAATTGCACTGATAGAACTTTAGAAGTACTTGGAAGTTCAAAATGTGTTTTTAGTGCATGTGAGCTATTTAAAGCCAGTAATCTTTTCACCAACAGCCGTGTAAATAAACCTGTCAGGTATGAGAGAAAAATCAGTCTTGTGACATCTTTATCTGGTTTATATCTTTTTACAGGAATCAGAAGCCTACAAAGAACAGCTAAGGATTGAGTTTGCTCGCACATCAGAAGAGGAGAAAAGGAAGACGATGGCAGAACAAAGCAAATATCATAAATCTAAAGCAGAATATGAAGACAGATTGGCACGACAGCGCTACTCCGATCAACTGGCACAGCAGGTGTGATCAACTTTTCACTACAGATGTCACTATTAAAGCAAATAGTTAGCTACAAATTGTAAAGTTTGTATTGTATCCATCTCAATCTTTTTTAGCAGCAATAATGAGAAAGGTTGGGTCTTGCCATACATAATTGCTATATTTAGAATAAGATATTGAAATAGTATTTGCAATAATTTCACTGCTTGTCAAGTCTAATAATTAATAAGAATTCAGAAAAACAGCAGTTCATTGTTTCACATCTTAGTTTGAACCAATTATAAGATAGTACATTTTAACAAACATTAGTATGATTAAAAATGTTGGCTTAATTTCTTGGTTTAAGGCCTAAGGTAGGTGTTGCCCAATGACATATAATGACAACTGAATTAAAACTTAAAATTTTAAACCTGAAATTGACTTTGGTTAAAGAGTATTGCCAGCAGCCCCATATATGGTATTCATTATTTTAACACACGTTTTGTCAGTACTGTGGCTGCCTATGATAAATGGTTCTAAGTAAAAAATATATCTTCGTAAAATCATGTCTGGCCTACAAAGTTATTATTGTATGATTATAATATTGTAATCATCTTTATGTATTTTTGACAGGCACGACAAGAAGAAGAGATGCGTGCAAAGAATGAGGCATCGATAGCTAAACAAGAACAAATGAAAAAATGTAAGGAGAAATTGTCCCTCAACAAGCTGTATTGTATTTATATGTTAATATTAAATTACGTTATCTGGATAGAGTTAGAGATACCTACAAATTTGATCCATGAAATGTCTATTTGTACCTACATAAGCCCTTGTTACTACCCTTCTTTCAGGTGATTTTTGGGAGTTCATAACAAGACATGCTATACCACTTAAAAAAATGATATATTGTGGTCCATATATGTTATAAGAAGAAAATTCACAAATCCTGACTATGTTCCAATGAAGAATACCTACTTTCATAACATTAAGTTTTATCAGTTTGAATATTGGTTACGTATACACCCAAATGATTTCAATGAGAAGTCTTAAGTTCTGAAAATGCAACTAAATTATTTACCGGTATATGCTTTGCGCTGAACATTATTTATTATATAGATTATTTGTTGTTTTACAGCAACAATGGATTACGAATATGATTTACGACGTAAAAATGATATGGCACGTGTGGAAGCAGAAATAAAAGGAAAGGCAAAAGCCGATAGACAGAATCATGATCTCATCAAGGAGCAGTTACGAATCAAGGGCCAGGAGCATCGACAGACTGTACTAGAATCAATTAAGTAAGTACTCACAGCTCAGCTGTGGACGGTATATTTTTATAATATTGAATAGAATATTTGGTGTCAAATATCAATAGTACCAGATCCTGATTTCTAGAAACTTAACTTCAGACTTAAGTCAAAAATTAAGTTTTTCTCCTTATGTAACTTATATGAAAATTTTTGATTTAAGTCAGTTTTTGACTTAAGTTTGATAAGAGAAATCGGGGCCAGGTATGTAGCTTCAGCAAATACTGAGGTTTCATCATTACTTTACCCCATTTCAGTAATTTATTATATTGTACCAATACATTAGTATATGACTCGACTGAATCACAAGGTGAAACTGATCTGATTGGTATAATAAAAAGGACTATTACGGCAAAGTTGTATATCTTCTGTATTACCAACATATTTGTACATGTATAACAGGTATATATGAATCAGAGTGTTGTAACAGCAGAATTTGTAAACATGTGGAGTCCACTCAAAATGGCACCCCTGCATTCTGATTCAGAATATATTGGGTACCTGGTATTTGGTACGTGTACTGATCTTTTATCCTTGTGTTTTAGGACAGCTGGGTCAGTGTTGGGTGCTGGTTTCCAAGCATTCATTTCAGACTGGGATAAAGTCACAGCAATGGTAATTACGGAGCAATCTAATTATTTACATAGACATCTTCCTTCCTCCCAAGATATTTTTTTTTTCTAACTGATATGGAAATAAAAAAGTAATTTGTATTTTAAAACTTACTCTACACAAAATACATATAAAATCGAGCAAATGCTGTTTATGAAATGGAATGATTTTGACTCAGTTTCTTGTATCTATCATAAGACTCATAAAAATCAGAAAATTTGATTGGTAGTAAATATGCATTTTATCCCACTCTCATCAGATGTCACTCATTCTTTGGTGGGCGCCATTATCCATCTGGAACTTTTGTATTGGATGATGATTATTGAAAAAGTCATTCAATTGAACTATCTGGTTATCTGCATTAATAGTAGGAACACTTGTATATGTACTTTATGTAGCTTTACCAACTTGTTCTTACTTTCACTAAGGCTGCCGGTCTGACAATGGTAGCTGCTGGTGTCTACTCTGCTAAGTATGGTATTGGTGTGTCGGCTAGGTTTATTGAAGCCAGGCTTGGTAAACCATCCCTGGTCAGGGAAACTTCTCGATTAACAGTAACAGAAGCATTACGACACCCAATTAAGGTATTTATCCAATAGTTATCTCTCTTAGATCATGAAACCAGAAGTTAAGCCAAATATTGTCCTTCTCCATTCTGAAAATTCAAACAAATTAATAAATACCAATAATATTGTAATAGATAAGTGATCACTGTCGCTGATATCACAACAAATGTTACCAATGAAACTGACGGTACAACTGCGTCTATTGAAAAAAAGAATATCATAACAGTCATTGTATAAACAAACAAGAAAACATCCATTTTGATGACAGTTATATTCTAAATTTACTGAAATATTTCTCATAGATAGGTTTAGTTTTTGATAAGAATTTGAATTAAATGTATTTGTTTCATGTTCTTTTCTCAACATTACAGACAGCAAAGCGTGTGTATGCCAAACCAGATGATGCCCTTAAAGGAATTATATTAAAGGTATGATTTATAATTCATTTGACATAATAATGAATTTTCTTACTAACATTTTTGAAAAAAAATATATATACTATTCTGATGTACTGTAAAGTATAACCTGAGGGATTTATCTTGGAATTCAGCCAAAACATTAAACGATCTTCTGTGAAGCCCTTGTATTAAACTTTTGGTTATAGTGACTTTTCTGTCTGTCTCCATCTATCAACATTTGATAAAGTAAAAGTGACAATAAGTATCAAAAAATTTTGTTTTTAGCCAGAACTTGAGGAGAGACTTCGAGATATTGCCATAGCAACAAAGCACACAAAGCAAAACAAAGGATTTTATAGAAATCTTCTAATGCATGGGCCTCCTGGTACTGGGAAAACCATGTTCGCAAAGGTAGGTCTGTGGGTCACTGGTTAGTAGTCTCATTGTTTGTAGAGAGGTGCAATTGTTTATCTTTGTATGCTATATAGGCCTGGGGAAGAGGTATATATGTACTCAAATTCCTCAGACAAAGGTTCTTCATAATAAGGTTGTATGAAAATTATGAACATAATAAGGTTGTATGAAAATTATTTCATATATTAACCGATTCAAATTATCATCTAAACCAAATAGTAGGCGTATTGATGAATAGATGCTTTTGGATGAATATGCATGTACATGTATCATTAAACTTGGACTGTAATAGGTGAGAGCTTTAACTAACCTCCTCTGAGCACTCAGTGATGCAGATAAAAAAAAATATTCCCAAGCAAGATACTATATCGATAGTTTTTAACAGTAAATACCGGTACATACGATATCTGAAGTTTGTTTCTTGACTTAATATAAATGTTTAATGTTGTAGAGTCTTGCTAAACACTCGGGGATGGATTATGCCATTATGACAGGGGGTGATGTCGCGCCAATGGGGAAAGACGGAGTGACAGCCATGCACAAAACATTTGATTGGGCTAGCACCAGTAAAAGAGGGTAAGGACAAAATCAAGTACCTAGTGTATAATTAGATAATGTCTTTTAATACCAAATGATGAAAATGAATTGGGGTATTTACTTTAAAGATGCTCCACCGCCGACGAATGGTATTTTTTCTGTATCAGAAACATGGAGCAGACGAATTAGTATTTGTCTTCAGTTACAAAAGTTACTTACTTGACACCATTACCTCCATTGAAAAATGTTGAGCTTTAATTTTACTTCAAGATAAAAATATCAAAAATTAATTAATTGCATCCCGAAGAAATTCTATGGTACTATGTTCTATATGGAATGAAGTACTGACTTGCATCATGCACCAAAAGCAAAATGAATTATTTTATATTATTTTTTTGTGTTAATCAGACATATGTAACCATGATTAAACACCAATTATGTTCTGCCGGGGGTGGTGGAGCATCTTTAATACAAAAATTATCGTCCTTGTAAAATTATTAATTACCAATTGATTATTGATAAGGTCTTGTCTATTATGAACTAACAGCAAGACTTACTAACAGCAAGACTTTAAAAGAAGTAACTTTTGAAAAAATGTAAATTTTGATAATGGGGAAAAGGAATACAGCCATGTTACAAAAAACTTTTTTTTGCACCATATCTGAATAGGGTAAGGACAAAATTTGAACCTAGTGTAGTTTTACCACCATGTGATGAAAATGAATTGGGTATTTACTTTAAAGATGCTCCACCTCCGACAATGGTATTTTTTCTCTATCAATCAAACTTTGACATTTAATACATATTTGTATTTATTACAAAAAAATAGTTTTCAATCTCATTACCACCATTGAAATTGGTTGTTCATCATTTTACTTCAAGGTTACTAAATATTTGTAGATGAAGCAATGCATTTTTGCATCCCAAAAAAATTCTGTGGTATTTTTTCAAAGCCATAGTATCGAAAAGTTCTCTCAGATTGATCAGTTTTCCAAAAGCACATGGTGCAAAATGGTATTGCTTATATTCAAAGAATATTTATTAAGACACATAATTTGAAAATAACCTATGATTAAACACAATTTTCTCTTGAACAGTTTGATTAACAAAATCATTCATTCATGTGTTATATGTATATAATTTACATTTCACCTTGCCGGGGATGTTTCTTTAATACAAAAATTGCAATACTGTGTCTATATCTTATAAAATCCAATTGATTATGATGATAAGGTCTTTATTATGATTACTGGTAGCAAGACTTTTTAAAAGAAGTAACTTTTGTCATTTAGATATCATTCTGACGGGCCCATTCTACATACTGTGACATATCTTAAATATTATGGATGAGTGTTTATGTTCCTCCATCGTGATTTCTGATGAAAAATGTGAAAGTATATTCTCCTGTTATAAAAAATTTACTTTTGATCTGTAATAGACTGACATTTGAATGTAGTTTTACTAGTTTACAATGTTATGTTGCTGACTGGTAACCCAGTACACATATTCAAAACCAGATCAAACTTTGAAACTTTACTAAACCTTTTATATTTATTTATCAACAATAGTTATCAATCTCTGCATATATGTTTACATCATTTTACAGGTTACTACTGTTTGTAGATGAAGCAGATGCATTTTTAAGAAAGAGAAAGAAAGGTGGTGAAAATTTTTTCAAAGCCAACGACTTGAATATAAATGTTCTCTCAGAAAGTTTTCTTAAACACATGGTATTTTATGTAGTTTTTAAAAAGTTATTTTTACATTAGTCGACACATTTAATTTGATATTAAAGCGATTTCAATCTATTGAACACATATTGAATTTGATACTGCAAAACCAAATAGTTTTCCCTGCCGGGGGTGGTCGCATTTTATACAAAAATGATTAAGATGTCCTGACATGTTACAATTAATAAGCCCTTGATATCTGGGTAGTAAGTTATGATTCAACTCTAGCAATGGGACAATTGCCAGTACTGACTTTTGGTCATTGTGGTTTTTCTGCGGGTACTCTGGCTTATAAACCTGGCATGTACTTAAATTATTCTGGCTCATAATAGGACATTAAACTAATCGTACCAAACCAATGTAATTTGATGGACTTCACAAGTGGTATGAAAGAAGGTGAGAAAATTTATCACTGTGAATTAAATAGTTTCAATAATATGTAGTAGACTTTTTATGACAGTAAATGATGAAATTAAAAGACCATGTTTTACATGGTATTGATTGTGCTATGTATAAATGCAGCTACTCTTTACTGTTATTTTCTGTTGATTATCTCCAGGAACATATAAGTTCGAAGACTCCGGGCCAACTCAACTTTTCTATATAGGACAGGAGAACAGTCTACAATAAGCAGTTATGATCTCAATCATATGCTTCCTTTGTTCAATGAATTTGAATACTGCAAACCAAATAGTTTTCCCTAGGGATGGCCTATTTATGAGTGGATTAAGATGTCCTGCCATGTTACCACAAGCCCTCCACCTCTGGGTAGAGAGTTTCAACTCTCATGTGGGACAATTGCCAGATACTGCCTGCTGGTCAGTGGTTTTTCTGTGGGTACTCTGGCTTATAAACCTGGCATGTACTTAAATTATTCTGGCTCATAATAGGACATTAAACTAATCGTACCAAACCAATGTAATTTGATGGACTTCACAAGTGGTATGAAAGAAGGTGAGAAAATTTATCACTGTGAATTAAATAGTTTCAATAATATGTAGTAGACTTTTTATGACAGTAAATGATGAAATTAAAAGACCATGTTTTACATGGTATTGATTGTGCTATGTATAAATGCAGCTACTCTTTACTGTTATTTTCTGTTGATTATCTCCAGGAACATATAAGTGAAGATCTCCGGGCCACACTCAACGCTTTTCTATATAGGACAGGAGAACAGTCTACAAAGTAAGCATCCTTCTGTATGATCTCAATCTCATAATGCTCTCCTTTGTCAATTTATACACTTTATGGTTGTCATTTTAACCAAGAAGAGACAGGACAGGAGGTGGGTTCATCAATTACCTAATGAATACTAGATAAACACTGTCTTTTTTCAATCCCTGAAATTCTTCCAATCTGATCAAAAACTATCTGATCATGGCTTTATCATTATATTTAGAGCATCTAAACATTTGAAGTGACTCTATATTCTGTTGTTATAAAATAAAAAAAGTTATACAGCTAACTGGATTAAAGAAGAAAGAATCTTGCAGGTTTGCTTATTATCTAGGAATAAAAGTGTCTTACACGGGTCTGTCAAGTGGACAGGGACATGTGAACTTTAGTGAAAGATTTTGGCTGGTCAACTCAAACTTGCTGAGGGTTGGCCGGCCCAAAATCTTTCACGAGGGTTGAGATATCCCTGTCCACTTGACAGAACCATGTAAAATTATTTTTCTCCCATTATAAAAAAAATCAATTAGGAAGTATTTTTATAATGTTGACAATCAATGGCGTATTGGACAATAATCTCCACATGTTCAATGACATCATTGTCAACCTTGTATGAGCTGTCTTTTCCCTACTCCAGAAAAGACAGAGTTATCTTTTCCTTAGCAACACGAGGGATAACCCTGTCAGGTATGGGAGAATTTTCTATCCAAACATGTTACTTTATTATCATGTAAATTTTTTTTTATTTCAGGTTTATGTTAGTATTAGCCAGTAACCAGCCTGAGCAGTTTGATTGGGCTATAAATGATCGACTTGACGAGATGGTCGAGTTCATGTCGCCTACGCTAGACGAGAGAGAGCGACTTGTGCGACGTTATTTTGACCTGTACTGTTTGGTACCAGCGACAGAGAAAAGAGGGGTAGGTATAAAAAAAAGTTATAAAAATATATTTTTTTCACAGTTTTTTTACTTTTGCAAGGATAAGATAAAGTTGAACTTAGTTGATACAAACTTGTGTAACTTGACAACCTGACTTAAGACAAAGTACTTTGCCGGTCCCAGCTAAATTTTCTCTTATTCTTTGTTAAAATAAAAACTGAAAATTGTAATTTGGAAAACATAGAAAGTGATATCGCTATTTTAAATGCCTCTAAATTGATTTTGTTTGATTTTGTAGGAGGTTAAGACTAGATGAGTTTGACTATGGCAAGAAGTGTCTAGAAATAGCTAAAATGACTGAGGGATTATCAGGGAGAGAAATATCCAAACTAGCTGTAGCATGGCAGGTAAGTCAGCATGACTGAGGGATTATCAAGGAGAGAAATGTCCAAACTAGCTGTAGCATGGCAGGTAAGTCAGCATGACTGAGGGATTGTCAGGGAGGGAAATGTCCAAACTAGCTGTAGCATGGCAGGTAAGTCAGCATGACTGAGGGATTATCAGGGAGAGAAATACTAGCCAAACTAGCATGTATTCAGGATGGCCAAATAGGTAGTTGCAGGTAAGTCAGCATGACTGAGGGATTATCAGGGAGGAAATGTCCAAACTAGCTGTAGCATGGCAGGTAAGTCAGCATGACTGAGGGATTGTCAGGGATAGAAATGTCCAAACTAGCTGTAGCATGGCAGGTAAGTCAGCATGACTGAGGGATTATCAAGGAGAGAAATATCCAAACTAGCTGTAGCATGGCAGGTAAGTCAGCATGACCTGAGGGATTATCAAGGAGAGAAATATCCAAACTAGCTGTAGCATGGCAGGTAAGTCAGCATGACTGAGGGATTGTCAGGGATAGAAATGTCCAAACTAGCTGTAGCATGGCAGGTAAGTCAGCATGACTGAGGGATTATCAAGGAGAGAAATATCCAAACTAGCTGTAGCATGGCAGGTAAGTCAGCATGACTGAGGGATTATCAGGGAGGGAAATATCCAAACTAGCTGTAGCATGGCAGGTAAGTCAGCATGACTGAGGGATTGTCAGGGAGGGAAATGTCCAAACTAGCTGTAGCATGGCAGGTAAGTCAGCATGACTGAGGGATTATCAGGGAGGGAAATATCCAAACTAGCTGTAGCATGGCAGGTAAGTCAGCATGACTGAGGGATTATCAGGGAGAGAAATGTCCCAACTAGCTGTAGCATGGCAGTCAACATTAGAGTGTTCACTATAGAGTTTGGAAGTTTAGTGATTACCATGATTATTGAGGTTAAATAATCAACATTATACATCAGCTGGGGGATACTTGTGAAAAGATTTGTTATATTCATTTATTTTATTGTAGGCGTCTGCCTATGCGTCAGAAACTGGTGTACTGACAGAAGCCATGATGGAGGAATGTGTTATGAACAGTGTCAGACAGCATGCTAAAAAGGTAGTCTGGCACGAGGAAAGTGCCGCAACAGAAATGAGAGAGATTGGGGCAACATACTCATCAGAGAAAGATGCTTCTACTGGAGTCTCCAGTGTAAAGAAAGACCCACCTAGTTAACACTGTATGGCTTTAGGATGTTTTAATTAGCTGAACAAAACTGCCAGGGACTCAAGAGTTTGAGAGACTTTGACCAGAACATTTACGTGAGATGGAACACAAAGACGCATTTGTGTGGTGTTGTTGTGTGTAGTTATATATTAAAGTGATTCTAGGTACAATACACATTCATATTCAGAAATGGAGTTTTTCTGAAATCAAGTTCCAAATGACATTTTAGTTTATTGATTTTGTGAAATGACTAATATTGAATGGCCTGTAGTTGTGTAAATGTATAATGCAAGTATTGGAAATTTGATTAACAGTGAAGTATATTTATGTAAATGTATCTTAATTATTAAGTACATGGTTTAAATACATGCACATTGAAGTACAGAATAAATTATCGTAAATGCTTTCATGTAAGTTTTAGTCAGATGATTGTGAGAGTTTACATAACTCATTAAGAAAACGTGTATTGGTACAGTAATCAAATATTCACTGCCATAGTGATGAATTGTGAGTGTGTATCTGCCCTATATATATAATTATGATGCTGATTCCATGCTGTAAAATATTGGATAATGAAAATTTTTCTGAGAAAGAAAGAGGATCTTATGTTATAGTCTTACATTATAATTTGTGATATAGATTAAATCACAGGGACTTTGTAGACCTTTCCACAGTAAATCCACATATCTATAGATAATATTTATTTTATAGTGATTTGTATAGACTGTGGTTTGAATTTTGTCAATACCCTGTGGAGTGAATGAAATGTGGAGTGAATGAAATGAGTGTAAGATGTTGTTTTAGTTGTGAGAAATGTTTGATGTATGTTGGTGAATAGTGAGTGTTTTGAAGTCAAGATATAAATGAATAAAAAATAATTTGAATTGAAAAGAATTCTTGTTATTTTTCGTGATTCACAAGAAAATAAAACATGAAAAAATCATTGTTTTGCATTTTTCATTTTTCATTCATTCTTTTAATATAGTATAGCACGGTATGTACCACATGGACTTAATACGAATGCCAATCCACAAAACACACACACAGTTTTTAAACGAATTGTCAACCAACGGTTATATATTAATTAATGATTATGGCCAAGAGCATGTCAATTCGTTGTACAAAGCAGTGTCCTTCTGCACTGCTTACTTCCTCAGCTCGGACTAACAGCTACGTACACGCAGACTACAGCTACGTGGCCGGGATGTGTAGGATCACAATTTTTAATTTTGAAATCAAACAAATAAAAACCTGAATTAATGAAATCAACGTCGATCTCTGCTGTATGGTGCCTTGCTGCATATACACCGTGCTTTATGAAAGGATGGCCTTTGATTTCGACTTTCAAGACCAGATGTCGACATCTTTTAGTTTAGATATGACATCAATACCTGACAAGTCGGTGTCACAACCGAGCATAAACACGATTAATAGCCGAGTTACCGACTTTCTACATAATTATCTTGGAATCATTGTGTGGGCAGGTACATGTGGTAAGTCGATATATTCTTGCTGTTCGACAGAATGCCTTAATTATGTCGTCATCATTAAGTCGTAAGTCGGCAACTCGGTGGCAGAAATATGCCACCATATATATGTATGTGTTTGGTTTACTGAACAGATTATAAAGATTTTAAGTGATTATGTTCTTGTCAGTACAGTTGTTTACTTACTGTCATAGAGATCCTGGTAAATCTCCAATATAACAGGGGTAAAAAGCTCACATTATGTGTACTTATATGTATAGTATTTAATATCATAGGGACAAAAATATTTTCAATAGGGCCTCAGAATAAGCACAACGAACAATATAATGATTAACTGTATTATCAATAATTTGTTCAGAAAAGTGAATCTGAAGGAACAATCAGAGGACAAATGTAGTCTGTGAAATTGAAATTTTGTTAACAGGGCTCATTCAGATGCATATAAATTAAGATATGCACATTTTTTCATGTGTTCTTTGTTTAAACATTCTTTATGAAGTCGAATTTTCATTGAAGCAGCCATACAAGGGATACCCAACCATTTTGTTCTAGGCATTTAAACCTAAACTTGCGCTCAAGATTTTTTTTGATGAATTAATCATTTGTACAACAAATTGTATGAAAAAATCAATTATCTGATATGTTAATCTTGAAATTGAAAGCCGAAACATGAGATATAAAACGAAATAAAAACGACTCTTCAAGCCATAATCCAAACTTATATTATGCAAGCCATCTATGAATCAGGAGTAATGTATATCTTGTTAAAGAATCTGAGTAAATTCAGACATGTTAACATGTTATTTTCAAAAGAAGGGGAATTCATATTTCCAAACCGATCGGATGGTCACAATAAATTATTTGTATTTCTGTATTTTGGGCATGTATAGTACTCTCCAGTCTGTTTACGTTATTCTTTCCCGTTTGTTAGAGTTATGTCCCTTCAATTCATCGCACATGGAATGGAAGTTATCACATAAACCAGGCCAAAATATGGAATAATTTATTTTAACTCGAATAAAATAGACCAAGTGCTGAATTTGAAGTAAAAGAGAAACGTTTTGCACGCTTTGTGTTCTTTTCACTCTAGTTATATAATGAATGCCTGTCGGGTTTGATGGCAATAATTATATGTAGTATGATGGTGAAAAAAATCTTAGAAACAACTTTATCTCCAGTATTTTTAATTTCTGTATCAATAATATACACAAGTTTGTACATTAATATGTCCGTTTTGATTGTGTAAACAAGTGATGGCGTTTATGATCAACATCATTATATATTACATATGTATACATAAAACCATAAAAATATGATCTTTTAAAACAGGCACCTTGTAATATGAAATGTTTGTGCTATATTAACTTTTAAGATGATCCTCCCTGATGAATCTATCTAAAACAAGAACAGACAAATCAGTTTTATCTTTGATAAACAAACTATATAGACTTCACAATGCTACCACCAGTAAATTTCCAGCTTCTATCAATAATCTTTAAATAAAAAATTCAAAGTTCATAAAAGAATGCATGGATGCAAGATTTAAAGTGAACTGTATGTAGTATTTAATTAGACTTGATTTCTAAATTATTGTGATGTAAGTAATCTGATTTGTGAAAACATGTGGTTCATGCACACTTGAAAATGTAATAAATGTGAATAAAAATATCAGTATGTATTCTTTTTTGTTTACTTTTTTTTTCTGAGTACAAATCCAAGAGATATATTATATGTAACTAAGTACAGAAAAGTATTTTCTCAGCTCTCACATTCTTTTAACGCATTTTAACTGTAAAACAGAAAGAAAAAAACTTATTTGATAGTCATACAATGTAATTATGTAATGTATGTGCATTACATGGGCCTAGATACAATAGGTCAGCGACAACATAAATATTGAATAATTATTGATTTTTTTATACTATAAATCCTACTTATTGTACCATTGTGTTGTAATAGCAGTTTCTATGACATGAACACACAGTTACAGAATATAAATTGCACATCTTTGACTTACTTCCCCTTAGCTCTAATCTGATCATGAATGTCTATTCAATATTAGAATGCCGACCTTGTATTTCCCAAAGGGAAACACTCAAGATCCACGGAATTACACATAATTAAAACCAACCTGAATTTGAACTATTTACCACCATCTATACCTTTCCATTAGGGAAATAAATGACGTATACATTCGCTTAGCATACATAGAAGCCGTTAAATATCCAAAGGCCAGAAAAATTGGATTTTGAGTAGGCGGAACCTCCTCTAAATAAATCTATAACAATATCCATTCATGTTTCTTTCTGGCACAAATGAAATATTGCAATTGCCTCCAGTAGGCCTATATGAGAACAAAGTACATGTTTAAAAAATAAATTATTGCACAAAACCCGTGTCTTTCATATTTACACGCAAGCAATATCGATATTTTCACGCTTTTTAAAGCTATTACTTCAACATAACTGCACCGGTTTAACCTTCCTGGGTTGTACATACACTGTGATATATTTCTCATAAAGGGATAAATATATATTTATTATAAGACTATTTCATATGTGAATATGATTGGTAGGGATATTCTACCCGAGGGTCAGACTGTTGTAAAATCCAAGAGATGACGGTAAGAAATCCTTGTAAACCCGAGAATTGCCGAGGGTTTTACTTCGGTTCTGTGAATGAAGAATATCCCTATCCCTCATATCAAGACATGAAATAGTATTTTCTTTCATACCTCGACGTTTTATTGCAATTTTACAATTCTACTCACCCGCAATTTTGAGAAATAAGTTTAAGAAAACAGCAACTGCAAATCAATTATCCATACATATAAAATGCGTGATATTGTTAGCGCAAATTTCGTTCTACACATTCTTTATAGTAAAACCGCAAAAAAACAACAAAATTCGCCGAGAAAACAGTGTTTTCCCTGTAACGTCACACAGCAGTATGGATAGCCATGTATACAGCCTCAGGCGACATGTGTGTATTGTGGATATGAAGGATATTCTACCAGAGGGTCACAAAATGTAGTGAAACCCGAGGCTTGCCCAGGGTTTTGCAACATTTTGTGATCCCGAGGGTAGAATATCCCTATCCTTCATATCTACTTATGAAAGAGTATTTTTCTTTCATGCCTCGATGTTTTAAAGCCACACTATACGTAACTATCAACAAAAATTCAAGTTAAATTCGACTCCGATATTGTTAGTATTTGTAGATGTAGTTAAAATTAAGATATATTAAAGAATATTCATAATGTTTTTTTGATAACTTTGGTACAGCAGTTGTTGAAAGTCGATACATGTAAACATGCCTTCATTTTAAACTGGTCGCCATAGAAGTTACGAGTATTGCCGAACGGAAGTCGGAAAGTTCATGACCCGTTTTCGGAAGAGTTCGGACAGACCTTACGTAGTTACAGTAGTCACATGACGTTCTCGGCAAAGACGTTACATTGTCGGCTAACTTCGGCTTGTTTGACTAAGTGGGACCCACCTAGCTATAGTTAATATTTATTTGATTTTTAAAGAAATATTACGAATCATTATCGCTCATCTTGACTTCGATTTAGTCCTGTCTCTGCATGATTTACAACAGGATTTTTTTTCAACATTCTTCTAAATCAAGAAAAAAATAAGAAAGATACGGATATTGGGCCTTTAATTGCAATTTTACAACTATAATATCCCGCCATTTTGAAATAAATTCGAAGATATCCACGGCTAGAGGTCAATTTTCATACATGAAAAATAACGTGATATTTTCAACAAAAATTCCATTGTTGGCATCTTTTATAGAAAAACAAATGTTAAAATTTTACCAAGGAAATAGAAATTTTGTTGACGCTGTGACGTCACGAGGCTTTATTGCATGGGTACCCATGCAATGCAGCCTTAGGCGTTTATGAGTTTATTGCCATAGACCTGCCAGTATCACACCCGTAGTAGAAAGAATACAAAGTATTACATAGTCCGTTAAACATGCCTATATTATTAGACATTTTTGGAGAGGAAAAAAATGCCTAATATAGGCAAAAAAAAAAAAAAATCAAAAAAAATTAGAAAAGCCTAATAATATAGGCAGGTTTAACGGACAAAGTATTTATAAACAGGTACATTTGTATCTCTCATACCTACAGGCGTAATACTGACCGTGTCGCCCGAGGCTGTATCATACAGCCCACAGGGATCTGAGAAATTACAGTATATGTAATTATGGACCCACCAGAGTACCCTAAGACCGTTTTAAACGTTTAGATGTCTAGATCAAAAATCGGTAAAAATCATACTCTACATAGTACTACTAAGTGTATGATTTTTACCGATTTTTGAATCTGTAAACTGCAACTAGTTCTCAGTTACAGCCTGGTGACGTCACGGCGTCAACAAAATTACTATTTTCTCAGAGTTTTTTTTTTCTTCTCAGAAACTAGACTGTTTTTTTACTATTTGCGTTGAAAATATGACGAACTTTTGTTGATCCCGTTGATAATTGACTTGCAGTTACTTTTTTCGAACTACAATCATAGTAGTAAAATATCAATAAAACGTCGGTGTATTAGAGAAAATACTCTTTCATATGTGGATATAGGAATATTCTACACTCGGGATCACAAATGATGTAGAACCCTAATGTTGTGGCCCTCGTGAAGAATGTCCCTGTCCGTCATATCCGCGAAATAGTCTATGACTTGCTTTAGTTATTACACGACATGTACAGTACCGCTAAATATAATAACAGATATGCTTTTGGATGTTGCTGACGTCGACGATTTATATTAGTATCACTTATAAATCTTTGTTGCGATGTTTCCGGCTTTAGAAAGACCAAAATGATAATAATTATTCTAGGAAATATTTATGGCAAGCAAACATGACATTTTTCAAAGAGCATTGTCGATCCTTAATTTCAATACAAATATAAAAGATATATTGTTTGCGATATAAGATATGTTATGTGTCATATAAGATATCTTACATATTATATGATATATTTCAACTACTATATTAGATACATGTATCTTATATCGTAATTAAGACATCATTTATATTTGCATTGAAATTAAGGATCAACCAAATTCCATGTTTGCTTGTCATAAATCTCTCCTAGAATTAATGCGGTTCCTCGGGAGAGATTGCTTTATATGGTTTTACACCGCTGGAATAATAACCGAGGAAGTGACACGAGGTCATTAATGAAAATGCATTTGTATGTTTTACCGGGACTGTATAACACCATATATTAACCAACCAAAATGCCCTTATTTTTATATCAAATTTTAAAATATATGATTATCGTTTGAACAATTTTTTATATCATAATGTGATATGCAAGTAAATTTCAAGAAGATCCATGGCCTTATGACACCACCCTGAATAGCTCCACGTTTGGTTAATATGATATACGATTTCACTACCGCAATATCGACACGCTGGAGACGTTACATTATAGTAATATCGATTCGCCGCTTCAGAAAATAGAAAGATCGAGTTCACATGCTTTATATTGACCTCCACATGGCAATGTATTAGCCAATGAGAGACGTGGAAATTTAGAGAATATCTAATATTGTTAATTTTGTAACATGCTGCATACATAAATGTATACTCCGTTCATGTGGAGTTGATCAGGTGGATGTTTAAATGCCAAATGATCAAATTGGTAATTTTAGCACAAATCTTAGATAACAAAATAAGAACATGTACATGTACCTGTGATTCGGTTACTATGGTGCGATACCAACCTGTTAGAATCTAAAATAACGACTTACAACTATAAAGGGTTTTTTATTATTTGATTTTGTATGGTTAGAAAAATAAGTATTAAGTTCAACAAAGGTTATATATTTGATGTCATTATTTATGTTTTAGCTGCTCTGATTATATACCATTTACCTGTCAAAATAAACAAACGAAAAGGAACATTTTTCGTATATATATGTTCTTACTTTTTACACAAACATAATAATCTCCGGAAACCGTCCCCAAACTTTTTGTTCATGACGCCGTAAATCACGGGGTTACAGGCGCTGTTCAAATATCCAATGAGGAGCGTGGTCATGTGTAGACCCCTAGGTACTCCTGTAGGTACAAATATGGACATTATCATACTAATACAGTAGGGGAACCAACAACAGAAGAACGTCACCACAACAACGGCTAGAGCGGTCGCCAGTCGGATCTCCTCGGCACGGGCCTTACCTTGCTTGCTTTTTCTGTTTATTCGGAATATTTTATGCTTTTTCACCGATTTTCCACTTGATTTTGTTACACTTACATTGTACTTAGTTTTATTAGCAGACATGTTATCATACGTGAGTTTCGATTCATCGTCTGGCAGATAGACAGTGATCATTTCTGATGTAGATAGTTTGTCTTTTGAAATGCCCGTGCGTGAGATAGCAGATCTTCCCGTAATTGGCGTTTTACTCTTTGTTAAGACAGCCTTTTCATGGGACGCGGTGGACGTCGAAGCGTCTTCTTCTACTGGGGGCAACACTAGACTGTTTTGGACATTTGAAAATATTTCTTTAGACTGCTTGTCGGAGTCTGTATTATCCTCTGATGACCTTTCTGGAATGGTCTGGCAGTTAATGGGTTCGTTTGCCGGCTTTGGAGTCTGTGGTGCCAGTTTTCTCTTGCTTGCTCTGACGGTACGAAATATCAGGATGTTACAAACTGTCATAACACCAAATGGAACACCAAAACAACAACTTATCATGAAAAATGCATACGATGGCTCAACGGTCCAGTCACAGAAACAAAACGATTGAACTTTGATGAAGTCATACTTTGACCATCCAAACAGCGGAGGCAAGGATATCGTCACAGAAAGGGTCACACAAGCTGCAACATATCAAAATAGCAATTAGTTATTACATTTCGGAAACAGAGATGTAAAAAAATATAGATACTAAGTATAAGCCCTAGTAACAACAATAACGGTCCATCAAAGCCAGTAAAATGGCGGTTCTACTGGTTATTGTCTGATAATTGGTGACTTCCTAGATTAACACTGCTGCTTGACTCTAAGCAGTAGATTTTGAAGGATAAATATACAGTTGTATTGGTCAGGTACGATAAATCTAGCTTTCTAGTTACCCGGCGGGGGACCTTTCAGCAATACATATCCAGCGGTCTATCCGCTTAAATCGGGCTATGTCAAGGAAGAAACATGTTTTCTGCAATGACGTAGATGAGAAATCCTTGAATTTCTGTAATTAACATACAGTAAGGTAAAGAACCCTTGTTGTGATTCAAGCCTTATCTGAATCACTGACTAGATGAGAAGTTATTGTGTGCATCTGATCTCTATTATCCGTGAAAAATCAGTAGTATTAAGTTACAAATAAAACGGACAACACTGTCAGAAATCAAGGCATTGTACCATTACTTCGATAGGCGATCTAATGCCGTCATTGTAACGCATACTTTCAGGAAGGAAGCTTGTTAGCTGTTCGGGAGGCTGGGGAGATTAATATGTCGTGACTAGCTACTGTTTGTACTAAAAGGCCATTAACTCTGGCTGGCGTCACGAAAACCACGGATCTATTTGTTTGGTGGTACTTAAATAGGAACGGTTCGTAATTAATCCAATAATTATTAGGTTAAGTTGCTTAAATAATTTGATACATGTTCAAAAACAAATTTACAAACAAATTTATGATAAAAACAAGAGAACACAGTAATGCCAGTCATGACAGAGTCTGCAAAACAAACAAAATACTATCATTTCCATGTCGTTAATCAACATTACACATGAATTCATTGCAACATGACTGTTCCCTCACAATAGAGTGATTTATTGAAGCTACAGCATCAGAGATGAGTTTATTTTTATATTCGATACTTATAACACGTTTGATGTTATACCTTTTCTGCTGATTTACATTTGAAAATATTATATTTTATTTTACATAACGTACGAAGTTAGCTTAGTTTTCCTGCCATCACTGGCGAGACATTGGACAAAGCAGCTGTATGATGTTCATAACATTACTGACAAAACCGACTGTATGATGTTCCTAACATCATAGACAGTCGAGGAAAGAACAACTGTATGATGTTCCTAACATCATAGACAGTCGAGGAAAGAACAACTGTATGATGTTTGTAACATCACGAACAATCGAGAAGGAACAACTGTATGATGTTATTAACATCACGGACAATCGAGAAGGAACAAGTGTATGATGTTATTAACATCACGGACAATCGAGAAGGAACAAATGTGTGATGTTATTAACATCACGGACAATCGAGAAGGAACAACTGTATGATGTTCCTAACACCACAGACAATCGAGAAGGAACAACTGCATGATGTTCCTAACACCACAGACAATCGAGAAGGAACAACTGTATGATGTTCCTAACATCACGGACAATCGAGAAGGAACAACTGTATGATGTTCCTAACACCACAGACAATCGAGAAAGAACAACTGCATGATGTTCCTAACACCACCGACAATCGAGAAGGAACAACTGTATAATGTTCGTAACATCATAGACAGTCGAGGAAAGAACAACTGTATGATGTTCCTTACATCATGGACAATCGAGAAGGAACAACTGTATGATGTTTTTAACATCACGGACAATCGAGAAGGAACAAATGTATAATGTTTTTAACATCACGAACAATCGAGAAGGAACAACTGTATGATGTTCCTAACACCACAGACAATCGAGAAGGAACAACTGTATGATGTTCCTAACACCACAGACAATCGAGAAGGAACAACTGCATGATGTTCCTAACACCACAGACAATCGAGAAGGAACAACTGTATGATGTTCCTAACACCACAGACAATCGAGAAGGAACAACTGCATGATGTTCCTAACACCACAGACAATCGAGAAGGAACAACTGTATGATGTTCGTAACACCACAGACAATCGAGAAGGAACAACTGTATGATGTTCCTAACACCACAGACAATCGAGAAGGAACAACTGTATGATGTTCGTAACACCACAGTCAATCGAGAAGGAACAACTGTATGATGTTTCTAACATCACGGACAATCGAGAAGGAACAACTGTATGATGTTCGTAACACCACAGACAATCGAGAAGGAACAACTGTATGATGTTCGTAACACCACAGACAATCGAGAAGGAACAACTGTATGATGTTCGTAACACCACAGACAATCGAGAAGGAACAACTGTATGATGTTCGTAACACCACAGACAATCGAGAAGGAACAACTGTATGATGTTCGTAACACCACAGACAATCGAGAAGGAACAACTGTATGATGTTCGTAACACCACAGACAATCGAGAAGGAACAACTGTATGATGTTCGTAACACCACAGACAATCGAGAAGGAACAACTGTATGATGTTCGTAACATCACGGACAATCGAGAAGGAACAACTGTATGATGTTTCTAACATCACGGACAATCGAGAAGGAACAACTGTATGATGTTCGTAACACCACAGACAATCGAGAAGGAACAACTGTATGATGTTAACACCACAGACAATCGAGAAGGAACAACTGTATGATGTTCGTAACACCACAGACAATCGAGAAGGAACAACTGTATGATGTTCGTAACATCACGGACAATCGAGAAGGAACAACTGTATGATGTTCGTAACACCACAGACAATCGAGAAGGAACAACTGTATGATGTTCGTAACACCACAGACAATCGAGAAGGAACAACTGTATGATGTTCGTAACACCACAGACAATCGAGAAGGAACAACTGTATGATGTTCGTAACACCACAGACAATCGAGAAGGAACAACTGCATGATGTTCCTAACACCACAGACAATCGAGAAGGAACAACTGTATGATGTTCGTAACATCATGGACAATCGAGAAGGAACAACTGTATGATGTTCGTAACACCACAGACAATCGAGAAGGAACAACTGTATGATGTTCGTAACACCACAGTCAATCGAGAAGGAACAACTGTATGATGTTTCTAACATCACGGACAATCGAGAAGGAACAACTGCATGATGTTCCTAACACCACAGACAATCGAGAAGGAACAACTGTATGATGTTCGTAACACCACAGACAATCGAGAAGGAACAACTGTATGATGTTCGTAACACCACAGTCAATCGAGAAGGAACAACTGTATGATGTTTCTAACACCACAGACAATCGAGAAGGAACAAATGTATAATGTTCCTAACATCACGGACAATCGAGAAGGAACAACTGTATGATGTTCCTAACATCACGGACAATCGAGAAGGAACAACTGTATGATGTTCCTAACACCACAGACAATCGAGAAGGAACAACTGTATGATGTTCCTAACATCACGGACAATCGAGAAGGAACAACTGTATGATGTTCGTAACATCATAGACAGTCGAGGAAAGAACAACTGTATGATGTTCCTTACATCATGGACAATCGAGAAGGAACAACTGTATGATGTTTGTAACATCATGGACAATCGAAAAGGAACAACTGTATAATGTTCTTAACATCACAGAAAAACGAGAAGGAACAACTGTATGATGTTCCTAACATTACGGAAAAGTCCTGGAAAAACAACTTATGATGTTCCTAACATCACAGACAAGTCCTAGAATGTGTCTGTAACATCACTGACAAGAAAACCTGGCAATCGTTTGTGGGTTTTGAACTCCCTATCCAAAAAAATTTAGAGGCTGTAATAAGATGTATAATACCCCAGCCACGCGGCTACCGCAACCGATTATCTAATGTTCTTATCGTAGTAGCATTGTTTTCCATGGAACACATTGTAATAATTTTACGGCAAACATGCACTTCATTTTGTGGAGCCAGAGATCATATCGCTGAATAAATCTTTTCGTTTTTCCTTTAGGCATATATGCACTAGCATGTGCTAATTAGATAATGTGTGGTAGTCACGTGATCATTGCGAAAACGCAGTCTGCCATGAAAGGTGAAAAATCAAGGTTCCCATAACACGTATCAATTTATGGATTAACCTCAATCAATATAGCCCTATCGGAAGTATTAAACAGATACATTTCACGCTCAATGAAAACTCCAACGATAGATTGATTTAAACACTGGTCGATACGGTACAAGTACAAAGTAGTGCTTGATAAAAACACATTTAATGATTTATTGATTATGAATTAAGCGGTTGAAAATAATCAATTTGTCTATTGAAAGTTAGTAACCATTTTCTTCAGCAAAACAAGACTCGCGCTTTTTACATTCAAGTATCAAAGCAACCCACATCTCAATAAATAGCCTCTCCTTGGGTTGTATCGGTAGGCTATTTGTCTGAGATATGGATGGACTTCTGGAATTTTCCTTGTACATTTTTGTCAAAAGTAGTGTTCTTGTGCAAGAAGCGATTTATTGAATTCACAGTATGAAAAAAATATATTACATTTAAAAATTGACAAGACACGTAAATTGTTTTTTTTTCTTTTAACGTATTGATGAGCATGCGATTTCATTTTAACTAATCAATAGTAATGAATCCAAACGTTTTTAAAATATTTGGCTGAAAAAAAAGAGTTTTCTCATTTCATATTTTCGTACTCATCATTTTGAATCGAATTATACTGGTCGTCGTGATATCAATATATTTTATTGTAACTTACCACAGCTCATCGAATTTAAAACATTTGTACTCTCATGTTAACGGTTAATGTTTTTTATCAATAATTGGTCTCGGTCTCGCTTTGGAGCCCTAGTAGAAAACACACGTCAGGATTTGATTGACGAGGTAAGCAAAATAACTTAATCCGAAAAAAACACCAAACAAAATACCAAAAAAGTCAACCTGTGGCAACATTGGACAAGAACAACTGCTTCCCGGGAACCTCCGACTAGAACTAGAAGTGAAGTTGACTTGAAGTCTTTGATGTATTTTGAGGACCAGAGATGCTCCACCGCTGACAAATGCTAATTTTTCACTATCAAAAACAGGAGAAGACGAAGCTACTTACTTTACACCATTTCCACCATTGAAAAGTTTGAGCTTTTAATTTTACTACAAGTTAAACATATGAAAAATAATTATTTGCATCCCGAAAAATGTCCGTGGCACTGTATCTTATACGGAATGAAGTAATGATTGCGCATGCACCAAAAGGAAAATAAATCATTTTATGTTATTTTTTGTGTTACATAGGCATATATATACACGATTAAACACCAATTATTGTTCAAATGATGAATATCATTTATGCTCTGTCGGCGATGGAGCATCTTTAACATGCTAACAGGACTATTGTGATGATTCCTGTCCCACGAGTTCCCCCAGACATAGCTGTCATTTGTTACCTACTTTGAGCGTTACTAAGTAGGCGCGGGTGTTGTGCTGTAAATGCGCGTGTGTTGCTAGGGAAGCACGGCATGTGACATGGTGCCTATCCCGGTGAATTAGATTCGGTTTCAGGCTCTAAGACACCAATATTCAATTACATTTTATTCCAAAGGAATTAATTGTATATATTGATTAGAGTTTCTGGTTTTATTTTTTCATCTTCGTAGCTAGACTATACAGACACAATGAAGAGTAATGATTGTTTTGGGCTTTAGGAGTATTTCGACATGCATTATCAATAACAACCGTATTAATTGTTGGAGCCACTTTTGTTAATATGAACATTGATTAAATCTTGTCAGTGACAAAATTAACAAATAAGAATGATAGTTACTGTATTTGTGAAATGTCGTTTTGTTTAGAAAAACCAACAGGACGTTCCAGTACCGGCACTATATAATATTGATTATTTTCTTGTCAAAGTACTTGAAAAATAATGATCCAAAACTGTTAACTGCGATATTTAGGCATGAGTCAGCTATTTTCTAGATATTGATTAGAAAATGGAATTGAGCATGCTGTGGTTATGTCAGAATTGCCGCTTAGGGCTTTAGAAATGGTAATATCAAAAAAATAGGTAAACATTTCAAAATTGTACAAGGGACATATCAAATTGGCTGTTCATTTCAAAATTGTACAAAGGAAAAATATATCAATAAAAAATTTTAATTTAAAAGAATGGTGTTTGCCAGCTATTGGTTTTTAAAAAGCTATTATATAAAGCCCAGTCTCTCGCAACCTGTTCTGTAAATTTCGCGGGGGTGATCGTTTCGCGATTTCGCGGGGCATTGTTATGATCA
Organism: Argopecten irradians; assembly: GCF_041381155.1. Lineage (NCBI taxonomy): Eukaryota > Metazoa > Mollusca > Bivalvia > Pectinida > Pectinidae > Argopecten > Argopecten irradians. Next base: position 10,515,831 of record NC_091134.1, on the reverse strand, counting down.
CGAAATATTGAGAAATTGTTTTAAAAAATGTACCATGAAATCCATATCGCGAAATTTAAAAAAAAACCGTGAAAATGTAATATTCTGGCTAGACGGTAGTCCTTGGTTTTGTTATGGATACACAGGATATGACAGGTGATCCTTAAAGTTGTATGGTCTATCACTTTCGCTCTTTTTGTCATAGTGAAAACTGTTTAAGTGTTATACATATTTTTCTCCGTCTGCCTGAGTTTTAAACTTTCTAATTTTACCACTTTTTATAAAATTGCAGCACTGGAAGTATCTTTAATTATAAAAGTAAAAAATCTTTTTAACGTGTACACGTGAAAAATAGGCTCGAAAAATGCTGAATCATTCCGAACTCTTCCGAACATCGTCTCGACAATCTCGAAGTAAAACGAGGGTTGTGAAACCAAGAGAAAACATTAACAATTTTTCATAAACAAAACATGTGGTCGACCTCATCAGACTCTATCTACAAAGAAAATAATGCTCGCACATTACTATATTTGATCCACACAATATTTTACGGTAATGTGTAAATTGGATGTTTCAAATACTCTATCTGTGGACATATACCAGCATGATTTGCTCATATAAGCCAGAAAGAAAACGTAAACAAACACATGTGCGCTTACGCTAGTTATCTGGCTCACCACGTGCAGGTCGTGTAGACGTCAGTCACGTGATACGATTCGGAATCCGAAGTCACTGAACATGGCGGTGATTGAAGGCGCTTTATTCAAAACCATGAATATATGATTCCTAGATTTCGGCTCTCTTATAGGCCGACATATGTTTTTGGGGAGCTAAATCATCAAATTACATTTCAATGTTTGAATATCAAATGTTTAAGTTACATATCGTTACAGTGAAATTAGCAGCAATACAACTTTAAAGATATTCCACCGCCGACAAATGTTTTTTTTTTCACTATACAAAACAGTAGCAGGCGATTTAGTAGTTTTCTTCAGTTACAAAAATTACTTACTTTACACCATTACCATCATTGAAAAGTTTGAGCTTCTAATTTTACTTCAAGTTAAAAATATGAAAAATAATTAATTGCATCCCGAAAAAATCCGTAGCACTATATCCTATATGGAATGAAGTAATGATTGCGCATGCACCAAAGGCGAAATACATTATTCTATTTTATTTTTTGTGTTAATTAGGCACATATATACACGTTTAAACACCAATTATTGTTCAAATAATGAATATCCTTCATGCTCTGTCGGCGGTGGCGCATCTTTAAGATTTGTGAATGTATGTTACCAAGGCCGTTTTCCATTATATGGTTTGCCTGGTTGGGCCTACTCAGTTGTTCACTAATAAATTAAAGGCGGACCTGGTGATTTATATTGTTTTCAGATGAACCTTAACAAAGCCCTCACAGACCTGTATCAAAAACTGCATATCCGTCTAGATTTATACTTGAAAAAATACATACGATAGAACCGGTTGTTCTGAAAAAAACGAAAAAGGCCCTATTTTGTAAAACATTTCTCTTTATCTTTCTACGAAAGTGTTAAGGAGAAAAAATGACACAGCATATTTTGGAAAGTGGGTGAAGAAGCGATAACTTTACGCACGTTGGAATGTATAAATAATATGGGGATGATATATGTGTGATTTTGATCTGTGAATTCATAATTTTTTTTATTAAAATGTATTTTCGCTATGGTAACAGAATGGCTACCTACCCAATGCGTTATGCATGAGTTAGTTGAGAACTGTGTGTTTTGTGCGACTTAAGATTGCCGTGAACTTTTCAGACATTTCTAAAACTGTTTCCAATATAAAGGAGCTATCTTTATGAAACTTAATACCCTTGAAAGTTTATGAGAAACCAGATTATAATAAAAAAATAGAAAACATGTAATTTTGATAGAAAAAAAATAATTGCATACAATAAGAATTTATTCATAAACCTTACTTTGAAAGACACTGGGAAATCGAAAGATCGAAATTCGACAATGAACATCACTCATAACAGCAAAACTCTGCGAGAAACGACAGTATTTGAATATGTTACGATTGTAATATCGGTAGACATTATTACCAGTAGTAGTATAACACATACAACTAACAACATATATAGTACATATGTATGGAAATGTGACACCATCTAGTGTCTTTACGAGTAATGAACGACATTCTCCAGCCACAGACAGAACGAGACTGAACTCGTCCGGTAGTATTTCCTGACCTCGTCCGGAAACGACGTCCATGGATTGACAATACAAAAGTATGCTTGTAACTAATTACATTGACATCCATGCTATTTCGTGTGTCATCAGTGTTAACAGACAATTAGCAGACGAACTTATAGTGACACGTACAAATGAAGGCAATTAAAGGATTGCTATTTCTCTTACATACGGTATTAATAAGAAATCAATTGTGTTATTCTCATTTGAAAGACCATAGTTCCGTCACAAACTGCATGTATGATGTGACAGTCAAAATGCTTGTTTAACGTAAGCTTTTGATTTGGTTTTATCAAGCTTGTTCAAAGTCAACAAAAGTTCTCGGATGTACTGCTATTCTGTTAATTTCACTGAAATTGACAAAATACTGGAATCAAAATGAAATAAATTAGTTCACAGTAATGAACATTTTATTGTAAGATGATGGCTGTCGGACCTAGGATCCTAATAAATTTTAGAAAAACTTTTGTTTTCCTGATAAGATGTAATCTTATTATCGAAATACCAGCTATATGGGTTGTTTTAACAGTTCACAGAAGACCTAAACTACAAAGAAGCTTTAATCCGTCATGTGGCACAGGTTTAGGACGCAAAATTGAAACCAGCCTAGCAATACATATTGTTGTCAATGAGAAATTTTTATTTTCCAGACAATGTTTTAACAAAGACTACATTTGCCACATATACAAGCACATTACTCCAATTTCCTTCCATTCTGGCGTTTTCCTCTCATACACTAGAAATTGCATTGTTTTTTTTATTTATGGAAAGGGGGCAGGGGGTCAGAAAAGAAAAAGAAAGACGGATGAGAAAGGGGGGAAGGAGGTAAAGGAGGATAAGGGTATGAAGAGGGATGGCAGTCAATGAGAAATATCATGTTAATATAAATCCGGTTCTACATAGAAATATTCAGCGTTGAAAAACCGAAAATTCATCAACCATTTCCCAGCATTCGCTACTCAAAACAAGGTGTTGCTTATTCCAGAAAAAAGCAAGAACCGATACGATTTGTTTACGCTTCATTAGTTCCCGGCACCATTTGTTAATGATCCGATTAATGACAGGCATAATAGCATGCGTAATAAACATTTTGTATGCAGAATTTCAACATTTTTCTCAGAAGCACACTTTTTGTGGAAAATAAATTCGAAACCAGTTGTTAACTACAATCATTCTTGATTTGTTTTTGTCATTTTGTACAGTATATTTACACTCATGGAACTTTATATACACTAGTCTCAAATTCTGCCAAAGGGATTCGTGCAGCTCGATCAGGCTCAAATATTCATGAAATGGTCCTGGTTAAGTATATTTATATTCTTATGATTTAATTGCTACCTTTAAAATACATCTAAGGTTTTGTTTAAATTCAAGTGGGGAGAGTGTTGCTACATATGTATTTTCTGTCCTAAAAATAAATTTTCTTAGACACACCTATTACAAAATTAATCTGAAACCCACGTGTATTATTCAGCTAACATTCATTAAAAAGATTTGTCAGTTATGGTTGCGCAGTTTTTACTGACCTAGGTCTAAAATTCATTAAACCGAAAATGACAAATAAGTAAGACGAAATAAGTGTTGTAAGCTGTAAATTCTTCAAGTGAAATTTCTAAAACGGATGAAATCACAGTTTGTTCGTTAAAAGTAACATATGTTAAGATCGTCCTAAGTTCTATCAATAAGATTCAATTTACTCTCCACTGTATCAATCCTGTGATAGTTCTGACAAAACGCTGTTATATATCAGAATCGTTCCAAAATTTAAAATTGTTGGTTTACTTAATATGTAAACAACCTTAATTAATAGTGCTAGAACGAGCTGATTAGATGAATTCTATTAATAATAAAGTTACGGATAAAATAGATAATGGAAAAAGAATATTAGATTCAGATAATTTATTGTATTCATTAATACCCGTAAACGTAATTCGCTTTTATACAAACTCAATTTATACAGTGTCCATTGGATGGAAATTGATTTGAACCCTCGTTTATTGAAAAACTATCTGTTGGTTCATTTTTAACACACAGTTTATGTGCAAACTAAATCGAGGTGATCAGGTAAGTGAACTCTTTTTAATTAACAATAAAATAATTTTGTGTTTGATTGATTGTGAACTCGACTTTGACATGACATTTGTAATAACAACCAAATGATACGGTTATATGATACCGAATCAATTGCAATCAATTTCGCGACCACGCATGTCTATTTCACGAAGAAAGTGATTACATTACGGAAGCTGACAGTTGTGATTGCCGATTAGCTGGCATGCCATCTATACGTTACAGCAGGAATTAATTGATTAAATTGGCAGTCTATCAGAGGAAGCTGTTATCTTTGTGTAGTTACAAACTATGCCGTTTATATATAGTACGCTCTGATTGACAAAATAACCACCAACACATCTATTTCATTATTTTCAACCTACATTGACAAAAGTTCAATTAATTAACGAGCATCTTTGTATCCACAATCGTTTTATTGCTAAACTTGAGAGGCAGTATAAATCGGTTTCTAACGTGACCCATATAGCTGGATAACGAGAGTAAGCAGTCAAACAAAAGTGCACGCAACTACCATTATATTCACAGAACACTGCATACGCACATTTATTTCAGTAACATAAGTATCATATTTTTGTGCGCGTTAATCTAATATGTTCAACATTTGTTTTGGTGACATGCCATCGAAATTATTTCTCCATTTAAATCGATAGTATTACGTTGTAGAATATATTTATACAAACATCTTTTGGATTTTACTTTATAATAAGTAACTAAAATCTAACCCAGTAATTAAATAAAGCGGAGTTCTTCAGCTCCAACATTTTCTAGTGCTGCAACAGAAATATGCAATACATTTCATAAGGTAACACATACTGACATTAGTACGCATAGACTAGAACGAAGGGTACCAGATGGATACATCATGTATAGATATACCACACAATGAGCGTGTATTAATTTATATCACGTATTATCTGAAAAAGGAGTGGCTGTTTTATTAAGGGAGGTTAAATAATGACGATGACATTTACTGGTCACCATCTACATAGTCTTATAACGCCCACTAGTTAATTGTTAGCTCTACGCCTTCAAAAATGGTACAAATCAGGATACACTGGCTGACCATAACGCCCGCTAGTTAATTGTTAGTTCTACGTCTTCGAAAGGGGTACAAATCAGGATCCTTTGTCATGCAAAAACAGCGGAACTCATATCTCCACTATTTGCATTTGTTATGTGATAAAAAAAAGTGCTGAACAGCGATTTTTGTTTGAGTTCTGATATGATTGGAGACGTTCGTCTCTTATAAGGAATGAGACGGTATTTAAAATAACAAAATAAAAGTGTGCTATCAGCGGTCTCGGTTTTTTTTTATTTTTTTTTTTTTTTTTTTTTTTCATCTTCTGATATTGATTATTGCTAACACACCACTGTTGCTTAGAATGATGCTTAGTTGTTTGTAACAGTAAATTTTCAATCATTTGATTTATTCTCTATCATAAATCATAGATATGATACAACAGACAGCTTTCAAGTGTTTAGACATCGGTTTAGAACCTTCCCTTCTAGGGATAAATGGATGGCTGCGTTGTATTCACAATATTACTATAGATAAAATGCCATCTTTTTAAACCTGAATCGAAATTACTCCAGTGAAGATAATTTGATTGTATAAACACCGTAATTATATATTTTGATCTGTCGCCCCTGTGGCAGGTATCTTCTGTGTTCTATTTAAATTTATCACGGAACATCACTTACATTCTCAACCAATATACCAACCGATATATCAACTAAATGATAACACAGTTTTATACGGAAATTATCGAGAAAAAACGACGCCACGAAACATTTTATTAGTGAAGTTTGGACAAATTGAAGTGATAAATATTTTCTATTGATTGATGAAATACTTATTATTGCCCTTTAATTTATACTTGAGGAGAAAAAAAGAGAATGTAACCGTCTTGATCAGTGTAACGGGTAATGGAATATACAACTTGCTGTTGGCGTTTATATTGTTCATGTTCGGATGTTTCTAAGATTTTGAATCGCAAAACATCCAGAGCAATGCATATGTATATTTTAAGATAGGTAGCATAACTCATTGACTCACGTGCATTGAAACAAATACGTATGTCTTATGTCCTTTTTCACTATTATCCAACCATATTTGGCTTTATAAAAGCACAAACGTTAATTTAGATATTTTCATATTTTTGAATTTTCTTATAAGACAACCTCAATTCTGCGTCAAATTAAAAACACACAAACAGATTATTTATTATATTACACATTGATATATTTAGCTAAGATAAATGCCATTATCTTGATAAAGTTGGGAATCCTGACCTATACAAGAGTAATCCTTTCTAAACATGATATCACTTTATTTTTGGCGATGACTATTTCTACAAAGCAATGTTCAACTAGCGCATATATATTGTCACATGGCTAATATTACGTCGATATCATCACTTTTGAATTATGCATTTGTATAATGAAACCTGATAATTCGAAAGGCATCAAAACAAGAAAATTGCCTATTTTGTTCCAAATGAAAATGATTATCGTCTCTTTGTCAAACTGTCCCGTCGTTATAATTAGAGGATAATCATTAAATTTCACCTTCACGTACTTAAATGCCCTGATGTTTGATAGAATACTTCAAAAACATGTACAGAGCAGTGAAAGAAACGGATGATAAAAACAAGTTAATTAGACATTAACACGACATGTTTAGTTAACTTGTGAGATGTCACTTGTAAAGGCTGTTGATCAGTGAAAACCAAACACAACCATCTGATTATTGACTGATGTATACAATAGAATTACCTGCCATTGATTTTTACGTCATTATTAAGAGGAGGATATTTGAGTTCAGCTTAAGGGTCCTCTTTGGTGAGCAGTCCAAATTTTCCTATGACTAACATTTTTTCTAACATAGATATTTCGAACGGAGAGTTTATCCCATAGATGAAAATGGACAAAAATAATTTAGATCGCTCGCAATTATAGGAGTATGAATGCCAATTGGACACCAGCAAATCACAAAAAAACTATCTTTGATTAAGGTTGAAAGATATTTCGATGAAGCTGAAACCTTATCAGAAAATATCATAACTGTATCATTGCGTTGTATTAGAATATCGTATACTCAATTCTCATTGTGCCTATTAGAAATGCAATTTTGTATCTGACAAATGGCGAAAATTGATCCCATCAAATACCGACAATTGACCATATTAGATGTCTTTGGATGCGAACGAATTTCATCAATTTTAACAGTTGCATAACATATTTTACAGAACACAGCAGCCATCATTGTACGGCTGTCACAAACATATGCCTGCCTGGGAGTAACACCTTCACCGCTTGCTGTTAGTTCACCTGACCTAACAGGACGACTACAAAACGACATAGTTTATCATTGACCGAAGATGACATTTAAAAAAATATATAATTTACATAATTGAATTTGCTGGGGATTTCTTATTCAAAATATTGTAGGACCACGTTTGTACCGATATGTAATTTTGTCTTTTAATCATCAGCATACAATTATTCTGTATCTACTTTGTGAAGGAAATTTCTCACTTTTATATTTGATATCAATTAACAGGATTAATCTTATTGTATTAGAAATTGTCTAGACGCGAATAAGTATTCTGTAATAGTTATCATTAGGTTTTAATTGTAAATTATGAAAAAAAAAATCGAAAGTTTATTTTTACAATACTGTACCATCAATGGGCTCTCAATGCGAACGTTTGCATAACTTTTTATTCATACATATAGCCAAATAACGTTTACCCAGATAAAAGTACACATTTCTAATTACTATTTTTTAATTAGGGACAAATTGGTATGGACCAAGGACGCACCAGCTAAAACTTGTAGCATAAAGTGTGAAATTCTGTATTTCATGACCATAATTCAAAGTCTTTTGTAAACCAATATCAAATTTACAAGGTCAATATTATATGAGCAATACTTATGGAGATTTCTCTTGTCGATGTCAATGGTTTTGGTAATTGCGAAATCTAATAATTCAAAATTGTATATATAAATCGTATGCAATATTGATGCATTGATTTGTACTTCATTATATTATGCGTATATATATATTTATAATGACAATCTCGTTGCTCAATAATAGCAATACAAATACCCCTAATAATTGAAAAAATCTTGTATTTCAAAATAATCCTGAAAAAAGTCAAATGCCAATACACTGTGAGACATTTGACTGACGATTTTTCTCTTCATAGCTCTCACGTGCAGATGTTGGATGCTATTTGGTCCATTCAACAGGTAATTATCGACGATACAAAGTGACCTTCAGGATTAGATTCCCCTTTACATTCAGTAGCCGGAAGTGACGCCCTAGACACCTAGCGACCCGTGGTAATTGATTTCTGTTGTAGTAAGAGTGCAACTAATTACTATAGGCCTTGATGGGTATCGACTAGTTAGGACAATTCATAGAGCGCTAATGTTAAATCTGATGTCATTGAGATACAAGAATCTTAAAAAGCAATAGATCGATATATCGAGCTTCGTAGTCATTGTTAATTGGCCTAGAGTGCTCTTTATCGCATTAGTAAATATCTATAATGAAATATAGATGATGCCGGTAATAATTAAATGAAGATAAAATATTATAGGAAATTAACAATATAGATTATAACTGTGGGTGAATAAAATGAGAATCATCAAGGTCTCCTTCCCTCTCATTCTCACTCAATCTACATATATAACTGATAAATGGATTCATCACAGGATTATGGTTGGTACCTCAAAATATACCGATTCCTATAATTCTGATAGTGCTTTAAGTACACTTATGTCTGTAATGCTGGTGCCGTTTAAAAGTACACTTGTTACTGTACTACTGGTACTGTTAAGTACACTTACTTCTGTACTACTGGTACTGTTGAGTACACTTATTTCTGTACTACTGGTACTGTTAAGTACACCTATTTCTGTACTACTGGTACTGTTAAGTACACCTATTTCTGTACTACTGGTACTGTTAAGTACACCTATTTCTGTACTACTGGTACTGTTAAGTACACCTATTTCTGTACTACTGGTACTGTTAAGTACACCTATTTCTGTACTACTGGTACTGTTAAGTACACCTATTTCTGTACTACTGGTACTGTTAAGTACACCTATTTCTGTACTACTGGTACTGTTAAGTACACTTATTTCTGTACTACTGGTACTGTTAAGTACACCTATTTCTGTACTACTGGTACTGTACGTAAGTACACCTATTTCTGTACTACTGGTACTGTTAAGTACACTTATTTCTGTACTACTGGTACTGTTAAGTATACTATTTCTGTACTACTGGTACTGTTAAGTACACCTATTTCTGTACTACTGGTACTGTTATGTACACTTATTTCTGTACTACTGGTACTGTTAAGTATACCTATTTCTGTACTACTGGTACTGTTAAGTACACTTATGTCTGTAATGCTGGTACGTTTAAAAGTACACTTATTTCTGTACGACTGGTACTGTTAAGTACACTTATTTCTGTACTACTGGTACTGTTGAGTACACCTATTTCTGTACTACTGGTACTGTTAAGTACACTTATTTCTGTACTACTGGTACTGTTAAGTACACTATTTCTGTACTACTGGTACTGTTAAGTACACCTATTTCTGTACTACTGGTACTGTTATGTACACTATTTCTGTACTACTGGTATGTTAAGTACACTATTTCTGTACTACTGGTACTGTTAAGTACACCTATTTCTGTACTACTGGTACTGTTAAGTACACTTATTTCTGTACACTGGTACTGTTAAGTACACTTATTTCTGTACTACTGGTACTGTTAAGTACACTTATTTCTGTACTACTGGTACTGTTAAGTACACTTATTTCTGTACTACTGGTACTGTTAAGTACACTTATTTCTGTACTACTGGTACTGTTAAGTACACTTATTTCTGTACTACTGGTACTGTTAAGTACACTTATTTCTGTACTACTGGTACTGTTAAGTACACTTATTTCTGTACTACTGGTACTGTTAAGTACACCTATTTCTGTACTACTGGTACTGTTAAGTACACTTATTTCTGTACTACTGGTACTGTTAAGTACACCTATTTCTGTACTACTGGTACTGTTAAGTACACCTATTTCTGTACTACTGGTACTGTTGAGTACACCTATTTCTGTACTACTGGTACTGTTAAGTACACCTATTTCTGTACTACTGGTACTGTTAAGTACACTGTACTACTGGTACTGTTAAGTACACCTATTTCTGTACTACTGGTACTGTTAAGTACACCTATTTCTGTACTACTGGTACTGTTAAGTACACCTATTTCTGTACTACTGGTACTGTTAAGTACACCTATTTCTGTACTACTGGTACTGTTAAGTACACTTATTTCTGTACTACTGGTACTGTTAAGTACACTTATTTCTGTACTACTGGTACTGTTAAGTACACTTATTTCTGTACTACTGGTACTGTTAAGTACACTTATTTCTGTACTACTGGTACTGTTAAGTACACTTATTTCTGTACTACTGGTACTGTTAAGTACACTTATTTCTGTACTACTGGTACTGTTAAGTACACTTATTTCTGTACTACTGGTTACTGTTAAGTACACTTATTTCTGTACTACTGGTACTGTTATGTACACTTATTTCTGTACTACTGGTACTGTTAAGTACACTTATTTCTGTACTACTGTACTTTATACATGTTACTGTTAAGTACACCTATTTCTGTACTACTGGTACTGTTAAGTACACTTATTTCTGTACTACTGGTACTGTTATGTACACTTATTTCTGTACTACTACTGTTAAGTACACTTATTTCTGTACTACTGTACTGTAAGTACACTTATTTCTGTACTACTGGTACTGTTAAGTACACTTATTTCTGTACTACTGGTACTGTTAAGTACACTTATTTCTGTACTACTGGTACTGTTATGTACACTTATTTCTGTACTACTGGTACTGTTATGTACACTTATTTCTGTACTACTGGTACTGTTAAGTACACTTATTTCTGTACTACTGGTACTGTTAAGTACACTTATTTCTGTACTACTGGTACTGTTAAGTACACTTATTTCTGTACTACTGGTACTGTTAAGTACACTTATTTCTGTACTACTGGTACTGTTAAGTACACTTATTTCTGTACTACTGGTACTGTTAAGTACACTTATTTCTGTAATACTGGTACTGTTAAGTACACTTATTTCTGTAATACTGGTACTGTTAAGTACACTTATTTCTGTAATACTGGTACTGTTAAGTACACTTATTTCTGTACTACTGGTACTGTTAAGTACACCTATTTCTGTACTACTGGTACTGTTAAGTACACTTATTTCTGTACTACTGGTACTGTTAAGTACACTTATTTCTGTACTACTGGTACTGTTAAGTACACTTATTTCTGTACTACTGGTACTGTTAAGTACACCTATTTCTGTACTACTGGTACTGTTAAGTACACTTATTTCTGTACTGTACTGTTACTGTTAAGTACACTTATTTCTGTACTACTGGTACTGTTAAGTACACTTATTTCTGTACTACTGGTACTGTTAAGTACACTTATTTCTGTACTACTGGTACTGTTAAGTACACTTATTTCTGTACTACTGGTACTGTTAAGTACACTTATTTCTGTACTACTGGTACTGTTAAGTACACCTATTTCTGTACTACTGGTACTGTTAAGTACACTTATTTCTGTACTACTTAGGTACTGTTAAGTACACTTATTTCTGTACTACTGGTACTGTTAAGTACACTTATTTCTGTACTACTGTACTGTTAAGTTTATTTCTGTACACTGTACTTTAGTACACTTATTTCTGTACTACTGGTACTGTTAAGTACACTTATTTCTGTACTGTTAAGTACTTATTTCTGTACTACTGGTACTGTTAAGTACACTTATTTCTGTACTACTGGTATTTACTGTTAAGTACACTTATTTCTTGTACTACTGGTACTGTTAAGTACACTTATTTCTGTACTACTGGTACTGTTAAGTACACTTATTTCTGTACTACTGGTACTGTTAAGTACACTTATTTCTGTACTACTGGTACTGTTAAGTACACTTATTTCTGTACTACTGGTACTGTTATGTACACTTATTTCTGTACTACTGGTACTGTTAAGTACACTTATTTCTGTACTACTGGTACTGTTAAGTACACTTATTTCTGTACTACTGGTACTGTTAAGTACACTTATTTCTGTACTACTGGACTGTTAAGTACACTTACTGTACTATGGTACTGTTACACTTATTTTTGTACTACTGGTACTGTTAAGTACACTTATTTCTGTACTACTGGTACTGTTTGTTATTTCTGTACTACTGGTACTGTTAAGTACACTTATTTCTGTACTACTGGTACTGTTAAGTACACTTATTTCTGTACTACTGGTACTGTTAAGTACACTTATTTCTGTACTACTGGTACTGTTAAGTACACTTATTTCTGTACTACTGGTACTGTTAAGTACACTTATTTCTGTACTACTGGTACTGTTAAGTACACTTATTTCTGTACTACTGGTACTGTTAAGTACACTTATTTCTGTACTACTGGTACTGTTAAGTACACTTATTTCTGTACTACTGGTACTGTTATGTACACCTATTTCTGTACTACTGGTACTGTTAAGTACACTTATTTCTGTACTACTGGTACTGTTAAGTACACTTATTTCTGTACTACTGGTACTGTTATGTACACCTATTTTCTGTACTATGGTACTGTTAGTACACCTTTTCTGTACTATGGTACTGTTAAGTACACCTTATTTCTGTACTAATGGTACTGTTAAGTACACCTATTTCTGTACTACTGGTACTGTTAAGTACACCTATTTCTGTACTACTGGTACTGTTAAGTACACTTATTTCTGTACTACTGGTACTGTTATGTACACTATTTCTGTACTACTGGTACTGTTAAGTACACCTATTTCTGTACTACTGGTACTGTTAGTACACCTATTTCTGTACTACTGGTACTGTTGAGTACACCTATTTCTGTACTACTGGTACTGTTATGTACACCTATTTCTGTACTACTGGTACTGTTAAGTACACTTATTTCTGTACTACTGGTACTGTTAAGTACACTTATTTCTGTACTACTGGTACTGTTAAGTACACTTATTTCTGTACTACTGGTACTGTTAAGTACACTTATTTCTGTACTACTGGTACTGTTATGTACACTTATTTCTGTACTACTGGTACTGTTATGTACACACTTATTTCTGTACTACTGGTACTGTTAAGTACACTTATTTCTGTACTACTGGTACTGTTAAGTACACTTATTTCTGTACTACTGGTACTGTTATGTACACCTTATTTCTGTACTACTGGTACTGTTAAGTACACTTATTTCTGTACTACTGGTACTGTTATGTACACCTATTTCTGTACTACTGGTACTGTTAAGTACACTTATTTCTGTACTACTGGTACTGTTAAGTACACCTATTTCTGTACTACTGGTACTGTTAAGTACACTTATTTCTGTACTACTGGTACTGTTAAGTACACCTATTTCTGTACTACTGGTACTGTTAAGTACACTATTTCTGTACTACTGTACTGTTAGTACACCTATTTCTGTACTACTGGTACTGTTATGTACACTTATTTCTGTACTACTGGTACTGTTAAGTACACTATTTCTGTACTACTGGTACTGTTAAGTACACCTATTTCTGTACTACTGGTACTGTTAAGTACACTTATTTCTGTACTACTGGTACTGTTAAGTACACTTATTTCTGTACTACTGGTACTGTTAAGTACACTTATTTCTGTACTACTGGTACTGTTAAGTACACCTATTTCTGTACTACTGGTACTGTTAGTACACCTATTTCTGTACTACTGGTACTGTTAAGTACACTTATTTCTGTACTACTGGTACTGTTTAAGTACACTTATTTCTGTACTTACTGGTACTGTTAAGTACACTTATTTCTGTACTACTGGTACTGTTAAGTACACTTATTTCTGTACTACTGGTACTGTTAAGTACACCTATTTCTGTACTACTGGTACTGTTAAGTACACTTATTTCTGTACTACTGGTACTGTTATGTACACTTATTTCTGTACTACTGGTACTGTTAAGTACACTTATTTCTGTACTACTGGTACTGTTATGTACACTTATTTCTGTACTACTGGTACTGTTAAGTACACTTATTTCTGTACTACTGGTACTGTTAAGTACACTTATTTCTGTACTACTGGTACTGTTATGTACACTTATTTCTGTACTACTGGTACTGTTAAGTACACTTATTTCTGTACTACTGGTACTGTTATGTACACTTATTTCTGTACTACTGGTACTGTTAAGTACACCTATTTCTGTACTACTGGTACTGTTATGTACACTTATTTCTGTACTACTGGTACTGTTAAGTACACCTATTTCTGTACTACTGGTACTGTTATGTACACCTATTTCTGTACTACTGGTACTGTTAAGTACACTTATTTCTGTACTACTGGTACTGTTAAGTACACTTATTTCTGTACTACTGGTACTGTTAAGTACACCTATTTCTGTACTACTGGTACTGTTAAGTACACCTATTTCTGTATACTGGTACTGTTATGTACACTTATTTCTGTACTACTGGTACTGTTATGTACACTTATTTCTGTACTACTGGTACTGTTAAGTACACTTATTTCTGTACTACTGGTACTGTTAAGTACACTTATTTCTGTACTACTGGTACTGTATACTGTTAATTAGTACACTTATTTCTGTACTACTGGTACTGTTAAGTACACTATTTCTGTACTACTGGTATGTTAGTACACTATTTCTGTACTACTGGTACTGTTAAGTACACCTTATTTCTGTACTACTGGTACTGTTATGTACACTTATTTCTGTACTACTGGTACTGTTAAGTACACTTATTTCTGTACTACTGGTACTGTTAAGTACACTTATTTCTTACTACTACTTTCTGTACTACTGGTACTGTTATGTACACTTATTTCTGTACTACTGGTACTGTTAAGTACACTTATTTCTGTACTGGTACTGTTAAGTACACTTATTTCTGTACTACTGGTACTGTTATGTACACTGTACTACTGGTACTGTTAAGTACACTTATTTCTGTACTACTGGTACTGTTAAGTACACTTATTTCTGTACTACTGGTACTGTTAAGTACACCTATTTCTGTACTACTGGTACTGTTAAGTACACTTATTTCTGTACTACTGGTACTGTTAAGTACACTTATTTCTGTACTACTGGTACTGTTAAGTACACCTATTTCTGTACTACTGGTACTGTTATGTACACTTATTTCTGTACTACTGGTACTGTTAAGTACACTTATTTCTGTACTACTGGTACTGTTAAGTACACTTATTTCTGTACTACTGGTACTGTTAAGTACACCTATTTCTGTACTACTGGTACTGTTAAGTACACTTATTTCTGTACTACTGGTACTGTTATGTACACTTATTTCTGTACTACTGGTACTGTTAAGTACACTTATTTCTGTACTACTGGTACTGTTATGTACACTTATTTCTGTACTACTGGTACTGTTAAGTACACTTATTTCTGTACACTACTGGTACTGTTAAGTACACCTATTTCTGTACTACTGGTACTGTTAAGTACACCTATTTCTGTAACTACTGGTACTGTTAAGTACACCTATTTCTGTACTACTGGTACTGTTAAGTACACCTATTTTCTGTACTACTGGTACTGTTAAGTACACCTATTTCTGTACTACTGGTACTGTTAAGTACACCTATTTCTGTACTACTGGTACTGTTATGTACACCTATTTCTGTACTACTGGTACTGTTATTTCTGTATAACGTACACCTATTTCTGTACTACTGGTACTGTTAAGTACACTTATTTCTGTACTACTGGTACTGTTGAGTACACTTATTTCTGTACTACTGGTACTGTTTAAGTACACCTATTTCTGTACTACTGGTACTGTTAAGTACACCTATTTCTGTACTACTGGTACTGTTAAGTACACTTATTTCTGTACTACTGGTACTGTTAAGTACACCTATTTCTGTACTACTGGTACTGTTATGTACACTTATTTCTGTACTACTGGTACTGTTAAGTACACCTATTTCTGTACTACTGGTACTGTTAAGTACACTTATTTCTGTACTACTGGTACTGTTAAGTACACTTATTTCTGTACTACTGGTACTGTTATGTACACCTTATTTCTGTACTACTGGTACTGTTAAGTACACCTATTTCTGTACTACTGGTACTGTTAAGTACACTTATTTCTGTACTACTGGTACTGTTAAGTAATACACTATTTCTGTACTACTGGTACTGTTAAGTACACTTATTTCTGTACTACTGGTACTGTTAAGTACACTTATTTCTGTACTACTGGTACTGTTATGTAATATTTCTGTACTGGTACTGTTAAGTTACACTTATTTCTGTACTACTGGTACTGTTAAGTTACACCTTATTTCTGTACTACTGGTACTGTTATGTACACTTATTTCTGTACTACTGGTACTGTTAAGTACACCTATTTCTGTACTACTGGTTACTGTTATGTACACCTATTTCTGTACTACTGGTACTGTTAAGTACACCTATTTCTGTACTACTGGTACTGTTAAAGTACACTTATTTCTGTACTACTGGTACTGTTAATGTACACCTATTTCTGTACTACTGGTACTGTTAAGTACACCTATTTCTGTACTATACTGGTACTGTTATGTACACCTATTTCTGTACTACTGGTACTGTTAAGTACACTATTTCTGTACTACTGGTACTGTTATGTACACCTATTTCTGTATACTGGTACTGTATAACGTACACCTATTTCTGTACTACTGGTACTGTTAAGTACACTATATTTCTGTACTACTGGTACTGTTATGTACACTTATTTTGGTACTGTATGTACTACTGTATACTGGTACTGTTAAGTACACTTATTTCTGTACTACTGGTACTGTTAGTACCACTTATTTCTGTACCCTACTGGTACTGTTATGTACACCTATTTCTGTACTACTGGTACTGTTAAGTACACTTTATTTCTGTACTACTGGTACTGTTAAGTACACCTATTTCTGTACTAACTGGTACTGTTAAGTACACTTATTTCTGTACTACTGGTACTGTTATGTACACACTATTTCTGTACTACTGGTACTGTTAAGTACACTTATTTCTGTACTACTGGTACTGTTAAGTACACCTATTTCTGTACTACTGGTACTGTTAAGTACACTTATTTCTGTACTACTGTTACTGTTAAGTACACTGTAAATACTGGAAGTACTGGTTAAGTACTGTATTTCATGTTACTCCCCGGATCATCGTTAACAGTACAACTTTAGTCTGCTCTACTCACTGGTACTGGTCATGCCTCCTTAATTTCTGAACAACGTTACTGTCAAGTACACCTTATTTCTGTACGTCTATTTCTGCTAGCTGCCGAGTTCATTACACCTAAATCGTTACTTGTAGCTACTGGTACTCGTTAAGTATACCTATCTGTACATACTGTCGACTGATTATTATAAAATCAACTATTTGCTGTACTACTAGATACTTTAAGTAGCACCTTATTTCTGTACTACTGCGGTACGGGTTACGGTACAACTATTTCTGTACTACTGTACTGTTTATTACACTTAGTGCAGGGTGTTGCATTGTATTTTAGGGCTACTGGTAGCAGTTAGTACACTTATTTCTGTACTACTGGTACTCGTTTAAAGTTAGAGACTATTCTGTGATCTAGCTGGTACTGTTATGTACACTTATTTCGGTACTAGTGCTGGATACTCCCAGGACTCCCCAAACTCGCACACTAATTTGCGTGTATTAATTTCAGTATGTATATTGGTGTACAAAGATGTAATGATAATCGGCACACAAAATATTGTTATTCTTCTTAGTGTCACTTAGTGCTTGGATTCTTGCAACGCTAGTACCGTGATGGGCACATTTGGCTTGACTTCCTTTAATTATCAACATGGACACTCCTATCGTCGAGGTAAAAGTAGTCGTCAACACAACACGAGACTTACTATTGATCTATACTGGTGTTTTGAATTCTCTACTACATTTTTTATTATCGCTTTTGTTTCAAACGACTAAAACTACATCATTTAAGTCATATCCCTTTAGTTTATTATAGTGTTTAAATACTTTACCGGTCATAACCAATTTTAACTTGAAGAATGATTTCATTACAAAAATACGTTTGATTTTCACTCAGTTGAAATGGTCAAAAAATAAAAATAAAAATAATAAAAAATAACTTATAGCGAGCAATGCTGTTGACATAAAAGGCTGCAGGAAGAACAATTTTAACGTTGAATTACAGCAATGTTCTTTAATCTAAAAGGCTTTTCAAAGGACTGACGAAGAAAAAAAGTTTTATTCAGTATCACAGATACTGCAAAGGATAAGCCGTATTCTAACAACATACAAGACTTGCAATGCGTGAAGGTATCATAGGTTATAATAACATTTGGTTAGAGAGTAAAAAAAACGTTTGTAACGAACACGCTTACAACTAATTCATGATTATAACATTTTATTTGTCTTTTCCGATCAAGTTTACTGTAATACGTATATAACGAAATATGTTTATGGCGAAGTGATTGTTGGTTCGATATAATCGTGTTTTACTGTGTTTGTTAAGCAGTAAACGTTATCGTAAAAATTGTCTGCTTACGTTAAAGTTTTAGTTTTTGTATTACCAGATATTTTATGTGGCTTTTGGGGTTAACATTCATCTATCTATATGTATTTAGTATTCAAGTCTATGTGTTACATTTGATGATAATCAAATTTGTAGTATACAGTAGTACAGAGTTGCATAAAAATATTATTGAAAAAAGTGTCGTCAACGTATCTTTACGGTTTATGGAGAGGTAAACATGACCTTTGTTCTAATTAATAGTTATGCCTTATGCTGAAATGCACATGCAAGGCTTAAACGATACTTAAAATTTTACAATAAAAACATAACATGCGTTCAACTTTCAAGATAAGGAACGAACAAAAATATCGTAATGTGCCAAGCATCAACAAATCCAGAAAGGGCAGTGGAGAGAAACAAGTAAATTTTTCTAATGAATAGGATAGATATGGCAGTCAATCTATTCGAATGTAAGATGTGTATGATTTAAAGTTTGTCATTTTAACACTTTAAAACTTTGTAAAAAGTTAAGATGATAAACGAACCGTACAAACTGATTTCCTTTCAAACAATTTATAAATTGAATTACAACGCAATATATTCAGGGTATGTTTTTAACTCTTTTTACTGCAAAATATTTTATGACAAGGGAAATGGACATTTTCATTTTATTTAACTTGTCATTTGTGAAACATATCCACTTACCCGTAATCATCAATGCTGTGTTACGTCGTGTGTAGATTTTCCTGAAGTAGATTGGCTTACACACCATGATATAGCGATTAATACTGATGTTACACAAGGACAAAACACTTGTTACTAAAGTCAACATGTTCAAAAAACCAAACATGACGCAAGCATCCATCGAAAGAGGCCAGTCTCCCCCAAGGTAGAGAGTAAAAACAGTCACAGGCATGTTGAATACGGAAACTAGCCAGTCCGCCGTGGTAAGTCCGAGGATAAAGAAATTGGTCATCGTATGTAGCTCTTTTGACCGACATATTATTATCCATATACAGGTGTTTCCTCCTATGGCGAAGAGACATATGATATTTAGTATTACCCCTTCGATGTACAACTCAACTAAAGAGAATGTATCTGTAGAATTGTCGGTTGTTGAAGCGTTGTTCGGGTCCATTGTATACATAAACTATCTAAAGGTAGCTGATATTGATGCTACCCGGATCTTTCCGATAAAATGACGTCGACGATTTAAACAACTATTAGAGTAGAAAATAGCTTAACTCCGTATAGCAGCCTTTTTAAGTCGGCATGCTTGATTTGAATGTCGCCTTTTCTGAAGAATAGTGTCCGGAAATTTAACACCACCTCTGGTATGCATACGGTTACAGTCACTGCGTTTGTGTCTATGTCATCTTTAATATTTTTGTTGTATCACTATCACTTGATTACAGAGTCTGTGGCCATAAAAGCAAGAGACTCGCACTATACACTGTAGACTTCTTGACCTATTATGTAAATATCCCCGTGGTATGGCGTACCAGTCATGACATAGTGAAATGTTTCACGGTTTACAGCCCATTGATGTATTTATATATATATATATGTACACGTTGTATCTGTAAAAGTGTACTTTAAGTTTCTATTCTAAGTTGTTTATGTAATCATCCTGGTCAATTAATTATCTGCTTTAAGTTTTCTTTTTACCCAATCAGCACAAATCCTTGTTGTCTTAAATCAACACGAAGAGTAATTATTTTCTTCCATCGGTCATAAAATTGACAAACGACCTTAAATTCACACAGAATATAGCGACCCCCTAAAGTGAAGGAAGCAAATGAGTTCTTTAAGTAAATAAAAGCCGTGTCGGAGATGTCGTTAAAACCGGTTTTTAGTGATAACCTGTCACTGCTTAGCCTATTTGCGTCGTCAACCGTCACAAAACTGTCCCAGTATCAAACTCCATCAATTCTCCGTCAGAAAATTTATCAATATAATAAGTGCGTGACGCGTAGTGAAGCAGGCGCTCACATTTCAGTTCCCAGCGTGGTCTGTATTGACCTTATATATAGCTGATTACGTACATCACTATATGGTATCGGTCAAGCCTGCAGGACTTACAGTTACGCATTTGCACAGTATGCATTGTAGGTATACGTAAATGGTCATCGACTTTCTCGTCATTCTACATAGTCAATAACCTTATAACCGATAATAATTGTCTCCCTCGGTCGGTATATTTTATGAAATATTTATGTTATAATCAAAACATGTAGAAAGCACTCTTTAACAGTGTTTATAAATATTTTGACTATTTTGCAATTATCTGAAAATGCCTACAATACACCCTTTTACAATATGTATGAATATCATTTGACTGCATACAGTGATCTTAATATGTCGAAAACACTGTTAACAATATGTACTACTAAAAACGATTTTCAGATTATTTCAATATTTGAACCTTTCGGAAAAAAACTCATTTTAAATCACTGTTGCAAATAATATCGTCCACTTAACCTGGCGATAACCCTCTTTTACAAGATAGCATTTGAAAATTACATCATGAACTTAATCTGTCAGTCACGCGATATTGATATGACATTTATAAGTTATGGACCTACATTAAGGTTAATATGGTTTTATACAGTCCTAGTAGAATAAAATAATGACCGAGGGCGGTTTTACGAAACACTAACCGAATCAAATATTTAGATTTAATATACATAGTAATGTATGTAATAGAACTATACAAATATTCATTCTCTTTCCATTTTCTGTTATTTTTTGTTACATGCTTATGATTTAACATCAGGTTATCATCAATACAGGCACGATCGACGTTGACATTTCAATTTCCTTTTATATAATTCATTTGTGTTGTACGTGTCGTTTATGTTACGGAAACTTGTGTTCAAATCATTTTTTATTTCACAGATACGCATATTGCCCTACATCAACGTAATCCGTTTGAGTCCGCACAAATGTGTAATTGTGCATAATACATTTTGTTGTCACAAACTATTGTCCATGAGTTTGCCATGCAATTTATCTTTTTATTTGACGTCTGTATGTCTTCACGCTTTAGTAGAAATTTGTAAATCATTGTATGTTAACAAATGTCTGTGGTAACAAAACAGCTTCAATTACTTAACAGAATGTTAGATATGACCTTACAGCGCGTTAAATAGTTCTTCTGAAAAAAACAGGAGATATTAATTACTTGTCGTCATTGTTGTGTATTACTGTTCAACTTGTTGATACTACCCAGAACTAAAACACAGAAATTATATATTTTACTGAGACGTTTGTGTGATATTGCCTGACATATATATGAGATATGATAATATAATTTTACAATGGATTAATCCTTTAGATAACTATAGATGTCATCATATGTATTATAATAACTTGTATGGAATACAACTAAAACAATACAAACAGGAAACTATATACTGATCGAGAAAATATTCTCACGGATATGCCTTCAGAGTCGAGGTATTATAGAACCTTAAATATTTCTCTTAAATAAATGGAGATAGGTGTACATGTACCCAGATGGAAGGTGATCATTTGTCAGTAAGAGCAATGTATCGTTCAAATTCCTTAACTAGCTATATAAGTTTGCCCCTAGCTAAACTGTTTCACTGACATGGAGATATCCCCGTGTAATTGGCAGGCCTATGTTTAACTATTTTGCTTTTCAAAAGCATTTTCTATTTGCTAATAATACATTGCCGTCATTTGCCTCCTCCAAAGCCATGAGTCTATCGACATTTTACGGCATATGATTACGCAGCATGTGTATACATATAGTGTATTATTCGGGTATCCTTCCACACTTGGTGTAAACTGCTTTGTTAAAAAGCAACCTTGGGATATCTATGAGAAAATACAACCTTATGGGTAGTATTGTTGGTGTATATCTGTAAATTGGAATTGAAGTTCTATCAACAACATACTACAGGTGTTTGATAAAAATAAATAAAGAGAAAATTATCTATTGGAAAATAAATCAATGTTAGAAAAAATGTAAATACTATCTTTGAAGAAAATTTTTCCTGAAAATCATATTGTACATACATGTATTTTTCTCATCTTGATTAACATGATAACACGGTAATTATTTTACTGGCAGAAATGATGCTATTATCTTATTGTGTTCCAATTATTAAATATGGTAGCATATTACATTTCAAAAGGTTGCATTACATTTACTTTAATTTCTAATTCGTGCTTTATTTAGTGTTGCTATGGCCGTAATGAGAGAAGTATACTGTTTTGTTGGATTTGTTTTAATGAATATTTAATATGACGACCCTGTTTGAAATCATTGCAAGGGCCGAGCATTAAAACAATAAAATAAAAGTGTTTTCTTTTTTCAGTAACATGTATCGAGCAGTAATTGTGAAGATTTCTTTTAAAATAAAAAAAAGAAGTTCGATTGCTAATTTTATGACTTGTCTGTAAGAATGGTTGAAAAAGAAAAATACACGAATATGTCCCTGGTATTAAATAATTCGTGCTACGACGAGGCCTAGTGTTGTAGGAGTAATACCCCTTGTCACGGAGTCTCGCTGTTCAAAAACCTGCTTTTAACGACATTGCTATTCCTAGTATACATAATTATTTTTACCATCGAGTTTAATATTGAATTAATGACATGAAATTAAATAAAAATAATATGATTTGATTACCTCAATATCTACCTTATTTCAATTCACCTTAATTGGGTTTTTTTTCAGGAGAGTAAAGTTTGATGATATTTCCAAAGAAGAAAACAAAATACGCCAACCTTTTTACAAAATGTGTAAATAACTTGCAATTGACGGCTGGAGGGTCAACATTTTGTTGTAAGATGACAGACTACGTCCTTGAAGAATGTGTATATCCCTCATCTCTATCATTTTGCGTATGGTTAGTGAAGTCTTTCCCTGTTAAACCGTATTGTTGAGGTTTATTGCAGTTTGTAAAATTAAATATAATTTGAACATTGAGAATAAAATATTTTGTTTTCATTTTTGTCTTTTAAATGCATCTGCCTGCTCTCGGGCAACAAATTAAGAGTGACGATAAGATTATCAGATATCAATGTTCAGTGATTCAAAGAAGACTATAAGGTAAGATAGTGAAGTTAAGTTTATTTAAACGCTATTATGATTATCAATCAAGGTATGTCAATAAACAGTTTTGTCAACAAACAAAGAAAGTGAAATATTTCAAAATAGCTTATATTTATGTTTTCTACGAAACAGAACCCTAAGTATGAATCCATTTCACATATAGTAATCTCACCATGTTTCCTTTTACCTGATCTATCTCGTATTTAGTATGTATGTTTGAATTGGTCCAACATATCTTTTTCTTGAATTACTGGATGTATAATCCTCGGATAAATTCTAAAGGTTAATCGAATGTCTTGTATGATATACACGTAATTCATTCATCCAGATTTATAAGCCTCAAATAATTATGTAACATGAATTATCACGACCCAAAAATCTCCAGAACCGACAATCGACGGTTCTGGTATCAGTATGGCGAGGTCATGTGATCAGATTGCCTACAATTTGACGTGCACGGTACCTTTTGATTACGTGTCTCTCCAGCAGGTTTTATCATTATCATAGTAAATCTTTAGAAAAATTGTAGCTCTCGTTACTGAATGAATCGCTATTACAGAATATGTCATACGCTGTCAAAACTACAAACATAAAAATGCAAGGCTGCAGAATATTTCGATTTAGAACATCATTTCCTTTTTTTAACCCACGCACATTTTTTTTCAAAGAAATGCAAACTCAATCACTACAGAATAGCAAAGTACAACTATCAAAATGGACTACAGTACATTTTTACTTTCAAAATGAACTACAGTACATTTTTACTTTAACCAATAACAATTCCTTTACTATCGGATGGTAAAAGATAGGCCTATTCAACCTTTTTATTGTAATTATGAACATATGTTTGTGTATAACCTGTAAATTTTAGGTGTGCCATTTCGATACTAATTAATGAAGGGCGTGTTCATAACCTTATCTGTTGACATAAGGTATGCTACTAACCATTATGTGTTTCATTTGAAAAGCTTTCTCATATGACACATTCACAGCCAAACAAAGTTTTGAATAAATCATAATTTATCGATATACTAAAGTAAATATTATATTGAATATCAGGCCAGTGAGTTTCCTTGCTAACCCATAGTTAATTCATACACTATGTATATAGTAAAACTGTGTCACATGAATTAGTCATGAAAGAAATCCATACTCCACAACAAAACGTGTTTGCGCTTTAAATAGCTATTGTGGATTTAGTACTTTCCATTGTGTAGTAACTAGTCTTATTAGGGTACTCAGAACATCGATCTATTGTAAATAGGTTATCATGATCTCCGCATTTCCTACTCAGAGAAATACTAGGCTCTTTGTGCAGGTGCCTGAATATGTTTGGATGAAGAGAAAGCAGACCAGGAAAGTTCTGTCACAGCTAATTAGAATTGAATGATGCCAAGGGAAGTCATGGGAATATATATCAATATACGGTATGTCTCAATGAACCGGGGCGGAAACATTAGTGCCATCTTGCTTCCCTGTGTGTCTATTTAGATTCCATACTCAGGGCTCGTAATATATTACTACATTAAGCTCTGTCAATGGATGGCAATTTTGTCGTTGTCACTTTTCCATTTCTGTCCCACTAAATACTGTATGTATTACACTGCCAAGGGGCTACCAGTTTCCGATTGGAGACCTCTAAATTTCTCAAAACAGACGGGAGCATCTTGATGTCGTTGGAAGCCTCTTCCGTAGGACTGGTTGAAATATTCACGGATGTTGACTTCTCGGATTTGTTTTTCCTAAGAACATTCCTTTACAACGGAATCAATTTTAGACGTTTTTTAATGGATTGCTAAAATGTAATTTGACGAACATGGCAAGAAACGGTTTCAACATAAACAGGAATTCATATTTTCGTGTGCCATCTACATCTACATACGGGTACCTGAAAACAGACCAAATATTTGGCGATTTCGACCTACCCTTGTAAGTATCACCTGGATAACTATATATAGATATAGCCTTTTTTGCTTTAGGAGACTATATATAGAGGTTTAAGCTGTGCTCATTAATTAATGGGCAAAACACACAAAGACTAACTAGTTCTTAGGTTCTGTTATCTGCAGGCAAAAGTCACGATGTATAATTTTGAATTTATAATTTACCTATAAAGACAGTAAATATCGATTGTAAATAAAGCTCCTGGATAACCTATATGGGAACCACACACCTGAATATGTTATAACCCAGCTTTTGTTTAGGCTACATTAACCAGACATCGTGAATAATGTAATACATGTTCAGAACTACTTATATATTTTACGTGTTAGGTGTTTGCAGATATTAACTTATGACAGTTTGCGTATAGAACACATGCTACAGGATAGGCACTTAACATAGGTAAGGCAGGTGTCACAATTTTAAATCAATATATGACATCAGTAAACATATTAGGAAGACATGGGCGGCTTTCCCTGTAAATCGATAGATGCAGAAGATATCTGTCAGCACTTGACACAAACAAGTAGTGGTAGTAGACCATGATCCTGTTTGAAGCACAAGACTTACACACGTGTATGCAAAGTAACATTAACAAACTTAAGGATGCTCCACCGCCGACAGAGCAAAAATAGTATTCATCATTTGAACAATAACTGATGTTTAATCGTATATATTTGCCTTATTATCACAAAAAAATAACAAACAAAAAAAAAAATAAAAAAAATTGCCTTTGGTGTATGCGGAATCATTACTTCATTCTATAAAAGATATAATGCAACGGAATTTTTTCGGGATGCAATTAATCATTTTTCATAATTTTAACTTGAAGTAAAATTAGAAGCTCAAACCTTTCAATGGTGGTAATGGTATTAAGTAAGTAACTTTTTTAACTGAAGAAAAATACAAAATCGTCTGCTCCTGTTTTTGATAGTGAAAAAATACCATTTGTCAGCGATGGAGCATCTTAAACGTTTTATGAAAATATAACAAAAAAATCACAATTTGAAAATATTTATCTACATGAAAACACGGAGTTTTTTTTCTAAATAAAAACAAATGTCGCTATGGTGGTGAATCGAACTCTGAACCTTCGGTTTACAGTGCGGAGACTACCATATTGGCTATACGTATACGGGACTAACTCATAGGGTTGTTCTGATTTCATAAGTTGTTCTAAATAAATCAAATATTTCATCAGCTACAGCTTTTCTACACTGCATAAGATAAGCCATAGTAGAAATTGGTCCTCTGATGCGATCTGTGTAAAAAAGTGAAATTTAGTTAGGGAAAATCCCTACTAAAATCGCACATTGCATGATGATGCAACTTTGCGGCTGTTTGATTAA
Source organism: Argopecten irradians (assembly GCF_041381155.1). Taxonomy (NCBI): domain Eukaryota; kingdom Metazoa; phylum Mollusca; class Bivalvia; order Pectinida; family Pectinidae; genus Argopecten; species Argopecten irradians. The sequence goes on along the minus strand of NC_091134.1, from coordinate 10,488,457 downwards.
TTTTATACTTCAATTAACAGACTACGTTTTCGCAAATAAGATCATTTATGTTTTATACAAAGTATATGTATTCAGGAATATCATATTTTGATATTTATTTTTGTAAAATTTAGATCGAAAGTGGGCCGATATGCTTCATACATGTACCGCTTTAAAACAATCCATCACAGCAATGGAAAGTCCTAGGCTTATACAAATTTTCTAAAACGAAGAAATGTTGCATAAATATGCTGAAAATTTAAACCTTGAAAATTCATACAAAAAAAAGGGAAAAAAAATGGATGGATGATTTATAATTAGAAATAATTGATAAATTTTGTAAGTGCATGTATAGATATAGTCTGTCCCCTTGACAAGCAAGTTACACGAGACCAAACGGAATTTCTAAAACAAAATCGATTTCTACCGAAAAACAAACTATTATCTGTTGATATGATCGATATTTGAAAAATGAAATCCTAAAAATATATATCACTATCTGATATAATTGATAAAAGAATAATTAATCCACCCAACCGTAAACAACTAGTGTATACTTTCAAACTTGTTTGTCATATGCTGTAATTGCCCCACTATATTTAGGTATATCATTTCAGTCGTCATGAATAATTGGCATTCTTATAACACCGGGGACTACTTTTCATCTTTTTTTATAACCTTTACTGGGACATTTTGTAAGACGAAAATGCCGAGTTTTTTCTCTAAAGAAAAAGTATATGGATTGAAAACAGATAGAGGATAGCTGTCCTTTTCTGTATGCAGATAATGCAATGTTAAATTTCATGTGCTATACCGCAAGTTTGCGAAACCATTACCTAACTCATATTTTCAAATTACGATTAACATAATTTACTGTAAAACAATGATAAAACAAGTTTGTATTGCGAGTGTCATTGATTGATCGGTCGGATACTCTTCCGGGACGTCTGGTTCTCGAGAGCTTATAGTAGCCTGTTCAATGGATGTGCTGTCTTCAATCGATTATAATACGCGATTTGTGTTGTATCATATTGACGATGTACTTACGTTTTGTTAATTATTCGACTAACTTTCAGATTTAAATCTATAATTCCTAAAAATATGTTTTATTTGATTCGCAGGCACGACTTCGGACTCAACAGTAAGTAGCCATTACCTGACAGAGCCTATTTAGGAGTTCTATTAAATCATGGCAGCTTACGCTTCGAAAGGAAGAAATGCGAGTATGGTAGCCGCGATGGATAAATATGACATCAAACGTTTAACTAACAGTGGAATCACAGTCGCGGCGCCAAAGGAAGAGAAACATCTCCCTGTTGTTGCCATAGTAACGGTTACCTCCCTTGCCTTCATCATGATAATATTCTTGATCGTCTCATTTTTGTGTTATCATAGAAAACACAGGAAGAAGAATAAGTCTCAAAAACAGTATTCGAAAGCGTCACATGCTCTCGAACGAAGGCGGATAGGGGCACCTACAAGTTTATCACTGACGTTTACGTCACTACCCTATGAGGAGGAACACAATTCACATGACGTCATCAGTTATTGTGTTGTAGAGGAGCATGAAGAGAGCGTTAAATATATTGATGATGATAATTGCATACATTTTATTGACATGGATCCGGTAATATTTCATTACCACAAAGATTTGACGACCCCACTCATTCCAGAGGATAAACCAATGGTGCCCACCAACGATTAACAATTGATCAGATGATATAATGTTTTACCACCGCATACGTTTTATAGAAAACAAGCTTGGTCGTTACGAGGTCTACCTACATATCATAAAATACGTATAGTGTGCTTCTATGAAAGTGATTCTGCAGTTCTTGTATGCGTCGATGGAAACTAACTAGTTATACTGGGAAAATATAATGACCTTAAATGTTTACCTGAATAGGGAATTTTCTCCATTGCCTTTTATTCTTAATTACAAAGTAACTACGACAATAAGAGAAAGTTGTCACGCAAGAAGAAGATAAAACAGATGGGTTTATGATGTGCAGTTTTCTCATGGATATTCCTTATAAGGAAAACTATGAGGTTAGTACAACATTGCTTATAACAAGACTGAAGACCATTATTGTGACATAGACGAGATGTCACCCCTTTGTGTTAGAAGAATGAATTACGTCACCATCAAGTTTGACTCTTTATCAATCTACTTATTATTAATCATATAAATGTTGTTGACATCATCTTGGTTGAATGTTCAGACTACTGGATTAGTACTAGGGCTACTGACCACTTCGATATACCGACCTTTCAGTCATTACAACTACACGTATTTGATTTGATAGAGGTCAACGTTTCTTCCTTTAGGAGCTACATGACACTATTTCCCAAGTCACTACCCTAGGATCAGTGATGTTCAGCCACGTAGTCAATGTATAAGACTAACCAGTATGTGCCGACAAAGGAACGTCACTGTTTTGAGGAAAAGTTGCTGACCGGATGGGCAGAAGTCGGATATCCTTTGCCCTGTGGTTATATTTGAAGTGATATGAATTATCCGATGCAGATTTTATTACACACTGCGGTACTTAAGTGCTATGGTATTATAGAGATGTCGTTGTCATAGGTAGTTTATACTCATCATTCTCTTTTCACTGCATCCGGTCTCTAGTGTCATATAGGCCATATACTGGCCTGGGGAATGTTTTATTGTAGTACCAGAAACTGAGGATGAAAACGTGACGACAGTCTGTTTTATTTCGTTTTTAAAATATTATTAAAATATATTACATTGTAACAAAGATATAATAAGAGCAAAAGACACACGCAATCGTGAAAAAAATAAATGTAAAAAATGTGATATATAGGAGAGAGTGTTTTTTTTTTTTATCTTAATGTCTTTGATGCTCGTATAATCTATTCTATCTTTCTACTTCAAGGTGGCTTTCATAATGTCACATATGTGATAAAATATTTAAATATTTTGTTGTTAGTAATAAGTTTTGAAAACATATAGACCATTTTGGAAGATACAATGAAAGAACTTTGTTTTTACCATTAGGGTTAATGATCTCAAGTTGTGGTGTATTATGTAGCACTTTTCGCATTTGAATTCCACTTTGAAATGTAAACTAGAATGACGATATGGTGCTAGTTTATTTGATGATCTCTATCTTTGGAAAAATATTGATCATTTTATTTGTGAGCTTTAGAAACATATTATTTTACTTTTATAAACAAAAGAAGCAAGTATTGAAGTATATCATGATATTGCTTTGTTTGACTTTACGTGTTTGAGATAACATTCTGGTTTAACTATCATCGCACATAGCATTATCAGCGATGATCTCTAAATACTAATTTTCAGCTTGTTATATCGATGTTCCCTGTAGGGGGTAAGTGATGTGCTTTTCACCTGGACAGCGATTGACTGGATTGCTCTAGTAATTTCCAAGATATACTTTAATAGGTTTGATGCGTGACTCTCTTCCTTTCTACATTTTCTGATTTGTAAAGAACTTGGACAGCTGAAATACTTTATATTTGTAATGTTCACACATTTCATTCATGATAATACATTTTTTATTTGTCCTTGTTACATTGATTTTGCGAGTGTTTGAGGATTACATTCCATGTCCAAGATCTTATATTTCCAATCAAATCTGTATATACAATGATGTAAAATATCACGATCACACTCTTTTGAACTAATGTACATGTTGACACATGTTGGGTATGGTATTTATAGGTTTTGAAACGATGGCCTTGATAAACTAAGATTCCTTTTGTTATCGGGTAAGTACTCACATGGATGGGAACTGGTGGAAAATGGTTAATAAGCAATCATTTTAGAATGTATTTTATCCATGTTTTTAAAAAAATATACAATGACTTACATGTATATGTTTTCTCATGAATTTTAAATTCAACACTCTTATTAATTGACACGGTGGAACTGTAATTTGTTAGTTCGTAAATCGTTTATTAAAGGGCGGCTGTATCTGTGTAAGAAATGCACCAAAACGAGTTAGTTCTCTTGGTATACGTTATTTATCGAGCACCTGCTGCATTTTGTTTTGTTTATTATTATCAGTAATACTTAATAAATGTTGAGATGTATTATATACACACACATGTTCTAGATAAAAAGGGAGATAACACCAGATTTGTAATTAGCAAGGCAGCTTTATAGTATATCGTCTCTACAGAGATTTAACAGAACATCTTACCCCGAACCACCTTTGATGTTGGGACCAACGGAGATACGTATTTGTTATGTAATGAGGAAAACGAAATAAAATATGTATGTTGTTTTTGTGATGGCCTGGAGTTGTAACTGGTATCATTTTGTAGTCTCATAGCGTATGATAACGTCGGAAATCATATTTGCATTGATGGGAAGATGTGAAAGTAAATAATACAGGTTATTATTTTGAGAAAACAAATATCCTTTAAACAGGTATGTCTTGGCGCCCACCAAAGTAAGATCTTGTCCAACAATGGAAAGAGGGAACTTTTCTCTGCTTTTCACTCTCTTTTAAATATTCAATTTTAATGTGGCCACCATTATTTCATTTCTTTTCAGGAATAAAATTCTAGCTGCTCTACTTATGATCTATGGATGTAGATCATTTTCTGATAATTTCTGAAATAATATTTTAACAATACCTCTTGTATGAGCCAATGACCATTTACTAAAAGAGTCTCAATTCTTTGTTTTATAACAACTTATCCTGAATTTTATTTTCAAGAACAGAATATAATGAAAAAGACAAATGTTCTTTTTGGCTTTTACATCCAATCGTTCGGTAAAAATTTACCAAGCAAACAATTTCTTTTAGGATTGTGCAAGAATAACAAAAGAGTGATTCGGCCTTAAAAATCTCCATTTCTCAAAATTGACCGATCTGATAACGTTGTATACATTCCCAATTTTCGATTTTTAAGATTGGGAACGTGGATGATAAAACGTTCCCGATAAACCTATAGATACGTTGGAAAGGTTTTATATGTGTATTCAGAACTACTTTTCTACACGTGCTCCTGTACCAGTACCGAACATAATCGTTATGTTCTTCCATGTAGCAGCATGTTGGCATGTTACAATTCATATACATTCACGTGAGAGGGGTCCACGAAGGGGGATGAAGTATAACTGAAAATCTTAAATTTTAAAATGGCTTCATTTATTAAGCATTAGCTCAACTAGTATTTATGTTATGGAGATGTGACACCAATATCATTAAGTGTACACTTGGAAACTGCGAAGTGTACCTAAATTAGCTGACAGGGTGTCAATCTGGGCCCTCTGATGGTCATCATCGATAATTTTTATTTCTGTATAGAGACCTTGATGTTACTTGTTCATATTATAATATAAAATTAAGGTTAGGACGGAAACCATCTCGATCTCTGAGGGGGTAAATTTGATATTAAGTTCTGGTTGTCCTTGATAATATTTAGATCCCTTTCTTCATTATTTCGATACTATATACATATGGGAAAAACACTACAGATAAAATGAACTTACGGTGAAATGTAGATCACAGTGACCTAATTTCAAACTTCCCATTGCGTTCTTTTGTTATTTAAAATAGTTGTTTGAAGAACGCAATCATAACCCTGTATTTTAACACAACATTACAATATGCAATATCTTATTCATATTATGAAATAGATAGGTTATGTGATAGAATATGTGCAAACATATTTAATTGTTCGAATCGCCGCTCCCTGACGCCTACCGTCGATAATATGCATGTATGTGTAAATGTAGCAGAGACCATGTAATTTTTGGTATGCACCTGATGTTATCACAGAATTTATAATCTATTTTTATTAAGAAACGGCAGCTACATATTGGAATATAAATACATACACTTTTTTTTAAAAATGCATTTAAAACAGGTGGCTGTGACCTACCTAACTAAGTTGTTGATATCAATCTGTTTGAACATTTACAGATGTTATACTTAGATTACGACTCAGAGAAGTGGAGGTTTAAAAGGTCAAATAAATCATTGTGGTGCATAATAATGCATTTCTGATGTTAATAAATAGTTAGAAATCGAATAAGTAACAGGAAATCGAATAAATAATCAGGAAATCGAATAAGTAATAGAATAAGGAACTAGGAACTTGGAATCAACTTCACTAAAAATACCCCTATGGACTTTTCCGACATTCTATACAAATGTAGCTGGTCCAAGGTGATGTTGTTGCACATCGCTATTAATAAAATTTTTGATTATCTATAATGACATTTTCATTATCACTAATCTCTATTTCCTCCACAAGAAAATATTTAGTAATGTACAAAAAGGAAAACAAAAAAGCATATAACAGTGTACCTAGCCCGAGATACTCTGGCCCTGACTCCAGACTTAGACATTATGACAGAGTGAGATAGATGTTTAAACCAGACATCTAACTGTCATGATGTCTAAGTCTGGTGTCAGGGCCAGAGTCTCTCGGGCTACAATGTACGATTATACATTTGTATGTGTAGTTTCTCTTAAAATGCAAAAAATGAATAAAAAACAAGCAGCTCAACCCAACTTTCATATATATATATATATATATATATATAATAATCGGATTACCAAATATTAGACCGCTACAACCAAGTTTTAAGGCAGGAGTAACTATGGACGTTTGACGACCACTCCGCAGATAGTTTTATAAAACAAGAGGTCCATGGGCCTTAGCGGTCACCTGATTTCAGACACAGAATGAAAGAGACATGCATATAAACACTATATATTTGCCCATCAGGCCCTTACAGTCAGTCAATGATTTTATAAATTTGACTTTTTAATCTATGAAGATTATTTGGTTCCATGAAATCTGTGAATTCAGAAGAAAGATTTTTGAAATGTTATCCATTTTGACCCCTTTTGGCCCCACCCATTTGACCCCTGGGGGTCGGCCAGGACCAATATGGATATGGTGTTATATGCTATCTCAGGTTAATAATTCTAACCCAGATTGTTTTATTTCCTATGAAATCTAAGCAAATAATGGTCTTAAATGTGTTTTTCCTATATAAACTAAAGTAAACTTAACCCCCTCCCCAAAGGGAATCATGAGACCCCAGGGTCATATTATTCACAATTTTTGTAAAGGACTTTAAGACCTTTCCATCTATGCAGAGTATTTGATTCTACCAGTTCCAGAATTTCAGAAGAAGATTTTTGAAGTTTTAGCCTATTTGACCCGTTTTGGCCCCACCCCTAAGGCCTCTGGGGATCAGTCATAGAAAATTTGGTAATGAGATTCAATGGCCATCACATAGGGATAATTGTGACTACAATTGACTAATTTCCTATTATAATGACTAAATAATGCTCAAAAATGTGTTTTTCTATATAGACTATAGTAAACTTAACCCCCTCCCCAGGGGGAAACCTGAGACCCAAGGGTCTCAGGTGACCAAGGGTCTCAGGTGACCAAGGGTCTCAGGTGACATAAAAAAAACACCCGTTTTATGATTTTTTTAAAAACTAAGCGTTAAGTTGTGCTGTTTATTTTTCAAATTCAGTTTGCTGTTTACAAAATAATTTGAACTAGACCATTCTATTTTTTTTTAAACCAGATGAGAATATATAAGGTTATGAACGCCTTTTCACATGCTTGACCAGATTGGCGTTCATAGCCTAATAGACTCTCAACTGATTTATAAGAGGGAACACAAGTTTTAGGTGGAAGCCAGAGTTACCTTTCTTATGGTAACTGAAAAATAAAATAAGATTTTTTTTTTCAACGCAACATTAACGTTGAATGTTCAAAGCTTTCTCAAAAATTTCTTTGAAAATAGTTAGACAAAATACTGTTGTATGACTGTTAAAATATATGTACATCTTTTGTACAGCGGAGGCGTTTGTCATATTTTTTATAATATTTATTATTCAATTACGCGTGAATACATCAAACGCAGGAATGAAGTACACCGCGATTGGTATGCTCGTACGTTTACCCTATTTAATGCGCTCTAAACTTACACATCACTTACATCTATTTTTTTAGCTGTCTGGATACTTCTACAGTACCACCGGTGTCTGAGACTACTAAAGTAGATCACTTCTGTTCACCTCACGTACTGTCAAACAGCTGATTTCTTTGGATCGCACTATCTAAGAGTGATAGTGAGTGTGGGTTTTTGGCGAGTTAAGATGAAGAGTGAGTTAGTGTGTTGTTGAGTTTAAGATGAAGAGTGAGTGTGGGTGTTGGTGAGTTTAAGATGAAGAGTGAGTGTGGGTGTTGGTGAGTTTAAGATGAAGAGTGAGTGTGGTGTTGTTGAGTTTAAGATGAAGAGTGAGTGTGGTGTTGTTGAGTTTAAGATGAAGAGTGAGTGTGGTGTTGTTGAGTTTAAGAGAAGAGTGAGTGTGGGTGTTAGTGAGTTTAAGATGAAGAGTGAGTGTGGGTGTTAGAGTTTAAGATGAAGAGTGAGTGTGGGTTGTGAGTTTAAGATGAAGAGTGAGTGTGGTGTTGGTGAGTTTAAGATGAAGAGTGAGTGTGGTGTTGGTGAGTTTAAGATGAAGAGTGAGTGTGGTGTTGGTGAGTTTAAGATGAAGAGTGAGTGTGGGTGTTGTTGAGTTTAAGATGAAGAGTGAGTGTGGGTGTTAGTGAGTTTAAGATGAAGAGTGAGTGTGGTGTTGGTGAGTTTAAGATGAAGAGTGAGTGTGGGTGTGTTAGTGAGTTTAAGATGAAGAGTGAGTGTGGGTGTTGGTGAGTTTAAGATGAAGAGTGAGTGTGGGTGTTAGTGAGTTTAAGATGAAGAGTGAGTGTGGTGTTGGTGAGTTTAAGATGAAGAGTGAGTGTGGGTGTTGTTGAGTTTAAGATGAAGAGTGAGTGTGGGTGTTGTTGAGTTTAAGATGAAGAGTGAGTGTGGGTGTTGGTGAGTTTAAGATGAAGAGTGAGTGTGGGTGTTGTTGAGTTTAAGATGAAGAGTGAGTGTGGGTGTTAGTGAGTTTAAGATGAAGAGTGAGTGTGGGTGTTGTTGAGTTTAAGATGAAGAGTGAGTGAGTGTGAGTGTGGGTGTTGGTGAGTTTAAGATGAAGAGTGAGTGTGGGTGTTAGTGAGTTTAAGATGAAGAGTGAGTGTGGTGTTGGTGAGTTTAAGATGAAGAGTGAGTGTGGGTGTTGGTGAGTTTAAGATGAAGAGTGAGTGTGGGTGTTAGTGAGTTTAAGATGAAGAGTGAGTGTGGTGTTGTTGAGTTTAAGATGAAGAGTGAGTGTGGGTGTTAGTGAGTTTAAGATGAAGAGTGAGTGTGGTGTTGTTGAGTTTAAGATGAAGAGTGAGTGTGGTGTTGAGTTTAAGATGAAGAGTGAGTGTGGTGTTGGTGAGTTTAAGATGAAGAGTGAGTGTGGGTGTTAGTGAGTTTAAGATGAAGAGTGAGTGTGGTGTTGTTGAGTTTAAGATGAAGAGTGAGTGTGGGTGTTAGTGAGTTTAAGATGAAGAGTGAGTGTGGGTGTTAGTGAGTTTAAGATGAAGAGTGAGTGTGGTGTTAGTGAGTTTAAGATGAAGAGTGAGTGTGGTGTTGTGAGTTTAAGATGAAGAGTGAGTGGTGGGTGTTGTTGAGTTTAAGATGAAGAGTGAGTGTGGGTGTTAGTGAGTTTAAGATGAAGAGTGAGTGTGGGTGTTGTGAGTTTAAGATGAAGAGTGAGTGTGGGTGTTAGTGAGTTTAAGATGAAGAGTGAGTGTGGGTGTTAGTGAGTTTAAGATGAAGAGTGAGTGTGGTGTTGGTGAGTTTAAGATGAAGAGTGAGTGTGGGTGTTAGTGAGTTTAAGATGAAGAGTGAGTGTGGGTGTTGTTGAGTTTAAGATGAAGAGTGAGTGTGGTGTTGGTGAGTTTAAGATGAAGAGTGAGTGTGGGTGTTAGTGAGTTTAAGATGAAGAGTGAGTGTGGGTGTTAGTGAGTTTAAGATGAAGAGTGAGTGTGGGTGTTAGTGAGTTTAAGATGAAGAGTGAGTGTGGGTGTTGTGAGTTTAAGATGAAGAGTGAGTGTGGGTTGTGAGTTTAAGATGAAGAGTGAGTGTGGGTGTTGTGAGTTTAAGATGAAGAGTGAGTGTGGGTGTTGTGAGTTTAAGATGAGAGTGAGTGTGGGTGTTGTGAGTTTAAGATGAAGAGTGAGTGTGGGTGTTAGTGAGTTTAAGATGAAGAGTGAGTGTGGGTGTTGTGAGTTTAAGATGAAGAGTGAGTGTGGGTGTTGTGAGTTTAAGATGAAGAGTGAGTGGTGTGGGTGTTGTGAGTTTAAGATGAAGAGTGAGTGTGGGTGTTGAGTGAGTTTAAGATGAAGAGTGAGTGTGGGTGTTAGTGAGTTTAAGATGAAGAGTGAGTGTGGGTGTTAGTGAGTTTAAGATGAAGAGTGAGTGTGGGTGTTAGTGAGTTTAAGATGAAGAGTGAGTGTGGGTGTTAGTGAGTTTAAGATGAAGAGTGAGTGTGGGTGTTGGTGAGTTTAAGATGAAGAGTGAGTGTGGGTGTTAGTGAGTTTAAGATGAAGAGTGAGTGTGGGTGTTGTTGAGTTTAAGATGAAGAGTGAGTGTGGGTGTTGGTGAGTTTAAGATGAAGAGTGAGTGTGGGTGTTAGTGAGTTTAAGATGAAGAGTGAGTGTGGTGTTGTTGAGTTTAAGATGAAGAGTGAGTGTGGGTGTTAGTGAGTTTAAGATGAAGAGTGAGTGTGGGTGTTAGTGAGTTTAAGATGAAGAGTGAGTGTGGGTGTTAGTGAGTTTAAGATGAAGAGTGAGTGTGGTGTTGTTGGTGAGTTTAAGATGAAGAGTGAGTGTGGGTGTTAGTGAGTTTAAGATGAAGAGTGAGTGTGGTGTTGGTGAGTTTAAGATGAAGAGTGAGTGTGGGTGTTGTTGAGTTTAAGATGAAGAGTGAGTGTGGGTGTTAGTGAGTTTTAAGATGAAGAGTGAGTGTGGGTGTTGTTGAGTTTAAGATGAAGAGTGAGTGTGGGTGTTGGTGAGTTTAAGATGAAGAGTGAGTGTGGGTGTTAGTGAGTTTAAGATGAAGAGTGAGTGTGGTGTTGTAGAAGATTTGGGTGTTTAGTTTAGATGAAGAGTGAGTTGGGTGTTGTGATTTAAGATGAAGTAGTGGTGTGGGTGTTGGTGAGTTTAAGATGAAGAGTGAGTGTGTTGTTTAAGATGAAGAGTGAGTGTGGGTGTTGGTGAGTTTAAGATGAAGAGTGAGTGTGGGTGTTAGTGAGTTTAAGATGAAGAGTGAGTGTGGGTGTTGTGAGTTTAAGATGAAGAGTGAGTGTGGGTGTTGGTGAGTTTAAGATGAAGAGTGAGTGTGGGTGTTGTGAGTTTAAGATGAAGAGTGAGTGTGGGTGTTGGTGAGTTTAAGATGAAGAGTGAGTGTGGTGTTGTGTGTTTTAAGATGATAGTGAGTGTGGTGTTGTTGAGTTTAAGATGAAGAGTGAGTGTGGGTGTTGTGAGTTTAAGATGAAGAGTGAGTGTGGGTGTTGTTGAGTTTAAGATGAAGAGTGAGTGTGGGGTGTTGTGAGTTTAAGATGAAGAGTGAGTGTGGGTGTTGGTGAGTTTAAAGATGAAGAGTGAGTGTGGTGTTGTGATTTAAGATGAAGAGTGAGTGTGGGTGTTAGTGAGTTTAAGATGAAGATGAGTGAGTTTAAGATGGGTGAGTGTGGGTGTTGGTGAGTTTAAGATGAAGAGTGAGTGTGGGTGTTAGTGAGTTTAAGATGAAGAGTGAGTGTGGTGTTGGTGAGTTTAAGATGAAGAGTGAGTGTGGGTGTTGTGAGTTTAAGATGAAGAGTGAGTGTGGGTGTTAGTGAGTTTAAGATGAAGAGTGAGTGTGGGTGTTGTGAGTTTAAGATGAAGAGTGAGTGTGGTGTTGGTGAGTTTAAGATGAAGAGTGAGTGTGGGTGTTGTGAGTTTAAGATGAAGAGTGAGTGTGGGTGTTAGTGAGTTTAAGATGAAGAGTGAGTGTGGGTGTTAGTGAGTTTAAGATGAAGAGTGAGTGTGGGTGTTGGTGAGTTTAAGATGAAGAGTGAGTGTGGGTGTTGGTGAGTTTAAGATGAAGAGTGAGTGTGGGTGTTGTTGAGTTTAAGATGAAGAGTGAGTGTGGGTGTTGTTGAGTTTAAGATGAAGAGTGAGTGTGGGTGTTGGTGAGTTTAAGATGAAGATGTGAGTGTGGGTGTTGTGAGTTTAAGATGTGAGTGTGTGTGGGTGTTAGTGAGTTTAAGATGAAGAGTGAGTGTGGGTGTTGGTGAGTTTAAGATGAAGAGTGAGTGTGGGTGTTGGTGATTTTAAGATGATAAGTGAGTGTGGGTGTTGGAGTTTAAGATGAAGAGTGAGTGTGGGTGTTGGTGAGTTTAAGATGAAGAGTGAGTGTGGGTGTTGGTGATTTTAAGATGAAGAGTGAGTGTGGGTGTTGTGAGTTTAAGATGAAGAGTGAGTGTGGGTGTTGGTGAGTTTAAGATGAAGAGTGAGTGTGGGTGTTAGTGAGTTTAAGATGAAGAGTGAGTGTGGGTGTTGTTGAGTTTAAGATGAAGAGTGAGTGTGGGTGTTAGTGAGTTTAAGATGAAGAGTGAGTGTGGGTGTTGTTGAGTTTAAGATGAAGAGTGAGTGTGGGTGTTGGTGAGTTTAAGATGATAGTGAGTGTGGTGTTGTTGAGTTTAAGATGAAGAGTGAGTGTGGGTGTTGTGAGTTTAAGATGAAGAGTGAGTGTGGGTGTTAGTGAGTTTAAGATGAAGAGTGAGTGTGGTGTTGTTGAGTTTAAGATGAAGAGTGAGTGTGGGTGTTAGTGAGTTTAAGATGAAGAGTGAGTGTGGGTGTTAGTGAGTTTAAGATGAAGAGTGAGTGTGGGTGTTAGTGAGTTTAAGATGAAGAGTGAGTGTGGGTGTTAGTGAGTTTAAGATGAAGAGTGAGTGTGGGTGTTAGTGAGTTTAAGATGAAGAGTGAGTGTGGGTGTTAGTGAGTTTAAGATGAAGAGTGAGTGTGGGTGTTGTTGAGTTTAAGATGAAGAGTGAGTGTGGTGTTAGTGAGTTTAAGATGAAGAGTGAGTGTGGGTGTTGTGAGTTTAAGATGAAGAGTGTGAGTGTGGTGTTGTGAGTTTAAGATGAAGAGTGAGTGTGGGTGTTAGTGAGTTTAAGATGAAGAGTGAGTGTGGGTGTTAGTGAGTTTAATATGATGAGTGTGGTGTTGTTGAGTTTAAGATGAAGAGTGAGTGTGGGTGTTGGTGAGTTTAAGATGAAGAGTGAGTGTGGGTGTTGTTGAGTTTAAGATGAAGAGTGAGTGTGGGTGTTGTTGAGTTTAAGATGAAGAGTGAGTGTGGTGTTGGTGAGTTTAAGATGAAGAGTGAGTGTGGGTGTTAGTGAGTTTAAGATGAAGAGTGAGTGTGGGTGTTAGTGAGTTTAAGATGAAGAGTGAGTGTGGTGTTGGTGAGTTTAAGATGAAGAGTGAGTGTGGGTGTTAGTGAGTTTAAGATGAAGAGTGAGTGTGGGTGTTGTGAGTTTAAGATGAAGAGTGAATGTGGTGTTGGTGAGTTTAAGATGAAGAGTGATTGTGGGTGTTGTTGAGTTTAAGATGAAGAGTGATTGTGGGTGTTGTTGAGTTTAAGATGAAGAGTGAGTGTGGGTGTTGGTGAGTTTAAGATGAAGAGTGAATGTGGTGTTGGTGAACTTAAGATGAAGAGTGAGTATGGGTGTTGTTGAACTTAAGATGAAGAGTGAGTGTGGGTGTTGTTGAGTTTAAGATGAAGAGTGAGTGTGGGTGTTGTGAGTTTAAGATGAAGAGTGAGTGTGGGTGTTGTTGAGTTTAAGATGAAGAGTGAGTGTGGGTGTTTAGTGAGTTTAAGATGAAGAGTGAGTGTGGGTGTTGGTGAGTTTAAGATGAAGAGTGAGTGTGGGTGTTGGTGAGTTTAAGATGAGAGAGTGAGTGTGGGTGTTGTGAGTTTAAGATGAAGAGTGAGTGTGGTGTGTTGTTGAGTTTAAGATGAAGAGTGAGTGTGGGTGTTGTTGAGTTTAAGATGAAGAGTGAGTGTGGGTGTTGGTGATTTAAGATGAGAGTGAGTGTGGTGTTGTTGAGTTTAAGATGAAGAGTGAGTGTGGGTGTTAGTGAGTTTAAGATGAAGAGTGAGTTTGGGTGTTAGTGAGTTTAAGATGAAGAGTGAGTGTGGGTGTTGTTGAGTTTAAGATGAAGAGTGAGTTTGGGTGTTAGTGAGTTTAAGATGAAGAGTGAGTTTGGGTGTTAGTGAGTTTAAGATGAAGAGTGAGTTTGGGTGTTAGTGAGTTTAAGATGATGAGTGAGTGTAGATATTAATGAGTGTAAGAAGATTTTTTTAACCTTTTGTAAGGCATACTCTTTGTAAGATCGTCATCAACATCTGACCGTTTTGGAAGTGAAATTAAAATTTATCAATGATTGCATTCATAATCAATACTACATGCAAAAGTAAAAACATACAAGTAGTAAAATATTGAACAATACGAAACAGAAAATGATAATTGATGAAGAAATAAAACTGAATCATAAATTGAATGTCATACATTATCCTTGATTATACAATGATATGTTCACCGTCTCGCTCACTCACTCACTCCTGATTCATCAACTTTAGTCTAGCTAAATGTTTTCGGGTTTTTTCGCGGACCAAAGAAATACGATATGTAGTAAGGCGTAACACAATAAATTGTGGGGTAAAATTTGCAGCATAATACAATAAGAAAACAAACTATGCTGGGAACCATCGCCGAAAGCTATCTCAGTTATATCCCTCCTTGTACATTGAGTGCCCATACTGTGCCTCATTACACAGCTGATCCCCCGTCGTGAGCCCCGATACATGATCCCCCTCACATCCACATTGATGTAAACTACGAGCTGCCGGTTGTGTCGGTGGAGGCTCTGTTCCGGATTAAAACCTTTATCCCTTTCTACTTTTAGATTCTACTGACTTTCAGAGTGTATTCTTTACGATAAAACACGTGTTGTAATTACTAGAGAATGTCGGAATTGGATGTTTCCGAGTTCGCGGATGGGGAGAGAGGAGTCGAGGAGCCGACAAAAGAGGTTGACGGCGGGATGGCTCCTACCGTTTCAATTGAAGAAGTCGGTATCGTGAGACCAATTAAGGTAAGAAATAGTAACATAGAATACCTGTATTAAAAGTTTTATTAGAAACTTTATGTAAGTATATGACAGTTTTGTCATTTGAAAAAATACATACATCAATTAACCAAGGTATTAGGAGAGCAACATCGGAATGGTACATGTTTCTAGACAATACAAACGAAGTGTTAGTATAAATTCAAAGTTACACATTTATACTATCTAAAGTTTGATTGCATATTTATTATTGATTAATAAAATACTTAATACTAAACCATAGAATAGTCTTGGAATAAATAAACCAAACAGGGACATATGCTACATTTGATTCGATAGTCCGTAAATAGTATATACATATGTGTCTATATGAAGTATTCCCCCAGTCTACTCATTTATTACATTATCATAAATACTATCCATACAGTTATTTCTCGATTCTGCAACCATTCCTTTCTGTGGCAGTGCGGATATTCTCTGGCTTTGAAGTGAGACGTGTTACACTTAGACGTTCGAAGTTAATTAAACAGCCTGCCCTTTCAAGAATCTCCAGTCAGAACTCAGAACCAGATAAACCTCGGACTATTTCTGTGGTAGAAATGCGTTTAAATTTGGACATGACATCTAACGTTGTAGCGGACCTAAGTTGACATTGTTTGATGTACATCGCAATGAGTTACTGAAGGGACTAGCAATGCATAATCGGCCGGCACGTGTAATATAAAGCGCGTGTGTGAGAATCATCTTGACCTTGATACAAAACGTCTTGATGGCATAGATTAGATATTCCTTACGGCATACAGCCATCTCTGATTTCACTGCACATAATGTACTTGTTAACTACATCACGTTACAGCATAATATCAGTTCTGTACAGGTTTGTGACATATATATCAGACATGGTATGCAATGCTATATTACTGTCATATTCCGAGTATTTTTTAGTTTAATTTCTTGAAAAGTGAAAAGTTACATAAATTATCTCATAAATAAAATATGATAAAGAAACTTTATGAATTCACCCTCTACAACCTCGTAGAGTGAAGCACTTAAAAGAAAAACATACTGGTATATAGATATGATATCTCCGACATCAACCGGATTTAATCGTCTAAATAAAAATATGACTTAAATACGAAATTTTACTACCAAATTGATGCCATTGTATCTATGAAATACACGAGAAAGCCATGCAATGTCAATAGTTGAAATTAAAACATAAAAAACTTAAAAAAAATATTTGTCGAAATAAAAGTTAATGAAGGAAATGTGAAATATATATATGCATACATAATGAGAACATTTTTTAATTGATATATCGTCGGTAAAACGAGATCGGTAAAACGAGATGAGCAAAGTTATTTTTATAAAAAACATGGCTATTCCAAATTAATTACTAACTTTTTCTACAAAAAATGAATGTTTAAAACAGCATTAAGGACACGAAAACTTTCGTTTATGACCATCATGAATGACAATTTAAAAGATTACTTGTAGTCATAATATAATAAGATACTGTATTGTAATTTAGAACCGTACAGGTTGAAAAAGAAAACAATCTGAAGTTTTTAGTTCATGGCTAATCTCACAAACACGTGTTTTGCTGTTTGCCTTGCATCGACTTACACACATGTAGATATTTAGACACACGAGGAACATCTACATCTACCAACGAGGTGCACGCGCCGTAACGGTGTGTTCGGATGCACGTGAAGGTACAGACCGACATATGATATCTTCTGTCATCGTATGCCCTGTATCATCTAGTTAGCTTCACGAGCGCACGCGAGGCAATCTTGTCTAAGTGCGGGGGTGGGTAAGATTGAGTTTGTCAGCAGGTCAGCTGTTTTGTAAATAATAGGCCAATATAATTAGTGGATTGTTGATATCTGTTAGCGTATTTCCAAACATATCACTCAACAAGGGTAAGTCTAAACGTGTACTTCCACGTGATTCCAACCATTCGTTTAAATTACATGTGCTCAAGATGTAATACACAACATTTCGATTCTACAATTCTTAACAAAATACACATACATATGGAATGTGTGTCTTTTTTATGGTTCCTTGTGACCGCATATATTGTGTATTTAGTGATTTTAGCAGATTTCTACAGTAAATAGTATAAGAGTTTACCATCTGTACTGGATAATGTATGAAAGCATTTCAAACGAGTTCACTTGAATTTTTCTACGTCCGCCAACCGCCTGGTATAGAAATCGTGCAGATGTTTCAGTAAATTCATGGCACACTATACTTTCTGAATGGCTGTCTTGCTTTGACCTTCTTTTGGTAACCGTCATACCAACAGCTAAGAGTTTGATGTTGTGTATCATACTCTCATTGTGATAGCGGAAACTCTTTCCTGTTCGAAATTGCAATCTCACTCAATCATCTCTCGAACTCACAGAGTAGTAGAAAATAACTGCGGTATATTTATAATGAGTGATGAGGTTACATAATGTCCTACTAATAGTTAGGGTCAGTTAAGGACGACCCCCGTTAATGCAATATGTGGCATGTGTTAACGTGTCTGATTTGGATGTCTGCAGTGTATCTTTGTCAAAGTGGATTTGCCAAATTTATAGTGCTATCTCAATGGAGCACACTGACCAAGGCATCAAACAGCAAACCACACCCGGTCACAATATCCTGACAGCAGGAAAATCAGTCATCATACTCCCTTTTCTGCTAACCTAGCAGTAGATACTGCCACTTATATAGACTTTATATTAGCTCCTCCTGTGGACAGAACCCAGAGTTTTCCTTAACTCGAAGTCAAAATTGATATTATATCAAGGGAGGCGTCAGGGAGAAAAACGCCAGGTAGCAAAAATATTGTATCCCAAATTTAGACGCCTTTTAAGATTACTTTGCAATACAGACAGCAGGTACAATTCTTACGCCCAACACATGTGACACTTTTAGGTGCTATGCTGTTTGTCGGTCATGGACGATACCCCACATGGGTGAAACTCGAGGCCAAATGTGAGGCAGTGCCAAGAAAGACATTTTGGATTGGGCATACAGGAAGAGAAAATATTGGATCACAGATTTAGTCGCCTTTTACAACCCCTAACAGCAGGACTAGAAGTGTGTCTCAGCGAAGTGGATCCATACATTGCTTTCTCCACTGGGGCGCACACTTATCTCAAGGCCAAAAGTGATGCAGTATGGAGTGAACCATACATGTAATGAAAAGAAAATGTTATCATTAAATAACACAAGTGATTCTAGCATCTTGCAATAGGGTCAGCAGGTACAATTTTTATGTCATGGTTGGGTCCTAGACGTTTAACAAAAAGTATTTTTCAGTTCATTGTAAACATGGTATTTAAAAACTATTGGCAATGTAGAGAAGACGTTTGAATTGTATCTGCTGCCTCAATTACATTGGGATATCAAAAGGCGACTAAATTTGGGATATCCTCTTGTTCCTCATTGATTTTAATTCTCTTGATTTGACATCGCCTCACGTTTGGCCTTGAGCTGAGCATTCGGCCCGGTGAGGACGGGATCATATAAAAGTGGTAGTTCCTGTTCCTTCTTTCCAGTCAGCAAAAGGAGGGGTACTTGTTGTCTGTATAATGAGGATTTGTTGTTCAATGTCTCTAGCGGCATGCTTCAATGCAAGAATTTCACTTTTATTGGGATGTACAACATGGATAAACCGCAGCCTCCCAAAATATATATATTCACACATGCAAAGTATTTTATGCAGGGCAAGTCGTGCTTAAACGACCCTAACTGTAAATGGGACAGTAAGCCAAAACAACCAACCAATCAAAATAACGGCACAAGTTAAGGGTGTCATTTGCAAAGCGCAGTATGAAAAACTATACCGTTAACATTAAACGCAATAAAATGTAACAAATAATGATGATAACTCTGTTAAGTGATTCTCATGAAGCCATTATGATCAAACCTCCAGCATTATATACTTGGGTATTTTATCGGGTCGTTAGGTCGGTGGTGCCAATTTAAAACAGATGGCATTACTTTGTTGACATTTGGTGGTAATTGGTGCTACACTGTGTCAGAACTTAAAAAATACAATGTACTGGTGAACAGTGGTCCGATGTGATAAAACATGTTCTCCATGTTGGTAATTGGCATAGTTAGGTTTAGAAGACTGTTCCATCAATGTGTTATAATACTATGGCTATCCTTTTCCGATATCTAGCTTCCCTATCAAGTAATGGGTTAAAATAAATGTAATGGGTTAAAATAAATGTAAAATAGTACCGGCTGTAGCACTACGATGTATTACTTTCCACTGTGACCACGAGTTCGGTACACAACTTGCAGCCCATCTCCTCTCCTGGTGATAAATGTCCGCACCGGGGCAGTAAAAATACCCCGGAGAATTCATTGTTTATTTACATACGGTCTTAGCTTACCACCACACGCGCACGTGTACAAATATATAGAAAAGGGAAACCGATTTAATTGTCGTCATGCTGTGGTGAATGCAGCTAGATTACTAACAGATTCGGGGAAGTAAATATATGCTGTCGAGATTTCGGTAAATGTATGTGAGCTATATTAAACGGACATACACATACACTTTCGTTTGGACATCTAAAAATATCGCTAGAATATTGATAACATCATCGAATTCTTTTGGGAATAGTTCTAACAGATGTGCAAATGATCGATTCTTGAAGTTATGTTTTGCAATAATTAGTAAAACGTGTTGGGTTGAAATAATAAATTTCGAAGACTTAATGTTAATGTAAAGGTTTTTAATCTTCATTATTAGGAAAAATACATTTTCGTTTAGACGCTACAAAATCATTTCAAACGAATTAATGCCGCTTAAACGATAGACGTTTTAACTGTTATATCGCAATACAATTTGATTTACAAGTATCTGCGGAAAGTCAATACATGTATAATATTTAACCATCGAGCTTATCCTACTGGTTCACATTTTAATTTTTTCCCTATGATGTATGACTTGTTAACGACTTCAGCAACTACTGTTGGTGTAATCCAATTCTCATTTAGTTTTGTGAACTTACGATTGTGATAGATGAGACATGGATCGTTTACTCATTCGTTTTTTCATGCATCTCCGAACCCCATTACTAAAATGCAAAAAAAAAATGTTTTAGATGACAAAAATATGAAATACATAGGTATACGTTATCTTTCTACTCTTTTATTTTCATTAAAACAATCAAGTTGTACAAGGTCAGATCGTTGTTTAAGATGGAGGCCTCAAGCCCATTTGGAAACTGTTTTTAATAACTGAATATAAATGAGTATTATATATCATGATAAACTTCATATATAGCATTTGAAGAAAACTATATTTGAAGAAAATTAGGTCCGATGACATGTTAAGTTTGAGTAAACATATTGACTCGTTACATTCTTCACATGCTATTAACATTAAATGTTGTTTTTGTTTGATTTCTGTCCAAAGCATACAGGCATCTTGAAGAGAGAAAAAGCATAGTTTATCGGTGTACGCTTTAAATTGAGAATAACTTGTTGACCCTTTATACAACTGAGGAAATCTTGTAAACGTCGATATGTTTGCGTATAGGTTTTTTTCGCATAGCCGGCTGATGGTGCAACAATTTTTCTGTTCTTTATCTTTTGAAAATACTCATGTAACCAAATTTCCACTTTTTGTTTCAAATAATCGTCGGTGGATAAATTTGTGCAGGAATAATGACGGTTACCATATCAAGAAACAAGTCGTCTTTTGTAGTATACAAATTATACATTAAAGCACTACCACACTTTGAGGAGGTTCCGATGTTAGGAAACAGGGATATAAATTGTGAGATACTGGTTTACGTTCACTGTCGGTGTGTTGCACTAATTTCTACAATCGCACTACATAGCTGGTGGCAAATTGAAAGCAATCAGAACAATTATGTTCTCACATATGAATATAAATCCATCTTTACTAGTATTTTAGAAAGGATTAGCTGTTTTGTAATGCATATTTCACCAGGTGTATAAGAAAGGTTGAGACAAGCAACAGGCCAATAACATGTGCAAGTCACCTTTATAAAGTATCTATAACCATGTCCAAATCCGATGGTTGGCAAAAACGCAAGATGTTTATGATGTAGAGTGAGGAACATGGTAAAAGTGGCATACGTTTATAAAATAATGATGAAAGGTTTGTAAAATTGAAATTTGAAATATAAATGTTATTGGTAAGCAGATTAATTGCAGCATAAAAATTGTGAAACACTCAAAGATAAGATAATTTACAAACATTTATATTCCAATATCAAAATATCGTTTCCATGACAGAATTTGTTTTATGTAGCATATGATGATAGCGGTCAAAGTATTCATCTTCGAAATTTTTTACTGCCAAAAATCAATTGGATTAGACAGCAGACATTGTCTATATAGGTCTTCTCCCTAAACGTCAATGCAATATCTATATTGTCAGTCTGGCACCATTCTTTGATCTGCAGTTTAGGTTTTTTTGGGTGGTGATATTATGCATAATAAACATATCCTATATTGTCTTAAATTTTGAACTAAGTAACGTATTATTCATAAAATAATCAGATATATTTATAATATTATTAGACACAATATATATTAATAAGTGTCTTATTTTTTTGAAGACAAGATCAACCACCAATCTCACTTTTATGTTATAGAGTGACAATAGTGTACATGTATTTTGTCAAGCGCTTAATATATCTAGAATTTCTGGCCTATCGCCATATTTCATGCAGCGTCTTGCAGCGTCTATTCTCGTCAACAACACCAACGGGACATACAACGATGAAATAGGTTTTGAAATGACTATATCACCGCGACCGAATCAGTTTTGTGCATCAAAACGAAGACAGATGGGGGCAATCATGACAGTAGTGTTATAATATTGCAGCATATATTTCCGTTGCCAGGCGACGAGAATATTCTAGATGTCCGCTGCGGTGATGTTGAGGCCAGATTTGGGGAAAGTGTAACATTGTATTTGTATTTTGTACGTTTCTATTCAGAATATCATCCACTAGAATTCAAAGTATGAACCATCTTACCCCGTCCTCAAAGTTGATGATTTAAGAGAAGATTTTAGCGTATTTTTTCATTTACATGACCCTTGAATAAAAAAGTTGATTGAATTTCTTTGTAGTTTTGAATTACGATGAATTATCTATAAACTTCCTCTAATAATTCAATCCTGTTTGGATCGAGATTTTATCATCCTATGCATTAAAAGTACGTCGCGATATGTAACACCACAACAAAGGAGAAATTAATTCACCAAGAGATGTAGAAATATACGGCATCATAATGTAAGGATTATTTTGTTTTTTGATTTTGTATGTAACTATAACACACAAAAAAATCAAAGTTTAATCTTATTAACCATTTGACATCTATTTAAAGTAAACACAGCTTTATACTATATATTTCCATAACATATAAAGTCTATACAAAAGCCTTTCTAAAGCTCAGAAAATAATATGATTTATCTGTATCACAGGGATGCCCTAAAGTAATTGTAATGTTGCAGTGTAGCAGTTAACCATTCTAGAAGAACCAGAAAATCTTACCTTTTTGGACTTTTAAGAAAGGACAAACGTTGATATAACCAAATATGAAAGCATTTATTTAAATCCCTGAGGCAAAACATGGCATATATTGCTTTGAATTGTAAGAACTTTCGTTTTGATAATTACTGTTCCTAGATTTAGACGCCGATATGATTTGATTTTGAGAATACTGTGTTGAAAATGATTACTTCTATTTTACAACCATTTCACTAGGGGTAACAGAGAAAACTATTAAAAAGCAGAAAAAAAGTTTTTTATT
Organism: Argopecten irradians; assembly: GCF_041381155.1. Classification (NCBI taxonomy): domain Eukaryota; kingdom Metazoa; phylum Mollusca; class Bivalvia; order Pectinida; family Pectinidae; genus Argopecten; species Argopecten irradians. The sequence continues at coordinate 10,465,648 of NC_091134.1, read as the reverse complement.
AGGAATGCAGTTGTCAGTAGGGATTTTCTATCAGACACTTTTTGTCTTGATCCTTACCTACATATAAACACATTTCAGGGTTACTCCTCGTGCATCTGTCATATGCACGATGCGCCGCTAAGTTTTATCCAATTCTTTTGACGATGCGCAACCATTTTTTTTTTGTGTTAACGACTACAATAACAAACAGCTTACCACGCTGTCTAGACAAACATAATAAAGGAAAAGTCACTTTGTTGTTCTATTTATATAAAGGATAGGAAGAGGTAGAGTTATTTGGTGAATTTCCAAATATGATCGCAGCAAGGTCACTTGACGTTAGAAAGCGAATGACAATAATAGCACGATAAAAAGTGTCATCATTGAACGCAAGCACTCTATCGTCTATCTCGTAAATAACGCATTATCTCCGGAGAAGCCTCTTAGCTCAATAGATCTGTTTGTCAATGTCTGATTAGCTTGTAGGTGGCTGATAATGTATGTGAAATGGCACAATATGACTTAAAACAAATACTATGGAATAAATGCATTGTTAATTAATTAGATACAAAAGCAAAGTATTGAAAGAAATACACGCTAACAGGAACTCAAGACAGTTTTAATAAGGCAAGGAATTCCATCTCATGCGGATCTTTTGAAAGATCAAACAAAATACTGATTTTGGGAATCTGCTAAAACCAATATTTTACATTTTTGTCAATAATTTGATAGCAATTGCAAATTTTCTTATATACTTATATGGCGGACATGGATTGTGAACTCTGTCCATGTAATAGAAGACGGGGATTGGGCAGATGAACATTTGATAAAAGGATGCATAAGATCTAGACTTTACATCAATATACAGAAATATTTATAAAGGATTATATAAGTTAATTGCATGTAATTAATGTCAATGCATTTTATGTTCTAGGTAGTAGCTCTGTTAAGTATGATCATCGGAGTCATCCTGCTGTCCCTAGCGATAGCGGCCAGCGGCTGGATCAGGGGAGATAACAAGGCGGAAGGGCTGTGGGCTGTCTGTTACGATGATGTTAATGAGACCGGAGTCATTAATTGTATGGATAATGAATCCCGGATAGGGTCTCTAGGTAAGCAACTAAAATGTTGTACTTTTTTTACATATCAGTGACCTGATATACCCAGTGACTTCGCACATGTGCTAGTTTGACATAATCATTGCCACATTGGCTGTACCGGGCAAGACCATCATGACCCGAAGTCAGGATTTGAGGATGTCGTGACAAAATAGCTGTCTTGCTTTTTTGATGCTGAAATTCGGGGCTGAACAAATGTCACCTATGACAGGAGGTCTATTTAAACAGGTTTAATATACAGGGGCTGTTTCCATGGATACAGTTTTCATGGACAATGATTGCTGGTGTATGTTTAATATGAGTGGTTCTTTGAAGCTGACCATACAAGTTAAAAGTTTCACTTCTTGTTGAGATAAAAAAAATAATAACTTTCAAATAGTTTGCTGATGCCCCCAGTTATATCGTGCTTTGTATTTAAGGAAACTGCCTCAGAAACAAAGATCAATACACAGGAGGCATTTGAAAACAATTTAAAAAAAAAGACAATACAATGTATCTGATTTTTATCTCTATTCGAAAGATGTGACTTCGCCAAAATTTACATTGGAAAGCAAACCACATTGAAACAAATTTTTGATAGAGGGATTGGTTTAAAAAAAAAACAAATTTAATTCATTAAATGATATACGTAAACCGAATTATCTCTGTTTGTCCTTTTAACAGATTGGATGGATGCCTGCCGAGCGATGTCTATCGTTGCTCTGATGGGTGGATTCGCTGGGTTTATCGTGGGGACCATCGGAGTCACTTCATCTGAACTGAAAATGAAGCCCTGCTTTTACACAACCGCCATAGTGTTAATGTTTTTATCATGTAAGTACTTCAGTTTTTATGTTGTGTGTTGATACATGGAATTTTGACTAATCATTGTATTCGATTGTCTTCCAAATGTAAAAAAAAAAGAAAAATATGAACTTTTGAAAGAGAGATGAGGAAAATGTCTATGAAATTTACAAATAAAATTGAAATTTATTCAAATTATTCAGTAAAAAACTTACTACGCCCAATGGTCTAGTGAATCAAAACTATTATGAATTGCATTTCGTAATACACAATCGCCAGCAAACTGCAATCAGCTAAAACGTACCTTTCACTTAGTAAAATAGATAACCTGAAACATCAGTTGTGAAGGCAAAAGGCAATTATTCACCTAATATGTATTTTATTATTGATACCAGAGAAGACTCCAATGACGCATTTATGCTCTATATAACACTTCCCTGTAAGAAAACAAAAATGAAATATTACAGTTTATTTACACATTCATGTAGTATATATGCACATATGTGTGAAAATGTAAGATAGTTTTGTATTCGTATTAAATGAACCCGAATATTTTGAAATAATCGAAGAATCGGAACACACCTTATTATGCATTTGCATATAGGAGTTATCTGCCCTTGTGGGTTGGTATTGATTATGACGTCATGAGTTTGTTAGATTAACGTCATACTTTTCGGAGAAAACAACGATACCTACCTTCACGGCTAACTCTGTAATATGCAAAGACGGAATAATGATTTGGTGATATATTTTGCAATATGATAAGTTTTATACTTAGTTTGACATTTTGCGTAATTGAAATATTATGATTTCATGCACGTTTTTGTTTCACATAAAATGTGCATATGATTAAAAGAACCGTTATCCTAATTGGTTACTGATGAATTTATCCATGTTATGTAATAAAAATTCTCGTTTCAGCTTTGCCTATATTGATAACTTTGATCACATTCGCCAAGAGGTTCGTGGAAGAAAACCAGCCGGAGACCTGGTCAGTCGGATGGCCCTATGTCCTTTCTATTATCACCTTAACTCTCTACCTTGCAAGTGCTGTCATTTTCATCGTTGACAAAAATGCTGATGAGATCGTCTTGTGTGAGGTGTCTTCAGCTAATGAAGAGAACGGCATTGAAGAAGCCACCGATGTTTAAACAACTACCAAACGAAGTTCAAAACTTCATTATTTATGCAAAGGAAATACGATCAGAGCATGTTCGCGATCATGAAGAGAAACAATGAGTTCTTTACACAAAACGAACTGAAGAAATTACTAGAGCAGAAAGTGTTAGATGTTATTCAAAAGAAAGAATTTCAATCAAGAATGGAATTCCTTTTACTCGGAAGTAAGTGCAGCTGTTTAAACTTCCTGTAAAGTGTCAAGGTCATGTTTGAGTTTGAGTGTCGACAAATTATTCAACGGTACCTCAAAAGATACTTTGACAAGTGTGACGTCACGAGTGAACCCTGGAGTGAAGCGGGACTCAAAGCAATCGCAAAGCATCTTACAGGTGTGCAGTATCTAAGAGGGTGTTTGCACTGCAATCGACGTTAATCCGTTCTGAACCCCATACCAACCCATTGTGACGCCCAAATGTGACTTACGAAGTGTTGCTGTGATATTTTTTATTTCTGCTATTTTGATATATATTGATATGATATACGTTGTGTGAATGCTCCCTAAATATATCAGGTGTATCTTCATCATAACATCATGTCATTGGAATACGTGTCATAAACAAATGATACCCAGTGCGTGTACACATGAATTATTATTTATTTCAATGTGTGATCGACATCATCATGAACTTGCACGGACACAACAACCGTCACAATAAATGTCACATGTTCTGAGATGGCGGCAAAATATAAAATATGTAATGAAGAAGAAAAATAAACATATTATTAATGGTTTTAGAAATAGCACAGTCTATTGGATATCGCCTTTGTTGTTCATGGAACAAATGTGGCATGTTAAAACAGACATCTATGAACTGTTAACATTATAGATGTAGATGGTGTAAATACGAAAACTGTCGGGAACCAACCCTTATCCCACAATGCATTTCTCGCTTCGAATTTATGTGATTGGACGAGTTCAAATAATGCTCGTGCTTATCCAATCATATTTCTTGGATCTATGAATATAGTTTAAGAAAAATATATGAGAAATTCGTGGTTATGTGGTATCGGGGCCAGAAAGGACCAATCATAAATGTCCATTGTATCACATGACCGACCTATAGAAAGAGTACACATCTGGACATGTAAAATACGTCACATGTAACCTCAGGGAAAGCTGTTGCGTATTTTGAATATATTGCCGTCAAATTTTTATTTCACATCCCTTCGGTGACAAGAAAAAATATACAATTGATTTTTTTATTAATTATAGTTTTTGAATTTTCACAGTTTTACAGCACTAATCTTCGCCTCATTTCACAAATGTTTCAATCTGGCGAAATTTAATAGAAATTTTAGTGTTTAAAAAATAAAGATGGCTCTTATTTGAGTAGCCAAAGATTGTGACTCCTATCATGATTTGAAGGGTTAGTGACACAAGAAATTTGTCTTCATTTAAAACTGCACATTCTTAATCAATGCATTTACTTAGATGAGTTTAAGAAATCACTATCATTATCTATCGTACTGTATGGTGCAAAAGATATGCAGTGTATCGACATTGTATTATGTATAAAATACAGTTTATTTGTTACATTTTCCTGGAGCAAAACGATTTATTCAATTTTGACTGCATGAAACCTATTCCTTTATTGATAGCAGATGTGAATATACAATGAATGAGGTGTATAAGGTTGATCAAAAATGTTTATTTCACGAACCGTGTATGAATGTTGGCATGCATATCAACTGGCATGACAGAATGATTATATGTAACATTACACATAAACCGCTATTACAGCATTTTATAATCCCTCTATTTTACTCAATGTGGCATGGATGACAAAATGTGTCAGTACAACATTGGCATTGGCCTTGTATTGTGTCTTACGAACATTAAAGGGGCCCCAGACAGGGTGACTCTTGAAATCAAAGGAAAATGATAAAATAACGTAATGATGTGTTAATCATCAAGCTGTCTTAGAACGTTAGTCTAGTACACTTTGGAGCCCACTGTTGGTATTTCTGTGTTGCGTCGTGGTTTCTCCAATGGCAGATGTCGGAATGCGGTATGGTTATGCTAATGTTACCTCTTCCAACTCTAATCACGTATACTAGCGGCACGTTCGCGCGTGCGTTGTGTAAATGTTGTTACGGTTATGACAGAACAATCATGCATATGTGCATACCTGTTACGTCATCATAAATTGTTTACCGAGTGATGGGCGCCCGGTTCTAATTATAGGCCTACAATCGAAACATTGACGGGCCCTTTCTGCAGTCTGCATCATCCTGTGCCTGTATGTTAACGGACTTGTAGCATTCATATGTAGCTCAAGATTACACTAGCGATACGACCAATCTTAAAGTTTTATCATACTTGTGTCAACGAACCGATTTATTCTTAATTTATCTGCATGAAACTTTTCAATCGAAATGATGTTTAACAGTAGCTTACCATTTCATATGCTCGCAGCGATACACCGCCCATACAGGTATATATCCGAACCAGCATGCCATCCACACGGTGCATATTGTACAAATAAAAAACAAAGTTATTTATCATCATACCAGCCGAATATTATCCTTTCCATATCATTGAAGATACATTAGCATGGCACTTTTGCTATATGAATTTAGACTATCTAGCTAAAAATATAACGATTTGGCAATACATAAGGAAAGAGCATCGGCATGCCAAGTGGTCGTCGCCCCACGCTAAACACAATAATACTAACAGACAGGAACATCAACAAATGGCTCAGAGGAACATATAGGCTACATAGTCGCTGGCACAGAGGAATGTTAGTAACTGAGGTGTTTTATTATATAAACTACAACGCAAGTCTTTACCGAACATCGCATGTGCCATTATCATTGGCAATAGATATTCCCTGGTCGTTTACTCAACTTTCTGTGCATTTCAAATCAATGTGTCTGCGAAAGGTTGACGTGACGACGTCCTCACATGACCCCGACTCCTTTCGTCTTCTAGACACTCGTCACTGCGTGGGTTTCCTCGTGACAAATGTCCCCGAACGGCCATGTTTGCTGGTGTCTCCTTGACATCCTTTTTTGATGCGTGTCTTACTGACACATATTGTTGATAGATTTCATTTTTGTATACAATACAAGTGTCACCTTGGTAATGATTGGTATAAATTGTTCATCTGTGGAAGTGTTGGTTGAAAGTGAAATCAATTTAAGATGTACGTTGCTGGATTATTGAGGGAAATTATATAAATTACATGTTAAACCAATTTATTGTCGCTGTGATTAATTATGCTTTTCTAGGCCATACAGATTTTAAGGCGATTTGATTTCGTTAATTTAAAATACATTAAAAGATTCCATTATGCTTGTAACTTTTGGTGAAGATTTATTATCGTGAATTCTTATCACTTGTGAAATATGCTAAATCTAATCACATGTGAAAAGAATGAAATGACATCAGTAATCAAACTGCACTTTCAAACACCAGAGCATCATCATGTCATCAAGCATCCCAGATAAATTCTGTGCCAATTTGAAGCTGTCTTGTCAGATATGTCTGTTGCATGGATCATTTAACTCTGCCAGTGTCAGCAAGCTGACGTATGATTTTAAATGAAGTCTAGTATTCGCCATGATTATTTGTTTAAGAGTATACATGTTAATTCAAGAATTTGATAATGGCTTCCTACATACTCTTTCTCCAAAAAAGAAGAAAACATTATAATTAAAGCAAGCTTCATCGTTAATAGATTCAAGACTAATAGTGCAATACCAATGGCTTCCAGGGTAGTGTTATTGTAGTGTTAATCAATTAATGCTTTATTGAGATTTATCATGGAAATCAGATACGACGAAATCTAACATCGTTCATACTGGAAATAGCAAAAAGAATCACTGTTGATCAAACTATCATCTCCATTGATGGAAGTCATCAACACCAACCAGCTATCGTCATATTCACAAGCTTAACCCCCCACACACACACCATATTTGTTTTAGTAGGAATACAATTGTGATCATTAAATACCATACCGGGTATACAATTATAAGTAAGAGAGTGTGTGTGAAAACATTACTGTACGTACATAGTATATACGAAGTTTCTTTTTATAAGAATTACGTGTTTGGAAAAGCCATTTTACCCTTGATATTGATTTATGGTTTTTCCCATGGAGATTTCCATAATTTTGTTATGTTGATTTTTGAAACCCAGTGTCTTATTCTATTGTTTTTGGCCAATGTTGGTTAAATGTTTTCATTCAGTTTTAAATAAATTTTATCCCAATTTGTTCTCTGTGACTTTTTGTATTTCATATTCAATGTTTATCTTGAAGTGAATATAATGTTTTATCGGATAGAACTGTTTTATTTTTTAGTTATCTGCCATTTGCAATGGCTGCGTGATCCTAAATGATGGGAATTGGACAGAAAATATCGACAAAACATGTTTTAGTGCTGTGTCAATTGTTATCAAGGGATCACGTGACTAAGAAGTTAGGGTGTCCCGATAATCTACTAGTAGCATTATTTCATGTCTCAGTCGCGAGTTGAAATTCTGCCTGAGACAGTTGCTATGTATTGATAGTTGGTCGACGTTTTTTTCCGAATTCCATAAAAACCGAATGATCTTAAATGATCTTGGTTGTCAAAGGACATTGACCAGTGTTACTTAAGAGAATTATATTTGGTCTCGAAATTTGAACTACTGACGAAATATGAAATATGCAAGAAATTCATACACAAATGTATTAATCTACAAATATTATATAAGCAATTCATATACATGTACAAATCAAATTATAGATGAGCAAGGAATGAAACTGAAAATAGATAAATTGACATATTATGTTGTTTAACCCAAAAACACTTATGCGCGGCATCCAATTCGATTGCAATCTCGTACCGTGATATAAGACTAATAAGAACAAAATGATAAATAATTCAGAATACTACTTATGTATAATAAGTGTATTGTGCTATCTGGAAAGTGTTATTTATCTTAACGAAGCTGAAGGAGTATGCTAATGAATAACACCGTATATGTACTTCAGTGGAAATAGTGTGAATTACTAAAGCAATACAGGTCAATTATGGAAAAGAGAAAAGCTATAGACAATTCAACAATTAAAGTGATCAACATGGTTTGATATAACATCAGAAAGGGGACAATATTCAACTCGGCAATCGTGGAAATTTCCATCGGGTCAAAACTTGTTTATCCATCTAAAAAAACTTCAGTAATGAACATTGTTTTATTTCCTATCATTTAAGATTCCGTACACAGATATCACCCTATCGTCGATACCTCAGGGGCTACTATCACTGACGTTGATACTATGTCAGTGATAATAACCACTGAAGCATTGAGGATGATGCCACCCCAAAAAACACACTCACAATTTATGGCCTTATATTTAAATGGTGGGTACTTGTACATTAATAGACAAATGCACTGTGTCTATATAAATCTTTATCCAAAGTTTTCTTATGTTGAATCGGCCATTTGCAAAATCTGCAGATAAGCGAACCATTCGGCCCATACTTAGTTTTTTTTTAAAAGTCCGGTTTACATAAGAAATCTCTGGATATTTAGCATCGTGAAGCAATGACGAACGCGGGCTGGTCTTGGATGGTGACCACTCCGGCCTCGGCTCATAACATAACTCAGCCATTCAAAAAAACGATGAAAAAATAAAGTCGTTCAAAATATCAATGGTTTAGATTTTTTCTAAGTAAAACATGTAAAGAAAAATCTCTGAAATTTTCACTCTATCAGAATTCGAATAACGACATGTGAAACTTTGGTATCTCTTATTTTCGTTACGGATGTTAGGAAATATATTCACTAAGCATAAGAAAAATTCCTTTACGTAAAATAGCAACTGATAGCAACTGCCCTGGCATATTATTCTAGTTATAGAAAGATCGATGGGAACAATGAATTGTACGACTCGTGATCCTATTTACAAAGAACAGTAAGATTCTGTGATTAAAACGTTGGAAATGTGAAACCAATGGTCAATAGACGAACATATACACTCCAAACCCTTGCCAGAAAATGTTTATAGAAAGAATTTCTGATGAAAACTCATTCAAGCTATTTTTACCCCAATTTCAATGTTTCTAACATCCGTAACACTATTCATAAATAACCTACACTGTACATAATGACTAAAATAATCAAACTACGTTATATTGTATAGAGATTGATGGTGTAACTATAACATACTCGTGTTATTATTCAATAAAAATAAAATTTAGTGATCGCTAGTCTAAATTTTAATCGTTGTGAAGAATTATTTCAAAATATTTACACCAAATTCTTTCTCTCTAGCATCCGTAACGCAAGCTGATAGTAAGAGGTAACATAAATCACGGTAAAATTATTTTTTATTTTTGATGCTATCATTACAGTTACTTTTTTAATTTTGAAAAGACATTATGCGTACAAGAAGTGTTTGCAATTATTTTGGAGCAAAAATAAGTCTTTATAGAATACACTAACATCCGTAACATTTGGTCCGACTATTTTTAACATGTATCATTCCTCTGAGCTCTGTACTTTTGAAGTCAATGATGTTTCATTCGTTTTTATGGACTGTCTACGTATATTTGTTCACAACTATTGATATGCAGCAAAGCATTTGTGTAAATTCACATAGTCAAATCTAGAATTATATGTCAATACCTGAAACACCTAGTTTTCATTCCTATCCATCATATTTTATTAAATCGCTACTTCACTTCATTCTAACAAAAATCATCTACTAAATTTATTGGTGATGTTCAAAACCAATGATTGGACAGGAAAAACCATTCTTTAGGTTGTTCATCTTTGCCAATAATACTTCGTTACGGATGTAAGGCGTTATTGAGGTTAGCAAACACATGCTCATTTGAGAATCATTCGAGAAAATTCTGATCAAGAGTCATGTTTTTGTTATGATTTTGTTCCTTTACCATAACATGATTCGAAAATGTGAGGAACTGATACATACCCGTTTTAATTTTATCAAAAAACGTGTTACGGAGGTTAGCGTCTTAAATACGACACTCAACCTTGAAGACGATTTGTACAAATATTTTTTGAAATAGTCATTCTGACTCTAAACTTAGGATTTGGTTATATTATCTATCTACTAGTTAAAGAGAAAAGTACATATAACCATAATAATTTTGCGGTTATATTTTATATTTTGTTATCCTTAATTTTAATTACGGATGTTAGGTGGAGTTCGGCGACATTTTGAAATATGCAATACAAAAAAAAAAGTGTATCTAACGATCCTTTCTAAACAAAAAGTATCAAATTCTATACACTTGTCAAGTCTCGCCACCACCAAAACTCAACATTTTACAAAAGAGAATATTGAAATGTACTAGCTCTTAACTGCCCTATAAGCAAAGCGACACCGAAAAAGACGATTTCCATCATAATTGTGAAATCCGCAAGCGATAGCTGCTAAATTTTATGAAAAAAAGTGGGACCATTTTTCTGTAATGGCTGAACTAGATTTACCACATTTATTTATTGTATAGAAAACATGTTGACAAGCTTTGAACAGAAAGAAAACAGAACTTTGACAAAATATATCTTTAATCTGCTTATTTCAACGTAATTATATCTGTCCAAAATAACTTTTGATAACCTAAACGTGGAAATGATTTTTTTTTCAATTTCGACAAATTTTCTTAAAAAAATTAGAAAAATAATCGAACAATAGGTAGAGCCTATATCAGTTATCTCCCTAATGTAAACTCTATTACTCTGTACAATCACAATGTACGGTGTAAAAGTTGGTATGTAATCACTGTAAGAAGGGGAATAACTCTTCCGTCACTGACTATACAGACGAGGAACGTTATTATTCTACTTCTAAACTGAATCATCCAAATATGATTTAATTTCATATGTTACACTCATTGCTATTGGTAACAAGTTTGTGGTTATTTTCCATAGACCGAATGAATTGTATGTCAATTATTATGATGTCATATATACATAACGTTTTCGTGGGGAATTTAGTCATTAAACAAAATATAACCTTAAAAAACTATTCGTTATGACATTAATGCGCCAAAATTCAATATTTGGAAAAGTAAATAAAAGTAAAAAAAATAAATGTCTAATTAGTATCTCATTGAGATATAATTTACATTATATTTAAAACACTTATTCTCAATATCTTTTGGGTTTATGAAGTCATAGATAAAACAAAGGACGGATATAATTTACAGAATAGTGCTTAAATAATATAATTTCATTTGTTACACTCATTTCTATTTGTCAGAAGCTAGAGTTTATTTTTGCATAACCTCAAATATGCGAAGAACGTTTTACCACGAAATTCTAAATGCGGCACAGTCAATGGCCAAATGTAAACTATTGAATAAGGTATCATTGTGCCAGAACTACACTTATGTAAATTAATTTTGTTCTGTTTCTGTAAATAGTATAAGCACGATGATAAATGTGTGATTAGTTACCTTACTGAGTTATTACAACCGAATTATAAGCACTATTCAAATTTCCTTTTGATTTATGAAGTCATAGACAATATAGGCCTACGGAAGGACGTTTTTCATATAGACGCGAAATATGATTCATAAACCCAAAAGAAAATGAAAATAATTCATTTTTATATGATACACTCATTTCTATTGGTTCGAAGTTATGTTTGCACAACCCGAAAGAATTTTACGTCGGGATTATGACGTCATACACGAAGAACTTTTCGCGGGAAATTTTAAAAGCGGTTAAGTCATTGACCAAACTAATTTGTTAATAGACTCCCTAAACAAATTTAAATAAAGTAATTTCGACTGCTTTTTACATGAAATTCCTTAAAACCCGTTTCAACTATACAAATCATAAGAAACTATTGACCGGTTAATAGTCGGACCGTTATCCTGCGAGGAACTTTTACATACGTCATAATTAATTGATGGCGTCACTTCAATAATGTTCTTTCATCGATAGTCTTTATTACAAAAATCAGGTAACAAAAAAGTTTTTTCATATCAGTTAACAGCCAAAACCCTTTCTCTCTGGTGTTGGGACCAATCGGCTACAAACCGAGGCTAGAGGTCAGAAACAGTTGATTTCTACACCTCGAGAAAAGAGTTTTGATACTGAATTTGTTTTATTGTATAAAAAATAGCAAAAACCTGACAATTAAGGCATGATTAGTACTTCACTGAATTACTACAATTAAATTATAAGCGTTAATTTTAATATCTTTTGGTTTTATGAAGTCATAGAAATTTTAATCGGACGGACATTATTTTCCATACGCGGAAAAAAATACTAAAAATACTCAGTATTTTCCAAATACTCAGTATTTTTTTTTTTTTTTTTTTTTTGCGCGTCGTAAACCTGTGGTTTAATTCATCAAATCTTACTGTAGATTGGGTTTCTACCGAAGAAAAAATATCAAAAATTTCGTCAACAAATTATGGTACATATACTTATATCAATACAATTCCCATATCTTAGGTTATGTTCTTACTATTATTTGGATCTTAACTACGACCAGAATTAACATATTTCTTTGACAACATCGACAGCACCTGACAAGAACAGTGTCGATATTAGATCATACAAGGAATCGGATATGTTATATCAATGAATAGTAAAGGTTTTAAAGGGTTCACACCTCTGAAATGTCAAAATTTTCTTGTATTAAACTTTTTTTCTCATATAGATTTTCGGAAAGCTTTTGTCACTTAATTATAGATACCTTATTGACAAAATACTGGATTGTAGGGAATTTTGCCGTTTTGACCAAATACACAAGAGATTAAAGCCATAATTTCCTAATGAGGTGTTTGGTCTAAGTATGAATGTTTGTAGAATTTACTTCCCAGTGGTCTTCTTTACAAATATAGCTAGTAAAGAATCACAGCAAAAATAACTCGATACAGCTAACGTTACATATGTAAAAATTACTGGCGCAGTGATGATTTCAGAAAAATCAATTTAGGAAAAAAAAAAAAAAAAAAAAATGGCGCGCCGGATCGACCCAAATGCCGATATTCTTTCGGCGAAAGTCTTTCTCACCATGAAGCTCAGAGATAAGTTTAAGACTGCGGTTCAGGTAACAAAACAGTCGTTTCATGCCTTTTCAGTCAAAACTCCTTCCCTCGGTGTTGGGACCAACCACAGGGCCTCGTTACTAATAATGATATATATATAAGATAGGTCACTTCTATTTACATACATTGTTACTAATAATGATATATACCATCATTACTGGGCCCTACAGGTAGGGCGTTAGAATTGTACCTGCTGCCCCTATTGCATGATCGTAAAAGGCGACTAAATTTAGGATCTTATCTTTTCTCTCCTTCCTAACTGACTTTATCCTTCCTAATGCCTCCCTTGGCACCGCCTCACTTTTGGCCTTGAGTTGAGCGTTCGCCCCTGTGAGGAAGGCTCTGAGTTCTGTCCCCTGGCCGAGACACACCAAAGTCTATAAAAGTGGTAGTTTCTGCTCCTGTTTAACGCGCTCAGCATATAGGGAGTGGGACGACTGGTTCGCCCGTTGTCAGTATAATGTGACCGGGTGGGGTGTGTTGCTTGGTGTCTTCGGCGGCATGCTTCAGTGATATAGCACTTTAAAAAGGACAACAGTTCCACTATACAAAAAGACACAACATGAATATACCGCAGTCTCCCGAAACACGCATCTCGCACAACATACACGCAACGCACCTCATACATGGGAGGCCGTCCTTACATGACCATAGCTGTTAATAGGACGTTAATTAATAAAAAAAAAAAATCATTAGTAACGAGGCCCTGTGGACCAACCCTATATATTTCGACATTGTATACAAGTTGTTACACAATAGTACATAATTTTGTGTAATGGACCCATGTATATAAATCATCGATGCAACTGATCGCGATCTTAGTGTATTTTCGATTTGTCTTAAATGAGCTGAGCTTTTTACGTCTTAGCGGAATACCCTAGCGACTAACCAGACAACACACATTATCCATTCATTTAGACGCTTGTAAGGGACATATATTGTCAAGCTTTAGTATAACAATGACTAAATTCTCCGGTTGAGTGAGTACAGCTACACTCGACTTCAAGTCCTGCCGATCAGTTTCAGGTAAGTTTTGCTGTAGAATACAAAGTTTAAAGCTTATTTTATCAGACCTGTTTCTAAAATTTCATTTTGTAAGCCACATAGTTAATTTCATCTAGTTAATGCTTATTTAAAATAAGTGTTTTAGTTCACAGTTTTGTAAAGGGTGTTATCCGGTTGTCGTGTTTTGTTTATACTTGAACTGATCATGATCATGGGCCTATTTCGAAATAGGCCAAGGGTTTTTCATATATCACATCATTGCATGAGAAACTGTCATGTATTTTCAAGTTATACGTGTTGTTAGCTGATTTGTAAACATATTTTAGCTTTGATATTTTCTTTTCTTCAACTCCTCTGCTTATAAAAGTAAGTATTTGAAACAACTTCGTCATTTCCAGTTGTAAACAAGAGCCCGGAAGAGAAGAATCAAAATTGAAGTACATTGAGTACGGTTTAGGAAGTAATAGATTTAAATTAATATGTGATATATGTACAGATATGAACGTTAGATTTAGAGGTAAGGTGCAGATATCCATCATAATTACATGTTATGTGAATTTTTGTGATGTCATTTCAAGTGAGATTTACTGTACATGTGTACTTGTAAAAGTAAAAGTTTTGCAAGTTCACTCTGGCCAGTCTAGGGGAAGGGCATTTGAAATCTTTCTCAGTTATTCATTTACACATTTTACATGAATGACTGTAAATGTGACATGTTTTATCATTAAGATGCAACGGTTTCATTATCTTTCAGTGGAGGTGTTACAATTTGAATATGGCATCTATAATGTAATTTAGCCCAAATCGGGCGTTATCACAATCAGGTTTAACTGGCAAAAATTTCCTCAAGACTACTGCATGGTCTACTGCGTCTAGACATCCGAATGTTTGGAGCTGCTGATGGTGTGAAAATAATTTTTGTGCATAGAATGTGTTTCATGTGATGCAAAACAATGATTTTTTTCCAAATCACGAGTTCTATTCTGAGCTTTAGGAGAGTACTTGTATAGCTATATACATAGGATCCCCCACAGTATAGCTTTCAGGTTGATGAGGTTAGAATGTTCTTTTAAGAATTTCGAAATAACTTGTTAATCGAATATTTTTAATGTACATCTTATATTATATAATATGTAACATTTATAGTTATACTTCACTCATTCATGTACATGTAAGCCAAATGTTTGAATCATTTTTATTTTTTAATATTTATAAGAACTCTAAACCACCAAACAAAACAAAAAAAGCGGTTTGTTTTACTATCATCAACATGAAAACATTCTCTTTTTCCACATGTCTTGTCATTGTATCAACAAAAATAATTTTAAAAAGAATAATCATTTTCTCAATTTTGCAGCAACAAATAGAAATATGGCTGATCAAAAACCTATGGATCCAGTGACACAGCAGCCTGGTCAACAGCCACCACCTCCTCAGCCAGCCCAGCCTGGTCAGCCTCCGGCTGGACCTCCTGGCCAGCCTTATTACTATGGCCAAGCTCCCCCTGGAGCCCAGCCCCCACCTCCAGGTATTGTAGTTATCCTGCCTACAGCCCTCCACATATACCACAGGTCAATTTGTCCGAAAGCTTAAGAGACTAAATAGTGACAGCTGCATGATCTCACTGATTATAATACGATTATTATTTGAGGAATTTGATTTTGGTAAAATGGAAATAATTTATACTTCATAAATCATCTCTTCACAATATAACTATACAGATGATAGATCTGTATTGTTTATAATGGGAGATGAATATATATTTGATAGATGTGTTGATAAATTTATCAAACAAAAAGCATGCATAAACTAACAACACTAAAGTTTGCTTTAAATGACTGAATACTGCTTTTTGTACATTCATATTGAAATTTAAAATGCATGCTATATTTTTTTTCTTTATTGATCACACTTCATTAATAATTGAATTACACAACATTATATTTCACATAAGATATATATATATTTCAATATTATGAATATGTAGCATGGGATTTGTAAATTACAAAGTTTAGAATTACTAAAAGGCTTACAGATCACCTTTTTAATTGATGTATATATTCACAAAATCTTGAAAATATGCACAAGGTACTATATATAGATATAACAAATGGTATAATCATGAGGTGTAAAAGTAAATTACGTATAATGAAAATAATGAATTGTGGCATTTGAGTCCTAAAAAGGAAAAATTTTGTTATAAAAAAAGAATATGAGATTTTAGTGAACAGGATACATTAAACAAGCTTGTCTGAGAAAGACGAAATCCTTGATGTGGAGTTTGTGAAGGGTTCCTTGGGATAAGTACAGTGCCTGTCCAGCTAGACTAAACATCACCCTTTTTCCCGACTGTTACTGCACTATATTACTAGCTTTACAACTTTCTGCTGAATGGCATTGATTAACCTGCATTAATTACAGTAATTTTTGGATTGATATTAACACAACTTATAAATTAGCTTTAGTGAATTTCTTCTGCCAGGAGTTCTTGCACAACTGTAATCTTAATTCAATTTTATTTTAGGAGACTATCTGTAAGATTATAATATATACCAGACTGATGAATGTGCAGTGCTGTAATTTTGAGTGCAGATCATTGTATATATGCCGTAATAATATCAATTATTTCAATTCAAATGACTCAATTGTAAAAAAGTTTTAAGAAACATGTTGGAAAATCAAAGTTATTTGTAAATCTAAGGTCGATGGGTTTATGATCACATACATATTCCATGGGTTATCAAAGACAGATGGGCAGGGCATCCATTAACCCGAGACCTCGCGTCATTGACGCAGCAAAATTTATTTTGACGCACGATCTTTGCATGCCGTGCGTCAATCTGACGCTTCACATTTTTACTACCACTGCCCATCAGAGTTGTGTATGTGTGTATTATGTGATGCCCAGCCCCCAATAAAGTGTATATTAGCAAGGGTCAGTGACACTAATTGGTAGAATACCCCAAGCCAATTAAAAGATTCACTCAACTGTGACATAGGCCGATCTTAATTTGCTAATTGGAGCACAGGTAAAGAAGTCACACCTGTACTGAGTACCTACCCACCTCCAATCCGCTAAAACTGCACATTCTTATCAGCAATCACATTTTAATCATAGCTATATTAGATTCCAATTGCAATACATTAATGTTATATAACTTGTAAGCAGGTATACAACAGAGATGAGATCGTAGATATGACTAGTTTGATGCATGCTGCAGTAGCCATTTTGTTGTTAACCTGAATAACCCTACATGTACATTACCCACAAAGCATCAGTGTTGGGGTGTGAGAAGCGTAAATCGTTCCTGTTACAGTTTCTAATTTGTTTTTGGCGGCAAATATGAAAAGTGGTTTGACGTGGAAACGCAACACAAAATAAATAAAAACAATTTCTCTATTGTTAAAAGATCGTTTTAGAAATACAGTTGAATTAATAACATTTGATTTCAAACAAAAAATAGCAGTCGTAACTATGATTTATAAAACAGACTTTTTTTTTTTTTTGTAAAAAATCTCTTTTTTTTTTTAATAAAATGATGTTGTTGATTAAATAATATATTTATGATCAGAAGCTAAAAAATGTCCTTTAAATATTCCAGAATTTAGATAATCAAATATAATTAAAAAATTAAAATATTTACATGCAAACTGAAGTTAATCAATATTTTATATAATAATTGATATTATTATCATTTTTTTACTTATTCTATAGAAACATTATAAGTCATATTACCTTTTTAACCATTATCAATGTTATTGGTTATAAAATTTAATATTTAAATATAACTGAATTTTAACGCGATTAATAATTGACCCTTAAGTTTAATATTTTGACCCTCAGGAATTTGATTTGACCCTCAGGATTTTACAGCCAAGGGTCACTGACTCTTCAGATTTTGATCCTACTGGATGCCCTGGTCTGTTTATAACTTACATATTCCATGGGTTATCAAAGACTTGAGTTAATATAAGATGTCTTTTAAATCTGCTGTAAACCAGCTGTGATGCTACAAAAATAATACTTAATACTCCTGAACTTTCAAATTTGATCATTACATAAATGATAACCCAGCTGCTGTAAGCCTTTCATTGACTCTCATTTGAAACCACTACTGTGTTTAATCCTATAACTAGCCATCATAGATAAGTTGTATAGGGGTTTTCACTCAATCTGGCAAAATAGGGATAACAAAAGAATTTGCTAAAGTTTGGTCTCATACCACACAGAATAAAATGTAAAAGATACTTGTTTGTATTGAGTATAACGTAAGATTATTTTATGGTAGAAGTCCATGACGTAATGTTAAACCTTTCTGTTGTTTCAGCTTTATCACTTCTATAGTTCAGAGTTTGATTGCTAGTCATCTCTTTCTGCACCATACTCTCAAAAGATTTGAATTTTGAGTAAATGTCAACATATATATACATAAGGATTAATTAATTATCCTCTGCAGCACTTGTAATGATCCCTCAGTAACTGTGCTGTTGGTTGGCAGTATTTATTGATTTTTTCCCTGGTCATGTTATGGTCTTACTACTATTGTAGTTCCTATATATTTGCCTAGTGCTTCCACAAAGAACCAACACACACAAAGTCTATTCATCAACATTGATTAGCCAACGTTCCTTGTGTTTGTATTTTACACTGACTGTCATGTACATATCTATATATACCAGGTTTTATATAAGGGTCAAAGAAGTAATATCAACAGGATTTTCCAGACGACACGGTTTTACCAGGTTTTATATATATACTGTAAATTTTACTGAAAAGCTTTAAACATCATTTTGAATGCTATTTGAGACAGAGGTCATCGTAAAAGTAATAGTATATATACTTTATTCTAACTAGCAACAGAGCAATGTAGTTTTTCTTTTACTTTCGACTTTATCAGTCTTTTTCTACAAAATTAGAGGTTTTGAATACATATGTATTGATAGACAGTAAAAGTATACATATGGGCTAAATATAAAAATTGGGGCATTATCAATCTATCATATCTATGATGTAATATGAAACAGGTGTCGAGGATACATGGAGGTTAATTGGATTTTATTAATTTATTGTAAGGAGATGCCAAGTTTATTTGTTGAGGAAATTAAAGCCAGAGTATTCGGAGAAAAACCAACAACCAACGGTACCTGGCAACTGTTCAACATGGAATTCAAACTACTTTGTAGCAACCCAGAGGTGGAGGGTTGGTGGTAATATAGGTCCCACTTGGTCACCATATAGGGGTGGATTATATATAAAAAAAAGGTTAAAGGACTAGACCGCAAGTCAAGAGGTATACAAAAATGATATGAGTGCAATAAGTGTCTTTAATGGCCAACATAAATTATCAACTATTTTCAATTATCCTGAACCTATCTAACTATTTTATTGATTATCTAGCTATAGGGGAAGGTTACATCAGTGGTAACAGGGTTTTTGCCAGGCCTTTGTAGGGTCCAGTAAAAGTACTCATTCCAAATTGCAAAATAGCACTGTATTTTCCCAAATTCAGTCAACAATTTCCCAATTGTGGTAAAGTTAAGGTAAAACCCCCAAATGATGTTAAAAGCTGCAACAATAATATAAATATCTTGTAAAAGTTGAAGGCATTTTGCAAAAAATCATAATTTTTTTCTAAAACTTTTCAAAGTTGAATTTTATACTTTTTATTTTTTCCCAATTTTGAAAAAACATTGATGATAATTTACCAAATTTTGCTTTGCGTCCTTTTCCAAAAAGAGCTGGCAAAAACCCTGGGTAAGAGACAATAGAATTATAAAAAACATAATCACATGAAGATGTGTTTTAAGGTGAGTCACCATTAGCTAGGAGGTTCAGAGTTATAAGATATGGTATCTAGGGTGGCATGCATGGAAAGATGCATACAATACTTAAATTGGGTCAAGGATTAAATGGTTAGGGTCATGTGAGAATTGCTGTTTTTTGGGGGGTGGATCATCGTTTAGGATTCTGAAATTACACATTTACTTAATTATATGAGGAATTATGGAGAACTTAGAGGGACACACAACTTGAGACAGTATATAATTGATTGTATTCACTCATTGAATACATATAAAATTACTTCAGTTACTATATATAACTCCATTGACAAGAGTTTCTTTACATTTATAGTTTTACACTAGTGCAGGGTAGAATAAATTTATGTGTGAATAATGTGATCATATTTTATTTATAGCTTATTTTTAAAAAGCTGACATATATACAGAACGGTATTTATTGCTACATTGTCGGAGGTTGGGAATCGCCAAACTTTTCCGATGCGACGGTGAAATTAACAGATTCGGCGATAGAATTAAGAGTTTCTGCGTTTATATTCAGTGTTTCTGCGTTTATATTCAATGTTTCTGCGCTAATATTAACACATTTCGTCGCTTACATCGAGCGGGATTTTTCGAGCCGTGACGGCCGAGCACACACACGGCTTACACAGGTAAACTTTACCTTGTGAAACGAGACTTACAGTAACGTACAGCCGCCAGCCGATTGTACCTGTAAAATAATTATGTTTACAATTCTCTTTTCCCCTTTAAAAATACATATATCCTCATTATCCTATTCTCCTATCTTTTGTTGTTTTCTTTCCCGCGTCTCGTCATTTGAGCTATTGCATTTTGCACCTTTTTTCGGAAGAGTTCCGATACGAGCGGTAACAAAAAATGAATAACTGTCTAGGTTATGTGTAAAATATGTGTATATACACGGGGATTAACTATGACAAACAAATTATGTGTTTGATTATGTGCAATTACATGTATGTATATTTTTCTCACAAATTTGAATTGTTGACGATATTAAAATAAGATCGTTTTTTTTAAAATAAATTAAATCATTTTTTTCATTTACGACGTTTTTAATATTTTTTTGATGTCCGCCGTGGGTCGTGACGTGACGGCCGAATATTAATGGGTATCATACAAAATTAATAGTTTTTGAAAAAGTTTTTATGAAACACGGATCAGTTTTATTGCTATTGTCGGATATGGTTGGGAATCAAACTTTTCCGTTGCGAAAATTCCTCATGAGGGCAAATTATCTTTCGGCGATAGAATTAAGAGTTTCTGCGTTTATTTTCAATGTATCTTATAAAATTATTCAATGTTTCTGCGCTAATATTAACAAATTTCGTCGCTTACATCAAATTTAAAAATTCCAATTGAGACTGGAAGATGGTGTAATGTTCGAGTAAACGTGAAAGAATATGCCATTTATGCACATGAAATACACGGGGAAAATAAAATATAATTTGTTATTTACAGACGTTTTGAAAGATATTTTTTGTAAATGTGATGTTGACCTTTAATTGTAAATATGCTGATTAAGAGTTGTACGAGTACTATACTAATGATCTGCTTTTCAGGTTTGCTGAATTGATTTGATATACATAAAACGACTGATATCATATTCTGGTAATATTTGATGTACTTTGTTGCATGTAATTCCAGTATTTACTTATTTCTGCGTTTATATTCAATGTTTCTCGTGCGTTTATATTCAATGTTTCTGCGTTTATATTAACACCATTTCGTCGCTTACATCGAGACGTGTGCGGGCGCGCGAGCCGTGACGCAAGGTAAGCCTAGTACTATACATGTATACAGCATATATACGTATACGTTAGATCTACAATTTGAGTTTTTTCGAGTAAATGGTTATTCTAGCTTTATGATGTAGATATTTTCAGTTTCAAAACATTCCATTTACACCACTTCAAAAATTCAAACAAGCATATATTTAACTTTAGATTAGATAATCAGTCCAATTTGATAGCGATATCAAAATGATGTTCGGATCAGTCTGGACTGAGATTTAGATAGCATATGATGTAAATTTCAGTGTAATAAAAAAAAAGTATAATGTAACACTAATCTTTTTACGAGTAAAATCCCAAAATTTAGCATGAATATATCTAGAATCCGTGTTTTTTATTTCATTCAAACTTCTGCTATAACGATATGATGCAAACACGGCACCGTTTTTGAGTAAAAATAAAATGTGGACGGTTATCAGTTATGTGATATTGGAGTTACAGTACCGAACTTATACCGAAAATAATATGTATATCTATATTGTTGCCTTTGAAACTTTATCCATAACGTTTACTAAAAAGCAGAAATACATCAATGGTATTTCTGATATATGTTCCTATATTACAGTTTAAGTGTAGATTTAAATTCATTATTTCAAAATTATACTAAATCCTTAATAGTATATTCATTGTCGACCGTTTTGTATATCATACCGAGATTTAATAGTATGATATATGAACATTTATCGTATAATCCAAAAAGTAACCACATACAGTGTTCAAATGAAAATTGAAATTATTCGTATACAGGCATTAAAAATAGATATAATATCTTGTACCTTTTTAAAAATATACTAAGTGATATTTAAATAAGTATATTTAGTGTGATAATGTTGTAACCCTTCTTGTATGACTATACATGTACATTAAGATTCGAAACGGTGAAAATACATGCTTAGAATTTTTACTAATACCTTAGAAATTACTGGAGATTGCTATATGCCACGATTCCGTAATTACAGTCTAGACTGGAATAATTTTTAAGGTTAAACCTTTAGTTGAACTAGTTCTTAGAACCATTTTTGTTTCTGAATAAGTCACCTTCCATTTTTGTTTTACCTGCGTACGACATATATATATATGTGTATGTAATATGTATTCCTAGGTATGATCAGGTATATTTTATTTCCATTTGCTTTTACATCTTCATTCTAAAAATGGAGGTGACAATAAAAAAAAAAACCTAGAGCATAGATGTACGGGGTTTCCATAATTCAAATCACAATCCAATTAACGGATGTCCTAACCTGATTGACAGTAAGACAATAGCAAATACCCGATATAGTCCACCGAATAGCAAATTGCCCGCGGCCAGGTAATTACAGGTGAGTTCGATGAATGGCGTTGTGTACAGGTAAATAACATCCTGGTCAAGGTATTACATAACCATCAAACCAAAGGCATGGCTAATTATATATCTATAATGTCGGTGTATCTACTAGTATATCGATTAAAAATTGAAAGCGACCGCACGGTCTGAAAAAATAGTTTGTTTTGCTTAATATCTCAATATTTAGATCTTTTATAATATCGAAAGTAAATTCTTTCTACCACATGTTGAAACGTTTTACGGTATTGTAATAAATGTATCTCGATTTATTCGGTTAGCAACACACAACACAATGTTTGTAATGATAAATCATCGGTGTGTACGTATGTCAAGCATCATATCCTTGATGCTTTAATCAAGAATTTCTTCAATTGTTACGTAAAATTTCATTCTACAGTCACAAACTTTGCAATTCACAATGTATCAAAGATACAGACTACAGGAAAATATTATTTAATTAAAGCGTATTCGTTGCTGAACTCCTCGACAAAAAATCGGAAACTTTTATTTCTGTGTGGATTTTCTTTCATAATTACACGAAGATACCTGCTATTAGAGCATAAATTAGAGTATTTGAAACATCGAATTTCACTCTTTTAGTTATTTATATTCGAGACAAAGTTATTGTACGATTAACTTCACTCAAAAGTAATCATAAAAAAAATCTTTTATCGGCTTTTCCTGTGACCGTCGATGTAAGTGATAGCACATCAGTTAAAGTACAGCAATACATAAGCCACGGACTATTGTGACGTCACACGGTTTAAGGCTAGAATAGAAAATATGCATAATCGGGCCGGGCGGTCAGAAAATTATGACCTCGATAATCGGCGGTTTACAGGTTATTCCGGTCGCGCGCGGCACGGAGTGGGATTTCTACACGGTCAACCTAATAAAAAGCCATTTCCAGCATAAAACTGAAAATTCATCATTTTTGACTGCACATATCATCTTAAAATATATCATGGAATGTATAAATTGCTTATAAATTCCTATGTATATACTGTAATCGTTGTTCCGTATATTTTATTTAACAAACTTTTTGAACATTTACGATTTAGGCCTGATAGTTTTCGGACATAACGCACCATATGTTATCAATTTATAAAAATGTTAATTGTGATACTGTTTATACCGAGTACCACGGGATGCTTTAATGTTACGTGAATCTCCTAAAATTGCTGACTTGCAATATGGCGTGTGTGTGTCAATTGATTAATATATAAGCAAACGTATATATATATAAGTCAAGTGAATGTATTATATATGCCAATTCATAAATACTTGGTACTGAAAACACCCCCATTTTGTTATCCCAACATCGTCAAAAGTATCATCAAGGATTTATAAGTGAGAACTGTCTCTTTACCCTACTAAACCCACGCGTAACGCTTACGCTAGACATGTAGGAACCGGGAAATCGAGTCCAACGAAACACCAATGTAAATGTTAATAAAATTTCACAACGTTTAGTTTCATTGCATTTTCAATTAGTGACGGAAGATTTAGAAGATATGTCTTAAATTTTTGTTAAAAAATTCAAACGTACAACTCTGTGAAATGACGCTTCAGGAAGTAAGACGGTAACCCTCGCACCCATTAAAATACATCAAAGGCTGCGCCGGCGGATATCAACGGAAAAATCAGTCGTCGACCAAACGTCACCCACTCAGTACACAAACGCAAAGCTCCTACGTCGTATAAATTGCCCAAAACCAGCGTTTGACTTTTTCACCTCACTAACGTCTATGGTTTCGTATTCATGGTGTATTTTATGAGTATCATATTATCTTCTCCATAATAAAGCGAATCTTTAAAAAAAATCTTCAGTAAGAAATTACATAATCATTTACAAAAATATATTACTAATTCATAAATTGTAAAATTAGCTGATTTTGTGTAGTTCTTGTAAAAAAATCATATATATGGCATTATTGAGTGCATTAAAATTGACATACCACTACGAATGTATAAACATATATCAAATTCATTAAATTATTAGATAGCTGTAAAGTTTTTTGGTGTTAAAAATCATACACATATGATCGCATTGAAAAATAGTGTATAAAATATCGTAAGTCTTTTTAAAACAGTCACTTCAATTAAAATGATTTTTTTACAGTTATTCGTAATGAACAGGTACTATTTACTGCTAGCTTTCATCAACCCGTGGTGTAAGATGGGTAAAACAGCAATAAATATATTTGATGCTGTATCAAGAATTTCTTTTCAATTTTCGGCGTAAAATTTCTTTGGAAGTCAATCAAACTTTGCAAACTTTTGGGTAGTATCATATACAGATTAGGTTTATTATTTACAACAGCGAATAAGTAAATGACTGTAAATATAATTCGACATAAAGAGAGAGAAATTTTAAATATAAGTGGAATTTTTTTCATGTGACACGCATTGATGTCACCCCTATGTCAATATTTTGACTCAAGAATTTTTTTAAATTCGAGACATTGGTTATTGTGATTAGCATTCTGAGCGTATTTTATTTAGCAGAAGGTATTTAACCACACTGTTCGATTGTACTTGTTTCTGTACAGGTTTGTAAAAAATCCAGATCGAGTTAAAATTGCCAATATAAAAAACTAACAAAACATAGGGCTTAGTAGACTTCTGATCAGGGCTAGTGAAAAATTGATGTACTAGCCCTTGGGGCTAGTGCAAAATTTTCAGAATTGTTACAACCCTGTACACGGTTCTAATAAAGCACATTTCAGCATAAACTAAAAAAAATTATCTTTTTTGACTACACAAAATCCTTTAAATATATCCACGGTATTATAAATGTTTCATAAATCCTATGTAATATATGTTAATCGTGTTCCGTACTTTTGTTTAAACCACCTTTTTGAACTTGATGTTAGGCCTAATAGTTATCGGAACTTACGCACCATTTTATCATAAATAAAAATGTTAAATGTGTACTGTATCTACCGAGTACCCGGATGTACTGTTACATGAATCTCCTAAAAGTGCTGACTTGCAATATGGGCGTGTTTGTGTCAATGATGTATATATATATAATGTCAAAGATGAATGTATTATATATGCCAATTCCTAAATACTTGGTACTGAAACCACCCCCATTTTGTTTCCCAGCATCGTCAGAAAAAGTATCATCAAGGCTTTATAAGGAGAAAAGAAACGTTTACTCTATTACCCTACTGAAACACCACGCGTAACGCTAGACCAAGGACCGTATAGGAGTCTCACTTCTAAAATCCTTGGCTTGACGAATTCGGGAATCGAGTCCAACGGAAACACCAATGTTAAAGTTAATATAAATTTCACAACGTTTAGTACTGGCTTTAATGGGACGGTATATTTAGGAAGATATTTCTAAAATTTTTGTTTATAAAAGAAAAACAACTCATGAATTGGACCGCATTCTCAGAAAAGTAAGGACGGTGTAACTGCCTTCGCAACTAACATGGCGTACATCAAAGGCTGCGCCGTGCGGATATTAACGGAAAATCAGTCGTTCGGCTACCCAACGTCATCGGTTGTCGTACACTAACGGCATAGCAAAAGCTCCAACGTCTTGTTACTTGCCCAGATAACCTAAGCGTCGACCTTATTACACTACATTGTTCACGCGTCCTGTCGTGTTCGCATCAAGGATGCATTTTCGAGACCAAAAATCCTTAGGATCTATATAATCATCTTAATATAAAGCGAACGCCACGTGGTTTTTAGTGGATAGAAGAGTGCGCACAGAGAGAAATTAGAGAACATACTTAAATAGCAATTGATGACACTATATTATTTAACCTAGTGGTTCTCTATGTTAAGATATTGAGGTAGTGTGTATTGACGCTCGTGTTTGTTCTGGTGTTATAAGAAATAATACACATATTGATTAGCATTGAAAAAGTTTGTTTGGTTTATATCATACTATCGTTCTTCGGCATTTTTCTCAATTAGAGCTAACTCAAAATGCCACTATCGCATCCCCTTCAAGTAAACACCCGCAGGAGTTACGCTAGCTAGCTCCTATCGCCGTTTTGGGCTGTGTGTCAGGATTGTGCCCGCCACAGCATTATAGCCTCTAAATTTGTCCATCTGGCGTACGTTATTCTGTGGAGATTTGTTAATTAAGTCGGATGGACTCGTGGGCTGGTACACAGTGTCACCTGAGAGGTTGTATCTATTAGCGACAAACATATCAGTGTTAAATGTACAGGTAAATATAATTCACCTGGACAGAGATGAGAAGATCATATATCTGTGTCATATTAATTTTTTTTTGTTTTTTGAAAGGGTCCATCTTGGTAAAACCCCCATTCAAAGTTCGTACTGAGGGTGTTAAAGATGGGTCCTTCACGTACTTATAATGACAAGTCTAGTCTCTGTCTTTCGTTGATTAGACATTTTTGAGAATTTAATTTTTTACAAATGTATAGTCACAGTGAGTCGTTCATATGATATTTTATGTGTTTGATCATTAGTTGAGCGGTGTTGCTGTATTCGATTACGTTCACGCAATTTGTAAAATAGCCTTGAATAAATTGTCTTGCAGGTTTGGGTCTGGTTTGGGTTGACACAGATTATTGCCATGTGTAAATGTGTGTTTGTTATTGGTTGTAAATATATAAACTATGCCAGCTTAGTGATAACTCGCGCCGTAACTGGGTTTCGTAAGGTGTGTCCTTTCCTGTGTGCGTCTTGTGAACTTGTGAAATTTTATGAAAAATGTTCTGTTATTATGTGACATTCTTATTAGTGCTTCTTATTCGATTTGCCATGAGAGGTCCTTGTTTTGTCATCAGGTTATCTTAGTTTCAAGTACCTAATATGATTTTCACTTTTGTGTCCATTTTTGTTATAACATAGAGATATCATGATGATTAATTCAGACATCCTTGGTTTATATCCCCAGCTAACCAGTTGCCTTTTAAAGACGTTTTTTAATATTTGTCTCATTTATGTGATAGTAATATTAGGAAAAACCCTTTTAAAGAGATAGTTTTTTATGGTTTGTAGACGGACGTCTTACGAGTATTATAAAAATGGCACATACTTGAATCCT
The DNA here is from genome assembly GCF_041381155.1 of Argopecten irradians. NCBI lineage: Eukaryota > Metazoa > Mollusca > Bivalvia > Pectinida > Pectinidae > Argopecten > Argopecten irradians. The sequence goes on along the minus strand of NC_091134.1, from coordinate 10,437,577 downwards.
TAGAAACAGTTATATGTAAAAAATTAATGGTATGTCGTTATGTTTCAGACTCTCCAATAAGTTACTCGGACGCAAAGTGAAATATATTTGATTTTAAAAAATTCGTTTGACCTCACTCTACTATAATGTTGTAGTAAAATTGGAATATTGGAAGAGAATATGTACACGTTTTATCATTTAACCAATCGATGAATACAGCTCCTTATACAACTACTCCTTTTCGGTCGTATACCAGAGTACCTCTCTTGGAGGACACAAAAGAACATCAATACCATGACCAAGCTATGTCTCGCTGTCGTTGTAAATAAACTTAGCTATGAGCATGGGCTTCGTTAATTAGTGGTAGTAGTAAAAAATCCTTTACCCATAACACATGACTACTAATTAGCAAAGCCTGTTAATATCCCCATTGTTTATTTAAGTCAAACATGTAAATTATGTAATATCAAACTAAAAAAAAAACAATATTGTGAGAAAGAGTGCTCCTTTTAAGTGCACAAAAATAAAACTTATATAATTGCCGGAATCTTGTTGTTTTGATCTTTATAGTCATCTTGTCATTTTCCGACAAAAAATATCAGTGGCCAAGGCTATTAAAAAGTACCTCACACAATCTTTTAGTATCATACAACATTGAATACCTTTCAAGAAGCAAGATCGCTACCTGATACCTGTCCAGCGACACTAAGTAATGACTCTCGCATCATCGGTTGCACGTAAGCTTTATCTCATGACGCCTCATCGTCTTGCGAATGGAGAAAAGAAGAAATACATATCGTACACCAATTGGTCATTTGTACTATTAGCGCTTCGGACGACGGTAGGTGGTTTGTGGCGCTTCTGGACGCTGAGTAGCTGAGAGAATCGTACTTTAGCCGAAGATTTTTCCATTTCTATCACTCCCTCCGTCTATTGTACAAGGATAGGCGATAAATGTACAGGTCGTCTCGTGAACATGTGTCAACGGCCCCGGACTAATTGGGAGACTTCTTCAAAGAAATCCTATCAAGTGTTATTTATCGCCCCAGGGTTGTATGACAGTTTGGTCAGTTGATGTTGGCGAAGCTTTGTTCCGAGACACAGATCGCAAAATTGCAAACAAGCCGCATCATCTTATTAAACGAGAATGAATGCAGAATCATAACACCTTTTGATGATCATCAGTTTTCCTCTGCGTTCATTTGTTGTTAAAGTTATTTTTATTTTTTGACCCCACTTTTTGGATTTTGCACCAACACGACAGGAGACTTGTTGAAGACATCCTCCATCCGAGCTAAAGTTGGTACACACCTGAAACCGTTCGGCGGAAAGTTTGCCATTTCTCAAACAGCATTGATCCGGGGCCATCAGACACAGGAGGGCTTGATCTTATAATCAGGCCAATCCTTTATTAAAAAAAAAAGCCTTTTTTCATGGTTACCCAAATATTCACAAAAAAGGACCCGATGAAACACTCGAAATTACGCATTTATATAATTACGAGATTTCTATCTTTAGCATGAATAACATAACAACTGAAACCTTGAAACGTTGTATACTATTTATAATTTGTATGACAAATAAATTGTCGATTACTTCTTTAAAACTAATCATGTATTTTATCAGAAACATTTATGTATAATTGTTTCTGACAGATATGGAATTAAATTTTATCGTATTAGTTCACCAGTTTAATGTTTGGCCTCTATACTGTGCTCTGTATTACGTGTCAAACATTGTACATCCATAATAATATTCGCCAGAATATGTTATCGGTCGTTTAATGTGATATTCAAATCAATTCAGCAAACCTGAAAAAGCAGATCGTTATGTAGTATATTACTCTTAATCAGCATTTTACAATTAAAAGGCAACAGCAAATAACGTCTGGTAATAACAAATATTTTATTAATTTTCTGGAAAACGATTCTTATTTTGTAATATCGTCATGCAATTCATATTTGTGTGAGAAGAATATGTCTTCATACATTGTTATATTTCACATAATCAAACACATAATATTTGTTTGTCATTGTTAATATCTCCCGGCCAGTGTACTCAAATTTGTTACCGCTCATGATCGTGAACCTTTACGTGTAACAAGAAGATGCAGAAAATTGCATAGCTGTCAAATGACAGCAGACTTGCGGGAACGAAAGACAACAACAATATATACATGTAGTGAGAAGTATGATAATTATTGGTAATATGTATTTTGAGTGAAGGGGAAAGGATGGCGAATTGTACACATAATTTGTTTTTTCAGGGTATCAATCTGGCGTTGGCGGCTTTGTACGTACTGTAAGTTCTTCTGTTTTTCACGTGTAGTTAAGTTTACCCGTGTTATTAGCCGAGTTGTACTTCGGTGCCGTTCCAAGACGTCTCCCCCCCACCCCCTTTCCTCCTCACCACCCCGGCTGCGGCTTTTTTTTTTCTTTTTTTCCAATTTTTTGTTTTTTTTTAGTTTATACGCCAGCTCGATTGTAAGCTTACGAAATGTGTTAATATTTAGTCGCATGAAAGACAGTTTGAATATAAACGCAGAAGAAGAAGTAAAGAATGATTTTGAATACTAAAGCAGAAACATTGGATGTTATAAACGCAGAAAAGAAATAAATAAATACTGGGAATTAGTTTGCACATAAGTACATCAAAATATTACCAGAATATGGATATCGGTCGTTTAAATGTATAATCAAATCAATTCAGCAAAACCTGAAAAGGCAGATCATTATGTATAACATTAATCAGCATTTTACAATTAAAGGCAACAGCAAAATATCTTTCAAAACGTCTTGTAAATAACAAATATTTATTTATTTTATGGAAAACGATCTTATTTAAATATCGTCAACAATTCAAAATTTGTGAGAGAAGATATACATACATGTAATTGCACATAAATCAAACACCATGATCTTTGTTTGTCATAGTGAATCCCCGTGTATATACACTCTATTTACACATAAACCTAGACAGTAATTCATTTGTTACCGCTCGTATCGGAACTCCCCCCCCCACCTCCGAAAAAAGATGCAAAATGCATAGTCTCAAATGACGAGACGCGGGAAAGAAAACAACAAAATATACATGTGGAGGATAATATGATAATTATGGGTATATGTATTTTGAAACGGGGAAAAGAGAATTGTAAACATAATTTGTTTTTCAGGTAAAATCGGCTGGCGGCTGTACGTACTCGTAAGTCTCGTTTCACAAGGTAAAGTTTGTTGTGACCCGTGTAAGCCCGTGTGCTCGGCCGTCACGACTCGGCGCGTTTCTATTGTTCTAACCGCTCGATGTAAGCTACGTCAAAGAATGTGTTAATATTTAGCGCAGAAAGACATTGAATATATAACGCAGAAGAACATTGAATATAAACGCAGAGAAATTTTTAGGCAAGGAATTATAAAACGCAGAAAACATTGATTATAAACGCTTGAGAAACTAAATAAATATATGGAATTACGTGCCACAAAGTACATCAAATATTAACCAGGAATATGATTATCGGTTCGTTTAAAATGTATATCAAATCAATTCAGCAAACTGAAAAGCAGATCATTTGTTATAAACACTTAATCAGCATTTTACAATTAAAGGCAACAGCAAAATATCATCTTCAAAACGTCTGTAAATAACAAATATTTATTTTATTTTGTGTATGGAAAACGATCTTATTTAAATATCGTCAACAATTCAAATTTTGTGAGAAGAATATACATACATGTAATTGCACATAATCAAACACATAATTTATGTTTGATCATAGGTGAATCGTATAGATACACATATTTTTTCCATAACCGAGTAGATTCATTTGTTACCGCTCGTTATCGGAACTCTTTCCCTGAAAACAGATGCAAAAATGCATCATAGCTCAATTGACGAGACGCGGGAAAAGATAACCAACCAAATATACAGGTAGCGAATATAGTGATCATTAGGGTATAGTTATATTGAACGGGGAAAAGAGAGTTGTAAACATAATTTATTTTTTCTGGTACAACGCGGCAGGCGGCTGTACGTACTGTAAGTCTCGTTTCACCAAGGTAAATTTTACCCCGTGTAAGCCGTGTTTTGTGACTTCGGCCGTCACGACTCGGCGCGCGTGCCGCTCGATTGTAAGCTACGAAATGTGATAAATTTTAGCGCAGAAAACATTGAATATAAACGCAGATAACATGTGAATATACAGCAGAAAGAACATTGAATTATAAACGCGGCAGCAGAAGAAATAATTAAATACTGGAATAACAGGCGCAACAAAGTACAATCAAATATTACCAGAAATATGATTAACGGTCGTTTTTAAATATGATATATCAAGAATCAATTCCGCAAACCTGAAAAAGCAGATCATTATGTATAAGCACGTTAATAATCAACATCATTTTAAACAATAACAAGGCAACAGCAAAATAATATCTTTTCAAAACGCTCTGTAAATAACAAATAATTATATTCATTATATGGAAAACGATCTTATTTAATATCGTACTACAATTCCAAATTTGTGTGATGAAGAATATACATTACATGGCAATTGCACATAATCAATAAACACATAATTTGTTTGGTCATAGTTAATCCCCGTGTATATACACATATTTTACACATAACCTAGACAGTAATTCATTTGTGTTACCGCTGCTCGTATCGGAACTCTTCCGAAAAAAGTGTGCAAAATGCATAGCTCAAATGACGAGACGCGGGAAAGAAAACAACAAAAAGATAGGAGATTGGATAATGAGGGTACATGTTTTTTTAAAAGGCGGAAAAGAGAATTGTAAACATAATTATTTTACAGGTACAATCGGCTGGCGGCTGTACGTACTGTAAGTCTCGTTTCACAAGGTAAAGTTTACCTGTGTAAGCCGTGTGCTCGGCCGTCACGGCTCGGCGCGCCCGCTCGATGTAAGCGACGAAATGTGTTAATATTAGCGCAGAAACATTGAATATAAACGCAGAAACACTGAATATAAACGCAGAAACTCTTAATTCTATCGCCGAATCTGTTAATTTCACCGTCGCATCGGAAAAGTTTGTCGATTCCCAACCTCCGACAATGTAGCAATAAATAGCCGTGCACGTAACGAAGTTGGGTAATTGTGACTGATACCCTCTGTTATTCGGCCGTCAGCCGTCACGACCCACGGCGGACAGAAAAATACTTAATTTTACGGCAGAAATAACTTAATTTTATTAATCGAATTGGAATTCTGAGGAAAAGTCTTAATATAAAGGGTTAATAACTGAAAAAAAAAGCACATTATGTTAATCCTGCCGAAACTTGTAAAAAATTTCGGCCAAGTATTCTGCCAGTGTTATTTCTAACAATCAATTTCGGCAAGATTAACACATTTTAAAATTGGTACCACTAAAAAGTTATACAACAACATTGAATTATCATTGTCTATCAAACTAGCAATATTACTGTCGAAGATTCAAGTGATACTGCATTAATACGAGAAAATGGCTTTTACACGATCTATTTCCACTATGGAATTTAAACGATGCGGAAAAAAAACTATGATGTTTACACATAGAATGTGCATTTATTAACCCAAATGGTAATGGGTTTGCTAAATTATTATTTTGTTAAAAGACCAAAGTAAGTTCATTCTCGACATCAGGTAATTTTGTAAGTTTTAAGAATCATTTTCCCTACCTGGCCCGTTACCATCAAACAAAATAACGGATTTATTCCAGGTTTTTGAGTCTAAACTCTGGCCCTAAAAGAATATGTTTGTTCATAAACAAGTTATGGTTCAGGCGTCTATCAGAGTATCAGAATTGTTTTGTAAACATAAATGCTCATTCATAGAACTCTACTGGTTATTTCGATAAAGGCCCTAAAAGTCCATAATAATCCATGTGTACATTTCCAAATGTAAATCATAATTATCAACATACATTTTCGGTCTAGTAAAATTGTTTTTATTGGAAGTTATGTTACACGTGCTTCAGAAAATATGCTGTACATTCCAAAAGAAAATTTGAAGTGTATAGAAAATAAGGTAGGGGATGGGGGTAACTTATGACAGGCTCTGAAAAAAAAAAAAGAAAAAGTTTTTGTATTCCTTTTTACTGAATCCGGATCGTTACTGAACAATAAGACAATTGAAAAAAAGTTGTAGCACTAATTTTTCCTACAAATTCAGTTCACTATTTTCATTTTTTTCATTAAGATAAGTAAGGGAAACTTTACCATTTTTTAAAGTTTTGGAACGTTAGCAGATTTTAAAGGCAACTTTTTCATTTCAATTTTCGGTTTAGTTTTGGCCATCAAACCTTTATCGGTGTCACCGGCTGATGGTAATTTTCACATGATAAAAAGTCAGGTTCAATATGGACTGAATCAACCTAACGTTAAAAATAGGATTATAAATGGCAATCACCATTATTAAGACTTCATGGACTTGTATCTTGGCAATCGAGCTAAAAAGTTGTCTGGTAGGATTTTTGGCACGTGGACCGGACTACTAATTTCAGTGTGGTATCTTGTGATTTTAGAGTTCAGCCAGAGATTTCGTCAATACTATTCAATTTGTTTAAAAGCAGGTTCAAAGTTAAATTGAAAGTAAAACATTAGAATAAGTTCGTAGAAAGATTTGCACATTGTAGTAGTAATTCGATGTTATAAATTAGACAGGACTTTAAAATTTTCAAATCGTCATACTTTTTATTTAAGTAACTATGACTTTTTAAAAATGTATTTGTGTATTATAATATTATTTCTGGAAAGCGGACTTTGATCAGTTTTACATTACCGACGGTAATATTGCTTAAAGTGTGTTATTTTGGCGCTCCATCGGGACAGGTTGTTTCAAAAAGGAAACTTAGCATAATTTGAAGTATTTAATTTGTAGCCATTTAATTGTGACTGTTCACATTTATGTTCTTACCCCATTAGGATTTAAAAATTCCCATATAATACTAAAATATTTTTTCTTGAACATATGGCAATCATTTCGTCCATAAGTAACCTTTCATGAAGGAATCTTGAAGTAAAAATGTAGAATGATTACAAAGTCACTTTTAATAATGGTAATTGGTGATACAGAATGCAAGTCATTCATAACAAAAAATATAATTCGTCACGGGATCTTTATTTTAAAATAGAGAAAAGGAAATTCAAAGTACTTTTTCAAATTAAGTGGAGTATAAATTCTTAAATATGCAAGGATTATAAAGGTGCTATAATGATTCATAAATTAGGGGGATCTTCATAAAATTTATGTCTTGGATTTTTTAAAGTACTGAACCACTGACTCAATTAAAACGTCTGTGCTTACTAGTTAATGCTAAATTTTGGTCATACTTAAAAAAAATGATGATACATAATTTCCTAATTTTTTAAAAACAACTACAATTAATGGATCGGTAACTTTTATTTTTGGATCATTTGCTCTTTTATTCAAGCTATTTATTGGCAAAAACCCTGGAAATGTCCAGTTGTCAAAATGTCGAAGATTGATAAAATGTTAACAAAAAAGTCAATGAGTTACAGTACATCCCAAAGCATTAATTCTGGAGGATTTGTTTTAAAAAGTAGCAATCAAAATTTTGCGGATGGATTTTCTTTAATTCCTAACTATATATTAAATACTTCTGTTTATTAAAAAAATGCATTAAAAAATGCCAATTAGTGTTACCAATCCTTGGAATAAAAGGCTGACAATTTAATCCCAAGGCCTAATTGGTATTGCAATCAGAAAAAAGTGTTATTATTTCTCTGATTTCCTACAGATCAGTAATTGGGAGCAAATATTGACACACGTTCAGTTGGTTTAACGGGATGCCCGGATTAGAATATTTTAGCAGATAAACTGATACATAGGTATTTTTGATAATGCATTGGACTTTAAAGTTATATTTTTGTCATTTCCATACAAATGCTTTAAAAAAACAGGCAATGGGTAACATTATGGATGCTTTATCAGGATGCTTAGCAGTTATAGTGCACCATCAGGTACCATTTTTAGACTTTTTATTGGAAGATATCATGGTTTTAAAAGGCGGCCACACTTTCAATAGTCTGTTCAATAACCGTCAGGTACTATATTGGAAACCTGACGTTTTATCATGTATAGGACATCATGGGAGATTCTTACAATTTACTGATGTAAGGCGTCAGATCAGAACCTCCAAACATCGAACCCATTATATTACTTCAATATCGGCAAGATTTCCATACACATTGAAATATAATGGAGCGGTTCTTTTAGACTCTAAAATTTTATTTATTTAACATGTATGTATTCGTATATCGGACATGAATTGCGAATATCTTTATGAGGTACGAAGGCTTTACAAAAGTTGTTAAAAGGTTTTATGAAAACTCATATTTTTATAGACAAATAAATTCATTATTTTAAAAATTTTACTGGTACAATTTTTATACATTACATTGTAACCATTTAAACTGACAATTGGTATTTAATGGATCATGAATTAACAATAAATTCAAATGTTAAACCGGTTTTAATTCGATGAAACGTTCAAAGTTCTAATATAGTAATATTGGATAGGTTATTCGCATAAAATCATCATGGTATACACAAATTTAACTACTAAACGCATACAGACTGGCAGGAAATTTAAAATATAATGTAATAACTAAGTATTTTCCTAATTTTGATTGGCGTTCAAATCCCGTATGATATGATAAAAATTTTGATGTACACAAAACTCATATCTGGCAGGAGTCCTTTAGATGAATCCGTAAAATATGTATACAATGTATATTGGTACACACATGCACAGTTATACTTGATTGTTGATATGTGAGATGGTTCAATAATTTCGGCACTAGAGGAGGTACCTATTAGCCAATAAATTGATGGATACGTTAAGGCTAATACAACATCTATTTTAGACTAAGGACAAAGCAGAACATGATTCAGCTAGGGGGATAAGGGTCAAATTTTCAAGATTTTAAAAAGGGGATCTGCTTTTTGGCTAATGGAACATCCAATTTGGGTCAAATAACTGAAATCGAATAATCACTATGATCTTAGTAAAAGCAGATTTCAACAGACGAAACTTTTATATGTATTGGGTATTCAATAAATGTATTATACAAAGTGAATAAAGTTTGCAAACATAGATTTAGTGTAAGCAAATACCTTCCAGACCTTTCAAACGTGAATTGAATCCGGACTTTTTTAACTATATTAGTCTTTAAAAAAAAAACAAATATAGTCTCAATTTATGTTAAAAATAGACCTATTCAAAACTGTAAAGTTGTATATTGGTGATCATAAAAATAGTATTTCATACGGTATCGTTTGAAAAATGTGCAGGATAATTGATATTCAGCTTGTAGCAGTTATCAGGTGAATATTATACTGACCTCTTGGGCCTAAATATAGGAAAAGGATACTAATCAGGCATGAATCGGGTTACGATATTTGATTATCAGAATCAATACTTTGTAAAATTAGATCCAACTTTACATAAAACCCTGTTGATAATTATAATAGTTACATTTTTGATCTGAGGTAAAACATTTACTAAAATATGTAATAATTTACACTTACCAGTTAAATAAGGTGACGCACAAACAAATTACATTTAAATTTTTCAAATACATTATTTGGATATAGTCTTTGGCACAATTATTATCCCATTAACATTAAAACTGTCATACTGCAATACCATATTGTGTCAATGCTCATGATTAAATTTTAAACTGAAAAGTTAGTCAGTTTTGTTTCCAATTAGCGACAATGAATATACCTTCACAGTTATACTGCATAATATACCATTAAAGCACATTGGCACTATTCTAACTTTGTTATGCAAGCGGTATTTAATCATTTATAAGTGATTTGCAAATATCGATAATTTATTCCGTAATCTTTCTAAATATTCGATTAATTTTATAAGGTTTTATAAATGTCCTTTAAAACATATATTCCTTATTTATTGAAAATAACAAATTTCTGATTAGTTTGAAATATGTTTGCACCAGGTTCATAAATCACCGTAAGGAAATTGATATATATCCGTATGCTAAGTCTTATATGAATTCACTTGTCGGACGATAACATAGGCTTACGAAATTTTAAAGCACACATTTGTTAAATTAAAGGTATGTCATATTGATTTAACCAAAGGATGTAAATTGTTGATGAAAAATTCGTATTATATTGAAAATATATTCGAAAAGTATGGGCATACAAATCCTTATAACATGATTACATTCGTTATTGTAGAAAATGGTCCCATATAAAATACAATTGATACAAGCATGATTTACCTGAATTTCAATTGCCGTGCTTGAAAGGTTGTATCCACAAGCGTAGCTTTCTGTTTTTGATGAAATTATGTACTGTAAAAGGTATATTCAAATTTTTGATATAGATGTTTAATTAAAAATTTGTCAATTATTATCCTAATCATGAGTGCAGGTCAATGGATATAATATTATAATAAAGTATGCAATACATTCTAAAGTTTGTGCAAAGATTATATGTTTTGGATCTTTTACATCAGTTATGGATTACCTAATGTTGTAATAACAGTGCATGAACTTGTGAATGTTTTATTTAAATATTGGTTATGGTTTTTAAGCACCCATGAAGTATGATATTACTGGCAATCAATTTCATTTAATGGATTGGGTTACATATACAAGATATTGTTTAACTTTATGACCCAGAGCATCATTGTGTCCAATTATTTTAAAGTAATGGATAATTATGAAATATACTGATAAATGTTCTTATTTAAATTTAGAGGTTAATACATCTGTATGACTCAGTTTGGCATAGGTTTTAAAATACTGATTAGAGCCGATGGCAAAACAATTTAATTTATGGACAGGTTTGTCAATAGCTCAGCTTAGATAAAAACTATCTCAATTTTTACAGAGTATGCTTTGGTATATCTTGACGTTGGATAAATAAGTATTATCATGAAACATTAGTTTTTACACTAAATTATAAACTTACAAAATAAGTTTGAATTCAAGATTACTGATTTCATGTTGTTGAAAAATACATGCATGTCATTCATTTAATATATGATGTTTGGTATATCTAAAGGTAAAACCTTGGATTTTCAATTGTGAGGTAATACATGTAAAAAACACGTGCATATAACATCCATGACTGTTAGACATTATCGTTAATACACAAATATACAATTTTATAATAATCAAAGGCACATTATACAAATAATTCGACGGTTGTTAATATGTTTTTATTTAAGGGTCATGTATCAAAAATAATAAATTCCAATCCAGTAGCTGTTCAACATAAAAGGTATAATTTAATTTAAATCAACGTTTAAAAAATTTTAATATAAAGGTTGTTGTCTACCCATTGATATTCATAGTAAAACTTTTTAATTCATGATCTATATAGCAATGTCCTTTACAATGATAATATTTGGGATATTATTGCTATATCTAAAGTTTTAACTATTTGTACCAATGATTGTGATTGACAGTGAAGCATGTATTAAGTGTTTTGGTTAAGATAAAACAAGTGTAGATACATTTGGAAATGTCATGGTTTACAAAATTATTATATGTTCAGATAGTCTATTCAAATGTCAGGATGATCTAGAATTATACCACGTTTATATCAAAGTGTCTGACGTATGCATCATGTATGTATATACTACGTGTCTATTAGAAATTATAAAAGAATTCTGATATACAACTTAATTTATTTCAAATGTATAGCTATCCAAATCATATTATATTCTTACATGGTTTCTAATTCATGTAACCAATGTTGAAAACAACAACTATTTTGGTTAATCAAATGTTATGTAACTACCATACTAACGACTTATGGTTTAAGGCTCCTATATTCATCTAGCGTGGACCATTTGAGCAATACACCTTATAAATCAAATGTGTAACATAAAATTGTAATGTGAATACTATCAAATCCAATAGGCTTAACAATATTGTGCACATGGGAAATTCATGAACTATATTTTTTATTAGTTTTAAAATAATGCGGTGAAATTATTTGTTTCTACATTTACTACAAATGAAACATCAAAAGAAATATTATATCAAAATGCCTCAACAAATTCCTATGACTAACGTCTAATTCTATGAACTAGTAACACATGACTCATACATGTTCATATCCTAATGTAATAGTGTGGTTATTCTACAGGTAAATCCTCACAATTACGTATAGTTCACATTTAACATCTTTGTTGTATATAAAATGGCAATCCTATCCCTCAAGTATGGTCATATGGTATTTTGTATACACAGTATTCTAAATTGATTTCTAAGGGCTCATGTTTAAAAATCGAGTTATTTTTGGTCTAGTAACACTATATCAAATTGCAATTTTGGGTATTCCAATTCTTAGGAATATCCATTGTGTGGAAATCAAATTTATTTTAAACAATATTTTACATTTCATGGCGTACATATCATATTTCTGGGTAGCATACGAATAAGGGGCATTTCTTAATTAAATAGAATGTCCCTAGTATACAACAATGGATTTACAATAGTGTCAATAATTACAATAAAATAAACATTGAACTATTTCTTACATGGTATATCCATTTGATGGCCTTCACAAAGATGAGGCATTATTGGAATCAGCATGCATTCAGTGATATAACATTGCTCATTTTTAAGTTAGTATCACGAACATCTGATACACATTATAATTTAACTAACTAGTACATTTTATCAGGTGAATGTAACAATTATTCAAATGATCTAGCGTAAACTTACATATCATTTACAACTGTGTTTAATCAGAACCCAAGAGAAAACATGATAAACATAGGGTTTAATAAATGGATTCTAAATACAAATTTTTCATGGTTCTTTGACAATGTACTATGACATTACAGATCCTAACTGACATTCTGGGAAATTACATTCAAAGTTACAATTACTATCCTAATTAAATAGTTTTCAAATGCTATGTAACAAATATTACATGGATACAATGCAAACATTTGTTTTGAAAGAATTTTAGTGACAATAAATTTTATATCATAGATGTTTCGAAACACCATACTAGTTAAATATGTCATTATAAATGTCCTATCTCAAAGATAAATTAAATTTTAATGATCAACCTTTAAATACTTATTACATGTTTTATAAAAAAATAAATCTATTACACATTCATTTAATCCATTTTTAATGCATGTAAAATATTTAATTTCTCATATACATAAACAGTATTTTAACCATCCATGAGTTAATATACAATTCATTTACTATAATGTCTTGCTAGATTAATCACCCATTGTCTTTAAATTATTATGCAATATAATTATATGATTACTACATCTTATTAATAACAATGAAAGTGCGTATCAAATATCTAAATAGATAATATCATACATACTTTATAAAAGCATTGATATGTTCGAGTAAATGACTAATACAATATTCTATATCATAATATAGGTCAACACGCTCCTATTTAGTGCTATAACCATGTCTATCTTTATTGAAAATTATAATATATCAATCCATCAGTATCATATCTCTACAATAAACCCCGTGTCATTACTAATTGACAGCACATGGTAACCCAAAATGTGTTAATCACGATGCCGAAACTTGTTTAGAAAACGGCAGAATACTTAATTTTTAACAAGTTTCGGCATGATTAACATATGTGCTTTTTTATTCAAATTAACCCTTTATATTAAGACTTTTCCTCAGAATTCCAATTCGATTAATAAAAATACTAAGTATTTCTAGCCGTAAAATTAAGTATTTTTTCTGTCCGCCAGTGGGTCGTGACGGCTGACGGCCGAATAACAGAGGGTATCAGTCACAATTACCCAACTTCGTTACGTGCACGGCTATTTATTGCTACATTGTCGGAGGTTGGGAATCGTCAAACTTTTCCGATGCGACGGTGAAATTAACAGATTCGGCGTAGAATTAAAGAGTTTCTGCGTTTATATTCAGTGTTTCTGCGTTTATATTCAATGTTTCTCTGCGCTAATATTAACACATTTCGTCGCTTACATCGAGCGGGCGCGCATCGCCGAGCCGTGACGTAATAGCCGAGCACACGGCTTACACAGGTAAACTTTACCTTGTGAAACGAGACTTACAGTACGTACAGCCGCCAGCCGATTGTACCTGTAAAAAAATTATGTTTACAATTCTCCTTTTTCCCCTTTAAAAAAACATATATGGAATCATTATCCTATTCTCCTATCTTTTGTTGTTTTCTTTCCCGCGTCTCGTCATTTGAGCTATGCATTTTGCACCTTTTTTCGGAAGAGTTCCGATACCGAGCGGTAACTAACTAGACCATAATAACTGTCTAGGTTATGTGTAAAATATGTGTATATACACGGGGATTAACTTGGA